>NC_064281.1:80850888-81491602 GCF_003254725.2 Canis lupus dingo
AAAACTCCCAATTTCTAATGACTAATCCCTATTTAATTCTACAACCTAGGATCACACCTTAATGCAGAGTTGTAGACACCTGAAATACTACAAATTTAGAGTTCTTAAAAAATCTCTGGACTCCTTGGATCATTCCCCAAGGGTTTTGTAGACCTCTTATCTCCTTCAGAGGAATTCTTCCTTACCTCCACCTAATATTATGTTAGATTCTGACCACACAGAGAAGAGCTCTTCTATACTCTCTCTCCTCCAACCTACTGATGGTCACACTTCTATGTTTGTATCTTTCCTTCAAGTCACAGATGAAGAACTATTCCAAATTTTCTCTTAAAATTCTGTTTTAAAATTATTTTCAAAAGAAGTAGATTAGGGGCACCTGGGTGGCGCAGTCTACTAAGCATCTGCTTTCAGCTCAGGTCATGATCCCAGGGTCCCGGGATCCAGCACTCGTATGTCAGGCTCCCCACTTTTCCCTCTGCCTCTGCCCCTCCCCCTGCTTTGTGTGCGCTTTCTCTCTCCCTCTCCCTCTCTCTCTCATGTGTGCACACACTCACTCTCTCAAATAAATACAATCTTTAAAAAAAATAAAACAAGTAGATTAGATGGGATTCTGGAAAGATGGAGTAGGAAGCATCAAGACTATATCCCTTCACCTAGACAGTCATTGCACTGGCAGAATTGTCTGAGCTATTTGGAATTTTAGAGTCTACTAATGCCTTGCAACTTTCAGGAGGCTTAAATGATAAACTAGCAAATTTCAGCTCTTAAAACAGGAAAACTGCTATAAAATATACACAAAAAGAAATGAGAAATAAATTGTCACTATAAAAAATCAACTGAACACAAAAGAAGACAGTAATACAGGAAATTAGGGCCAAAAAATCTTATGAGTCATACAGAAAACAAAGCAAAATGACAAAAGTCCCTCCTTATCTCTAAGTGCTTTAAATGTAAATGGCTTAAACTTTCCAATCAAAAAAGAGTTTGGTGGAATGAGTAAGAGAAACTCAAAAACCATGATGTAAATATATGCTGCCCAGAGGAGATGAACTTTAGACACAAAAGACACAAGTAGGTTGAGAGAGAAAGGATGGAAAGAATAGTCCATGTAAATAGTAACCAAAAGAGAGAAATGGTGGCTATACTAGTATCAGATAAAATAGACTATAAGTCACAAGGGCTAGAATGTGGAAGCAACCCAATTGTCTGTTGATGGATGAATGGATAAGCAAACTGTATTGTGCATGCACGTGTATGTGTACACATATAGATATATACACACACGGTAGAATATTATACAGCCTTTAAAAAGGAGGTAAATTCTGGCACATGATAAAACATGCATTAAGCTTGAGGACACTATGCTAGGTGAAATGAGTCAATCACAAAAAGACAAATTACTGTATGATTTCACTTAAATGAGGTACTTAGAGTAGTCAAAATCTTAAGAAACAGACAGTAGAATGAAGGTTGGCAGGGGCTGGTAGAAGTGGGAATGGGGAATTATTGTTTAACAGATATAGAGTTTCAGTTTTGCAAGATGAAAAGAGTTCTAGAGATGGGTGGTAGTGATGGTTGCATGATGGTGTGAATGTCCTTAATGCCACTTAACAATACACCTAAAGATGGTTAGGATGGTAAATTTTATGGTACATGTATTTTTACCATGATAAAAAAGAAACTGGGAAAAAAGGGAAATAGATTATGTGGTTGCCAGGGATTGGAATGACTGCTAATGGACAAGGAATAGCTTTCTGGGATGGTGGAGATGTTTTGGAGTTCGATACTGGTGATGGTTGTACAATTTGTGAATATACTAAGAACCACTATAGTGAAGACTTAATTATGGTGACATTCATGGTATGTGAATTTTATCTTAACTAAAAAGAAAAATAAAGCTCTGTTCTCATGTATCCAGGTAAAATTTACAGAGTAGAATGCATCTTTTTAAGTGTGTAGTTCCATCAGTTTTGACAAATGTATACAGTCACATAACCACCACCTCAACCAAGATAACCATTGCCATGTATTCTGAAATCCCATTTCTTCTCAAAAAACCCTGGTTTGACTCCACTGTTCTATTAATCTCCTTCCTTTGGCTTCCCCAATCCTGGTCTATGTGGTCTACACCTACTACTTCCTCTTCATTCTCCCATCTTAACCTCCTACAGTCTAGTTTCCACAATCGCCACCCCATGAAATGGTTCCTTTGTCCAAAGTAGAGTCATTACTTTATCAATGATCCTGCCAATATCCCACTGTACTAAATTCAAGACTTTGCAGTGATCTTTTGATTCTTTTCTCTCCTTTATACCCCTTATTTAACATGCCACCAAAATCTTTTGAACTTTTCTTCACAGCATCTGTCCTCTACTTCCTTTTCCATGGCTCTTGTTTCAGACATTCATCTCACACCTAGGTTACTCCAAGAGCCTTTAATCCTTCCTTCAATCCATCCTGCGTCATTTCCAGATTTATCAACTGACCTAATTCATGCCAAGCACCTTAAGAACCATAAAGCAGTATATGGTTGTAACATACTATATCCGGAAGATAGAACTGTTTCAAGTCACTCCCCTAGTCAAGAAAACACAATGAAGTTCTCACTGTCTAAGGCATCAGCTACTCTATCCAACATTCCTCTAAGACAGTTGTTCTTAAACCTCCTTGGTTCATGGCACCCCTTGTGTCTCAAGTTTTTCATGCTACCTGTAGGTCAAAACCAATATGGACCAGGTCTGGTTACTAGACAAGTTAGGTCCAAACAATTTAATCAGTATTTATGTGCTAACATTTAGTATCTATTTGAGAAAATAATGCATATCAATTGAAAAAAAGATTTTATTTCATTCTTAAATAGCCACAATCACTAATGGGATGGCTGTGTGTGTATGCCTGCTGGGCAGGGTGCCACTACCCAAACCTTGGAACGAAATTGGACACAGCTCCCCTCATTTCTTATTCAACCCTGCTTCTCATGTATCACTTAGTTTTTTGTCACAGCAACCAATGAAAACCCAGGTTTGCCAAGGTATGATGTAGTCAAAAGGAATGAAACAAATCTTGGTACTCGGAAAGGTGGTGCTGCTACAACAAATACCTATGAATATGGAAGTAGCTTTAGATTTGCACAGTGGGCAGGGGCTGTGGACCATGACAGAAATGGCTGAGACTGTAATCTAGATTCTAGACTGAACAGTTAGTGGAAATACAGAGGTTGGGCCCCCCTCCCCTGGTCAGGGCTCAGAAGGAGGTAAAGGGCCATGGGGGAGAAAACAAAGATTTCCTCAGAGAATACCTACATTACTGGGAACAGACTGTTAGCAGAACCACAGATGGTGGAGCTGCTGCTGGTGAAGGCTTGGGAGAAGATGAGGAACATGCTACTGGAAAATTTGAGGGAAGGTGATCCCGATTAGATAGTGGCAGAGAGCTTAACAGGAGTGTGTCCTGCATTTCCTTGGAAAGCAAAACTTGCAATGATGCCACAGGACTGTTAGCCGAGGAGACTTCCAGGCAACCTGTTGACAGTGTGGCCCAGTGTCTTCAGGCTGCTTACATAAAATATGGGAGGAGACAAAGACGTTGAGAGGGAACTCTTGGACAAAAAGGGACCAGGACTTAATGATTCTGTAAGTCCTCAGCTTCTCTCCAGACAGCAAAAGATACTAAAATGGAGATATTCATGGTCAGAAAAGCACACTGGAGAAAAAGCCAGGGCTGTGGTTAGAGAACCTTTCGCTAATATGTCAGATCAAAAGGTCAGAGTATTCTGTCGCACAAAAAAGCTCTTTGAAAAGATTAAACATGTGACTCAGATCTCCACAGCCATTTCAGCAGAAGCCAAGAATAGAAATAGGATTATCTAGGAAAAGACCTGTCAAGAGCTTCTTGTCTGAGTGAATATCCGTGACATACATGTAAGATCCATAAGATTCCTGAGAATGGTGTCCTGGCACGAAAATTGCTACCCTAGGCTGACAAGGATGGAGAGGGTACAAAATGAGAAGGAGGCTGGTGGACCTCCACAACTCTACAGTCAGAACACAGGCCGATGAAGATCCAGAGCCACGGATGCATACCCCGTGCTTACCCCGTGCATACCCCTTTTTGCTGAAAAAGGAAAGAGGACTCTGAGGGTGCAGTGATGAGCCCAGAGGGCAGAGCCTCAAGTTCAGCAGAGGAGGCTGCAAGCCCCAGAACATTAGTTGCAGGGCTTGAGACTTAATGGCATTACTGTGGCTGGATTTTGAAATTGCTTGAGGCCTGTGACTCTGTTTTCCTTCCATTTTCCTCCCTGTTTGAACTGGAATATCTTGACCTGGTAAGCCTGTCCCACCATTCTATTTTGAGAGTGAAATGGAGAGGAATTTGACCCCAGGTTGCATGGGACCCACACCTGGTTCAGATAATGAGATTTGGGAATCCTGAACTTCTGACATTAAGACAGGAGCTTAAGACTTAGAGTTGCTGTAATAGTTGAGATTTGGGGATGTTGGGAGGGGGTGAATGTATTTTGTGTGTGAAATATAAGTGGATCCTAGAAGCCCAGGAGGCAGGTTGTGGCAGGTGGAATACCAGTCCTCCAAAGATTTCTATGTCCTAAACCCTCGAGCCTGTGACTCTATCAGGTTACATGGCAAAGGAGAATTAAGGTTGCAGATGGAATTAAGGTTACTTACTTACCAGCGGACCTTAAGAGGGGGAGATTATGCTGAATTATCCAGTGTAATCACAAGGGTCCTTAAAAGAAGAAGAGTGAAGGCAGAAGAGTCAGAATCAGAGAAGGAGATGTGATGACAGAAGTAGGGTCATTGTTCTACTAAAGCTGTTCAGAAAGATAGGAAGAGATGGAATACTTCCAAACTCGTTTTATAAGGCCAGCATCACCTTAATTCCAAAACCAAAGACCCCACCAAAAAGGAGAATTACAGACCAATATCCCTGATCAACATGGATGCAAAAATTCTCAACAAGATACTAACCAATAGGATACAACAATACATTAAGAAGATTATTCACCATGACCAAGTAGGATTTGATCCCCTGGTTCAACACTCGTAAAACAATCAATGTGATTCATCATATCAGCAAGAGAAAACACAAGAACCATATGATCCTCTCATTAGATGCAGAGAAAGCATTTGACAAAAGACAGCATCCATTCCTGGTCAAAACTCTTCAGAGTGTAGGGATAGAGGGAACATTCCTCAACATCTTAAAAGCCATCTACCAAAAGCCCACAGCAAATATCATTCTCAATAGGGAAACACTGGGAGCCTTTCCCCTAAGATCAGGAACAAGACAGGGATGTCCACTCTCACCACTGCTATTCAACATAGTACTAGAAGCAATCTAGGCAACAAAAAGAAATAAAAGGCATTCAAATTGGCAAAGAAGAAGTCAAACTCTTCCTCTTCGCCGATGACATGATACTATACATAGAAAACCCAAAAGACTCCACCCCAAGATTGCTAGAACTCATACAGCAATTTGGCAGTGTGGCAGGATACAAAATCAATGCCCTGAAGTCAGTGGCATTTCTATACACTAACAATGAGACTGAAGAAAGAGAAATGAAGGGGTCAATCCCATTTACAATCGCATCCAAAAGCATAAGATACCTAGGAATAAACCTAACCAAAGAGGTAAAGGATCTATACCCTAAAACCTCCAGAACACTTCTGAAAGAAATTGAGGAAGACACAAAGAGATGGAAAAATATTCCATGCTCATGGATTGGAAGAATTAATATTGTGAAAATGTCAATGTTACCCAGGGCAATTTACATGTTTCATGCAATCCCTATCAAAATACCATGGACTTTCTTCAAAGAGTTGGAACAAATTATCTTAAGATTTGTGTGGAATCAGAAAAGACCCCCAAATAGCCAGGGGAATATAAAAAAAAACCATAGCTGGGGTCATCACAATGCCAGATTTCAGGGTGTACTACAAAGCTGTGGTCATCAAGACAGTGTGGTACTGGCACAAAAACAGGCACATAGATCAATGGAACAGAATAGAGAATCCAGAAGTGGACCCTCAACTTTATGGTCAACTAATATTCGACAAAGCAGGAAAGACTATCCACTGGAAAAAGGACAGTCTCTTCAATAAATAGTGCTGGGAAAATTGGACAGCCACATGCAGAAGAATGAAACTGGACCATTCTCTTACACCATACACAAAGATAAACTCAAAATGGATGAAAGATCTTAAAGTGAGACAAGATTCCACAAAATCCTAGAGGAGAACACAGGCAACACCCTTTTTGAACTTGGCCACAGTAACTTCTTGCAAGATACATCCATGAAGGCAAGAGAAACAAAATAAAAAATGAACTATTGGGACTTCATCAAGATAAGAAGCTTTTGCAAAGCAAAAGAAACAGTCAACAAAACTGAAAGACAACCTACAGAATGGGAGAAGATATTTGCAAATGATGTATCAGATAAAGGGCTAGTATCCAAGATCTATAAAGAACTTATTAAACTCAACACCAAAGAAACAAACAATCCAATCATGAAATGGGCAAAAGACATGAACAGAAATCTCACAGAGGAAGACATAGACATGGCCAACAAGCACCTGAGAAAATGCTCTGCATCACTTGCCATCAGGGAAATACAAATCAAAACCACAATGAGATACCACCTCACACCAGTGAGAATGGGGGAAATTAACAAGGCAAGAAACCACAAATGTTGGAGAAGATGTGGAGAAAGGGGAACCCTCCCGCACTGTGGGTGGGAATGTGAACTGGTGCAGCCACTCTGGAAAACTGCGAGGAGGTTCCTCAAAGAGTTAAAAATAGATCTGCCCTACGACCCAGCAATTGCATTGCTGGGGATTTACCCCAAAGATACAGATGCAATGAAGCGCCGGGACACCTGCACCCCGATGTTTATAGCAGCAATGTCCACAATAGCCCAACTGTGGAAGGAGCCTCGGTGTCCATCGAAAGATGAATGGATAAAGAAGGTGTGGTTTATGTATACAATGGAATATTACTCAGCCATTAGAAACAACAAATACCCACCATTTGCTTTGACGTGGATGGAACTGGAGGGTATTATGCTGAATGAAATAAGTCAATCAGAGAAGGACAAACATTATATGGTCTCATTCATTTGGGAAATATAAAAATAGTGAAAGTGAATAAAGGGGAAAGGAGAAAAAAATGAGTGGGAAATATCAGAAAGGGAGACAGAACATGAGAGACTCCTAACTCTGGGAAACGAACTAGGTAGGGGTGGTGGAAGGGGAAGTGGGTGGAGGGTGGGGGTGTCTGGGTGACGGGCACTGAGGGGGGCACTTGATGGGATGAGCACTGGGTGTTATTCTATATGTTGGCAAATTGAACACCAATAAAAAAAAAAAAAAGAAGTAGGATCATCGGAGTGATGTGATGTGAGAAGGACTTGACCCACCACTGATGGCTCTGAAGATGGAGAGAGAGGGCCATGCACAGGACAAGGAATGCCAGCAGCCTCTAGGAGTTGGAAACTTCTAGAAATGGATTCCCCCCCTGGAGCCCTCAGAGAGGAATGTAGCCCTGCTAACCTTAATTTTAGCCTAGTGAGGCTAGGCACAAATTTTATTTGTGTTGGGACTTCTAACCTACAGAACTCTAAGGCAATAAATCAGCATTGTCTTAAGCCACGAAGTTTGTGGTGATTTGCTCGAACAGGAAGAGAAGACCATTTCTATTATTTAGAGGTAGAAGTTGAGTGTCACGGTACTTTCCTCAAAAATATAGAATACCCTATTGCTCCCCTCTGTTTGAGTTTATTATGTGCAGCTTGGCATGCAGTCTGGGAACTGTGGCTCTAGGGTAGGAGTCAGCAAACTACAGACTGTGGACCAAATTCAGGCCACTGCCTGCTTTTGTAAAAGAAAAATGTCTTGGACACAGACATGCTCATTCCTTTACTTATTTTCTAGGGCTTTTATACTGCTTTTATACTACAGTAGAACTGAGTAGTGTGACAGACCACATGGCCCACAAAAACTAAAATATTTACTTCCTGGCCCTTCACAGGAAAAGTGTGTCAATTCCTGCTTCAGGAGATGGCCCTATTCTGTCTATTCAACTCTATTTCCCTTCACTCTAGTTGTGTCCTCTTCCCACACCCTATATTCTCACCATTTTGAGTTCCTGTCACTACTTGTCATGCTATAGTTCCATCCTGGAATTTCTTTCCCTCCTGTTTCTAAGTCCTGTATCCTTTCAGACAAATCTCAAGTCATAACTTCCACTTAAAACCTTCCCTATCTGTTCTATCAGGGCATTTTTCCTGTACCATATCACTTAGGTTTTGACTGATCACACAGCCATTTTATTGCTGTCTAAACTGTTTCACATATATGACAATTCATCATTACAAACAGACTGTAAGCTCCTGAAAGGCAGCATCCATACCTTGAATTTCTCTGGAAGACTCCACAAAGCCCAGCCACGGTGCCATTGCACCAGTGAGGTGGTCAGTGGGTGTGTGTTCATGGTATTTCTTAAGCTGAAATTCACTCTAAAAACGTTGTCAGTTTGAGTCCTGATAGTTGCAGCTGAAATCTGATATCCATAACTATTAAGAGTGATATTACAGATGATTTATTTGTAGACATTCCAGTACTATGATGGCTGGTATCTCTTTTAGCATTTGCAGTTTTGATTTCTATCATACTCTTAGGATGAGTTTCTGATAGCAGACAGCCTTCTCTAATCCCCTTCTCAAAGTCTTCTGTTTTTTTTTTTAACTAAACACCTTTTCATTTATATAAAATACAGTGAAAAAGGATAATGATGCCAGAATTGGGATAAGAGTAATACAAATTTGTTATCCTCAAAAGATTCTGTATGTAGGATAGTATACTAGTTTCCTGTTTTCAATAAAATGTGTAGCAGATATTAAGCTACTTAAGCAAAAGTCCTAGATATTTAACTAGATAAAACTACTGTCTATGGAATATCTCTATTTAAATGCCCTGCAATCACCTCAAACTCATCATAGTAAAACAAAACATCACAAGCCAAGGTCTAATCCCTCTAAAATTTAAAAGGTAGATGTGGGGGGGGGGTAACAAAGATGATATAAGAAAGATGTTAAGTACTGTTTAATATCTAATATTTGGACTTCACAAATCTTAACTATTTCATTTTCACCAGAAATTCACTGTTCCTTTCACTCAAGAGAAAAAGAATGACTTGGCTCTGAAACTTGTCCAACTGATGTCATTTCTAAACTTTCACTCTTAAGAGTCAGGTCCTAGTGGAAGATCTCTATTATGGGCCAGACTCATTTAAAAGGCCATATTCCTTAAACTGAGGGCAGGTGGTTACCACACCCACTGGGTGGCCTGAGGAATCAAGAACCCATTGCCCTGAAATTAATTTAGGGTTGCCACCCAAACAGCTGTCTCTTTTTCAAGCAGTAAACCGAAAATTCCTATGGCTCCTGATAAATTACGGTGTAAGATTTAACTAATTCTATTACATTTTTTGGGTACAAACCAAAATAAATTTGGGGAAGGCTTCCTGCCCCCCCTCTAAAATTTGCTATGAGGTTTTAGGGAAAAGGACACCAAATGTCCTCATACCTTCTTTCTCCTTACTACTAGAGCACCGCCTACCCTCTCCTGCCTAGACTTTCCTCTGCTTAGAATGTCTTTTCCCTATCTGTCTACCTAGCAAACTCCAATTTCTCCTTCAAGATTAAGCTCAAGTAGGATCTGCTCTGTGAAGCTTTGTTTGACCCTTTAGGCATATTTGAAGGCTCTTCCCATTTTGCATGTATCCTCCATTGAAGCAACTATTTTATGGGTATTTGTTTCTTCTTTGCATACATCTCATCTAGTTTGTTCACAGGCATCAAGGATTCTTATCTTTCATTCTTCTGTCCCTAGTAGCTAGCACATAGGAGATATACTTAAGAAGGAATGAATAATCCATCCCTCGCTAAAAGTTTTACAACAAATTGTTGTTATCTTGGCTTCATTGACTCCTTTTTTTGTCTCCTAAAAATATCCTTGCTGTTTCAGCCTCAGTGTCAAGTTCCTTTTTCATTTTTTGTCTCACTTATGAAATCTAGATGCTTCCATGAAAACACACACATCTCTCCTGCTGCTTTCCTCTCAATCTGTTCACCGGCTTCAAGAAATTCTTTTGGAACAAACTTCAAACTGTGGCTTTTTTTCCCCTAACATATTTGATGCCTGCAGATCCTTTCATCCCTTTTCATTAAGATCAATCCCAACTCTTTGTTTTACCAGAAGTATCTTATGAAGTGACTGCCATGCTCTTTCCATACTTTTTAAAGGTAAATTTTATCTCAACTGGGCTCTCTCTATATAATGTATCAATAAGCTTTCATTGAAAAATCAAGTAATTTTATCTCTCATCTTGGAAGAGTGGTTTAAAGGAATTCTCAGCTCATCTGGCTGGCTTTTAGTGATGATTTGAGAAATTGCAGAGGATAGAATCAGATCTGAATAGACTATCAGAAACACCTCAGGTTGGGAGTGACTCACCGGTACTCCTTGGTGTATTCAAAGTCTTGTTTGTTATATGCAGGTTTTAAGAAATTGCACTCGATGACTCCAATTACTCCCACACCTTCTCCATGAGTTGGCTTTGAAAAAAAATATTAAGTTCAACACTTACATTACTGTTGACCATCTGGAAGCATTTCCTTTTGATTTTAAGCAGTAATAGAAAGGTTACATAACATTCAAAGGCAAGGAAAGTACAGCAACATCTAGAGAAATACCCAGGATGAACTTGAACAGACCACAAGTATTCCACTGGACTGGAACCTCTGACCAATTCTAAGGCAGAGATTTTCAAACTATGATCCATAGATTCTCTAGGATTTTCCAGGGATTAATAGCCATCTCTACTTCATGCACACTACTTCCACCTTCATCTGTTTTATATTATTGGATTGCTGTAAGATTTCCTTTGAACAAAGAATGACAATGCTAAAAAAAAAAAAAACAAAGACAAACAAGGCTACATACTACTTTTCTATGGAATAGAAACCAACCTTCATCAGAAAAGCAATTTTAAGGATAATATGTAAACATCACACTCTACAAAAATAAGTAATTTTTATATATTTAGGCTACCAAACAATTACAAAAGGGAGTCAGGGGACGCTTCTGTGGCTCAACAGTTTAGTGTCTGCTTTTGGCCCAGGGCATGATCCTGGAGTCCTGGGATTGAGTCCCACATCAGGCTCCCTGCATGCAGCCTGCTTCTCCCTCTGCTGGTGTCTCTGCCTCTCTCTCTTTCTCTCTCTCTCTGTCTCTCATGAATAAATAAAATCTTTAAAAAAAAAGGGGGGGAGTCAGACTAGCAGTGGTTATTAATGACAAGCTGATATAAAATACTTTGGGATTTAAAAAGTCAAGGTGTAATTAGGATGGCATTCATATATGTGTTGTACATATAAAGATGATATAACAATGAAAAGCAGCATAGGCTGTAAATTAGCTATCCTAGATCTTCTATAACTTTGTCCTACTGTGTAACGCAAAGCGGTTTACCATCTTTCATGCTTTAGCAATCTTATCTATAAAATGGGAATGAATAGGATATTTGTGGATCTGACAACTTGAACATGCCATTAAAACACTGAAGATGATGGTAGTATTTGTACAGTTCAATTTGTATAGTATATTCATTATTTATCCCATTTAAGCTTCTCAGCCTGGTAAGCTGTAGGGTAGGCAGAGCAGATAAAATCATTTCTGTTGCTTTTATTTTATAGGGAAGGAAAGATGAGCCTTAGAGAAATGTAAAAATTTAGTTAAAGTTCCTCAGATTTTAAGTGGAAAAGGCAGAATTCAAATCCGGGTCAAATTTAGCGGTCATCAACCACTAAATTTCATTCTGCTTCTACTGTGCCTTATTGTCTCTCCAAGAAAGTAGAAAGAGCTATCTTAAACACTAATAAACCAATACACATGGCAAAGTTACTGGTGTTCTAATACTCTCTCTTCTCAACAGCTACCTGGAAAATGCATTCAGTAAAGCTCCTGGATTAATTAACACCGGTGAAGAATGAGAAGTAGAAAGAGCTTTCCAACAAAAGACAGCTCACTGATAACACAGAGTTCCAGGATCAGATTTAACAACCATCATAAGGTGGGAGTAAAAGCAATTAATGAGTCTATCCCCTTTGCAAATTTCAAATCCTCTTCTTTCTCTTTTCAGCCTTCTATGACAAAGAAACATTAACCACTCACCTTCACCTGGCATCCCACCTTCTCAAAAGACTTTATGAGTCGGTTGTTATGATACATCATGACTCCAAACTGGTTATAATTCTTGCAAGAGAACCCAAAAGTTATTTTCACTTGCTTATTCTGAGAGGAAAATCATTAAGGAATCAAACACCATGGGATTTAGCAAACAATATTTTGCACTGTTAGAGCAAAAAAAAAAAAAAAAACAAAAAAAACAAAAAAAACAAAAAAACATCATATACCATTGGATTTAAGTTGGTATAACCCTTCCAGGGGACATTTACAAAATCTGTAGCAATAACTTTAAAAATATTCTTAATCTGTGACCAAGTAATTCTCCTTCCAGGAATTTATCCTAGAGAAATAGGAAAGTTCATAAAGGCTTATGAGTTATAGAGATTGGTCAATTAGCTAGAATGACAGAAAAACAAATAATTTAAATGTCTGACAATAAGGGGATGTCTAAATAAATGTTAGTATATTTACATGGTCTATTACATGCCTTTGAAAATTATGTCCCTGAAAAATATTTAGGGACATTAGGAAATGTTCAGAATATAATGATAAGTATTATCTAAAAATATGTATATAGGAATACATGCATAGAAAAGAGTGTAGGAAATACACCAAAATATCATCAGTGGTTCAAAAATTCATAAACAATCACAAAACATTTCTTAACCTGTGCTAGTTGCTCAATTTGCTGCTAGGTAAGATAAGAGTGGTAGCTAGTACAATACAAATCCACACAATTACAGGTGATGCTTGAACAGTATGGATTTGCACTGCACAGATCTACTTGTGCATAGATTTTTTTTCAATAAATACACTGGAAAAATTCTTGGAGATTTGTGCCAATTTTTGAAGACTCACAAATACACTGTGCAGCCCAGAAGTGCCCCCCGCAAAAAAAAGAAAAAGTTAGGTATTATTGTAAGGATGCAGTTTATACTACCATACAGAACATATGTTAATTGTTCATGTTATTAGTAAAGCCTCCTAACAAGAGTATGCTATTAGTAGTTAGGATTCTGGGGAGTCCAAAGTTATACTCAGATTTGCGACTGTGCAAGGGAGTAGGTGTCCCTAACCCTTGTATTGTTCAAGAGTCAACTGTATAAGCAATAAGGTAAGTCCTGCTAATCATGCAAAACACAATGAAAGCAAAAGCGAGAATAAAGAAGAATAAAGTCACTTTTTAAGGGTAAAGGACAATGAATAGTCCTGTTGTAATATGTTTCATGGAAAGAAGTGAACAAGCTTGGAGACATGAAATAAAGTGAATTAAATATTATACGTAAAAGATGAACAATGATATGTTTTTAGCAGGTTCTATTTGATTCAAAAACCAAGATAAGAGAGTGAGAAAGACAAAGGGGGAGACAGAGAAACTGAAATTTCTATTAAAACAAATACTAAGAAATCTTCAGGTCCAAATGAGCTGAAATTTGTTACTGATTCCAAAAACGATCTCCATTGCCCTCTCTATGTAATATTAGTCACTTGCATCGAATCCAGTTAACAAATAGGTCAGGTATGATACAAAGACATCATACAGGGGGCTACACGACAGAGTAAAGTTTGGCTCAGAAATTACGTTCTGGGCTCGAGAAGTTCCAATCAAATCTCAGGTAAGACTATTCCCATGAAAAAGCAAAACAGGACAAACTCCCCAAAACAAACTCAAACTCTATACTATCAAATTTAACATTTTTTAGAGATATGTCAAATTCTTCTGTTGCATGCTTTTAAAATTCTAAATCACGGGGTGGCAGTGCACTGGGGTAGGAGGTTTCCCAAACTAGTATAAGAAGGAAGGACAAGAAGAGAAAAGAGGCCTTTGATAACTGAGGAATAATTAAGTCAACATCAGTGATCTTGTCTCTCTTTGATGTTGGGGTAAATTTTATCAGAAGTTTCATGTCATTCATGCCTATAGTGAATTCATTTAGCCCAAATTCTAACAGGGGAAGATAACTAGTTTAATGGGAAATTAGGTTGAAGTATATGTCACATGCATTGCTGTTAAAAAAAGAAAAACTGTGGGGGGTGGCACCTAGGTGGCTGAGTGGTTGCTTTGTCTCAGGTCATGATTCCAGGGTCCTGGGATCGAGTCCCACATCAGGCTCCCCCCTCCCAGGGAGCCTGTTTCTCCCTCTGCTTATGTCTCTGTCTCTCTGTCTGTGTCTCTCATGAATAAATAAAATCTTTAAAAAAAAAGAAAAAAGAAAAAATGGGCACCTGGGTGGCTCAGTCTGTTAAGCCTCTAACTTGTGATTTCGGCCCAGGTCACAATCTCATGGGTCATGACACTAAGCCAGGCGGGGGGCTTCCGGCTCAGCAGGGAGTCTGCTTGAGATTCTCTCTCTCCCTCTCCCCCCACACATGTACATGTGCTCACTCTCTTATATAAATACATTGAAAAAAAGCCCAAATTGGAATCATTTGCCCCCCAAGTAAACAAATCAGGACTTAGTTCTGGCTCTAAACAATCCCAGGAGTATGACCTTTCAAGAGTCCATCTGAAATTTCCTGCTCAACACTATGTACATGATAAAAACCCTGCTTTTCCCTTCTCCCACAAAAAGAAGCTGACCTGGCCTAAAATAATCCTTTCTTTTCTTTTGCTAACAACTTTTTGCTCCATCCTATAATACCTTCCACTTTGTATAGCTCCTGGGACCATCTCTTAATTGCTAAATGGGATGCTGCCCTCTTCACAGATCACTTAATAAAACCAATTAGATCTTCAGGAGAATTGTATTTTTCAGCAGTGCACAGGAATTGCTCTGACAGAAACCCACAAAAGAAAGAAGCTGGAGACAGAAATGTGGCATCCCCTGAAATAGTGGTTGGAAAGTACTTCTTTACAACTGGCTCTGTTAAACCTAGGACATTAAGATCCTAGCCTACATACAGTGAATTACAGCTAATGTACCTACAAAATATAACAACACTAGTTCTGGGTTTGCTAAGATGGCCTTGTTCAGGGCTTTTTTCTTTTTCAAAAGCTTTTGTAGTAGAGAAGGTATGTGATCCCCAAAAAAGGAGAAAATCACTTGACTTATGAGTAAGGACTTACACAGCTTTTAAGAAAGGGAATAACAATTTCTAATTTTTGGTCACATAAGAAAGACAAAGCAAACTAGGTAAAGCAAATCGGGTGGGAACATGTTTCTTGGGCCAAGAGCTGTGCTTAGTTACTAGAAAATAAATTATGAGAGCAATTCTTCATGACTGCTTAGGAGTTCTCCCCTTCCAAAGACTTTATTTTTGCCCCAAAAGCCATCAACAGAGTTGGACCTAATTTCCATAGTTCATCTTAAGATTTTTCTCAAGAATCTGAAATCCATTCCCAGGGTAATAGGGGGTAGAAGTGAAAATCAGTATTACTTCTTTGAGTGGCTCCCATTATGACAAGTATCAGGAAATCCATGTCAAACCTGTTGAGGATTTACCTCACCCTAGGAAATCAACCTTTAATTTTCACTCTCCTAACTTCCATCAATATAAGTCTAGACTTGTAACAACAAAGATCATACTATGCCCAAAAGATTAACATGTTCTAGTTAATATTTGATTATTTCAATGTAACATATAACAAAATTCAAGTGCAAACCATACAGCATGGATCACTCCTTATGGCAGAGAGTCTCAAACCTGGCTACTCAGTAGAATTAGCTGAAGATTTAAAAATAAATTATTCCTATTAGAAAAAGATATTTCAGAATCTTCTAACCCAGAATCTCCAAAATCTCAGGATGCTGTATGATTTTAATAATTTCCAGATGGTTTCTGATAAAACTAACATATCTATTGGCATTTAAGAAATACTTTCAAAAAAAAAAGAAACACCTTTTTAAAGAATATACTGTATGGGTACCTAGGTGGCTCAGTTAGTTAAGCATCCAACTCTTGATTTCAGCTCAGGTTATGATCTTGGGGATGTAAGATTGAGCCCCACATTGGGCTCCACATGGAGCCTGCTTGAGATTCTCTCTCTCCCTCTCCCTCTGCCCCTCCTCCCTGTTCTTGCTCTCTCTCTCTAAAAAAAAAGAATATACTGTTATAAGATTTGTATTACAACACACATTTTTCAATTGGGAAAAAAAATCATTTTTGTTTTTTTTATTTCAACGTGGAAATCTAATCCTGAAATGAAGAGGTCCAATTTCATGTAGTTGTAAGGATACAGTAAAAGTAGGTTTATATAAATCATATCCTACATTAGCCAGGCTCTTGGCAATCATCTGAGTAGTCACCTTCTTTTGACGCAGAAAAATTTTCATTCGTGGCTTCATATACAGAATACCACAAAATGCCTATGGAACAGCAAAGGGAAAATTATTATATGACATCACCAATTCTACTAACATCCTCATAAACACTGCTAGTGACTGAGATCTATTCTGGGTAAAGATGTGGCTTAGTTTCTCTACCTTGTTATCTCAACTACTGCACAAAAGTGCTACTGACAGTATTAGCTATAGAGGAGACAGTGAAAAGGAATCCTGGCACAGGGCTAAAAGTTTGTCATCTTTATATAACTGAGATCTTGTTCTGAAATATTTTCATGTTACAAGAGATCTTACCTCTCGTTGTTGAAGAAAAACCACTCTTACTCACCCGTAAAGAATACTCTGTTTCTGGCAGCTCACAGGTAACATCACCAGTCTCTTTTTCTTCTGTGCCAAAGTCTGATACCAGGATGTCATATTGATCTGTATCAAAGTCCAACTCAGATTTTCCATCTTTATTTCTGGGTAAAAGAGACAAGTACCAATCTAACAAATACTGATTCCAAAGGACAAAAATGCATCAGGAACCCAAGAGAGAAGAAACAATATAAGCCAAAACTCAGACACATATTTCTTTCCCTATCAGTACAAAGGAGCTATAAATTACTTGGTTTGAAGATCACACAATACTTAGAGGTATTCCTAGTCTAAACAAATCGACTGTTTCATAGAAGTGGTGAGCCAAGTACAAAAGACAAAAAAAGGGAAAGTGGAAATGTCTGATTTGATAAATCAAATGGATGTCAGCTACTCTCAGACTGGGATCTTAAAATAGATCCAAACTTTCTGGGTACTGCTGGGTAGGTCATTCAACATCATCCACTCTAACTGAATAAATAGAAGAATGAATCAAAACCTACTTCTGATTTCAGCAATAGTATAAGGACTAATGAAATACCAAGATTCCCTAGATCTAATCCTATTTCTTTGAGGAAGGAAAAAAAGGTTGCCATAGAAACAGCATGTATCTGCTAGTCCTCTGAAATATCATTTATGGAATTATCATTTAAATATAATAGTGCTCATATTCCTTTCACAAGGATCTTTCTTCTTCTCATAATCCTTTTGGGCTACTTAGCTTTGATCCATTCTGAGACCCTGGACTATATTGCTAACAACTGCCAGGGTGAAAAGGCAAGACCCATCTTTGTTCCTGGAAAAAAACCCAAAACAAGAGATGAGCTACAGAGAAAACATATATATCAGAACAGCCGTTCCCAAAGTTTGTTCTGTGGAACAGTAGTTCCCCTAAATACGAAATAAGTAGGGACACCTGGGTGGCTCAGTGGTTGAGCATCTGCCTTCGGCTCAGGGCCTGATACTGGGGTCCTGGGATCGATTCCTGCATTGGGCTCCCCACAGAGAGGAGCCTTCTTCCTCTGCCTGTATCTTTGCCTCTCTCAGTGTGTCTTCCATGAATAAATAAATAAAATCTTTTTTAAAAAGAGAAGTAAGTAATAAGGGTTGTATGACTGAATAAAATTGAGAAACAATTCTTGGCCCTCAGGGCCACCTCAAGCTCTAGTGATACCTCCTCTCATACTTCAGCCTCTATTAGCTCAGAGGTGCTGTGTTGAAAATGTAAAAAACGCCCACCTCACTATAATAGTACATTCTGAATTTTCCAGGATGTTCCTGATTCTTGCTACCTCACTCCACTTGCACACATTCTCTAAGGAGGTTCCCTGCCCTCCTTGCACCCAACCATTCACCATTCAAGGAAAACAGGTCTGGAGAAACTGCTTTTTTTTTTTTTTAAATTGGGAAAACCACATACTATATAGCTCTCTTACACATTTTCAAGGCCAACTGAAATAACATTAGCATAAGAAAGCCTCTGAGAAATCCTGCAAAAAAGCAACATGGTAAACTTTGTTTCAGACAGCTTTTCCCCCAGTTATTGACCATGGAATCTTTTATTCACATAACACCTAATACCATATAACTGAGAAACAATGTACAAAGAAAAAAGTCTTCTTAATGTGTTTAAATCATTGGAAACACCTCAGGAAAATGATCCTTTATAATATAAATTAAATTTACTTGAGATTTTTCCCAGTAGGACACAGGAAGATCTAAATTACCAATGTATATATATATTTTTAAAAATCTCCTTATTTTATTTTTAATTGAAAGTACTCTTTATAAAATACCAGCATACTTTATACAGTTTTACCAGCTAAGAAATGAGGCAAAATACTTGACCTAAGGAGAAAAAGAATGAATACATCTGATACCCTGTTCTGTTAAAGATACCAGTATCCCTTCTATCTTATATATAAGGTTTGTAGACTTTTGTGGACACTGTTAAATGTATTCTACCAGACATGACAAATTAAACAAATGATGACTTATCCTAAAGTATTTCCAGATGGTTTTATTAGCTCTAAACATATGATGTGAAGCCAGTATCATTATTATAGTTCAAATTTATCTGCTTCAAAGATTTTCATACTTCTAAGCCAGCTGCTCTGAAGGCAGAAATAAGAGGTCCTTATTTTCAAAGATCATGTTGTGCTTTGTTATTTCTCTTTCTCATACTTCATTTTCATTGTCAAATGCATAAAATAACTATCATTATTCTATCTCAAAACAATGTCCATGAATCTAAGAAATTCATAATGTATTCTGAAGATCTTATAATAATGTTGAACTGTCTTGGTTATTTCTGGCAATAGCCTCAGAATATGTGGATCTCCACTTTATCAAGCTCCACATCTCACCAGTTAAGAACCACTTTCTCAAACAGGAACTGTGGTTCAATGAAAGTGAAGGAAAGATGTGCAATGAGATCCAAATATGCATCCAAATTTATCTACTCTGCTTCTCTAGAGAGGGGTTTGTCAAGTGTCCTTCATCCTACTACCTTTGCTTACTTGAGTCTATCACCCCTAAGATACAATACCTGCGGATGTTCCAGATGAGAACCCGAGTGCCTTTTTTGCCTGGGATGGCGTCAAACTGGGACAGCAAGTCATTTTCACTGTTGAAAATGGAATAGTTCAAGATGGCTTCTAGGCTGGGCAAGGAGTCCTCAGTGATGATCATTTTTTGTAAGACCAAATACAGTCAAAGAAAAATGAGTATCTTAAAAGGATACGATCAATTTGGGACATCTGGGTTGCATGTTGGGACAAAATATAGTCATACAGTTGGAAGCATGAGCATTATTGCTACAGAAAAAAGGGAAGGGGGAAAATGGAGAAAGGTCACAGAGACACTCAAATTAGTCACCCTTGCAGACTACCGCTTTGAAAATACACTGTGAACCAAAGCTGTTTAAGAAACAGATCAAAGGCTGAATCTTTAGACTCAGGAAGCAATGAGTTCAAACTTTACTGCAGTGTTGCTTGGGTCTAGACAACCTGTCATTCTAATAGAAATAACAGCTTGTCTTAGGTGTATAGGGAAATGAGCCATTCTGCTCTCAGATAAGCTGACAAATACTATGTATCTCAAAAACAATGGAAGTTTCAATACAATAAAAAACATTTCTAAGCTTCTATCAACAGTACTTTTACTTCCAAAAGTATTTCATAGGGTGAAATTCCAGTTAAATTTAGGACACTTGAATATCTCTTTAAATATGAAAACTTTTGATAGCTGGATTTGAGCTGAAGACAAGAGATTTCTATTGTAATAGGCAGATCAGACTCATTCTGAACGGACATTCTCCATTTTCAGAAAGGATATTGTTTTGCTGGTTGAATGGAACAATTGGTACAATAACTGCCTGGGCCTGGACACATTCCAGATAGGTCTGTGATAGGAGTCCAACAGTGAGCGTACCCCCATTCTTGGTGAAGACAAGAGCGTCCTTTCCTAGCCGCATGGAACCTGACTTGAAACCATTACCAAAGATGCCGATGGGACACTGGCTCTTCTTTATTACTTTATCTGTAAAGCCAAAGCTGTAATTACACAAAAAAAAATCAGAAAGGTAAAAAGCATCCTAAGACAGGTTGACAGGCAGAATGGCTTTCAGATGAAAAACACTTATAAAAAGTCACTCCTTCTTTCTTCCTTTTGGTACCTCTGGGCAAAACTATCAAGTGAAAGCCATATGACATTACTATGAGGTAGCGGCCCTGGTTCTCCCGTGTGGCTGGTGTGTGTACAGATGCCTCCATCACAGTAGTCAGACTTGATGAACGTGAAGATGGCCTCTTCTTGCTGCCTAACAGGGAGAACTGGAGGAGGCCACGAGCAGCTGCCTTTCTTGTCTGGATAGAATGGTTGTGATTACTAATAGTAAAGTAAGGGTAGGGTGAAAAGGGTGGTTATCTCACAGAGCACATGGGTGTGGGTCACAAAATCAACCCACAGCAGTGCTGGTCAGAAATACCAGATGAGGCATCCCCCCTATATCACCTTCTCGAAATCTGAGAAGTCAGAGGTTGCGTATCTTAACAATTTCAACTCTCCACCCAAAGGATAACCCTTTCAATTCTTAACCTCTGCTCCATCTGCTGAGACAGTTTGTTGGAATGTGGTCAGAGAATAAAAATAGGTAATTAATTCTGCCACTGAATACCAGCAAGCAGCTGCGGTCTGAGGTCTCTCTTGTTTGATCAGGGGGCTTTCATTGGGTCACCTCGACAATCTCTGCAGCCAGATACTTTCCCTTTTCCTAGGCTCCCCATTCCAACACACAACAGAATAACAGAAGCAGAAAAGTGGAAGATACAAAATCCAGAATGATGATTGGCTCCTTCATAGGTCTTCTCTTGCCACAAATAAAATTTTAAGGACTGCTTCTCTCCAGACAAAGTGCATAATGTTGTACGGTAACATTCATTCAATAAATATTGACTGAGTCCCTATTATGTACTATGCATTGTGCTAAAGCACTGGAGACATGATGGTTAGTAAAAAAAAAAAAAAAAAGAAGACTTGATTCTTTCTTTCATGGTTTACAGTCTAAGGAGGGATTTCATCTATTACAGATTAGATGCTTCTCCAATACCAATTAAGTAGACACTCTATCTGCCATGGCTGAGTGGTTTGGCCTTGGTTCTTACTCTTCTGAGCAGGGTTGAGGTGCCTAGTTTCTACTTCCTGAAGGCTGTGGCTTGTGCTTACGCCCTATGAAAGAGGGACCACCTTTTACTTTTCTATTTCAAAACATGTTACACAATAATGCCATCGTGTCCTTCTAGATCCTTCCTAGGAGCTTTGATTATCCTATGGATAATTCCACTCACAGTAAAAGGTAGTTTCTAGGGCAGAAGTTCCTTTGAAAATACCAAAAGATCACTGAGTTTCTGCTGTCTATGGGCCTCAGTAATCCAGGAAATGAACTTCTAGAAGCTGGTAAAATCCAGGCATTCCTAATCCTCTTGTGTAACAAGTGCCTAGAAAAGATTCTAGGAGTTGTTAGGAGGATTACATTATATACTGTCTAGGGGCACCTGGGTGGCTCAGTGGTTGAGCTTCTGCCTTTGGCTCAAGTCATGATCCCAGGGTCCTGAGACCGAGCCCCACATCGGGTTCCCTGCAGGGAGTCTGCTTCTCCCTCTGCCTATGTCTCTGCTTCTCTCTGTTTCTCATGAATAAATAAATAAAATATTTTTTAAAATTATATACTGTCTATACAATACTCTTTTAAACTATAAAGTAGTATTCAGAGCTTAATTTTGAACTAACTCTAGAAGTCATTCTGAGAACTGTCCTGCACTATCCTGTACCTCTACTTCAGATTGAATGTTATTACCAAAAACTCAGGGCTCTTCAGAGATAGTCATCTTACCTGTCACATGGAATAGATTTATGTGCTTATTTCGACTTAAATTATCTCTAGTGCCATGAAAGCTTCACTGAAGTAGTTTAAGGGAAAGTGGTGAATACAGGGAGAATATATTAAATCCCCTCAATTTCCCAGCTTTTCCTGCCTCTTCTGCCACTTAACATTCCTTTTTTCCTTTGTAAGTATAAACCCTCATTGTGTTACTTAGTTTGGAAGAGACCAAATGACTATATGAGCTTGAGGAGATTAAGTAATAGCACGGGGCCAGAAATCAGAAGTGAAAAGGATAAGAGAAGTTAGAAGAGAGGAGCCAGAAGCTCTGGATTTTGTTGTTGTTGTTGTTATGTTCCACTTAACCCATTTATGTTTCTTTTATGCCATTTATGTTCCCATGTTAGGTATTCTGCTTAACTGAAAATTGTGGAATGGATGCCACATACTGATCAAATAACTACCGAGTGTAGAAGCCCTCACAACCAAGAAGAGAATTGTGGGGATGCATTTTATGTAGTTTATGTGTTTATGTAGTTGGTATAGCTCCCTAATTTTCCGAATATCTCTTGGCTTAGACGGTGGCTTCCCTAAGTCCTGTTCTATCCTTTCGTGTAAGAGACACCAATGGTAGTGTTTACATGCCGGCAGGGGGGAAGGGCTTGGATGTCAGCTTTTTGAGTGGAATCCAGGGAGTCAGCAGCTTGCTCCCGAGTTCCTTAGAATGTCAAGATTCTAGAATCTAAAGAGATCAGCTTAAATTGGGACTCTGATCAATGAAACAAACCTCAGCAAATCTGTGGCCATATGAGGGCAGGCAGTGCTGTTTCCTAGATAAATGATACAGAATATAAAGCAATGGAACACTGCTAAACACAGTTATTCTCTGGCTGTTGATTTAGAAGAACAGACCTACTAGGAAATGCACTTCTGAGCAGAGGTGGCAAATATTTTAATCCACAGATCTGTGCCTCTTTTTAATCCCTTACCTTTGAAAGAGCTTTCCTACCTTGTGGAGAAAGGTAACTGAACATATAGACTAGCTGGCTCACCACTATCCCCAGAAGCTAAAGAGAATTCACTGTGGACTTGAAAGGAATTTAATAATAGGCTTTTCCTTCTTAATTTTATTTTCATTGGGATTCTGTATTTATGGGAGAAACTTGCTGCAGCTATAGAACTATTTTATTAGCTCAGAAAAAGGAAGAGTACCATGAAGAGTTGGAAACTATGGGTAGGATTATTACAAATGTTATCGGTGAAATAAGAGTATCAGTGGGCTTAACCATTCTGCACCATTAGAGGTAATTACTTTACTATTATATAAAAGTAATATGTCCCTAACCAAAACCAAATGAACATACTTAATTTTCAAAGCTACCTCTAAAGTCCAATTATTTATAACGAAATTGTGGTAAGTGGAATCCATGGCTAGGAGTTAGGATTAGACTAAATGAACTTTTAAATAAATGGGACCTCCTAGCTCATTAAAGTTAGTTTTAAGATATGATCACAAATAGTATCTGGTACATATACATTAATCCAGGACTCAGTAAAAAATGGTCTAAAATTAATTTTTCAGTATGAAGAACAATGGCCCAGCTCAAATTAGTGGGAAAAATACTTGGTATGGTAACGCCAAAAAATGGTATGACAAGTAAGTTTCTGCCTGTTTTGCTATTTTGTTCCTTGGGGAGGGAACAAAATTATGAATGCATGATACTTACCCCTTTATCCTTCAGCTCAAATGCCACATCTTCAGGGTAGCCTGTTTTGATTCTCTAGACTAGGTTAGGTTAGAGCCTTCCATTATATATTCTCGTTGAAACTGTAGTCTTCCTTCATAGCACTTACCACTAGGTGAGATAACCTATTTAGTTGTATTACTGGTCAATTCTTTGCTATACTTCTCACTAAACCATCAGCCCCTTGAGGGTGAGGATCCTGTCTATCTGGTTCACCACTTTATCTCCAGTGACTTTCACATAGGGGCTCAGTAAAAATTTGTTGAATGAATCTGGAACAAAAATTTTGATTACTTTGAAACCACCCTCCTCTTTTCTCTTGCCTTATAACTATAAGCTCCAGCTTTCATAGAGGTAGTTCTGCCCACAAAACGGAAGGCACTCAGATTTACTGGGCCCACTATCTGGCACCCATGTTGCTGGGATAAAGTGTGGTGGAAAGGAACTATTAAAAAATAGGAAAAAATGAATACATATGTAATTAGAGGTATCAATGCTTTGGTTCCATTCCATCTAAAATTGTATTTTTTTAATATTAGCTTGAGGAGCTAAATGTAATGCTATAAATTAAAAGATAGGGCCAACTCTATGCCTTTACCAACATACTGGCCACATCTTTATCTTACTTCTAGAAGCTTTCCTCGAATATTCTTCTGATTATGCGGGTCTGAGACACCAAGTACACAGGCTGCTGAGTGGTAAAACCTGACATTTTACTTGGTTAATGCCCAAATTTCATTTCTTTGCTTTGCTGGATCAAAGGGATTACCCTATAAACGGGGTTACAGAATTAGAATGCCTTCCAAGAGAACTACGACCCATGCTTAAAAAGGGAGGATAGAAGGAAGGAGTTGAGGAAACACTTGTCTTTTACTGAGTAATAAACGAAGATAATCAAGTAGAAACTTATATTCTCAACTACAAACATTTTCAAGTGATTAAATGAACTGAGAGTGGTGACAGAAATCTCAGCCACCAACTTCAGCAGGTAGAAGAGAGAACGCCCTAATTTTGCAATTCTACTGCAACACTTTCCAAGATGATGTGTATGAATGTCTTCTATTCATCTTTCCTGGGGCTTGGTTATACCCAAGCACATTCATGCATTTAATCCAAAGATCATCCCAACTGCAATACTTCTGATCTAAGAATGAGTTAAGGCTAATATCATTTGGAGGAGGTCTCAGACCAGTCAAGGCCTTCAGGTCCTTAAGCTTGCTATTCTCTGCCTGAACTCTTATTCCTTGCTCCCTGATCCTTTACCCTGTTAAATTCTACTACTCACTCTCAGATTGCTTTATTTATTTATAAAGATTTTGCTTATTTATTTATGAGAGATACATACAGAGAGAGAGGCAAAGACACAGGCAGAGGGAGAAGCAGGCTTCCTGTGGGGAGCCTGATGTGGGACTCAATCCCAGAACCCCAGGATCATGAGAGCTAAAAGCAGATGCTCAACCACTGAGCCAGGTGCCCCCAGATCTCAGTTTAAATATCACCTCATCTAAGAGGCTCTGTTGACTTCCTGGATCAGATATGGTTCTCCTCCTGGCCTACCCCATTGCATCCTATCCTTTTCTAGCATACTTGTCATTTTTAAATTATGATTACTGCCTCATTGTCTGAATTGCCAGCTAAACTGTAAGTTCTATGAGGGCAAGAATAGTGTCTACTTCATAACCAGTGCCCTGGCACATAATACATGCTCAATAAATTATTTGCTGAGTGAATAAAGGGAAAGCGAAATATTAAAGAAAATTATGAAGCCTTAAATAGAGTTCATGAACTCGAAACAAGAAAGAATGAAGGCATTTTTACCTGAGCATTCGGTGTAGTTTATGAGGTGTCATCCCACATCCATCATCAGTAAAGGTCAAACAAGATTTATTCTTGATCTCTTCAACATCTATAAAGACTGTCCTGGCAGATACATCTGGATCTACAGCATTATCTGCAAAAGGTAGAAATCTGTAATATTAGATCCCTTTTTCTAGTATTTCAGTAAAATCTCTAGTTCAGTGCCCCAAGACAAAGAAACTCGCCTTTATTCCCCCTAGGTGGATGTCCCCAAAGGTGGGCAGGGTGTGCACTTACTAGGTTATGGGAACAATAGATATGATGACAGGTGGGATTGTGAAGCTGCTTTCTAGATTTCATATAATGACTGAACTGCAATGTGCCTTTCGCCCTTCACATTTCGGGATCTGTAGGAAAAATAACTCCTGTACACAAAGCATTTTGCTCCATTTTTATCTTTTTTTTTTTTTTAATTTATTTATGATAGGCAGAAGCAGGCTCCATGCACCGGGAGCCCGACGTGGGATTCGATCCCGGGTCTCCAGGATCGCGCCCTGGGCCAAAGGCAGGCGCTAAACCTCTGTGCCACCCAGGGAGCCCTGCTCCATTTTTATCTTATTCCTCTTTCTTACCTTTCAGGTGCTTCACTGCTCAGGAGCACATACAGTTAAAGGGTGGCTATGGGGAACAGCTGAATTTGCAATTTCAGTACAAATTGATGCATACTATACATGTTACAGTGCATCTGTGAACATTTTGTTTTCTACTTTTTTACATCACCTCCTCTGTTAAAGAACACAGATATTATCACTGTCCCTGTTTATGGCCTAAGAGGCCCTGAAAGAGGTAGAAGTTCAAATGGAAACATTTAATGCCCGCCCAGATTCCAGTGAATGCTAACAAGAATGCTTAGAGAGAAGGAGGGATTCTGCTTCAGTACTTTGTAAAAGTATTAAAGGTGAAGCTGTCCCACTCTCATCAAATAGAGAACACAGAATTAAAGCAGAAAAAAAATTGTAGGTCAAGCTTTAGATTCCTCCTGAGTTAGGTCTTCAAAATGGGCTCATCATTTACGATTCCAAAGGCACCAATATAACCACATTCTAACATATGTGCAAAGTCTACAACCCTAAGGGGTGCCAATGTCTAGAAGCCACATCTTTTATGCCAGAAACTACAGTTCAACTGTCACTCATTGACACATGGACTATAAAAGTTTCATTAGGACTCGCTGGCCCCGAGGCACCTGAGTGGCTCAGTGGGTTGAGCATCTGCCTTTGGCTCAGGTCATGATCCCAGGGTTCTGGGGTTGAGCCCCGCATAGGGCTCCCTGCTCAGTGAGGCCGCTGCTTCTCCCTCTCCCTCTGCTCCCCTGCTCCTGCTCTCTCACTCTCACTCTATCTCAAATAAATAAATAAAATTTAAAAAAAAAGACTCACTGGCCTGAGTGGGAGGGCAGTTTATATGATCTATCAAATGGGTTCCCCAAGCACTCCTGTCCCTACTAGCTCTTTCACCAAGACTGAGACCTTCCCTTTCACCCCCTTTCCCTTTTTTTTTTTTTTAAAAAAAGATTTTATTTATTCATTCATGAGAGACACACAGAGTGAGGCAGAGACACAGGCAGAGGGAGAAGCAGGCTCCATGCAGGGAGCCCGACATGGGACTTGATCCCGGGATCCCAGGATCATGCTTGGGCTGAAGGCAGGCGCTAAACTGCTGAGCCACCTAGGCTTCCCCCACCCGCCTTCCCTTTTCCCTGGCATCGCCACATGGCTGGGCTGAGAGAGCCAGGTGGGCTCCTGGCTGTATACTTGTCCCACTACCACTGTTGAAATTGTGCCATTTCTCCACTGGGAACATCCCTTACAAGCAAGAGAAATATTACTCATATTCAGAATATCAATTTTTATAATTAAGTTCAGTTACCACCACCTAGATGTGCATAACGTTCACCAAATAAAACAAGACACAGAGTGATTTCAAGGGCCATAAAGATGCTGCCTGTGTTCACTGCTAAACCCCTCACAAACTGTCACCCCAAAAAAGTCATGACAGCAGTAAACCATCACCAATAGTCCCAGAAGGGAGGTAAGAGGTCTGATAATAGTCTATCTTTAAGGGCTAGGTGGGGCCAAAGCCTTGGGTCATGTGGTAAAACAAGTGGGCCAACTTTCATCAGGAATTGTAGGTTTGACATGCAATAGAGGTTTTATCAGAAATACAGTGTTTTACTTTGTGTGAGAGGCAGCAGGTTTTTTTTTTTTTTTTTTTTTTTTTTTTTTTTTGAATTGACAGAAGGATCCAGCACTGGGAAGCTACCTACACTGTTTCAAGAAACCACTTGGCAAGCAGACCCAGAATTGTTTTAGGACTTATCAGTCACTCTTGCTGGCAGAAAGCCAGGGCCATTGAGAAGGATACCTTTACCTTGTCAACCGACAGGGCATCGTTTCTATTTTGAAGGCTTTGGACACAGGAGAAAGTTTTTCTAACACTTCATGAACATTCACAAATCAAACACGTAACACCTATCAATTCCAATTCCAAGTTTATGTGACCACACATTCAATGGGTCTGCGTGTACTTCTCACAAAATCACTTTTCTTCCTTTCCTGTTTACTGCAGATTCTGCCCAAACGTTATTAGATGCTTTTTTTTTTAATATGGAAACATACCAGAGCATTTTAACACAGGCACTTCAGGGGTTACAACGTAGCTTCCCAGGGAAGCTAGACATTTTATCTCCTTGGTTAGAGGCTGCTGGGGTCCAGGGTGGAGGGGCCCAGCAGCAGCCAGGGGTGGCCCTAGCAGCTTAGGACAAGACAGCAGCAGGCGGCAGTAAGCCCAGCTTTACACTTATCTTCCATCTGAAGTAGCTTTTCCCTTGGCCTCAACAAATGAACTTATAATAATAAGGCACCAATCTGGTGGCTGGTTTCAATCCGATCTCTTGCTGCTGAACCTTCCAAAAATTTACCAACCTGTAGCACATGCTATCCCAGCCGGCACTGCCTATAAACAGGCAGGACAGCAAGAGAGAACCCCTGCTCCCTGCCACTGCCCCCTACTTAGGCAAGAGCTACACTACCAGAGCCTGGGATGTCTTTATCCCCCTAACCTGGCCCATACAACCTCATGTGCTCCCGGATCCCAAGAAGTCCTCTCTCTCCTAACTTGGCCCATGCTCCCCGGAGCAGGAGGACCCTATCTCTGCCTCCCCTTGCCCCCCTTAGGCAAGAACATGAGAAACATGATCCTAGGGAATCTATCTTCTCCTGTTAACCTGGTCCACCCGACTTCTGGTCAATAAATAAATAAATAAATAAATAAATAAATAAATAAATAAATAAAAGCATTCCAACTGAATGAAGCCTCATAGCTCATCAGAATCTGGGAGGCAGTGAGAAACTGTCCTGTGATGGCCTCTCTGAGGTAGCCCTTTGCAAGCCTCCCATCCTCTTCTATTCCAGGAGGGCCCTATGTGGATTCCTGCAAGGCTGCCAGGGCCAAACTGCTGCCATACAGACATCCTACATGTATCTAAAAGCATTCTTGTTTAAAATTAAGGTCACCATCCTTCCAACACAAGCCTATTCATCCTCTGTTCCATATATATAAATATACAGATACATATACAAATATACACACACACATAGACACACAGAGCCAGCATTCAAATGACCACAAGTTTGATTCAAAAATTATTTTTTATCTCTCACTCTCTCTTACCCTATGTATCCCTAAACTCTCTCACATCTAGCTTTTTCTAGTCCCATTGTCACTTTCTTAGTTTACAGTTTATTCCATCTCATCTGGATTATCACCGTAACCTCCTAGTCAGTCTTTCGAAGCCATGGCTCTCCTCCAATCCATCTTTTACACACTGCTGCAAGATTAACTTTCCTGAAGCACAGTTCTGATCAGGACTTTCCCCTGTTCAGAAAACTTCAGGCTAAAAAGCCAAATACCTGGGTCTCCTGGTCCCACCCTGGTCCCAGGCCGCCTTTCTGACCTCATTACCTACTTGGTACTTGGAGTAAAAAGACCTGCACTTGAGTTCTTGACCTGCCACTTACTAGACATGCAACTTTGGACAAGTCAGTTCACTTCTTTGACCCTCTGTATCTTGATCTGCAGCATGAGAATAATAATGATGATAATGACAATAATAATATTAATGATAATCATGCCATATAATAATATCTCAAGGGGTACAGTTAAAAATGTACTTGTGACAGCCCTTTAGAAACTCTCTAAGGATCTACAGTTGTGACAATTTGTAAACTCCACGCTCTAAAGAAACTCAATGACTCCGTATTCTTTGTGCCTTTGTTCATGCAGTTGCTTCTTTTGCCTGGAATGCCCTCCCCTCCCCACACCCAAATCCACATGTCCCAATCCTTCAAATCTCAGCTCAAATGTCAGCTCCTCTACAAAGCCTTTCCTAACCCTCCTCTTCCTGGTAAGCTGGAAGTCATCCCTCCTTCCTCTGAATTCCCACAGCACTCGAAATGTAGATCTTTGCTGATATGTCACTTTCTATTTAACTGTTACTCAAAGCATAAACCTTATATACCTTCTCCCCCTACTAAAAAAGTGAGACTATCTTGTATTCATTTTTTTCCTGCCATAGTGGCCTTGCCCATGGCGAATGCTCCATAAATATTCACTGAATGAAGGAGTCACTAGAAAATTAATGCATGAATGGAGGAGAAAAATATTGAGAACAAACCTAAAATGAAAGCTTTGGATTACCAGTAACACTTTGCTCTCCTTTTTCTCTCTGATTGTTAATGTTACCACAAATAGCTGTGATTTGGTGTCAAAAACTGCATTCCACATGCATGTGCACAGGGACACGTGTCTGTGTATCTAATACACACATGCTCTCAGAGGAGACATCTTAGGCCAGGCTTAGGTTCTTTTTGTTTAATGCTTGGGCCAAAAATAATCTAGCATATTCTAAATTGCATACAGAACACACACTCTTTGGATCACCTGTAAAGTTCAGTACACAGTTCGGGGTAGGTACACCCAGTTTTACATAGTGAAGCTGTCCGGGAAGAACACACCTCTGTCTCCCATTTCCCCCCTAAGTAAATTGTTACTTTTCCCTCTTTTTCCTTTCTTATAAGCTACAGGCACTGAGATCTCATTCCACAGAGCAGAATTTCTCTCCAAGCATGGTGCAAACCCTTAAAGATCCAGTTCTTGTTCTCTAGGATTCAAAATGCATCAATGTCAGTGTTTTTCTTTTTCCCCTTGCACCTTCAAAAGAACAGTCATACATAATGTAAGCATTCTTGTTATGGTCCAACTAATAATCCTTCCAAAGAGCTCTTTTTTTTTTTTTTTTCCCAAAGAGCTCTCTTAACCCTCCTGCTGCCTGCTGACTTCTAGCTCAAAACAGCTCGGCCCTGTGGGGCCACAGCAATTGCTTCAGTAGGGGTGGGGCTCCTCTGGCGAGCCTGGAAACCACTTTCAAGATTTTATTCTGTGCTACCTTGTCCCAATACCGGCTCTCCCTTCCCTCCATTTCCAAAACATTTACAAATGCGCTGTTTGAGGCATTTTGTCCAGGAATGCCTTTCTTCTTTGCTTTCCACACAGTATTTAGCACACTACTGCAAAAGCTGGTGTACTTGGCTTCAAGGGATCAACTGAAAACGCTTTAAAAGCAAACCCCGGTGGAGCGAGAGGTTAAGTGCTCAGTGTTCATTCCAGCGGTGTGGGGGCGCTCGTGGACCACGGACCCAGCCCTCCACAGTCGCAGGGAGCCAAATGCACTCGTGTCATCTCTTAAAAGATGTCTCATCATTCCCAGAATTTCTGGTCCCAAAAGTTAAAGGACTCCGTCTTCCAGACTTTTCTCTAGGACCCTACCGGCTCCTCCACAATGCCCCTCTGCTAGCTTGGCGCCCTCCGTCGGTCGCCAGTCCCTGCGGAGCCCAGCTGCCCCGGGGCCCGATATTTTTATGCATCTCCTTTTGATTATTAACTAAGCTATCCTAAAGTGCCCGGAACATCACGATCCAGAGAGAAAAAGCGCACGGGCGTCCTAACTCTCCGGACACACCTTGTTTCCTCCGCTTTATCCGCGAGACCTCGTTCCCCCGGGGCCAGAGAGCCGCCCCCTCCTCCGCCTGCGGGGCCAGGACGGTCCCAACGCCACCCACCCCAGCCCCGCCCCGCCCCGCTCCGCCCCGCACCGCTCCGCGCTTTCCTCTCGCGTCTGCGGCACCACGTTGGCACCACTGCCTCGGGCGATCGCGGCCAAGCCCGCCCTCGCCACTCACCTAGCAGCTCCGCGATGGCACTGAAGGGTCGCGTGTGGCTGCTGGAGTTGCTCTGTAGGTAGCGGGGGCTCATCTGGGGGCGAGAGAAGGTCCCGTCCCGCGTGAGGCCTCGGCCCGCCGGGCCCTCCCCGCTCGCCCCCCGCAGCCCCGGGGCCCGCGCGCGCGTCCGCCCCCTCGGGCCCCCGACCTACCGTGCTCAGGCGGATCCCGAAGGCCTGTGGGCCGCCGCTCGGCCGGGCCAGCCCGCTGCCCGGCGCGCCAGGGCCTGCGGGGGCCCCTCGGTACAGGAGCATTTTTTTGGCCGCCACGATACTCGTTTGCTGCCGCCGGACTCCTCGCCCGGCCGTCCCGGACTGGCCCTCGCTCACTCTCCCTCGCAGCTGGCGGCAGCCGTCCGGGGCTGGCTGGCCCTCCTTGCTCCCCCCGCAGCTGGCGGGGGCGGGGCACGCTCCAGCCACCTGTCCCGGGCGGGAGGGGTGAGGCCGGCAGTGCCGAGCGGCGGCCCCGCCCTGTCAGCACCTCTCCCGACCCGCGGACTGCCTGCCCGGGCGGCCTCAGGGCCGTACAGAAATATGGCGACCTCCTGACAGCCGCTCCTTGATCCCCGCCCCTAATTAATTCTTGGCGTTTGCCATAGGCCAGGCCGCTGAGCGGGAAAGCGCGGGGGGGGGGGGGAATGAGGCAAGAGGAGGAAGAGGTTGTAGGGATTTCTGGAACGGAGTCCCAGTTAGGCTGCATGACTAACGGGCAGGATAAGACAAGTCTTACAAGTTCGAAAGACTACAGTTTTGCTATCTGGGAAGATAGCAGGCTCGCATGATGGGAAAGCATTCTGACTATGCTGGCTCCAGTGCCTCCAGGAGCACCCAGAACTTTCTGGAAGGCAACTGGCAACTCATCTTCAAAGCTTTGCAAGCGTGGGGGAAGCATTGCAAGCGCGCAGGGAGGCTGATTATAAAAGAAAACTTTGGAATGCACGTACATGCCCCAAATACAAGATTGGTTGAGTTACAGAGGACCCATGGAATGGAATGCTATGCAGATCTTGAAGGCCATAGTTGTAGATGAATATTTATTGATGTGGAAAATATTCACGAAGGTATTAAAGAAACCAGAAGACCCAACATGGTCTGTAACGTTATATCTTTTTTTTTATTGGAAAATAAGCATATATATACACACATATTCACACATACGTAATACATATGCATGCATATACACACACAATGAAAAACACTTGAAATGACGTATTCCAAGATATCTCCAGGTCTGGAACTATAAATGTGTTTATTTTTTTATTTGCATTTTCTAATTTTTGTACTATCACATATACACTGATTATAGAAAAAAACGCTTTTTAAAGAAGATTTTATTTATTTGACAGAGAGAGAAAGAGAAGCAGGCACCCTGCTCAGCATGGGGACTGATCCCAAGATCCTGGGATCATGACCTGAGCCAAAGGCTCACCGACTGAGCTGCCCAGGTGCCCCAGAAAAAAAGATTTTTAATTAAAAAAATAACATTCCGTGGTATGGATAAACCATAATTTATTTGACCATCCTTCTAGGATAACTCAAGTTGTTTACGACTTTTTTTTTTTCACAACACAAAAAGTGCTGCCTCAGACATTCTCGTGTATAGATCATTAATTCCTGGTACTATAATTTATACAGAATGTTGCTGTCTAATAGCATGTACATGGTTTACTCTTAATAACTATTGTAAGATGGGAGCAATTTGCCCTCCCAGCAAGTCAGCTATTCTGCCATGCTCATAGTGCTAGATATCTGGTCCTGCTCCTTGGACTTCTTGCCCATCTTTTGAATAAAAGATAGTATCTCCTTATTGTTTTAATTTGCATTTCCCCATCTACCAGTGAAGCTGAAATGTTTGTTGTCATTTGAATCTACTTCTCTATAAGTGCCTGTTTATATCCTTTGAGCATCATTTTTCCTTCCATTGAGTTCTTTGCATTTGTCCTTTTCCTGGTATCCTAAAAAAATATTTTTTTAAATACACAAAAGTACGGAGAATGATATAACGAATCCCCATATAGTTATTACTCAGATTCAAAAATTATCAAGACTTTGCCATACCTGTTTATATATTCTTTTTTCTTTTGTTTTTAATTTCTGTAAGCAATTTAGAGCAAGTCTCAAACATCATATCATTTTACCCTATATACGTCAGTGTCCTCTGAAAACATGGACCCTTTTCTTAAAAACTTAACCACAATGCCACTTTCACCCTAACCATAATTCATAACAACTCTTAATGTCCTCTAGTACCACTTCATATTCCGATTTCCTCAATTATCTCAAAAATTTGCCTTTCTTTTACACTTGCTTTGTTTAAACCTAGATCCAAACAAGATGCACACATTGCACTTGGTATTTGCCCTGAACCTACTTTAATTTAAAACAATCTCCACGCTTTTACTTCATGCTCTTAAGTTGCTGAAGAAATGAAGTTACTTGTACTGTTGAATGCCCTTACATTCTCATTTGTCTGTTTGCTTCTTCATATTGTCACTTAGCTTGCTCCTCTTGTTAGAGGAATAAGTGTAACTTAACTATAAATCATCAGTTGGCTCTGAAGCCTTCATTAGAGTCTGGTACAAAGGTATTTTGAAAGCAGGAATGCTCATAGATGGTGCTATAGACTTCAGCTGCATCGCATCAGGAAGTACATGGGATCCAACACTTAATGATATTCAGATTGATCAGTGGGTTCAGGTGGAGGCAGCCTGTATATTCCACCCTAGAATTCTCCATCAGCCTTTTACTTTATGGTCTCATCAATCGATATTTGTTGGCTGAAAAAAAAATTTTATTGGAGTTGCAAAACATTCTCATCCCATAATTTTTTTAAATGTATGAACTGGAGCCTTCTATGTAGAACTTCCCCTCATCGACCACAGCTGTTTGGTTACTCTGAAATATAATTTGTATAGATAGGACAGGATAAATGCTCAATTCTTTACTTTTCAGTGACAATTTCATGGTGAAGTGCTGGTGCCTGCAGTAGAATCTGGGATGTACCAGCCTGTCTCCCATTTCAATAAAGGCCTTTTTGGCTGAGCTGCTGAGAGCACTATTGGCAAGATGACTAGCCCCTTCAGGGATTGCCCAGGTACAGAAAGTTGCCTCACTCAAAGGTCACAAAGTCTTCTGAGGCAACCCACATTGTCTGATCAAAGAAGTAGTATAAAAGGCTTTACCGGGATCCCTGGGTGGCGCAGCGGTTTAGCGCCTGCCTTTGGCCCAGGGCACGATCCTGGAGACCCGGGATCGAATCCCACATCGGGCTCCCGGTGCATGGGGCCTGCTTCTCCCTCTGCCTATGTTTCTGCCTCTCTCTCTCTCTGTATGAGTATCATAAAAAAAAAAAAAAGACTTTACCATCTCAGCCTGACTTGGGACAATTCTGAGGGGTCATTCTAAATCCAGATATCTTTGTGGGGCTGGCTGGGGCTGCTGTTGGGCCTGCAATGCAGCTCCACTTCCCCTATGCCATCACCAGCTTCCTTTCACAGATGCTAGTCCAAAAGACACCTCTTTTTCTTTCTTTCTTTTTTCCAAAAGACCCCTCTTAGTAAGTATCCTGTATGCCACATTCTGTTTTGGAGTCTGTTTCCTGGGGAACCCAAATTATGACACTTGAACCTGAGACTTATCCAAGAAATCGGTGCTCAGATGGGATTTGGGAGCTAGGTCACTCACTGCCCAGTTGGCATTTGAGACCACACCATAGATAGCCCCCTGCCACAAGGTGGCAGTCCTATTATTGTTAAGATCTTTACCAGGTGGTGAATGGAATGGTATATTGGTAGAAGGGAACATACAATCTGGTATTTGAGAAATATGGGGGGAGATAGGAGCTCCAAGGTGAATAGAATGCCGTGGTTATTGAGCTCCAAAGATGATTTAACTCCCAACCGAGACAGGTTTGCTAATGCCCAAATCAGAATGCTTCCTGGGAAAGAATAGGACCCTGACACATGGCTTGCAGTTATCTAGATTGATGCCACCAAAATCTCGAATCCCCAGATTCCTCTACAGACCTGATTTGACTTCCCTACTGATCATTTCTTCCCCCTCTCACTTGGAGATGATGCAGAATGACTCCTCCACAAGACAATGTGTGCATTCACTTTCCCTCCTGGCCACTGGGCCTATAACAAGGGTTAAGGCAGAGCCTGAACATGCGAGGCCTGCTAAGGGAGAAAAGTGACTCTGTCCCCAGGAAGCTGCAAAATCTAGCCAGCCTGGAGGAACAGGAGCTGGCAGAGTTCACATGGAATTGGATCCTGTGAGTGCTTTGGTCAAGGGAGCTAGACTATAATGTTGGATAAAAGTGAGTTCATCAACAGTCTTCTGGAATACACCCTGGCAAGGACCCCAAGAAATGATACAAACTCACTACTGAGGTAGCTCCTTAGAAGTACAGAAAAAGTGATGATCCATGCCAGTGAGGTTGACATGCCATCAGTGCTGTGGCAATAGTGGAAGAAGGGACCAGAAGATTCAGAGCTGGGCATACTAGCATGGATCTACTAAGCAAGACTAGAAAACTAACCAGAAAGCCACAGGATACACCGTTTACCAAAGACAAGGAATGAGTTGGTGAGAGGGGTACCAGCATCCCTAAGGAAGTCAGTGGTGACTCTGCAGCAAGTCAGGCCTGACAGTGGGAGTGTCTGCTGCGGATCTAGCTCACCGTAGCAGACTGTAGAGCTCTGACACAACGGAGAGCCTTGGCTGAATGTGGCCATCACATGTCAGGTGGGTGCAATTGCCATACTGAGTGGCAGAGGTCAGCAGAGAAGCAGAGAGTCTCAAGTGCAGTTATGGAAATAGAAGATAGCATCCCTGGGGGAAGAATGCATGGGCAAGGATAGTGTCCACTTGGGCGATGTTCTAATCAGAACTCTCATGTATTTGGAGCGGGCATTCATAATTTTCCTTCCAGAGTGACCCACTGCCATTTCTTCCTCTCAGCACAGCAGAAACATTTAAAAAGCCCCATGTGGCCCTCACTTTTATTTGACTCAAGGCTTGGAGCTTCTAAAATTACCCATTTACCGCTTTCTTCTAAGGTGTGCGGTCCATGTGTCTCTTGTTTGCTTTGGGTTGTACTAAGTACTAGTGTGTTTACTACTTGGATTTGGTGTTTAAACAAAACCTTTGTGTCCTCCCAAGATTGTAGCCTCTCGATTGGCAGCTGGGGCCAGAGGCTGCCCCTCAGCCCCTCCTCCGCTCCCCAAGACAGAGGGACGATCCTGAGGGGCCAATGGAGCTGCTGGAAATTTAGGATTTGGCCTCCTCCAGGCCTGGCTGCTACTGCACAGCAATAAACAAAAGCAGCAAATGAATCTATACAAATACCATCGCCGTGGCTCCACAGGGTAGTAAAAAGGCTGTAGCACAAGGTTCCGCATACTTCACCCCCGAACAGGGCTGCAGCAGCAGCTGGCACATTTTAAGGGAGCACTCCATTGAACAGATCCTGTCTGTGGGCAGAGCATGGGTGGTGGTTGTAAAACCCCGGGTCTTGCTTCAAGATGAAGAGCAGAGAAATGCTTGAGCAGGGTGTGGTGGGGCCCTTTGACAACCCCCAGCCTGTCCTTGGCTGTCTCTTGGGATGGAGCTTTAGACCTCAAGGCCAGCCTCACCCTGATCCAGTGCCTTGGGTCTAAAGCCCTGAGCCATCTACTTTGATCTTTTCTATTTCTGCCCAGTCCAGGCTGAGTTCCCCTGGCCATTGGTTCAGGCAAATGAAGGAGCCCTGGAAGAACCAGAAAAGCACGTTGCATTTCCTCCTGGCTGATTCACCTAGAACAGGTGGCTCGAATTGTATGACACAACATGTACTTGTTACCATGCAGGGTGCTCCTGAGGGGTGGAGGGGCTCTTCCTAGCATCTTTTGACTCAGTCTCTAGGTCACTTGTCCCACGTCCCTGGATGGATGTGCTAGAGAGGGAGCCCAAGAGGATTCAGTGTGGGAGGGCTGCAGGATGGGGTAAAAGGGTCGAGAGTCAGAAAGCACAGGTTCCCATCCTGACTCCACTGAATTGGCCTATGACCTCGGATGTGCATCACAGGCCACATTCCTAGGGAGGTAGAACATGAGACAGAGCCTTGTGGGCAGGAGGTCTCTTGGGGAACCCTCTCATGGTCAACACCTACAGGGAATGAAGAAAGCAGGACTGAACAGAGGAGGAAGCTGAACTGCAATGCAGCCATAACAAATGCCTCAGCCCACCCCACAGGAGCTCTGGATCCAGCATGGCCCCTCAGAGTTGTCCTAAATTGTGGTAAAGGGGCTGGTGCTTCATACTCCTACACTGACCAGTCACCTGGGGTGGGTGCGTGACTTTGGGCATGGTTGGTCTCTTTAGCCAAGGGCCACCGCTGGCGAGGGGCTCAGCTGTGCACGGAAAACCACCAATACTCCCTCCAGCGGGGGAAATGGGGGCTTCAGCACTAAAGGGTAGAAGTGGAGCTGGGCAGTGCCCTACAGCATCCCTTCGGTGTGTCACCTCCCCTTTCTGGGTCTCAGTCTTCCCTTCTGTCAGATTGGTGCTGAGGGTCCCTTCCAGCTCCAGGGCTCTCTGATTCCACCAACCCACCCCCTCAACTCTTACCACCACCTCCCGTTCCCTTAAGCTACACCCAGTTTAACATCCCACCCCTTGTTAAATTTTTACAAGGACTCGTCATTGACTGTGGCAAAGTACAAATTCCTTGGTAACTTTCCTGATCCTCCACGATCTAACCCCAACCTATCCCCTCAGTCTCCTTCCCCGTTATTTACTCTCCATGGGGAAATTTTTGTTTCTACTGTGTTTTCCCAGAAAACACTCTTCCCTCATTTCTTCTGCTCCTTCAGTAAGGATGTGTTGTTTATGCTTTCATGAGCAGAGCCACTGAAAGGGTTATGCAGTCAGAGCTGCGACCTGGGCCCAACTCTTTTAGCTATGTGACCTTGGGCAGGTCACTCAAGGTCTTCAGATGAGGCTCAGTTGCCTCATCTGAAAAAAATGGGAATGTCTTCTTTTTATCGATGTCTTTTTGTATGGTTGTCGCAAGAAGCAAGTGAGGTGACATAGATAAAGGGCTTAGTGCAAAGCCTAACATAACTCATAAATGTTAGTTCTCTTCCCTCTTCCCTTTGTTGAAATAGCTGAACCTGAACAATATTATCCAGTAATTCGTTTCAAATATGTTTAGAATAAAGAAATGTTGTACATAATGTGGTACTTTTCTCTCGAATTCTTAAGAAAAACCAAGTCACTCAGAATTTTTAACCTGGTGTAGAATCAATCTCCAATCTGTTTGGGATGCCCCTTCATCTGTGTCTCTCTCAGTGGCCAAGGCATCTCTGCCTCAGTCACAAGAACATAGAATCCTCTTTATTCCCTTGGCAAAGAGGTGGTAGTTAATGTCACCTGGGAACTTGTTGGAAACACACATTCTCAGCCACCGCCCTGCCAGACCTACTGATCAGAAGCTCTGGGGATCTTGGCCAGCAATCTGGATTTTACCAAGCATCCCCTGCCCCAGATTACCCAGACCCCTGCTCAGTTTGAGAGCCACCTCTGCTCTCTAGCACAGGGCTCAAAACAGGCCAAATGTTCTGGGGTCCATTGGTGCCTCAGTTTCCTATACCACCCGGAAAGAGAAAGGCATGACAGCAGGAGTTAGATGACTTCAGAAGAGACAGAGCCTTAGGCAGGATGTCCCAGGTATAACTTATGCTCTTCAGCCACATCTTCCTGGTAGGTGTTCCAGGAATAGCTTGTGCTGAGCTCTGCCCAAGGCCTGGTGCATTGACTTAGAAACTCTTCCAGGTCATATGGCACATTCCCTGCCTCTGTACAAATCCTCTCAGAACCAGAGACTTCTGACCTTCAAGCCTACTCAGCATAGCCCCTAAAGCAGTAGTTCTCAAAGTGTGGTCCCCAGACTAACAGTAGCCATACCACCAGGGAACATGTTTGAGATGCAAATTCTCAGGCCCACCCCAGCCTATTACAGGTGATTTTCATTAAAGTTTGAGATTCATTGGCCTAGACTTTGCAAACTAGTTTAACTTAAACTGCTTTCCCAACCTTCCCATTCTCTGGCTACTTCTTCCTTACTACACAGAAGATAAAAAGGAAGGCAAAACCATATTGGTGGGGAGAATATATGAAGCCCTGTTTCTTAGTTAGAAGGGATTCCCTTTCCACTTTACTCTTTGGATTTCTCTTTTCTGACCAATCATTTCGAATGGGACCTGTGGCTGGTCTAACTTGATTTACATTTAGTACTTATTTCTCCAATGGCTTGCTGCTACTGGTAAAAGCTTCGGTACACAAAACAGAACTTTTGGAATACAATATGAACAAGCATTTTGAACGGAGATTTAATTTCATTACAGTCACTGGCATGGTGTGTTTTACAGCTCTGATTCCAGTTCCAGTTGTGAAGACTCAGGGAAGGCAAACAGATTTCAGAAAATAAATAAATAAAGGGCAGAGAGTGGGAGAGATACTCCCCAAGTGGCAGATCAAGGCTAGAGAGCTGAATTAGTCAGGCAGTTTTATAGCAAGGGGAGAAGGAAAATGCAGCACTGGAGCATAATTAAGCTGTGGAGCCCTCACCAGGGAAGGAGGGGGCTGGGCCACAGCAGGGCTGGCTGAGGGCCCAGACAGGAGAGACCAGGGACCAGAGGGAGCTCTGCGGGAGAATCCCAGAGGCCCGGTCAGGGCCAGGGGCTCAGGTCTAAGGGCCAGAGATGATTACCAAAGGACTTCCCTTGCCAGCCAGAGTGATGGTTCCATAAAAGGCTCACAGAGAGAGGAGTCAGCACTCTCCCTACGTACCTGCCAGTGTGAGAGAGGTGACAGGAACAGAGTTTGAAATGAACCCCTGCCTCCCTCCCATTGCCCTCAGGCCTCCCCTGGACCCCACCGGGCTTCATGCAGCTTGGTCCCTTTCCCCAGCTAGTGGGACAAGACTGCTTCCCTCCAGCCCATGCCAGGCATAAGGCCTCCCTACAGAAAGCCACTCTCCCTTTTGGGCTTTGTTGGCTCTCTCCTTCTTTCTCTTCCTGGGGTCTTACCAGGAGCCTGAGTGGACTGGACCCCCCCTAGGGCTGGCATCTTGGTCAGCAGAGAGCACGTGTGCTGGGTGATTTCTGTTTTCCCAACCTGATGGATGTGGGTCAGCCGCCTCTTGGCTCCTACCTGGCAAGCATCCCAAAGCATTTCAGGGGGAAGGAGAGGGAAGCTGTAGCCACCTGGGGGGATGGGATGGGGGCACCTCTGGTGGGGCTGGGGATGCACCCCAGATGAGGCAGGAGTGTGCTGTTAGCTCACCCAAAGCTGACTCCCCCCAGGGGTGCTCTTGATGCTAGCTGGCCACAGTGCCAATCTTCAGCTGTGAGTCAAGGAGATGCACTCCCCTGGTATGCTGGGTTCAGAGGGAAGAACATCTAACTTATGGGCACAGAACTCGCCGAGCAGCTTGCCAGCTCCCCCAGCTGGGGCTGGTCCCAAATGTATGTATGTTTTGGGGGTGGTAGATACTTAAATGGTATGATACATGGGTTATGTGCATTTGCCAAAAGTCATCAAATGGTGCACTTAGGATTTCTGCATTTCTTTATATGAAAATTCTACTTAAAATAAGAACTATAAGCAAACATTGAGATACACGCTAACTTTTTTTCCAGGAAAGTGTTCTGATGTCCACAACTTACTTTGAAATGCATATAAAAAATTAGATGGCTTGGCAGATGGATGAAAAGAATAGATGAATAGGAGATGAATAAAATATAATAAACTGTAAAATGTAGAATCTGGTTGATGTCTACATGAGTATTAACTGTATAGTACTTCCAATTTTTTGTGAGTTTAAAATTCTTCCATAATGAAAAATTGGGAAAAATAATACTCCCTTGGAATATATATAATTATGGAAATTAGTATCATTTGCTCTTTTTTTTTTAATTTTCTGTTGGACTTATTTATTTATTTATTTATTTATTTATTTTATTTATTTATGATAGTCACAGAGAGAGAGAGAGAGGCAGAGACACAGGCAGAGGGAGAAGTAGGCTCCATGCACTGGAAGCCCGACGTGGGATTCGATCCCGGGTCTCCAGGATCGCGCCCTGGGCCAAAGGCAGGCGCTAAACTGCTGCGCCACCCAGGGATCCCTCATTTGCTCTTTTTAACATTTTATTTATTTATTTGAGACAGAGAGAGAGCATACATGAACAAGCAGGGGGAGTGAGGCAGAGGGAGGGGGAGAGAGAGTATCCTTAAGCAGTCTCCTTGCTTAGCAAAGAGCCCGATGTGCGGCTCAGTCCCAGAATCCTGAGATCATGACCCAAGCCAAAGGCAGATGCTTAATCAACTGAGCCACCTAGGCACCCCAGAAATTAGTATCATTTGTAAAGTCTAAGCACATGGGGTTGTTAGGCTCTGTCATATCTATATTTAACTCAGTAATCTAACCCCTGGGAAAAAATGGACAGATCTCAGAAGATGACAGACTATTCTAAACTCAACCAAGTAGCATCATAACTTCTGCCATTCTAAATGTGATATATTTGCTAGAGCATGTAAACACAGCCTCATGTAAATGGTATATTGCCATTAATTTGGTGAATGTCTTCTTTTCTATACTATTCAGAAAAGAGGATCTGAAAAAGTTCAAATTCATATGGAACAAACAACGATATTACATTTGTAATTTTGTTATAGGTCCATGTTAACTCACTTGCCCTCTGTCTTAATACAGTCTAAAGAGATCTGAATACCTATAAAACATCACATTGATTATATAAAAGAAATTATGCTAATCAGCCTGGATGAGCAAAAAGTATCTTGCATATTGGCAGCCTTGGTGATAGACAATCACTCACAACATAGGAGATAAACCCTATAAAGTTTGAGGGGCTTGGCATATCAATAAATTTCTTAGATGTCCATTGATTATGGGCATAATAAGTAATCCTATCCGAAGTAAAGGACAATGATTGCACCTTGAACCTCTCACCACAAGGAAGGACAGCACAACATCTGGTAGGCGTCTTCTGGTTATAGAGACAGTGCACTTGGGAATACTGCTCTGACTCATATATTAGATAATGTGAAGACTGACAGCTTTGAGTGGAATTCAATGTGGGAAGAGCTCTGCAACAGGTCTCTAACTATAGTGCAAGCAACTCTGCTTCTTGGGCCATATGACCAGAGTACCCTATAGTATTAAAGGTAATGATGATGGGGAAAGATGCTAGGTGGAGTTCATGGCAAATCCCATGGGGTAAACATAATGCAGATCCCTGGAATTTCAGAACAGCACTGTGACATCTTTAGATAATTATATGCCTTTGGCAAACAACTGCCAGCAGGCTACTGGGTACTGGTAGAATTGGAATAAGCTGGTCATGGGACACCAAGTGAGCATGTGGCCACAACTGCTTATCATGAGCTGGGTTCTGTTAAACCCACCACATCCTAGGATCAATCAGGCCTAACAGGCCTCGTAAGGAAGTGATAAATCCAGCACAAGTAGGCCCGAAGGACTGGAGTAGCTATGGGGGGGGGGGGGGGCAAGACCTCCATGCTATCCACCACTATCTCACGGCTCTCTCTTCCTGTGCTCATACTATGATATATGGCACCGTCCCTTATGATCAGATGACATTGGAGGAAAAAGCCTGAGCTCAGTGCATGGATGGATTGCCACGGTCCATAGGTATCAGCTGAAAGTGAGTGCTAACCACACTACAGCCTGACTCACGATGGCCTTGAATGAAAGTGATGAGGGATAACTGCAGGGCTGAGACTGTCTTTGGGCCTGCATCACAATTCTACTTCTCCCCTGCCCACTCTTGCTTCCTTCCTCTCCCTTCCATACCTGTTGATCCAAAGATTACTTCTTAATTAACATCCTGCTTACTCACATCATCTCAGAGTCTGCTTCCTACCACAGTAGTGCCCTTTTTTTAAAAAATTCTTGATTCGTAAGACCTCTTTGTATATCAGGAATGTATCAACCCTTAGCTATAGGTACTGCAGATCTTTTTTCATAATCTGTCTTTTATCATTTAAATTTGCCTACACTGTCTTTTGCAAAACAAATAATTTGAATTCTTTTTGTAATCAAATCTGTTTATCTTTCCTTACATCAGTAGACAAAAGGACATCAGTAGATGTAAGGAAAGATAGTGACTTTGATGTACAGGCATTAACCCAAAAGGATAACCATGTTGTACTGTATTGTTATATTGTTCAGAGATAAAAGCAAGTTGTAGAATAATATAGAGAGCAGCATTTATCAAACTATTCCAATTATAGAACTCACTAAACTAATTAGCCTAAGGTGGGGCCCAGGAATCTGTATTTTTAAAACACTCGAGGCAATTCTATGATCTGATTCCTTTGTATATAAAGTAATACTTCAGTTTTGTAAAGAAAATAAAGGGAAGAGGAACTATCTGTTGGCTGTGTGTGTGTGTGTGTATACATACTATATAGAGAGAAGTGTATAAGGGTACACATCAGATTAATATTGGTTTTTCCAAGTGGATGGAACCAGAAAAAATGAAGAGATTATGTCTTTATATGCTTATGTTATTCTTATTACAATGGTAATGAATTACTCATGACATTTTAAGAAATCCAGTAAATATTTTTTAAAGATTTATTTATTTATTTATTCATGAGAGACACAGAGAGAGAGGCAGAGACACAGGCAGAGGGAGAAGCAGGCTCCATGCAGGGAGCCCGACATGGGACTCCATCCCGGGTCTCCAGGATCAGGCCCCGGGCTGAAGGCAGCGCTAAACCTCTGAGCCACCGGGCTGCCCAAAATCCAGTAAATTGTTAAAGCGATCTTCAAATTGCCTTTTGTCCTTTTAAGAGAATAAGATAAAGAAGAAAAAGACACATTCAGAAGAGTGTCTTAGTTCTTGGCTAAGCTTCCCTGCAAGCTCCACCAAAGATCAGGAATTTCCCCTCTGTTAGGGTAGCTAAACCTGGCCAGTGGTGGATGAGGTTTATACCTATGTGACCATGAAATAGTTAATAGTTTCTATGTTAAAATTTTGATTCACACCAAAAATAGTTTATACAGGTTGTGTAACAGCTGCTGTTGCAATTATGTCTAATGGAAGGTTTTGATTCACACCGAAAACACTTACATGTGTTTTGAGTGGCTAAAACTTCTGGTTTCCTAGGAACTAACTACACAAGTCTCCCCTGGGGACTCTGAAATCATCCTTCTTACTTTTGCCTGTTTCACTGCCTTGGAAACATTCAAAACAGATTGCTGATCTGCTTCTAGGCACTGAGTTTTTGAGACTTGCTTGTCCCTTTTATTTAGAAAAAAATGTTTTTCTGATTATACAAGTGATTACATGCTCACTGTAGAAAATTTGAAAAAGACAGTAAAGCCCAAAAAGAAACAAGAAAATTCATTCATAACCCTACCACTCAGAGGCAACCACTGCTAACCTTCTGGCATATTTCCTTCCAATTTTGTTTCCATGTACTTTTTACATAGGTGAGCTCATCCTGGGCATATACTTTTATACACTACTTTTATCATGTAATGCGATAAACAATTTCCCACAATTTCGCACAATCATAAACTGTGCGTTTATGATTCCATTTATTTGTTGCACTCTAATTCACTATTCCCTTTATTCAACAGTTGTTTCTTTTTTTAAAATTTGAACTCAATTAGCCAACATATAGTACATCATTAGTTCCAGATGTAGTGTTCGATAGTTTATCAGTTGCATATAGCACCCAGTGCTCATCACATTATGTGCCCTCTTTAATGCCCATCAACAATTGTTTCTATTGTTTTACTGTTTTAAGTACATTGAAGTTTGTATCTTCAGGAATAAAAACTATTTGAATTTTAAATCATTGTTCATTTGTAATGCTGATGATTGCATAGACTAACAATTATACTCCATTAGGATACTTACAACTTTTCACCTTGTAATCATCACAGTGAATTGCAGGATCTCTTCCCAGTAAGAAGTGGCTCTCCTGAAAATAGGAGACAAGGAAATAAATGAAATCATAGTTCCAATGACAGAAAGGACATATATGTTACCTTAAAACACAAAGGTACTGAAATTCCCAAACAGCAACAACAGTGGTATCTTTTATATTCAGCCAAAACTCCTATGTATCTGTGTCTTAGTTGTGCTTTGTTCTTATCTGAAGTGTTCAGTCAAAAAACTTTTCCATTTTGTTTTTTCTGGCAGAACACTTTTAAAGGGAAAAGGGCCAAAAGACACCTTGTCCAGTTGAGCTGTGCATTGTTAGCTGAGCAAATGCCATATAAGAGATTCTACTAAAGCTGGATTAGTTTCTAAAAAATCATGCTGGCAATTTAATTAGGGCTAAAGACCTAGGAGGTTTGGAAGGATATATATTTTCTCATTCTAATTTCACACCCCTCCAAACCTTTCTCAAAAATAAGACTGTAGTTGCTTTAAAATGCTCCAGAAAAAAAATCTGGTTCTGTGAAAAATAGATGAAACAGGATTCATAAAGTGTTTATAATTGTTGAAACTAGATGATGGGTATGGATTATATTATTCTCTCTATTCTTGGGTATGTTTAAAATTTTCTGAGAGAGAGAGAGAGAGAGAGAGAGAGAGAGAGAGAGAGAAACACTAAAAAGCATCCAATAGTCAAAAGTAAAACAAAATACCATAAGATGCCCATGCAAAAGGTAATATTTGATCTTATTTAGGCTAGAATATTCTCACCTGTAATTCACTTTCTAAAATAGCTAGGAAACTTAATAAACAGTTTTAAGGGGCACATTTGATTATGTAGTTTCTCGCCTATAATAATTTAGCTATTTGTGACAAATAGCAATCCTATTGGTCCCTATATCATTGATGATCTGATATTGCATTGCTCAGAAAATGTACTTTGGTTAATTATGACTGTCTTTCATACCTTGCAGAAGGAAAATTTAGATGAATGTGACTGACTTCAATTTTTCAGAGGGTAGCCGGCCTCACTACCATTTGCTGCACACACAAAGCAGGTAGATGTTCCAGCAGCATGGACAAAGCATGGCCTTTGAGTTGTCTGTCACATGTGGCCTCCTTTTAATGCTGGCTCCTTCAGCAGAACCAGTTATTCCACCCAGGTTGTCCAAGTCTCAAGTCCAGGATCCGGCATGTGATATTATGATGTATCTCTCTACTGGTCTTTCTTCCTCTCTAGAATTCCAGCTATTTCAAAGTCAAGATGTGTCTCATTCAGTGTTTGTTTTCATAGTGCCTGGTATAATCTCTTGAAATGGATAGGGAGCATCAATGTATGATATATGAACAAAAGAGTAGGTATGCAAAATTACTGGAACCAGAGCATGTGGACAGAGGGTTAAGATCTGGCTTATTTTTATGAGTTTTTACAGTCTTAAAGTTCCTTAACCTTTGTGAGTCTCAACTACAAAATGGGAATGACAATGCCAACCCTTCTTACTTCACAGTGTTATTGCAAGACTTAGATCAACTAAGGAGGTTGATCAAACCTTAGATCAACCTTAGATCAAACTAACTTAGATGAAAAGGAGTACATATGAAAGAATTTTGGAAAGCAAAAGGTGGGAAGGCCACCTGTGTTGTGTTAAGGAGGGAGACCAAATAGCATGGTGTTTATGGCTCCTATCATTGGGTTACTGTGAGAATAAAATGAGGTGATGTATGTAAAGCACTTGGCAAGATACCTAGGACAAATAGCTTTTCCAGAAATGGAAACAGGGAAGATTATTCTCTCATATGTGAAAAGGTTCATGCAACTGAGGGTGGTGGGACTATATGGGAGCTGACAAAATGGGCCAGATATCCTTTAAAATGACCATTTGACCTTTCTGATGTGACGGAGAGCAATTTGGAATCCTCATCATGTTTAAATAGCAACAGACTCATACACAGTCTCTGTGGCTGGCTGGTGCTCTCACTGGGCCTGAGAACAGCTCCTCCGCATGTGTATGTATATGTTTATCTGTGTGTCTATGTGTATCTATGTATGTTTGTAGGAATGTATGTGTACTGGGCCTAAGGATTGCCCCCAAATAAAGGGCATGCATCTCTATATGTTTTCATATTTGTTATGTCTGTATGTACATGCATGGCATGTGTGTATATACATGTGTGTTAGTATTTGCATGTATGCTGTGTATTTGTATATGTCAATGTGTATATATGTGTACATATGTGTATCTTGATTAGTGTTGGTCACCTTGGCTGACATGAGTAGAAGGGTGAGTGGAAGCTGCAGGCCCTGCCAGGTCCCAAGCTGGACTAGCCTGCATCTTTGTGAGTAGGGCTGTGAGGGAGGTGGTAAGGTATTGATATGAAAGCTATGTGAAGATTCTCAGCATGGCAGGTGGGTCTACCTTTGGGAGTGAGGTGTGATGAGTGTGAGGTAAAGGACAAGGAACAGGACATTTGAAGATCAGGAGCTATGATAGAAGACAAAATTACAGGCTGGTGAGGGTCTCACATGCAGGAGTAGGTCCTGCCTCAGGGCCTTCTACTCATGAACATGGGTAGAAGGGGAGAAGCAGCAGAGTGCCAATGGTGCAGAAGGGGTTAAGAGTCATATCTGCAGTAATTCCCAATTTCCACAGAGCTCCCTCATAGAATAGCACCCTGAAAACTGGGACCTAATGCTAATGAAACTAGATTTGACACTCTGAAGGCTCAAACCATATTCCACTTGAGTGAGATGCTGTGAAGAGGTGCAAAGTCACATTCTCTGGAAAATAAATTCAGCCTAAGGAAAATTGTAGCCTTGAGAACTCCACATTTGAGCAGCTAAACTGGCCTTTCCCCTAAATTCATATATGGATAATTTCACTTTATGCCTTATTCTAGATTATATATGACACCCAAGAGAAAAAGTGGAAAAGAACTTGAGGAACAATAAGTTACCTGAGCAATCTTCCATTTGCATTTTCTTCTTGTGCAATTTCAGTTGGAATGTGATGAAAGTTGTTGGTGGTAAGAGGCCCTTTTAAAACAGATTTTGGAAAAAATGTCTGGCAAATCGAACTCCAATAAAAAAAATACCAAAACATTGTCTGTAATCTCACCTCCCAGATCATTCATATTGGAAAACAGAATAATTTATATGCAAGGCTAGAAAGTTCGGACAGAAGAAGGTAAATTATGATAAGTGGCAGCCTTCTCTTTCCCCTCCACCAGAACCTCTTCTTGAAAATAACTACTTTTTATCAATTTCTTATAGTTCTTCCCAGAAAAAAAAATTTTACTCAATTTATTAGCACCATTTGTTTTATAGTTGCTTACTTCCTCCCCCTCAAAACATGTATTCACTTAGCTTCCAGGCTCCCAAGCTCCTGTGGTTTTCTTCCTCTCTCCTGGGAGGCATCTTCTCAGTTTCTTTTGTTGGTTCTTTCATCTTTCCCACACATTCCTGCCCGGAACATACTTGATAATGTTCTGCTTCCTCATCACTTGGGACTAGCAAATGGAAATATAGTTACATACCACTCTAACAAGGATAATCAGGTTCTGAGCCCAAAAGCTCACAATCTACCTATGGCACATTGTTTTCAGAGATGACTATGACAATCCCTCCAATCCTGCAAGCCTATTTGCCGTGTGATGCTGCTACTCCTCCCATCAAGAAAAAGTCTATTTTCATTGCCCTTTAATCTAGGCTGGCCCAGTGACTGGCTTTGACAAATAGAATGTTGCAGAAGAGATGTTGTTTAATATCTGAGATTAGGCCTGAAGAGGCCTCAGCAGCTTCTGTTTTTGCCCTTTGGAGAGTTACCCTACTGGCAATGGAGGAGAAGAAAGACATGTCACCTAATAATCAGAACCAAGATCCCAGACATGTGAATGGAGCCATCTTGGGACCTCCAGCCTCAGTTGAGCTGCCTCAGCTGATACCATGGGTAACAAAGACAGTTTCCTGAGCCCTGCCTGAACTTCTGAGCTTTAACATAGTGAGCAAATAAATGGTTATTTTGTTGCTATTTTGGGGTTGTTTGTTATATAGCAATTTATAAGAGAAATAATAGTGCAAAGAATCCATATTCAACCAATTGAACATTAGTCTGATTCTTCCAAGATATGGCTTATGTGTGTAAGTCCATACCTTTTACCACAGCTAGCCAGATGAGCCCTTACAAAGGGAGGACTCATTAGTCCTATTTGTTCTGACATCAGCTAAACAGAATTATTTTTCTTTCAATCTCTGCTCTTCAAAGTAATCAAAGACAAGTTCTTAAAAGTTAAAGATTTCAAAAATACTTTTTGGTGAGTTCATTGTATTCTGTTTAATTCAATTTAGAGGTGAAAATAGCACATTAACAGGACCAATGGTAATGCTGGGCATATTACAAGTCCCAACTTATCTAACCCCCAACAACTCACTTTAAATAATTAATGTTATTCCCATTTTATAAATAAGAAAATAGAGAGTTAGGTTAACTAAGTTGTGCTCAATGTCACACACACACAGCCGGAAAAAGTTGAAGGAGAGAATCACATTCAAGTTTTCTAATTCCATATATTTCATACTCTTAACCAGCATATATACTTCCCATTCATTAAGAAGGTGTCTGATCTTCCTTCTTAAGGTATCAAGACTATGCTATGATGAAAGGTGTCAGTATAGATGGAAAGAAAGGGTCATAGTAGCCTCACCTTGACTCCTCTCCACTGTTGTTCTCACTTCTTTCTCCTATCCCAGATGCCAGATGGAAAATTCCCTATTACCTGTACACACTCACAAGGCTTCCCTTTATTTGAGTTGAGTCTGAGCTCACTCAATGTGAAAAGCCTTTTCCCCTGTCAAAAACAATCAGTGGCAATTGTTCAACATAGCAGTTGCCTGAGGCAGTGACAATAGTTGGGGCAAACAACAAACTGTCCAAAAACTTAAAAGAAAGAGATGGAGAATGAGATGTACAAGGGAGCTTTGAAGAGTATCAACACATTCCTGGGAATTAAAAAGCCATGCACATGTTTAGGACTGTGTGCAAGACCAGGGAAGGGACCTGAGAAGGCTATAAGTTCTCACCTCTGGCTGACCTTGAGGCTTTGTATAAGTAGGAAGTGAAGCCTAAGACATCGTTGTCCTGACTATCAAAAGTGTGCCCCAACATGCACAAAGAGCCCCATAGCAAAGATTGGGAAGCTTATTTGTCCCAATCATTTAAGAAATCATTCTCTAATCAGTACCTGACCATTAATAATTAAGCAGAGACTTTAGTGCCATGCATAACAAAGAATACAGACCTCACAGATTTTGTTCAGAAAAGTAACTAAACAAACAAACAAAACAACAAATACTGTGGATGGAAGGATCCACTTTCAAAAGCTGTCACACTATATTATTTTAAACGCCTACCATTCAACAAAAATATGAGGAATACAAAAAAAGAGTACAGTCTATACATAGAGTAAAAAGCAGTAATCAGGAGCTGTTCTGGAAGGAGGCCTGGACATTGGATTTAATAGATGAAGACTTTAAACTATTTTAAATGTATTCAAGTAACTGAACTATGTCTTAACTAATATATGAGAATGATTTTTCATCAACTAGGGAATATCAATAAAGAGATAGAAATTATAAAAGAAGTGTCGAATAGAGTTGAAAATTATAAGAAGTGAAATAAAAAATTCAGAAGGCTCAAAGTAGATTTGAGCATGCAGAAGAATCAGTCAACTTAAAATAGATCAGTTACAATTATCCTATGTGAGAATCAGCAAGAAAAAACAATAAATAAGAGTAAACAGAGCCTCAGAGAAATGTGGGAAACCATTAAGCATACCAATACATAAATAGTGGAATTCCAGAAGGAGAAGAGAAAAGGGGCATAATATATATATATATATAAGAAAATGTCAAAAAATTTCTGAATGTGATTTAAAAAAAAAACAACAATATCTTAATTTATACATCCAAAATGCTCAACAAACTCCCAAGTATGATGAACTCAAAAAGATACATCATAACCAAACTGTCAAATGCTAAAGTCAAAGGGAGCATCTTGAAAGCAGGCAAGAAAAAAGTGACTCACACATGCAAGGGAACTTCAATAAGATTTACTGCTGATTTCACATCAAAAATCTTGGAGGCAAAAGGCAGTGGGATGACATATTCAAAACAATAATAAAAAAAGATAGGCAGTGAAGAATTCTATATCCAGCAAACCTATCCTTCAAAAATGAAAAAATTAAGACATTGCAAGATAAACAAAATTGAGAATTATGTGCTAGCAGATCTGCCCAACCAAAAATACTAGAAGCTGAAATGAAATGAATAATTACTTCAGGCTGAAGGCCATAGACAGTAACTTGAAGCAACATGAGGAGATAAAAAGCATAGTTAATGGTAACTACATAGGTAAATATAAAAGATAGTATAAATTTTTCTTGTAACCATTTCTCCTGTTTAATTTAAAGATATCTGCATAAACTACAATTATAAATCTACATTGATGAGAATACAATATATAAAGGTATAATTTATATGATAATGATAGTACAAAGAAGAGGGAGAGAGAATGGAGTTATACAGAAGCAAAGATTTTGTAAACTATTAAAATTATATTGGTATTAGTCCAAACAAGATTTTTATAAATTAAGATGTAAAATTTTAATTCCCAAGGCAAAGGACGCTATGCAGAAAATGAAGAGACAACACACAGAATAGGAAAAATTTTTGCAGACTTTATATCCAGAATATATGAATATGCAACTCAACAGAAACATGATAAATAACCCAATTTTAAAATGACCAAAGGAAATGAATATACATTTCTGCAGAGATATACAAATGCATGAAAAGATGCTCATATTTTATGATTATTTTTCATCTCTAATTATTACTGAGGGCATGCAAATCAAAATCACAATGAGATACTACTTTATACCCACCAGGATGGATATAATGACAAAGACAATAACAAATGTTGGTAAAGATATGGAGAAATTGGAATGCTCATATACAGCTGGTCAGAATGTAAAAGGGTGTAGCTGCTGTGTAAAAATGGTTTTGCAGTTTCTCAAAAGGTTAAATATAGATTTGCCATATGACCCAGCAATTCCAATTCTAGGTATACACACTCAAGAGAAATACAAATATTTGTCCATACAAAAACTTGCACATAAATGTTCATAGCAGCAGTATTCATAATAGGCAAAATGGAAACACTCCAAATATGCATCTATTAATGAATGAATAATCAAAATATGTTATATTCATATGGTGTCATATTTTTCAGCTATTAAAAAGGGATGAATTTCTGATATATGCAATAACAAACCTTGAAAATAACATGCTAAGTGAAAGAAGGCAAAAGCACAAGACCACAAATTATATGATTCCATCTATATGAGATGTCCAGAATAGATAATCTATGGAGACAGAAAACAAATTAGTAGTTGGTTAGAGATGGGGATGTAGAGAAGGGAATGAGGAAGGGAATGCTAATTGGTATGGGGTTTCTTTAGGGGATAAAGAAAATGTCCTAAAATTGTTGTGATTGGGTGGCTCAGTGGTTGAGTGTCTACCTTCAGCTCGGGTTGTGATCCGGGGGTCCTGGGATCGAATCCCACATCGGGCTCTCCACAGGGAGCCTACTTCTCCCTCTGCCTATGTCTCTGCCTCTCTCCATGTCTCTCATGAATAAATAAATAAATAAATAAATAAATAAATAAATAAATAAATAAATTTTTAAAAATAAAATTGTGGTGATGGTTTATTAATTATATCTCAAAAAAATCTAATAAGAATTATACAGGCAGAACCCTCACTAGAGTTGGATTTCCTGGAATGCCATAAGTGAAGTCAGGGCCTCAGAGACCACAGCCTTCTTGCAAGTGACTGTGCCAGGATAATGCCAATTCCACTAATACCACCTTCACCATGCCAGCAATGGAAAGAGATTCTGGCTGAGGGCAAGGCTGATACTTTTTGAAATGTATTTATGCTATTCACTATAATGAAAGAATAAGGTATAGAGTCCCACTAAGGAAGGGGGCAAGTAACCCCGGACACAGAATTGGAGCCAGTTCTCTGTGAAATCTGGAACTGTAGGGTCTTTTGGCTTTGCTGGACCAGCCCAGACATTTGTCTGGTAAAGCATAGTCAGCCTAACTTTACCAGGGTGGAGGAGGCCCAGGAGACAATAACTTGCCAGAGCTAGCTGTGTGCTGTGGAGTGGAGAGTGCCAGGGTTCAGTTGAGTCCAGGCTAAGCTAGGATTTGGATCTTGGTTGTCCGCCAGCTTCTTGGGAAAAATAGATGTTTTCAAACAGTTCAGTTAAAAATGGCCCTTAGGCAAGGAGCCCTATGGGAAATGAGAGGAAGCTTTTAGACAAAAATGGATAAGAACAAAGGGAAGAAAAGCATCTCATTTGTTGTAACAGACGAAGCCTAGATAGTTGGGAGACCTGAATTACAGTCCAGCCATGTTAACTCATGAATACCATAGTATTTTTCTGGACCTACTTCTTCATAGGTAAAAGAAGCAGGCTGAAGGAATTATAATAGTTTTTCTTCTCCAACATGTTTCAGGGAATGTTAGGGCATTGTTTCAAACTGAATGATGTCAATAAAATCCATATGTTGAAGTCCTACCCCCAATGTGACTGCATTTGGAGATAGGGCCTGTAAAAGTCTAATAAAGGTTGAATGAAGTAATAAAGGTTAGGCCTTAGTTCCAAAAACTGGTGTTCATATAAGAAGAGGAAAAGATGTCAAAGATCATTCTCTCTTTGTTTGCTCTCTCTCTCTTGCTCTCTGCACACAGAGGAAAGGCCATTTGAAGACACAGTGAGAACACGGCCATCTACAAGTTTAGGAAGGGAGTTCTCACCAGAAACCAACCCTGACAAGACCTTGATCTTGGACTTCTAAGCCTCCAGAACTGTGATAAAAGAAATTTCTGTTGTTTAAGCCTCATAGTCTACAGTTTTTTTTTTTTTGTTATGGCAGCCTGAGCTGACCATTACAGCTATAGTGAAGGGGCATCAGTTTATTTGACTCAACTTTTTAAAAAGTTTATTTTAAAAGGTTGGTAAAAGTCATGGAGACACTTATAATGTCATATGCCAAAAGATTTTTGTTAAATTCTGCTGCGAGGTTAGCTCATTTTTAGAAAGCCCTTTGAATGAATCTTCTTTTCCTATCAGCTTAAATGAAGAGTATAGGGCTATTTTGGGGTAAGCTGTTTATTTGTTTAAAGATTACATTTTTAAGTAATCTCTATACTCAATATGGGGCTCAAACCCACAACCCTGAGATCAAGAGTTACATGTTCTACTGACTGAGCAACCTAAGTACACCCAGGGTAAGCTGTTTTAAATGAGTGATTTACTAAGCATAGATTCAAGGACAGGGAATATAGACCCTGTCAATGGCAAAAATGTGAAGTAAACTGCACATATCTTTTTACATCACCACAATTTTATAAATATTTATCTGTGTGAATCCAGTATTTTCTCAATACTATAAAACCAAATACAATAATAAATTCAATCCTGCAACTGAAAAGAAAGAACCATGGCAATATAACAAATTTGCCAATAAGAATATGAATGAGATCAATCCAGCAATGTATTGAAAACCATTATATCATGACACGGAAAGATTTACACAATGAATTTGAGATAATCAACACAAATTAATCTACTTCTGTTAACTATGATAAACTCTGGTTGGAGAGAATATGTAATTTAATTTTCTTATTTTTGCCCTTTTATGTTTTCTCATTTTGCTATGATGCAAATGTCCTGCTTCCATAAAAACAAAAGATAATACAACTTTTATTTTTTTATTTTTTGATAGTACAACTTTTAAAAAGAGAATCAGGGAGAAATGATTTACAAAATTTATATCATAGTAAAAGGGCAATATTCCAAAAACATGAAAAAAAATGTTTAACAGAGGATTAAAAGACCAAAACTGCCATAAAAATTGTTTCAAAAGACTTTCATAAAAAGAGATGTTAAAATGCCACTTAAACATTTTTAAATGTTTTCAACCTAACTCATAAAAGAAATGCTATATATGCTATATATATATATATGCTATATATATATGCTATATATATATCACATCTTCTTCATCCATCCATCAACCGATGGACAGTTGGACTCCATAATTTGACTTTTATTGATAATGCTGCTATAAACATCAGGGTGCATGTGCCCCTTCTAATCAGCACTTTTGTATCCTTTTGTATCCTTTGGATAAATTCCTAGTAGTGCAATTTCTTGGTTGTAGGGTAGTTCTATTTTTAACTATTGGAGGAACCTCCAAACTGTTTTCCAGAGTGGGCATACCAGTTTGCATTCCCACCAACAGTGCAGAAAGGTTCCCCTTTCTCTGCATCCTCACCAACATCTTTTGTTTCCTGAGCTGTCAACTTTAGCCATTCTGACAGGTATGAGGTGGTATCTCATTGTGGTTTTGATTTGTATTTCCCTGATGATGAGTAACATTGAGCATTTTTTCATGTGTCCATTAGCCATTTGTAGGTCTTCTTTGGAGAAATATCTGTTCCTGTCTTCTGCCCATTTCTTAACTGGAACATTTATTTTTTGGATGTTGATTTGGATGAGTTCTTTATACATTCTGGATACTAGCCCTTTATCTGATATGCCATTTGCAAATATCTTCTCTCATTCTGTCAGTTGTCTTTGTTTTTGTTGATTGTTTCCTTGGCTGTGCAGAAGCTTCTTATCTTGATGAGGTTCATTTTGAAAAAAAGTTCATTTTTGCTTTTGTTTCCCTTGCCCCCAGAGATATATCTAGTAAAAAGTTGCTCCAGGCAAGGTCAAAGAGGTTGCTGCTTATATTCCCCTCTAGGATTTTGATGGTTTTCTGTCTCACATTTAGGAGCATTTTGTGTATCCATTTTGGATTAATTTTTTGTGTATGGTGTAAGAAAGTGGTCCAGTTTCATTCTTTTGCATGTAACTATAAGAACAAATGGAGGGTTGTCGGATGGAAGGAGGGTGGGTGGATTCACTAAGTGAGTGATGGGCATCACACAGGAAACTTGTTGGGATGAGCACTGGGTGTTATATATAAGTGATGAATGACTAAATTTTACTCCTGAAACCAATACTCTACTATGTTAACACCATGAATTTAAACTTTAAAAGTGAAATGGAAGGCATCTTTTTATTATGTATTATTTTTAAAAGACTTCATTTCTTTTTTTAAGATTTATTTACTTATTTTAGGAGACAGAGAGAATCTTAGGCAGACTCCCCACTGAGTACAGAGCCTGATGCAGGGCTTGATGTCATGACCCTGAGATTATGACCAGAGCCAAAATCAGGATTTGGACACTTAACCATCTGAGCCAGGCAGGCACCCCAAAAAACTTCATTTCTTTAGAGCAGTTTTATGTTCACAGCAAAAGTAAGAAGAAGGCACAGCGATTTCCCATATTCTGCCTGCATCCATGAATGCATAGCCTCTGCCTTTGTCATTATAGGTTCTCTAAATATAACAAATATATTACCCTGATGGGGGCATTATTATAACCTGTACTGATACATCATAACCTGAGGTCCATATTTTACATTGTGGTTCATTCTTGGTGTTGTACATCCTATGAAGTTTGACAAATCTGTAATGTATCCATTATTATATTCTCATTCAGAGTATTGTCACTGCCTTAAAAATCCTTTGTGCTCCACCTCTTCAACACTTCCTTCCCACAACTTCTGGCAACCACTGAACTTTTTACTATTTTCCTTGATCTGCCTTTTTCAGAATGGTATATAGTTGGAATAATTCATTAGGCAGACTTTTCAGATTGACTTCCTTCATTTAGCAATGTGCATTCACATTTCCTCCATGTCTTCTCATGGCTAGAAAGCTTTTCTTTTTTAGTGCTGAGTAATATTCCATCATCATCTAGATGTGCCACAGTTTGTTCATCCATTCACCTACTGAAAGACATCTTGCTAGCTCTCAAGTTTTGGCAATTATAAATAAAGCTGCCATAAACATCTGGGTGCAGGTTTTTATGTGGTTATAAGTTTTCAGTTCATTTGGGTAAATATCAAGGAGCATGACTGCTTTATCACATGGTAAGAATATGTTTAGTTTTATAAGAAACTGCCAAAATATCTTCCACATTGGCTGTACCATATAGTATTTCCACCAGGTATAATTAAGAGTTCTTTTTCTTCTATATCCTTACCAGCATTTGGTGTCATCTTTTAAATTTTTTTAAAGATTTTATTTATTTATTCATGAGAGACACAGTAAGAGGCAGACATAGGCAGAGACAGAAGCAGGCTCCATGCAGGAAGCCCGATGTGGGACTCGATATCGGGACTCCAGGATCATGCCCTGGGCTGAAGGGAGGCCCTCAACTGCTGAGCCACCCAGGCATCCCTCTTGGTTTTTTTAGGAAAGCATTTGCTAGCTAAATTTTGGAGGCCAAAGAAGCTTCTCAAGAAGATTGCATTTTTGCTTTGAGGTTATTCTCAGTCTCACAACACTCGAGAAGAAAAAGCTAAGAATTCTCCTAGTGCTGCTAAACTTCAATTGATTCCTTGAAACCTACATTTAAACCTTTATGATTTATTTGTTGCAAATGCTTGTGAGGCAATGTTCAAATAAACAGAATACTGATTTATAAGTATCAATTGATGCAAAAGATTGAAGAGACACTATAAAAAGTGAAAAGACAAAACACAGACTGAATAATTTTTAAAAAATAGATTAGATTTTTACAAAGAATATACAAAGAGGGACAACAAATTAACAGGACAAACAGCCCAATAGGCAATTGCACCAATGTTGAAATTTGGTACTTCATAGAAGATGCCCAACTGGACAAGAAGCATGTAAAAAGTACTCAACCTTGCTCCTAATTGGGTAAATTCATATTAAAATGATCATTCATTTTATAGCCATCATTGAAAAAAATGAGTGAGGGATCCCTGGGTGGCGCAGCGGTTTGGCGCCTGCCTTTGGCCCGGGGCGATCCTGGAGACCCAGGATCTAATCCCACGTCGGGCTCCCGGTGCATGGAGCCTGCTTCTCCTTCTGCCTGTGTCTCTGCCTCTCTCTCTCTCTCTGTGTGTGTTACTATCATAAATAAAAAAAAATAAACACTAAAAAAAAAAGTAAAAAATGAGTGATAACATCAAGTGTGGTGGCCAGTGGAAGTAGGAACTCACACACTCCATGTGGGAATGTAAATTGATTTAACCACTTTGGAGAGCCATTAAGAAATACCTGATAAGCATTCCCTAAAGCTCAGCAATTACACTTCTAGGAGTAAACACTCCTAAAGTCTCAGTATTTTACACCTGTAGATGTGTGAACATAATTTCTAGATTATAGACAGGGGATGCCACTGTGAAAAAGTGAGGAATACAGAATAGTTGCCAAGCAGTTACAACATTGCATGATTAATATGAAAATGAAGGCAGTACAAGATGCCATTAGAGTATCCAAGAGGAAAAACATACATTTTACAGATGAGAGCATTGAGATTTAGGTTAAGTTACACTTAAGGTCGCATAGATGGGAAGAGTTGGAGGAAAGGATTCCACTCAAGTTTTCTAATTCCAGGTATCCTACATCTTTAACTAGCATGCATATTATCTTCCATACTTTGAAGGTCTTCTCTATTTAAAATAATCCTGTTACAGTCTTACATTTTTCTCTAAAATTACCCAAGTGTGAATGTGCCAATTTCTTCTTGACTAAATCTGTTAAAATAAGGTATTTTCATTCTACTTTATTATGACTAAATTCATTGTTCTCTTGGTGTGCTCAAAGGGTTCCCATACTGAAGAGTACGAGATTTAATGATACAATAATCTCTGCTTTGTATGACAGAAATCTATTCCATTGGATAATTATATATTCAGGGAGTATCACAAACATGGCAGGCATGGTAGTAAATTTATTTGGGTCTCAGTTCCAGAAGTCTATATGGGATTCTCTAGAATAGAATGGTTCTTTTTATTTTAAGAAAGTATAGTTTCCAACAAAATATATAGCCTTGGGAGGCACACAAAGAGCTCCTGATAAAGAAAGGGAAACCCTCCCTGGCCATATAGTGTAGCTAGATCCTGTTGATCAATTGGGAGACACAGGTCCTCACCAAATCATCTCAAAACCTAATGGTATATTAGCTTTTATACCAAACTGACATGACCTGTGATATCCAGATGCCAGCTGTGACATTTCTAGCACTTGTCTCATTCCTATCATACCAACATGGACTGCTTGATTGTTTTGTAAGTCTTTCATTCTGATTTCTCCTTCAGTTTTCCATTTAAAAACACATGAACCAATAGACAGGATGTGTTAATTAATTTTAGTTGTGTTTGCTTTGCTGTATGTCACTGATGCCCAAACTCACTGAGTTGAGTACCTATAGGTGCTGCATTATTGAAATTTGTAGTCAATTCTTTATTTGGTTAAAAAACATATTTATGCAGGACTCCATCTCATTGGACTTGGAAATTGCAGAGAAGATTTCTGAGTGTTTGATGTGGGAGGCCAAGGAGGATGAGGTGAGCAATGATGCAGCTGTGGCTGTGGATTCAGGAAAAAATGAAATAAGTTTGAAGAATCCATTTCTGAAGCTGGTAATCTAAGTGGATGACATTTTATTTATTTATTTTTTCATATTAAACTTGTACCTTTACTTAGGTTTGATTTTAATGAATGTGTTGGGGAGAGAGACCACAGGAAATGGTGAGGCCCATGCTGGGTGGATGGAATTTCAAATCCTGTATACTAGCTTGTTATTTGCCAGAGTATGAGTGCCTTTGGAGAAAGGGTTTCTAAGGGGTAAATGAACTCCTTAAGTGTATCAGTAGAAGAACCCTCAACACTTACAATGTGGAGCATGTTGTCACTGTAAGGATCATTTGATTAGAATCAAGGAACCAAGGCCCAATCAAGCTAGCTGTGGGAAGAAATTGGCTGGCTATAAGGATACTGTAGACTCAGGGATCAAATATCATCTTTTTCAGGTGAGGTCTGGAGTACAAAGCCTAGACATTCTGCTCTTAAGTTCCCTATAACTCTCTCAGATTCAAAACTACTCTTCAGTCCAGCATCTACTGTGTCTGAACATGTCTCTTTCTTAAGAGTCTGTCTTCCATCCGACCCCACTGCACCTTTGTGAACATCTGTCTTGGCTTACCTCTATTCACAAAAGGAACTGACCTTGATATAGGAATTGGCTCTGCTCCAAAGGCCAGAGAAGCTGTGCCACATCTCTGAATGGAACACAGCCAGGTTCTCAGACGAACTGTCTCTATTCAGTGTCCAAATGCCAACGAAAGCTGGCAATTCAGTCTAAGACATCCGTGAGAAGCTAATGGAGTTGGTTAGCAGACAGGCATCCACAGAAATGTTTTTGGAAAAGTTGGGAACGTGGGATTTGTGTTCTAATTGTGGTCTTCTTTGTCTCTTTTAGATTCAATTTAGAAGTATAATATGAATAATAGTTATGCTTTCTATATGTACAAATAGGCAAAGCACAGTTCCCAGTGTCTGGCACATAAAAATTATACAGAACTATGGGGTATCCCTTATACTCATGCACAACAATGGACACAAAACAAAAAAGGACATCTTTCAGATCAAGATTGCCAAGTTCCTCAACATCCTTCCCACTTCAAATCCAGTAGCTAAAATCTGCCCAGAATTCAGTCATACACATGTATCTAATTATAGATCATTTCTCATCATTATTGTTTGTCTTGGTTTTGTGGTTTTTGGAATTGAGGCTCTCAGCTGTTCCTCAACAGTGTGAAGCTGACAGGTTTTCCCATACCTCTTGAAAGACTGTCCACAGTCTTTATTACTCCTTAAGTTGACCTTGAGTCCAATGAAAACAGCCTGTGATGGCACCTTGTATGTGACCCAAATCAGCTTTCCTATCAGTGGGGCTCCCTCTTCCACATGCCAATGTCTTACTTTTATAGACAATGCCCCTAATTACAATTTTACTACAAATTCTTAAGCTGATCAAATCATAAAGCTTAGTAGGGACATAAGGTAGTTGTGGAACTCCTCAAGATTTTGTTTGTGTGTGTGCGAATCTCATTCAAATAACACAAAATTTATCATTTTAATGTGTACAAGGCTTTTAGTATGTTTATGAAGTTGTGCAATCATCACCACTAATTCCAGAACATTTTCATCACTCCAAAAAGAAACTTCTTACCTATTAGCAGGCACTCTTAGTTCCTCCTACCCTCATTCCCATGAAACCACTAATTTACTTTCTGTCTTTATAGATTTGCCTATTCTGGAAATTTTATATAAATGGAATTATATAACATGTTGCCTTTTGCATCTGGGTTCTTTCATTTAGCATAGTATTTTTAAGGTTAATCCACATTGTAGTATGCATCAGTACTTCATTTTATGGCTGAATAATATTTCATTGTACAAATAAAACACATTTTGCTTATCCATTCATCAGCTGATGGGCATTTGGGTTATTTCCACTTTTTTAGCTATGAATAATAGTGTTTAATTCTTTGCGAATACAGTCCATTTTGCTCTGATATTGGGAATGTGGCCTGATATTTTCAAGGCTACCCTGACCTGGAGGATGAGGGATAGGAATAGAGTAAGTTAAAACACCACAAAACTTGCTGTTGTTACTGAAAATCAGCTGTTTTTCTTGAATAAGTGCAAGATGCAAATGCCCCAGGTATCATAGTTCTTTTTACTGTTGGGTTCAGCAGTAAGTTCAGCTTCATCTCATCCTGGAAATTCAATAAGCCTACAAAGAACAGCCTTTATCCAGCTGGCATAAAGCAATAGGGAAGGGATAACAAATATGACCAGCTAAGAAGCCCCAAAGCTCAACTTTGAGCAGGAAGAAGGAGGGCCAGCAACTTTCTTCAGGGCACAGACTCTGCTGCAACCTGGCTGACTTTGAGCCTCTTAGGAAACTGCTGAGTCATAAAGTTGGCTCCATTAATAAGTGAATTTCAAGCAAATAAGTGAGGACATGTCATCAAGTCAGACATGCAAAGCCACACATTAGATCTGTGGGGATGATGAGGGTTACATTTTGTACCCCTACTCATATCAATAGTCTCCACAGAATTTATCTGGAACGGGCATTTGACTGAGAATTTATAAAACTAAAAATGTAGAGGGGATTTCTGTGGAATATACTGAGCCAAATTTAAGGATTAGGGTCCTAAAGTTCTTGGCTCTTCTGCAGGTTCTTTGAAAGTGAATGAAACAACTAAAAACTATAGGAAAAACCAGAAAGCTGTCCAAATATATTACATAATTTTGGGCAACTGAAGCACTAGACATGGGGTTGACATTGGATCTGCAGAGACAAGAATATAATCCAGCAAACCACTTGACCTATCACTGCTCAGCATTTAGGTAGTCATCATAATGTAATGTTGGTTTTGTTTTTTAAACTTCAGAATCAACTCATAGACAAAGCATGTATGACTTAATCTGTTTATAAAACAGAATATAATGTTATCCATTCTGCCAAGACAGTGGGAAGGGGGCTGGGAAGGAGTAGTAGCAGAGAGGTGAGCACAAGGTAAGAGCCTGGATGCCGGGATCCCTGGGTGGCGCAGCGGTTTAGCGCCTGCCTTTGGCCCAGAGCGCGATCCTGGAGACCCGGAATCGAATCCCACGTCGGGCTCCCGGTGCATGGAGCCTGCTTCTCCCTCTGCCTGTGTCTCTGCCTCTCTCTCTGCCTCTCTCTCTCTCTCTCTCTCTGTGACTATCATAAAAAAAAAAAAAAAAAAGAGCCTGGATGCCAATATCTTCATTTCACAGAGTGGGAGTTAATAAATACTGTTAAGAAAAAATGAAATAGGGCAGCCCGGGTGGCTCAGCGGTTTAGCGCCGCCTTTGGTCCAGGGCCTGATCCTGGAGACCCAGGATTGAGTCCCACATCAGGCTCCCTGCAAGGAGCCTGCTTCTCCCCCTGCCTGTGTCTCTGCCGCTCTCTCTTTCTCTCTCTCTCTCTCATGAGTAAATAAATAAAAATCTAATCTAAAAAACAGCATAAAAAAAGATTAAAAAAATGAAATAAGGAAGGTCAAGTATATTATTTACTTTACAAAGAACAAAAATAATAAAACATCAACATTCAGAATAGGATTAGTGAATTAAATAATTATCTTCATAAGGTCATAATAATATTATAATTATAATATCAGTATATAAAATATATAAAATTGATAAATAAATATAATAAAGAATTAAGAGTTATAGACACCAGAAGAAATAAAAAAGAAAAATAATAACTCTAGGTTGTGCATCTGGAGTTATAGAGTGGTGGCCATTTCCTTAGCTATGAATATATATGTAGAAATAATATATACACATGTTGTAAAAAAAAAGTCTTACAAGCACTTCCCAATTGTTTTTATGGTATAATAAACAAGTCTTCACTATGGCTTCATTCATGTTTATCCTTTGCTAATTTCTTCAGCCTCACCTTTCTCATTTTTCTCCTCCCAGCATAGTTCAGCATGCAGAAGTACTGTTGACTTTCCCTAGCATACAAAGTGTTGCTCATCTTCAAGTTTGCAAGTCTGGTGTTCTTTCTATCTGGAGTATTCTTTTTTTTTTTTTTTACCTGGAGTATTCTTATCTTGCTTTTCCTCATCATCATCTAATTAACTACTCAGCCTGATGGCTTTATTGTAGACTGAGGAACATCCATGATCCAGACAGGATGGGAACCTCTCCTACATGCTCCTGTAGAATCCTCAAATGTCATGCTTGGGTGGACACCAGAAGTAGGTGCACAGTTCCCTGTCATGCTGAAATCCTGGGGAAAGCTGTGCAAGGGCCAGATGCAGTTGGACACAATGAGTCTGTGCTACAGGAGAGGGAACCAGGCCCTTGTGACTCTCCCTTTATATAAGCAATTGAGAGAGCAGCTTTGCTAGAAGAGCAAGAAGGGCTTGAGTTTTGACAACAAATGATCTGAGCTTAGGTGTCAATTTTCCTGGGAGTTGCTGGGTTATACCACTTAGTATCTGAAGGCATTGAGGGAAGTTGAAGTCACATGCAGCTCTTATCATGAACAGGAAAGGGATCCCATGTAGCCCATCACCAGGCTATCCTAAGAGGATTTCTAGTGTCATTCATCTCACCATTATTTTCAGTTGTTATCATAATATATTAAAAGTGGGTATTTACTTTGTCCTTCCAACTAGTCTGAGTGACTTTTGAGGTCAGGGACCTTGTTTTGTTGACCATTATGTCTCCAGAACTGAGTCAGGTTTTATAAATTTTGGTTCATTTGAATGAACCAATGAATAAATGACATGTCCTCTGAAATTAGGTTTGAAAAGAGTTGTCCAACTACTTTGTTTAATAGGCCCCTTCTATTTACATGTATGTTACTATCTGAGCCTTTAAAAGAATATCCTGGTGATTGGAAAACTTTAAGAGCCACATGAGAAAATCTCAAAGTTGGCAGAACTTCTTGGTATTATTAAGATGGAGAATGATGCTCCCTTGACTCCCTACTTTGTGTGTGTGCATACACATGCATGCATCCATCATTCTCCACTTGCTTCAGTCATAGTCACAGAGCAGGGGAAAACACTTATATTAGAGCTGAAGTCTTTCTAACTTCAAGCATAGTCTCTGAAGACATAAAGATAATATAAGACATTGCCCCATATAATGCAATAGATTCTCCCTTATGAATAAGTTTAAGACATTTTTTAACATCTCTAAACTTTTTTTGGAACATGCTACCGTCTTTCTAGATGTTTGTTGGGGAAATTATAAAGCCATAGCAACAGAGGAACTATTTATTTTAGTACAGAACAGGATTCTGAATGGCCTGACCCTTATCACCATGAAAGCTTCAGCCAAATCTATTTTCCCCTTCTTTCTAGGTAAAACAGAATGGCATCCCCTCCTTAAATAATGTAGGAAAGGAGTCCTTTCATCTGTGCATTGCTTTGACTCTCATATAGTTTTCTCCTGACCTGAGTCCCCCAGGGAGCTAACAGATAATTCAAGGGCTACTTATGGTAAAGAAAGAAGCATAGATCAATAGTAATACTTGGAGTTTAACCAACTGCAGTGAAGAGTATTATGAAATTGCTCAACAGAAAAAGTAAGTTTGTGAATATTTAGGCTCACCTAAAAGAAATGCCCCATTTGCAAATTGGCTAGTGGGGACTTACCCTACTTTATTGAAATTTAGGGATTAAAAAGGACAAGATTGGTTTTGTTCTCTCTTGAGAAAAATTAATTAGACATATATTCAATTTTTGTGTAGTGTGGAGAAATACTAATTTAAAAGTAATGAAAAATTCAATTGATTTTTTAAAAAACAATTATTTCTTCATGAACTCCATTGATTCTGAACTTAAAACTCAGTGAAATGAATGTCATTGCTTTTAAATCTCTGATAAAACTGTTCACTTGAAGAGGTTTTACCTTTGCTAGTCAGTCTTCCCACTACAAACGGGCTAATTTCTACAATGTGTGTCTTATCACCTACCATAATTAACTAATACTTGGTAAATATGTTATTTGGGTAACATATGTGCAACTCATTTGCAAATATGTGGATAGGATCAAATTGCCAAATAATGAATATCCTATTAATAGATTATTCTAATCAGATAGTGACATGTCAAAGTACTTCTTGGTCTATGATTCCTTAAACACTCTAAATATATCCTCTAGAGACACATGCAGAAAATATCAAAATAAATCATGACTAGCACATGAGGGGGTATCTGGCTTGACACATATATGTACATCTATCATAGAATTGGAGTTACAGAATATTATATGAGCCAGGAATCTATCTCTTACTCTCAGGTATTTGTAAGAGGAAGTGACCAGAAGTAAGTTACATAATGCAAGTGTTAGGTGTTAGTCATACTTGATCTATGTCTTTGTGAAAAATATTCTTCAGGTAGATACATAATACTTAAGTACCATAGGGACTATTCTCTTTCAGTCCAAATGTTAGCTTACATTCATCTCTTTCAAACTAAACCCTGGTTGGAAAAGGCCAAACATTCTGCAGACAGACCACGGATTTCTCAGTTTTACCATTGAGCAAAGGTAACGAACCATTCTTTTTCTTTACATTAGCTGTACACAAATTTGGGGGGCTTTCCTTCCATGATTTACCTATAAGTAGCCAGAGAAACTAGGGTATCTGGCCTGGAATAGGTACGTGTATATATTTTTTTAATAATTAGAACGTCAATAAAGTCATTTTTCTTTTTTTAATAATAAATTTATTTTTTATTTGTGTTCATTTGCCAATATACAGAATAACACCCAGTGTTCATCCCATCAAGTGCCCCCCTCAGTGCCCGTCACTCATTCACCCCCAGCCCCCGCCCTCTTCCCCTTCCACCACCCCTAGTTCGTTTCCCAGAGTTAGGAGTCTTTATGTTCTGTCTCCCTTTCTGATATTTCCCATACATTTCTTCTCCCTTCCCTTCTATCCCCTTTCACTATTATTTATATTCCCCAAATGAATGAGAACATAAAGTTTGTCCTTCTCCGATTGACTTACTTCACTCAGCATAATACCCTCCAGTTCCATCCACGTTGAAGCAAATGGTGGGTATTTGTCATTTCTAATGGCTAAGTAATATTCCATTGTATACATAAACCACATCTTCTTTATCCATTCATCTTTTGATGGACACCGAGGCTCCTTCCACAGGTTGGCTATTGTGGACATTGCTGCTGGAAACATCAGGGTGCAGGTGTCTTGGCGTTTCATTGCATCTGTATCTTTGGGGTAAATCCCCAACAGTGCAATTGCTGGGTCTAGGGCAGGTCTATTTTTAACTCTTTGAGGAACATCCACACAGTTTTCCAGAGTGGCTGCACCAGTTCACATTCCCACCAACAGTGTAAGAGGGTTCCCTTTTCTCTGCATCCTCTCCAACATTTGTGGTTTCCTGCCTTGTTAATTTTCCCCATTCTCACTGGTGTGAGGTGGTATCTCATTGCGGTTTTGATTTGTATTTCCCTGATGGCAGAGCTAATAAGTTCTTTATAGATCTTGGAAACTAGCCCTTTATCTGATATGTCATTTGCAAATATCTTCTCCCATTCTGTAGGCTGTCTTTTAGTTTTGTTGACTGTGTCCTTTACTGTGCAAAAGCTTCTTATTTTGATGAAGTCCCAATAGTTCATTTTTGCTTTTGTTTCTTTTGCCTTCGTGGATGTATCTTGCAAGAAGTTACTGTGGCCGAGTTCAAAAAGGGTGTTGCCTGTGTTCTCCTCTAGGATTTTGATGGGATCTTGTCTCACATTTAGATCTTTCATCCATTTTGAGTTTATCTTTGTGTATGGTGAAAGAGAGTGGTCTAGTTTCATTCTTCTGCATGTGGATGTCCAATTTTCCCAGCACCATTTATTGAAGAGACTGTCCTTTTTCCAGTGGATAGTCTTTCCTGCTTTGTCGAATATTAGTTGACCATAAAGTTGAGGGTCCACTTCTGGATTCTCTATTCTGTTCCATTGATCTATGTGCCTGTTTTTGTGCCAGTACCACACTGTCTTGATGACCACAGCTTTGTAATACAACCTGAAATCTGGCATTGTAATGCCCCCAGCTATCGTGTATTTTTTTTTAATTCCCCTGGCTATTCGGGGTCTTTTCTGATTCCACACAAATTTTAAAATAGTTTGTTAACTCTCTGAAGAAAGTCCATGGTATTTTGATAGGGATTGCATTAAACGTGTAAATTGCCAGGGTAACATTGACATTTTCACAATATTAATTCTGCCAATCCATGAGCATGGAATATTTTTTCCATCTCTTTGTGTCGTCCTCAATTTCTTTCAGAAGTGTTCTATAGTTTTTAGGGTATAGATCCTTTACCTCTTTGGTTAGGTTTATTCCTACATATCTTATGCTTTTGGGTGCAATTGTAAATGGGATTGACTCCGTAATTTCTCTTTCTTCAGTCTCATTGTTAGTGTATAGAAATGCCACTGACTTCTGGACATTGATTTTGTATCCTGCCATGCTGCTAAATTGCTGTATGAGTTCTAGCAATCTTGGGGTGGAGGCTTTTGGGTTTTCTATGTAGAGTATCATGTCATTGGCGAAGAGGGAGTGTTTGACTTCTTCTTTGCCAATTTCACTGCCTTTAATGTCTTTTTGTTGTCTGTTTGCTGAGGCTAGGACTTCCAGTACTATGTTGAATAGCAATGGTGAGAGTGGACATCCCTCTCTTATTCCTGATCTTAGGGGAAAGGCTCCCAGTGTTTCCCCATTGAGAATGATATTTGCTGTGGGCTTTTGGTAGATGGCTTTTAAGATGTTGAGGAATGTTCCGTCTATCCCTATACTCTGAAGAGTTTTGATCAGGAATGGATGCTGTATTTTGTCAAATGCTTTCTCTGCATCTATTGAGAGGATCATATGGTTCCTGGTTTTTCTCTTGCTGATGTGATGAATCACATTGATTGTTTTACGAGTGTTGAACCAGCCTTGTGTCCCGGGAATAAATCCTACTTGGTCATGGTGAATAATTTTCTTAATGTATTGTTGGATCTTATTGGCTAGTATCTTGTTGAGAATTTTTGCATCCATGTTCATCAGGGATATTGGTCTATAATTCTCGTTTTTGGTGGGGTCTTTGTCTGGTTTTGGAATTAAGGTGATGCTGGCCTCATAGAACGAATTTGGAAGTACTCCATCTCTTTCTATCTTTCCAAACAGCTTTAGTAGAATAGGCATGGTTTCTTCTTTAAACGTTTGATAGAATTCCCCTGGGAAACCATCTGGCCCTGGACTTTTGTGTCTTGGAAGGTTTTTGATGACTGCTTCAATTTCCTCCCTGGTTATTGGCCTGTTCAGGTTTTCTATTTCTTCCTGTTCCAGTTTTGGTAGTTTGTGGCTTTCCAGGAATGCGTCCATTTCTTCTAGATTGCCTAATTTATTGGCATATAGCTGCTCATAATATGGTTTTAAAATCGTTTGTATTTCCTTGGTGTTGGTAGTGATCTCTCCTTTCTCATTCATGATTTTATTAATTTGAGTCTTCTCTCTCTTCTTTTCAATAAGGCTGGCTAATGGTTTATCTATCTTATTAATTCTTTCAAAGAACCAACTCCTGGTTTTGTTGATCTGTTCCACAGTTCTTCTGGTCTCGATTTCGTTGAATTCTGCTCAAATCTTTATTAACTCTCTTCTTCTGCTGGGTGTAGGATCTATTTGCTGTTTTTTCTCTAGCTCCTTTATGTGTAAGGTTAGCTTTTGTATTTGAGTTCTTTCCAGTTTTTGAATGGATGCTTGTATTGTGATGTATTTCCCCCTCAGGACTGCTTTTGCTGCATCCCAAAGATTTTGAACGGTTGTATCTTCATTCTCATTAGTTTCCATGAATCTTTTTAATTCTTCCTTAATTTCCTGGTTGACCCTTTCATCTTTCAGCAGGATGGTCCTTAACCTCCACATGTTTGAAGTCCTTCCAACCTTTTTGTTGTGATTTTGTTCTAACTTCAAGGCATTATGGTCTGAGAATATGCAGGGGACAATCCTAATCTTTTGGTATGGGTTCAGACCCGATTTGTGACCCAATATGTGGTCTATTCTGGAGAAAGTTCCATGTGCACTTGAGAAGAATGTGTATTCAGTTGAGTTTGGATGTAAAGTTTTGTAGATATCTGTGAAATCCATCTGGTCCAGTGTATCATTTAAAGCTCTCGTTTCTTTGGAGATGTGTTTAGAAGACCTATCGAATGTAGAAAGCACTAGATTAAAGTCACCAAGTATAAGTGTGTTATTATCTAAGTATGTCTTAACTTTGGTTATTAATTGATTGATATATTTGGCAGTTCCCACATTCGGGGCATATATATTGAAGATTGTTAAGTCCTCTTGTTGGATAGAGCCTTTAAGTATGATATAGTGTCCCACTTCATCTCTCACTACTGTCTTTGGAGTAAATGTTAGTTTATCTGATACAAGGATGGCTACCCCTGCTTTCTTTTGAGGACCATTCGAATGGTAAATGGTTCTCCAACCTTTTATTTTCAGGCTGTTGGTTCCTTCTGGCTAAAATGAGTCTCTTGTAGACAGCAATTAGATGGGTCCTGCTTTTTTATCCAGTCTGAAACCCTGCGCCTTTTGATGGGGTCATTAAGCCCGTTCACGTTCAGAGTTACTATTGAAAGATATGAGTTTAGTGTCATCATGATATCTATTCAGTCCTTGTTTTTGTGGATTGTTCCACTGGACTTCTTCTTAAAGTGGAATTTTAAGAGTCCCCCTTAAAATTTTTTGCAGAGCTGGTTTGGAGGTCACATATTCTTTCAGTTCCTGCCTGTCTTGGAAGCTCTTTATCTCTCCTTCCAATCTGAATGAGAGCCTTGCTGGATAAAGTCTTCTTGGTTGCATGTTTTTCTCATTTAGGACCCTGAATATATTCTGCCAGCCCTTTCTGGCCTGCCAGGTCTCTGTGGAGAGGTCTGCTGTTACCCTAATACTCTTTCCCATAAAAGTCAGGGATTTCTTGTCTCTTGCTGCTTTAAGGGTCTTCCTTTTTATCTTTGGAATTTGCAAGCTTAACTATTAAATGTTGAGGTGTTGAACGGTTTTTATTGATTTTAGGGGGGAATCTCTCTATTTCCTGGATGTGAATGCCTGTTTCCCTTCCCAGATTAGGGAAGTTTTCAACTATGATTTGTTCAAATACATATTCTGGCCCTCTGGCCCTTTTGGCGCCCTCAGGAACCCCAATTAAACATACGTTTTTCTTCCTCAGGCTGTCATTTATTTCCCTTAATCTATCCTCATGGTCTTTTGTTTGTCTCTTTTTTCGTCAGTTTCCCTCTTTGCCATCAACTTGTCTTCTATGTCGCTCACTTTTTCTTCCACCTCATTAACCCTTGTTCTTAGGACTTCTAGTGTGGATTGCATCTCATTCAATTGATTTTTTAAGATTTTATTTATTTATTCATTGAGATACAGAGAGAGAGAGAGAGAGAGAGAGAGAGAGAGAGGCAGAGACACAGGCAGAGGGAGAAGCATGCTCCATGCAGAGAGCCCGAGGTGGGACTCGATCCAGGGTCTCCAGGATCACGCCCTGGGCTGCAGGCGGCGCTAAACCGCTGTGCCACTGGGGCTGCCCTCATTCAATTGATTTTTAATTTCTACCTGATTAGCTCTAAATTCTGCAGTCATGAAGTCTCTTGAGTCCTTTATGCTTTTTTCTAGAGCCACCAGTAGCTGTATAATAGTGCTTCTGAATTGGCTTTCTGACATTGAATTGTAATCCAAATTTTGTAACTCTGTGGGGGAGAGGACTGTTTCTGATTCTTTCTTTTGAGGTGAGGTTTTCCTTCTAGTCATTTTGCTCAGTGCAGAGTGGTCAAAAACAAGTATTGGTAAAAGGAGAAAAAGAGAGGAGAGAAAGAAGGAAAGAAAAGAGAAAAAGAAAAAAGAAAAAAAGGAAGAAAAAAGGGAAGAAAAAGAGAAAGGAAAAAAGGGGTGGGGGAAGCAAACAAATCAAAAAGCAAAAAAACAAAACAAAACAAAACAAAACAAAAAACCCAACAACAACAACAAAAAAACACGGGGGAGTATCTTCTGATTCTGTATACTTTAAGTCCCTTGACTTCCCCTGGAACTTGTCCGTCTAGTTGGTCTTCTGGGGGACGGGCCTGTTGTGCTGATTTTCAGGTGTTAGCACTTGGAGGAGCTGCTCTGCCCCCTGCCTGGTGCAGGGCTCAGTGGGGTTGTTTACCCCGTGAGGCCCCAGGAGGAACAACCACAGTGGCGGCGGCCAGCTCTGGAGCCCTGGATTCAGCTCCCACAGTATCTACAGAGCTCTCCGTCTGCAGGGCCTGGATGCTCCGGGGGCGGGGCCACTGATCTGCTCAGCTCGCGGCAGGAGCGTCCTTGCTGTCCTGGGCCCTCCCGGCCTCTGCCTGTCCCGGGGGGAGGCCAGATCCTGGGCTGTGTCCCGGCGCCCTGTGCTCCGGCGCCTGCGCTGTTGGAATCGCGCTCCCGGCCGCGCAGCCCCCTCCGCGGAGCCGCCGCCCGAGCCCCTCCGAGCTGCTCTGGGTCCAGCGGTGCGCGCTGCAGTCTTTTAGGGAGCTCGCCCGCGGAATATGGGGTACTCTCCTGGGCGTGCAGGTGTCTATTAGTGTCCCAGGGAGCCTGAGGGCATCCCCGCCCTCCTGGGCTCCTGCTCTAACTCCCTGGGAGCCCCTTTCCGCCCGGGAAGGTTGGTGCAGCTCCTGCTTCTCCGGGACGGGGCTCTCCTGTCCTGGGGACACTCGCCCCGGCCTTAGCCCGGCTCCTCGCGGGGCCCCTCCCCCTTGGAGGCCTTTTGTTTCTTTATTTCTTTTTTCCCCCGTCTTCCTACCTTGATAGAAGCCCGAACTCTTCTCACTGTAGCATTCCAGCTGTTCTCTCTTTAAATCTCAGGCCGAATTCGTAGATTTTCAGGATGATTTGATGGTTATCTAGGTAATTTGGTGGGGGCAGGTGACTTGGGGACCCTACTTTTCCGCCATCTTGCCCCTCCCCTAAAGTCATTTTTCTAACCACCAGAGAATTCTAGAACATGAAAATGAAATATTCTCTTTTCTGAATTATAAGAAATGCAACTTATAGTATTAATTCAGCATTTACCTTGTCATCCATGCACAATGATTATTTAAAATGGAAAGCACAGCCAAATAGATAATTGACACAGATATATTTGTGTCTTGAAAAGTTGTTTGCTTTAACGAGCCTTATTCTCCTTGGGAATAAGTCAGCACTTACATTTCTTCTATACCACACTTTAGAGGGCATATAATTTCACACACAATCAGTCATAGTTGTTAGCGTGTACTTTATCAGCAATTTTCAGAGAGCTGTTTTTGCTTTTTCCTATAGAGAGGAGAATGGAGCCCAATAATACATGCTATTTATAAAGTATCTATTTCTTTCCCCAATGGACATTGCTGTTTTCTGACTTTGTACTCTCCTTTTCTCTACTTCACTATATTACTCTGTAAAATTCCCCTAATATTTCTACGTTGCACTATGTAATAGTACCACTTTAAAACAACTTTGGACCAAGAATTGATTCCCCTTGAATTCCTCTTGGTTACTTTCCAAGCACACAGTGAAACACTATCATAAAATGGTCTTGGTTTCTTTTTTCTACCTTCTCTGCTATGTGTTTAATGTCAGTTGGTTTGTATCATTAATCTTGTAATTAAAATCCTCCTTAATTGAATTTATAACCTCTGTACTTCCCTGAGCAGCACATTCTTTCTGATCCTTTGAAAATGATTCTCCTGATCTATGAGTCTTATATCATTCCTGAATTTTTTTGATCCTCAAAAATGGTTTTCAGCTCTACCAGCTGGGAGTTAGAAGGAGAGATACTATGATATCTTCCAGGAAAACTTCAAGACTAGGGCCTTCAAGGGGAAAGGGCCACTTCCAAGCTGTAGGTTCACTTTTTTCAATAATAACAGGGTTATAATACTTGTTAAACATGGTGGAAATAATAACAAAACCAGCAGTGTGTGACAGGATCCCCATGGGCAGCCCTTGCTCTCCTCATGGTCTACCAATGTAAATCCTAAATAAATGCAAGTCCATACAGCATTAATAAAATTGTATTTCTGGTAGGAAAGAGTTTTCCTTCTCTCTCTTCTTCTTCCTCTTCTTGGGAGCATGGGACAGGTAGCATGTAAACATATCAGCAAACTATCAGTAATAGCAACTGAAGGTCTGTTTACTTCACAGACCTCTAAGGATCTAAAGTACCTGCATAAATTCATCACAATTGAAAAACACAAGAGAGGGAAGGTAGGCGGTAAAAGCAAGACTTAATGAGATCTCTTGGAAGTAGAGGAGATGGAGGGAAAAGGTGGGATTCCCAAATGCCCATTAGAGGAAAATTTTGGATTGGCTAATGATTTGATAGGGAAAAACAAAGCAAGATTGATTTCATCCCACTCTAAGCATGAGTGATCAGCTAGCAGTAAAATCTGATTTCTAGTAATGGCCTTCCTTGCACCTTCCCAAATGTTGTTTCATAAAAAGGGGCAATAGATTCTTTACCAAGGATATTGGGGGAAACCAGGGGAATAGTTTATATCATGCAGCTTTATAAAGCTTCATAAAGATAGTTGTGGAACACTCTTTCAGTGAAGAATTTTGTCATCTGTTACCAATCCTTCCTTTTCCTTCACATAAATTATTTCTCAAAACTACACCAATTTTCCATAGATACCCAACTCTTATCTTCATATTGGCACCCCAGTTAGCTAAAAAAAAAGCCTGGCAGTCAGTCAAAAAGCAACAATATACACTTAGAAGCCATGCCCCATAAGAATCTTTCTCTAATTCAAAGTACTTTATCCAGGAAAAACTACTCCCATTTACCTTATAATTCATTTTATTGAAATGTTACTGTAGTGCTAGTCCTTTTATATACACTTGCAATATTCCCATGTTCAGATTTAGTACAGAATGCCAAATGTTTTTCAAAAGTTGTACCAATTTACATTTTTACCAGCAATATATGAGAGGTCTGTTGCCCCATATCCATATTATTTGCTGTTGTCACTCTTTAATATCTGACATTCTGGTGGGTGTGTAATCATATAGCATTGTGGATTTTATTTAAACTTCTGATGACTAATAATGTTGCATACTTTTAAATACATGTATTAATCATTTATCTTCTTTTATTAAGTGCCTATTTAAGTCTTTTGTGCATTTTTCTATAGGGTTTTTCTCTCTTTCTTACTAATTTTTAGTAGTTCTTTATGTATTTTGTATATGAGTCCTTTGTCAGTCTTATATTGTGCAAACATCTCTTATTCTTTGACTTGCTTTTTCACTCTATTCATGGTATAATTTGATAGTCAGATGTTCTAAATTTTAACATATTCCAATTTATCAATCTTTTGACTTAATGGTTAGTGTAATTTTTGTGTTCCATTTAAGAAACCTTTGATATTTCAAAGTCGTGAATATATTTTGCTATATTATGTTCCAAATGCTTTATTCTTTTAACTTTCACATTTAGATCCACCTTGAAATTATTTTAATATAAGTGTGTGGTTGAGGTCTAGATTCCCTTCTTCCTTTATGGCTATTCCATTGACTCAGATGATTAACATAAGAGAATTCCTTTTCTCAATGTCCTGCAGTGTCACCTTTGTCATAAATCAAATGCCCATTCATATGTGGGATTATGGGTTTGTTTTCAGACTCTACTCTGTTATATTGCTCTATTTGTCTACCCTTTTGAAAAGACCAAACTATCTTTATTAATGTAGTTTTATGAGTCTTGCTATCTGATATTGTGAATTCTTCAACTTTGTTCTTTAGAATTGTCTTGGCTGTTCTTGGCTTTTTGTTCTGCTTTATAAATTTTAGAGTCAGCCTGTCAATTTTCACTAAAAAAAGAATATGCAGAGATTTGGATTGGTTGAATTACATCTATAATTCAGTGCACAGAGAACTGACATCTTTACAACATTGAGCATTCCTGTCCATGAACTTAACAAATTCCTCCATTTGTTTACATCTGCTTCAACTTTTTTCAGTAATATTTTGCAGTTTCCTGAGTAGAGGTCTTGTTGGATTAATTCCTAGGTATTTCGTGTTGTTGTAAATGTATCTTTTAAAACTTCATTTACAATTGCTTGTTGATAGTATATTGAAATAAAATCGATATTTCCATATTGACTTTTTACCCAGAGAATTTTCAAAATACTAAAATTAATACTATTAATTATAGCATTTGTCTGTAGATTATTTTGTGTTTCTACATACACATTCATGCAATCGATACAGTTTTTAAGAATATGTATGTGTGTGTGTATGTAATACAAATGTCTGCTGGGAGAGTGTAGCAAAAAAAATTGCCTCATGTGTGACTACAAACTAATTTATCAGCTGTGGTTTCCACTCAGCAACTATTCTGCTCTTTTCTACTTCTCTGGATCCCATTTGTCTATACCTACTACCATAAAGCTACTCAGAAAAGCATCACCACTGATGCCAGGTATAGCCCCAAGTAAACTGTCTTTAGATTATTCTAAAATGCCCATCCTTGGGATCTCATACCTGTACTGGGTCCCATGAGAAGGCAAAGGAAAGGGCCTCTCTTTGTTATACTGTTTTGCCTCGGTTCTAAAGCCAACTTGCTTGTGCCCAGAATTCCAGAGGCTTTCTTGAATGCCCTATCTCTCACCTTTCTCTAACCACAAAAGATTACTCAGTCCACGGGCCTGGGGACACATCCTGTATCATCATCTTTATTCTCTATTTTCATCTTTTTAAGTCCCTCTCTTCGGAATAAAAACAAAAACCTCTCCTAGTTTATGACTAGAAGCAAATGGATACTGGTATGTAGAAGGTGGAGAGTGAACAGGGACCTCATTACACTATCTGCAGACAACATAAATTTCCCATTAGTATTTCACAATAGTAAAATCTTTGTAGTCTCTTGATTTAATTGATCCCTTCATAAAATGGTGTGTCTATTTTGGTGAGGTTGTGGGTACAAATATGCAGAAACTGGGATAATAGAAGGGGGCTATTTGAAATGCAACTGTAAATAGACTAAAGAGATTGAGAATTTTTAGCATAGTATCTCATAGGAGTTATGTTCCAATGCCAGACTGACAGGGGTAGCTGTCCTTCATCCCATCCTCTATCCACGTGGATTTAAAGACCTTTCCATCTTTAATGAAAGAACTAGATGGAACTAATAACAACCCTCCTACGTCAAAGACTGAAACAAAAAAAATGTAGCAGCTCAGAAGAGGAAAACAGGTTTAACAACAGGAAAAGCCTGTGGAGGAATGAGGAAAGAGATAATAACTCCAAAGAGGGAAGAGTTTCCCTAAGAAACATGGGTTGTTCCAATAATCAAGACAAAGATTCAACACACCTGTAGTGGAGCAGGAACAATGAGCTGCATAGTGTGGAAAAGCTACTTCCAGTTCTCCCACAAAGGTAACACTTTCCGGCACATTCTTATGGATTCTGAGCATGTGGCTGATTGAGAGTAAGATTTGTCTCTTTGGGAATGCATTTTATTGTGCTCCACTTGGGTATTCAGGGTACAGTAAGGAGGCTACACTCTCTAACTCTCAAAATATTGGCTTTGAATGGCTTCCAGGAAATCTGCATGTTGGCAACTTTTTTCATTAAATGCAAAAAGTAGAAATTTCACATTTGACTCTGGTACTCTTAGTCATCTTTAGCCCCAAACTAGATTCTGTGTATATAGTTCTTTGCTTCCCCAAAGGCTAATGCCACGACATAAAACTCTCACAACCATGGTAATAGCATTCTTGAAGTTTAACCAGTTGTTCCTATTGCCTTTACACTGGGTATAATGTAATATACTATTAATCAGTTCTCATTTATGCTATTCTTCAAGCAAACTTCAAGATAACTTATATGGTTTCTCCTAAGAGGCCTTTAGATTTCCTTCGATCAGCCATTTTACCTTGCATTTTGTCCATTGTCTTTTCCTCCAGGCTGACTTCTAGTTGGAACATTTGACAAGTTTCCATGACCAGAGTTGATCCTCACCATAGACCCAATTTCTGGAGGCAGCATTAAGCTTTTGGCTACATTTCACTCAAGAAAGTTTCCTATACTTTGGTAGCTACAGATACCCTGAACCCTTCACTATATGTTGGCAAATCAAACTTCAATAAAAACAAATGTAAAAAAAAAAGAAAAATTAAAAATAAATAAATGGAATCATACCAAAAAAATTCAATTTGCCAACATATAGTATAACACCCACTGCTCATCCCATCAAGTGCCCTCCTCATTGCTTGTCTCCAAGTTACCCCATCCCCCCACCCCCCTCCCCTTCCACAACCCTTTGTTTGTTTCCCAGAGTTAGGAGTCTCTCATGGTCTAACCTCTCTAATTTTTCCCCAGTCAGTTTCCTGAAGAGCCTATTTTAAAGTCAAGAATTTTGTTTTACAAATAGGATACTGAGTCTCAGCTTCAGACAGGCTTATATCACAATAACTATATATAATATATCTTCATAATATTCCTGATAAACCACAATATTTATTTAAAAAGGATGTTAAATACAATGTTTGATGAGGCCAACAAATATTAGGAAATGAGCTTAAGCAGGTCATCAATGACTGAAGTACCTATCTATAGGATTTTCCAACCAATGCCTAAAGAGGTAAAATGACTAGCATAACCTCTGAGAATAGAACTATTCCATTTTTAATCTGACATTAAGTTGGATCATGAAGAGGTTTCACAAATCTACAGTGCTCAATGAAACCCGAGAAGATCTTTAATTTCCTATAATTTGTGAATAGGGGAAGTTAATAAGAGTGAAACTTTTAGAATTTATGATCACCTCCAGTTGTGGCACAATATACTCTACATGATCTAGGATTGGTAGAATTGGCATTTGTCAGTGGATACTTTCAGGCTTGGAACCATCTTCCAAGTAGTTTCTGCTTCAGTCCTCCTTCATGTTTCTCCAAGTTCTGGCTAATATGATATACCGTCTAAATAAATTCACATCTCTAGGTAGTTCAAATTACCAGTAATTTTTGCCCCATCATAGCAGCCTCTCTCCCAAGATAATTTAGGCATTCTTTCATATTGGTAAAATCCTGCAGGACAGATGAAAGCTTTCTTTTTGTTGCTCATTTCATCCAAAGGCACTTGATAATACTTGCACCCCCAGATCAAACACATTAACTCATTACAGCCCTATGTGGTGGTTGCTATTATCCCCTCTTACAGATGAGGAAACTGTGGTATTTAAAGGTTAATAAACTAGCCCAGATTTACACGCTAGCTAATGGTGGATCTGAGATTTGAACCCAGACTCAGGGACGCCTGGGTGGCTTGGTGGTTGAGCGTCTGCCTCTGGTTTAGGGTGTGATCTTGGAGTTCTGGGATGGAGTCCCACATCAGGCTCCCTGCATGGAGTCTGCTTCTCTCTCTGCCTATGTCTCTGTCTCTCTTTCTCTGTGTCTTTCATGAGTAAATAAATAAAATCTTTTAAAAAGTGAACCCAGACTCAGAGTCTGCACTTTTAAGTTTGAACCCATTCTTTATTCTTCTCTCTCTTCCCAAGTTTTAGGTATATGGTGTCATACTTTATATCTTTTTTTTTTTTTTTTTTTTTTTTTTTTTTTTTTTTTTTTTTTTAATTTATTTTTTATTGGTGTTCAATTTACTAACATACAGAATAACACCCAGTGCCCGTCACCCATTCACTCCCACCCCCCGCCCTCCTCCCCTTCTACCACCCCTAGTTCGTTTCCCAGAGTTAGCAGTCTTTATGTTCTGTCTCCCTTTCTGATATTTCCCACACATTTCTTCTCCCTTCCCTTATTTTCCCTTTCACTATTATTTATATTCCCCAAATGAATGAGAACATATAATGTTTGTCCTTCTCTGACTGATTTACCCCAAAGATACAAATGCAATGAAACGCCGGGACACCTGCACCCCGATGTTTCTAGCAGCAATGGCCACGATAGCCAAACTGTGGAAGGAGCCTCGGTGTCCAACGAAAGATGAATGGATAAAGAAGATGTGGTTTATGTATACAATGGAATATTACTTTATATCTTTTTATTTTGTGAATCCCTTGACTGATTTTTCCAGGTATACTTAGTGTTACTGCATTTGTGCTTTCTACTTTTCTTTCTCCTACTTATGGTCTTTCCTTTCCACTCAGAATCGCCTTTAACATTTCTTGTAGGGCTTGTTTAATGGTGATGAATTCCTTTAACTTTTGTCTTGGAAATTCTTTATTTCTTCTATTCTGAATGATAGCCTTGCTGGATAGAGTATTCTGGTTGCAAGTTTTTTTTTCTTTCAGCACTTTGAATGTATCGTGCCAATCTCTTCTGACCTGCAAAGTTTCTGCTGAAAAATCAGCTGACAGCCTTATGGGGTTCCCCTTGTATGCAACTGTTTTCTTTTCTCTTGATACTTTTAAACTTCTCTATTCATCACTACTTTTTGCCATTTTAATTAGTACGTCAGGGCTCTCTTGCCCCTCATATCTGGATTTCTGTTTTCTTCCCCAGATTTAAAAAGTTTTCAGTTATTTTTTTCTTCAAATAAATTTTCTGCCCCCCTTTCTTTCTCTTCTCCTTTTGGGATCCCTATAATGCAAATGTTATTATGCTTTTATGGTGTCTCTGATTTCCCTTGGTCCATTTTCATTTTTGTTATTATATTTTCCTTTCTCCTATTCAGCTTGATTGCTTTCCATTACTCTGTCCTCCAGGTCACTGATCTGTTCTTTTGCTTCCTCTAGTCTACTATTTATTCCATTTGGTGAATTTTTAATTCATTATTAAGTTCTTAATCATCTCTGATTGGTTCTTTTTTATGTTTTCTATCTATTTGTTGAGGGCCACACTAAGGTCCTCCAAGTTTTTCTAAAGTCCAGTGAGTATCTTTATGATCATTGCTTTAAATTCTCCATCTGTCATATTACTTATTTCCATTTCACTTAGGTCTCTTGCTGTGATTTTGTACTATTCTTTCATTTGGGACATATTTCTCTGCCTCTTCATTTTGCCTAACCCTCTGTGTCTGTTTCTATGTTTTGGAAAGTCAGCTTCATATCCTGCTCTTTAAAGTAATGGTCTTATGAAGAAGAGTTCCTTTAGTACCCTTCAGTGCAATGTCCTGTGTTCACCAGAACCTGGTGTTTCAGGAGTGTCTCCTATGTGTGTTGCATGCACCCTACTGTTGTGGCTGAGCCACTTTTGCCTTCAGTCTAGTCATCTACAATGACTCTCTTTCTTCTGGGAAGCATCTGTGTTGTTAGGGCATTAGTCTGGGGCTGCCCTGGGCTTGAGTTGAGTCAGACCAGGCATTTTCCAGAGATGCAGTGCCACTGAAATGCAGGGCACTTTCCATGAGTTGTCCCCCAAGAAGCTTTTATTGATGGACGGGGCCTGCAGTCAGACCCAATGTATGCTCCCAGCCCACTACTTAGGCCACAGTTGTACTGGTATGTGTGGTTACCTTCCCTTCTCTCTAAGTCAGAAGTCACTTTGAAGTAGTGCTGGCCCCTGGACTGCTTGCACACTGCTAGGTTTGTAGCACAACTTGGGATGGTCTCCAGTCAAGGGTGTATTGGAGGGAGGAGGTCTGCAGGAGAAGCTGGGTGTGAGGTGTGTGGCAACAGCAATGTCCATGATGGTACACTATGGGAGGGGATGTGCATTCACCTGGGAAGCTTCTGCCAACATGGGCTGGGTTGGAGGGGGCAGAGCCACAGAAGCAGGCAAGGGCAGGTTGCACTGTTTGCAAGCTAGATGGAGAGTGTTGGATCTGTGCTGTTTCCTGCAGGTGTCCCTGTATTTAGACCAGAGGTTAGGGGACAGAAATGGCACCCACCAACTCTTTTGTTCTTGGAGAAGTCTCCCAAAGATTCCTGACCTCCAGCAAAATGCTCTGAGATTAGTAAATAAATCTTACTCTATATCCCAGGCACTTTCAAAGTGCTGCTTCTATGCTATATCTCTGCTGTTTGTTGTGATATCTCCTTACGGATGGAGACTGAGTTTCCTACCATTCTCCAAGCTCTCCCAAGCCAAGTCTGCTGATTTTTAAAGTTCCAGGTGTTAAGCCCCACTAATTGTAAGAACTCATGAAACCAGTACCCTCTGGTTTTCAAAACCAAATGTTATGGAGCTTTATCTTCCCTGTTCAAGTCCCCCATGCTTGGGACCTATTGTGGTGGTCTGTTTCTTTCCCCTCTCTGTGTCTGTCACATCCTTCACTCATATGAAAAATAAAGGAGTGGGTCCTTTTAGCTCCAATTATTTCTTTGCCTTTCCTGTCTTCTTTAATGTGACCTCTTCTCTACTTTTAGCTGAGGATAATCTGTTCTCCAATCTTTGGGTCATTTTCTGGGTTATTTACATTGATGTTGGTGTTATTTAGTTTTATCTTTGGGATGGGATGAGCTTAGGATCCTCCTACTGCAACATCTTCTTCCTCACTGCTGAGTCTGCACTCTAAATATCTACTTTTCAATATTCCTAAATAGTTTCTCACATAATAAAAAATTCCTGTAACTCCATCTTAAGCTTACCATCTTGAGCATAGCCCACATCCCATTCACAGAGGGAGAAAATTCTAGACTTAGAATTTCTCCTCAATCTCATCATTCTTTCTTTAGGTATTAGGAGGCCCTCCAAATTAAAATTCTGGATTTCAAATTGTGGAAAGAACCCAATGTTCATCAATTGATGAGTGGATAAAGAAAACATGGTAAAAAAAAAACATGGTGTATATATATAATATATACATATATATGTATATATATATGTGTATATATTTATTTATATATATATATATAATGGAATATTACTCAGCCAAAAAAAAGGATGAATTCTTGCCATTTGTAATGCTGTGGATGGAGTTAGAGAGCATTGTGGTAAGCAAAATAAGTCTCATAAAAGGCAAATACCATATGATTTCACTCATATGTGTAATTTAAAACAAATGATCACAGAGGAAAAAAGGCAAAATAAAAAAACAGACTCTTAACAACAGAGAACAAACTGATAGTTATCAGAAGGGAGGCGGGTAGGGGGATGAGTGAAATGGGTGATGGAGATTAAGGAGTGCACTTGCTGTGATGAGCTCCAGATATTGTATGGAAGTATTGAATCACTAAATCATACACTTGAAACTAATATTACACTGTACATTAACTCACTGGAATTTAAATAGAACTAACAACTGCTATAAATAAAATAAAATTCTGGATTTAATTTAGGGGACCGGAGAGTATTCACCTCCAGGATAGAAACATAAGCTGGGGCAATGGGACAATGCCAGAAAAAGATTGTGAAAATCATCACTACACTCAAGCCAAAATGGGAAAGGGTAAACTCCCAGAGATCAATATAATAGCCATTGGCATATAGACTTTCCCAAGTCTATCACTACTGGCCATCTGGTTTACAAGTTTGGTGTAATTGATAAAGGTACATGGATAAGCTGGTGAAAGCAGTAGCTTAAATGAGAAAAATAATCCTAGGTCCTGGATAACCTGAAAGTTAAACATGAAAGTGGTGGCACCACTAATATCTTTCAGTGGAAATTTGAGCCCATCAAACTCTATGTGATCTCTTTTGGTGTTTCAGAACAGAAATGTTTAATTTTTAAACACACACACACACACACACACAAACACACACACACACACCCCTCAGCCTGATGGAACTGCTTAGTATGAAACTATGTATGTTAATTTTAATAAAATGGATCTGACTAAGGCACTCTATAACCAAGAAATAACTGAGGAAATTTTCAAAGGATCTAGCCTCTACTTCTCTAAAATTGGACACCACCTAGGCACTGTTGCATTTGCTCTAATTTCTGGTTAAAATGAGGAAATTATGTTGGAGTCAAGCTCTAATATGACTTCATCAAATGGATGGAAATTCATATATAAGGATAACATTACTGGCAGAAATATAATGCTTGAAGTTTTGTACTGCATTTTAAAGGAGGAACTATTTCAATCTGTCTAATTTAGCCTAGCCATGGAAATTTCACTGTAAGACTAATTAATGATGACAGTACATTGTAAAAGCTTCAGATGGAGAGAAATGTTTTGTGGACCATTTGTTTTCTGGAAATTTGTAGCAGAGTATGTCAGCTTCTTAGTCAACAGTCACTACTTCCATCCCTTGGTGGCAGAGGTAGCAATTATATATAGATCAAAACACCAGATACTCATTTTTCTAGCTTCCTTTGCAGATAGGTAATGACCATGTGATTCAGTTTTTGATAAAGTTTTTAGTAAATATTCACTCCTATAAAAATGATGCTTTGGAGAAAACACTTCTTTTTTGAAATTGGCTATGTCTGTATGTGATGAGTAGAACTGCTATAGCATTCTCACAACCACGGAGGAAGATATCACTGATATACTTGAGGATGGCAAAGTTTAAAAATGGAGAGTAACTGAATCCCTGTTAAATCCATCGAAACACTACAACCAACCCAGTAGCCATCATATATCTGTACTTTTTGTTATGTAAGATAGTAAATGCATTTATTGTCTAAGCCACTTTAGATGGGCCATTGTGTTATTTCCTGTTATGGGTTGAATGTGTCACCTTTAAATTCATATATTGAAGTCCCAACCACTAGTACTTCAGAATGTGACTGAATTTGGAGATAATATCTTTAAAGAGGTAATTAAGTGAAAATGAGGTTTTTCGGGTGAGCCCTAAAGCAATATGATTGGTGTCTTTATAAGAAGAGGAAATTTTGACACCCACAGATACAGAGGGAAGACCATGTGAAGACATAGAGAGCAGTTAGATATCTTCAAGCCAAGGAAAGAGGTCTCAGAAGAAATCAATCCCACCAACACCTTGATCTTGGATGTCTAGCCTCTGAGACTATGAGAAGATTATTTTTTGTTGTTTAAGCCACCTAATTTGTGGTAACTGACAGCCTTAGGAACCTAATACATTGCCCTCTAAATCCTAACTGGTAAATAGTTATTAATTCATAAGATTAACACTTTAAAAATGAAAACAAATTGAGCAAAAGCCACCACAGATTTTCTGAGACAATTTAAACAAAGTTAATATAAAAACAAAAATAAACAAAAGACCAGGTGGTGGGCTTATGGCCAGATTTACCCTTCCAACACGAACAACTGTAAAATAGGGCAAAACACATAAAATAATGATCTTCAGACATTGAATAGTAACTATAGAATAGTTTTCTCCAAGAGAAGAAAAACAAAGAGATGAGCCCTACAATTGCTCCAAATTTCTGCCTGGTAGTATTTGAGTATCTGCCCAAGTTGAAGTGTTGTGCCCAAGATTGCGAATCCGAGAAACCACCAAGGAGCCGACAGCGATGCAGGTGCACGAGGGTTTATTTGCAAGCTTGAGCTTGGGTCCAAGTATTCCCGACACAGCAGAGCAGGGACTTGGACCCTGTGGTTAAGAGGCTAGCAGTTTTATAGGGGCTAGTGGCCAATGAGATTGTAACACACACAGAAAGTTGCACAGTCATGTCGATCCACACGCAGGTGGCCAATTGAATTACAATTTACCCTATAGTGACCGTTTAAACTAGCCTATCACTCTGGTCAGAATTGGTGCTCAGGTTTGGTGGGCAAAAGGTGGGGTTTACATTCTTTGGCGGCTAGGGGTTCCGCATTCCTATATGAGCGGGTTTCCGGTAAGGGTGCGCTCAGCGGCTTGACTAGGGTGGGGGAGTGCCTTAAGCAATAAGCAGGTCATGTGGGGGTTATACATGAGATGGCGGGTGTAGCACAAAATGGAGTTAGTCCTGCTCTGCTTGTCCAGGGGTAGGGGATTTTTGTTAAATTCCTTGGGTCCCACAGAAGATATAGAGAACTTCAGGAGGCCAAGACATCTAGAATTTATAAGGCAGATTACTGGAAGTAAGAGAGTTGCAGAGAGAAAGAGAGACAAAGAGGAGAGAGAAATAGAATAAAGAGGAGAGAGGGAAGATAAGAGAGGAGAGAGAATAGAGCACTAAAGATCTACAGAGGGTTTCCAATAAATCTTTAGCTAACTACTGATCAGTACATTCATGTGAAGAAACCACTTGTGCCTGGGGGGATTAAAGGAACAATGGAAAGGCATATGAAGAACGATCCTTAGAGCTCACAGAGGGTGAGGAACAAATTGTATTCCTACCAGTCAGAGTGAAAAACTCCAGGGCATCAGGTTCAGTACCCACAAAGGTATTACCTCAGTACAGAGGATAGTACAGAGGATAGTCTAGCTCTGTACTAGAAACTGCTCTCATTCCACATAACAAAGTTTAAAAGCAATCTTCAAAAGAATCAAATGATTTTCAAATAATTTAACATCAGCCTACACAAAGCTCAATAGAAAATTTAAAAATTCCAGTACCCATCAATGAAATATTCACAATGGAAAATATCCAATAAAAAATTACTAAGCATGCAACGAAGCATAAAAATACAACCCATGATGAAAATAAAAGTGAGTCAATAGATAAATACATAAGAGAAACATATGATACAATTATTAGACACCAACATGAAAATAGCGATAACGATATGTCATCTGTTCAAAAAGGTAGAAAAAAGCATGAATATGTTAAGAGACACGGAAGGCCCAAAGTAAACTTCAGAAAAATTAATTTTCTGTGATGAAAAATAGCCTAAATGGATGGGCAGAAGACATGAACAAGCATTTCTCCAAAGGACACCAACAGACACATGAAAAGATGTTTATCACACTTACCATAAGGGAAATGTAAATCAAAACTATAATGAGATATTGCCTCACATCTGTCAGAATGGCTAAAATCAACATAAGAAACAAGTGTTGGTAAGGATGTAGAGAGAGGGGAACACTCATGAAATATTGGTGGTAATGCAGTCTGGTGCAGCCACTCCAGAAAACAGTATGGGGGGGTCCTCAAAAAGCTAAAAAAATAATAATAATAAAGAGAAAGTTAAAAATAGAACTACCCTATGATCTAGCAATCACACTACTGGATATTTACCCAAAGAATACATGAACACTAATTCAAAGGGATACATGCACCTCTATGTTTATAGCAGCATTATTCACAATAGCCAAGATATGGAAGCCGACCAAGTATTTTTGCCTCTCTGTAAGAGAGAAGACACTAGAGTTCTCATTAAAAGCAATGTAAGCTGCAAAAGGAAAGAGCAACATATTTTAAGTGCTTAGAGAAATACATTGTCAACTTAGAATTCTATATTCAGGCAAAATATCTTTCAAACATGACAGTGACCTGGGACACGTGGGTGGCTCGCAGTTGAGCATCTGCCTTCAGCTCAGGTAGTGATCCTGGAGTCCCAGGATTGAGTCTCACATTGGGCTCCCTGCATGGAGCCTGCTTCTCCCTCTGCCTGTGTCTTTGCCTCTCTCTCTCCTCTCTATGTTTCTCATGAATAAATACATAATTTAAAAAAAGTATACAGAAAAACAAATAAGGGAATAAAAAATGGTACACTAGAAAACATCAACTAAATATGAAAAAAGGCAGTACAAGAGAATTGGGGCATATAAAACATACAGAAAACAAATAGCTAGATAACAGAAGTTCTTCCTTATCACTAATTACTTTAAATGTGAATGGATAAAATCTTCAATTAGAAAGAAAATATTTGAAACTGGAAATAAACACATGATCCATCTAAATTTTGTCTAAAAGAGACTCATTTGAGGCACAAAGACACAAAAAGGATAGGAAAAGATTTATCATACAGATAGTAATCATAAGAGAGCCAGGGTACCTATATCATCATCAGAAAAAATAGAATATAAGTAATAAAAATAATAGGATACAAAGAAAGACATTATAGGGGATCCCTGGGTGGCTCAGTGGTTTAGCACCTGCCTTCAGCCCAGGGTGTGATCCTAGAGTCCTGGGATCGAGTCCTGCATCAGGCTCTCTGCACGGGGCCTGCTTCTTCCTCTGCCTCTTTGTGTGTGTGTGTCTCTCATGAATAAATAAAATCTTAAAAAAAGAAAGACATATATTGATGGAAGTTTCCAATAATTCAAGAAAATATAATAATTATAAACATATATGTACCTAAAAGCAGAGCTCCTCAAATATAAAGCAAATATTGATAGAATTGAAGGAAGAAATAGACAATTTACAATAATAGTTGGAGACTTTAATATCCTACTTTCAATAATGGATAGAACAACCAGACAGAATAAGAGAACAGAAGACTTGAACAACACTATTAACCAATTAAATCCAACAAACATATACAGAACACTTTACCAATATAAAGACAGAATTTGCATTCTTATCAACTGCACATGAAACACTCTCCATAATAGACCATATATCAGACCACAGAAAATGTCTCAATAAATTTAAAAGATTGAGATCATAGAAAGTATATTTTCTAATGGTAGTAGAATAAAGCCAGATAATTAGAAAACTCATAAATATGCAGAAGTTCAAAAACACACTCTTACAATGAGTCAAAGAATAAATTACAAGAGAAATTAGGAAACACCTTGAGATGAGTAAAAATGAAAACACAACGTAATAAACTTGTTGAATGCAGTGAAAGTAATGCTTGGAAGAAAATGTATAGCTATAAACACCTACATCAAAACTTGAAGAAAGACCTCAAATTAATAACTTAATCATACACTTTAAGTAACTAGAAAAAAGATTAAATTAAACCCCAAACTAGCAGCGAGAAAGAATAAGGACTAGAACAGAGATAAATGAAATTGTAATTAGAAAAAGAATAGGGAAACTATGTACAGGATCTATATGCTGAAAACTCTAACACCTTTATTCACCTTATACAAAATGTATCTCAAAATGGATCATATATCTTAATGTAAAATGTAAAATTATAAAACTTTTAGGAGAAAATATAGTGGGATTTCATAACCTGGGGTTGGGCAAAGAGTTCTTAGACACTATAACAAAAGTAAGATCCATATGAGAAAATATTGATACATTAAACTTCATCAAAATTGAAACTTTTCTGATAAAAGACAATGTAAAGAAAATCAAAAGACAAGAAAGATTGGGGGAAAATATTTGTAAATCACATACATGGCCAATGAGTCAATAGAAGGTGATCAAGATTAGCATCAACATTTGATAAGTCTTGCTGATAGTATGTACCCTTGATGTGATGTGATGAAATGGTAATTTACTCTCTGGTCTTCCTCCCCAAATTCTATTCTAATCATAAGAAGAACATTTAAAAAGTAAGTTTAGGGACAATCTACAAAATACCTGACACCTCAAAACTGCTAAGGCCATTGAAAACAGGGAATGTCTAAGAAACTGTCACAGTCAAGAGGAACCTAAAGAGACATGATGACTACATGTAAAGTATATCCTGAATAGGATCCTGGAACAGCAAAACATTAGGTAAAAACTAAAGACATGAATAAAGTGTGAATTTAATATATCAACATTGTTTCATTAATTGTAGCAAATATACCAAACCAATGTAAGATGTTAATGATAGGGAAAACTAGGTGGGGCATATGGAACCTCTCTATCACTAGCCATCAGGGAAATACAAATCAAAACCACAATGAGATACCACCTCACACCAGTGAGAATGGGGAAAATTAACAAGGCAGAAAACCACAAATGTTGGAGAGGATGGGAGAAAAGGGAACCCTCTTACACTGTTGGTGGGAATGTGAACTGGTGCAGCCACTCTGGAAAACTGTGTGGAGGTTCCTCAAAGAGTTAAAAATAGACCTGCACTAGGACCCACCAATTGCACTACGGGGGATTTACCCCAAAGATTCAGATGCAATGAAACGCCGGGACACCTGCACCCCAATGTTTCTAGCAGCAATGGCCACAATAGCCAAACTGTGGAAGGAGCCTCAGTGTCCATCAAAAGATGAGTGGATAAAGAAGATGTGGTCTATGTATACAATGGAATATTACTCAGCCATTAGAAACGACAAATACTGGATCCCTGGGTGGCGCAGCGGTTTGGCGCCTGCCTTTGGCTCAGGGCGCGATCCTGGAGACCTGGGATCGAATCCCACGTCGGGCTCCCGGTGCATGGAGCCTGCTTCGCCCTCTGCCTATGTCTCTGCCTCTCTCTCTCTCTCTGACTATTGTAAATAAATAAAAAAAATAAATGTATAGAAACGACAAATACCCACCATTTGCTTCAACGTGGATGGAACTGGAGGGTATTTTGCTGAGTGAAGTAAGTCAATCGGAGAAGGACAAACATTGTATGTTCTCATTCATTTGGGGAATATAAATAATAGTGAAAGGGAATATAAGGGAAGGGAGAAGAAATGTGTGGGAAATATCAGAAAGGGAGACAGAACATAAAGACTCCTAACTCTGGGAAACGAACTAGGGGTGGTGGAAGGGGAGGAGGGTGGGGGGTGGGGGTGAATGGGTGACGGGCACTGAGGGGGGCACTTGATGGGATGAGCACTGGGTGTTATTCTATATGTTGGTAAATTGAACACCAATAAAAAATAAATTTGTTATAAAAAAAGTATAAAAGAATAAAATAAAAACAGGAGGAAACAGGAAGAAAACCAACAACCCAGTTTTATAAATAGGTAAAAAACTTGAACAAACACTTCCCCAAGGAAGATATATGGAGGATAACCAAGTACATGAAAGATGCTCAACGTCATTAGTTTACCTCTGGAAATTTTTGAAAGATTATTCACTTTTTACATTTATTAGTTATTGTTTCCTTCCCTCCTTGCTTCCATTTCTTTCTTGTGTCTTTTTTCTTTCATTTCTTTTTTTCTTTCTACCACAATCATGTATGACATTTTAAAATAAATCTTTTTATTTTGGAATAGTTTTAGATTTAGAGGAAAGTTGCAAACATAGTACATAGTTTCAGTTTCTCTTAATGCTATCACCTTACACTACTGTGAAATATTTGTCAAAACTAAGAAACCAACATTGGTATTCACTAAGCTCCAGACTTTAATCACATTTTGCCATTTTTTCCCATTAATTCCATTTTTTTATTTCCAGGATCCAATCCACTATACCACACTGCATTTAGTTGTTGTATCTCCTTAGCCTGCTGTAGTCTGTGATAATATCTTTCCTTATTTTTCATGACTTTCACAGTTTTGAAGAGTACTGGTCAGGTATTTTGTAGACTGTCTCTCAATTTGAATTTATCTGATAGTTTAATCTTGATTACACTTAGGGTTATGAGTTTTGAGGGAAAATACCACAGAAGTGATGTGTTCTTTTTGTGTCATATCAGGAGTACACAAATCAACATGACTGATCATTGCTGATGTCAACCTCGATCACTAGGTTAAAGATGTGCTTCCCAAGGTTTGCCACATTAAAGTTTACCACTTTTTCCCTTTCGTGTGTATTAGTTTTATAATAAGATAACTGATAGCATATTTTTAAAGTAGAAAATTGTATCAAAGATCAAATTGCTCCTTGCAGATTAGTGGGTTCTCAACCTGTCCAGAGCCTTTTTCAGAAAAGTCAGACATTGAAAATGTTATTTCCCAGAGAACAGAGGAATATGACTTACTGGAAATTTTCTTTTTTATTTATTTTACTGGCAAAATTAAATTTTACTCATATCCTTTCTATGCTTCCCCCAGGAATATAAGACTTGCTTTGTTGAAGCAGTCTGAGTAGTAATGGAAAAAGAAAGTTTCCACTTTGTTTTATAGCAATCTAAAAAGAGATGATTTGACTTGATTCTTCGAAGTAGCTTGAAGTGTTTTATGAGGATCACAGACCGCAGCTGTGCTGAACGAACTTTACACTTAGGGTATGGTATCGTAGAATGTTTTTCTGTTAACTTCACAACTTAAAGATATAATAAGGCCTCATTCTGGTTGAAGTTTACATTTAAATAATTAATGCCGTTGTGGAAAAACTGCCCTGCTTCCCTAAAGAAATATAGAAAAGTGTCATTGTTCCTTGGGTACTGCAATCCTTTAACTTCAATCATGAAGAGAAATGATCTCTTTTTTTTCTTTGCCAAAAAATACTGTATAATATTAGCTTGCTCTGGATCCATTATTTACTACTTGTATAAGTCCCAAAAGGTTTCTGTGACTTCAATTCCTCATCTGTAAAAATTAGAATAAAAAATAGTATCTATTTTGTAGTATGAGAACTATTGCCTTCCTCATGAAGGCATTATGAAATGTTTCTTTTTCCAGTAATACTTCTTGCCTTAAAGACTACTTAATCTGATGTTAATATAACCATGACAACTTTGTTGTTTTTGTTAGTGTTTGCACGGTATATTTTCCATCCTTTTACTCTCAAACTATCTGTATCTTTACATGTAAAATGTCTCTTGTAAATATTATTTAGTTCATTTATATTAATGTAATCAATGATATAGTTTTATTTAAGCTGAGCATCTTGCTATTATTTTGTTTGTCTCATTTGTCCATTGCTCCTTTGTTCCTCTTATCCTACCTTACTTCAGATTAATCAAGTTTCTCATTATTATCATTCCATTTGAGTCCTCTATTAGCATTTTGTTTATATCATTTTCTATTTTTTTAGTAGTTATTCTAGAGCAGTATTTTTCAACCAGGAGTGATTTTGCTACCCAGGGGACATTTGGCAAAGTCTGGAAATAGTTTTGGTTGTCACTCATTGTGGGGAGAGTGTTAGTGGCATTTAGGGGGTGAGTGAGTCCAGTCACACTGTTTGACATCTTGCAATACACAAGAGAATCCTCCACAACAGAGTTCTCAAATCCACAAAGTCAATAGTGATAAGGTTGAGAAATCCTGCTTAAGATAGCTAGAGATTACATTATGCATCCTTAATTTATTATAGTCTACCTTAAATTAGTACTTTACCAGTTCATGACAAATGTAAAAATTACACATTAGTAAAACTCCATTTATTTATTTATGTGCTTTCATACTTTTGGCTATTATATTTCACTTCTATGTACAATATACCTCTACAAGGCACTGATATTATTGTTATTGTTACTTTAAATAATAAATATATATTTACCCATACATATGTATGGTGCTCTTCATTCCTTTCTGCAGTTCTGTTCTTCAAAGCAGTTATCATTTTCTTCAGCCTGAAGGAATTAGTATTTCATACAGTTCATTTCTGATGGCAATGAATTCTCACAACTTTTATTTGTCCAAAAACATCTTTATTTCACCTTCATTTTTGAAGGATATTTCACTGGGTACAGACTGGCAGTTTTCTCTTATAATAGTTTAAAGATGTGACTACACTATATTTTGGCATCCATGGATTGTGTTGTGTTGAAGGGTATGGTGTTAGTCTTGTTTTCACTTCTTTGAAGACAATTTATCTTTTTCCATCTCTGGCTGCTTTTAGGATTTTTCCTGCATTCTTGGGTAAGAGGTTGGATTATGACACATTTAGGTATAATTTTGCTGTTTATCCTGCTTGGGCTTTACTGAGATTCTTGGATCTATGGTTGATGCCTTTTTTTTAAATTTATTTTTTATTGGTGTTCAACTTACTATAACATACAGAATAACCCCCAGTGCCCGTCACCCATTCACTCCCACCCCCCGCCCTCCTCCCCTTCTACCACCCCTAGTTCGTTTCCCAGAGTTAGCAGTCTTTACGTTCTGTCTCCCTTTCTGATATTTCCCACACATTTCTTCTCCCTTCCCTTATATTCCCTTTCACTATTATTTATATTCCCCAATGAATGAGAACATATAATGTTTGTCCTTCTCCGACTGACTTACTTCACTCAGCATAATACCCTCCAGTTCCATCCACGTTGAAGCAAATGGTGGGTATTTGTCATTTCTAACAGCTGAGTAATATTCCATTGTATACATAAACCACATCTTCTTTATCCATTCATCTTTCGTTGGACACCGAGGCTCCTTCCACAGTTTGGCTATCGTGGCCATTGCTGCTATAAACATCGGGGTGCAGGTGTCCCGGCGTTTCATTGCATTTGTATCTTTGGGGTAAATCCCCAACAGTGCAATTGCTGGGTCGTAGGGCAGGTATATTTTTAACTGTTTGAGGAACCTCCACACAGTTTTCCAGAGTGGCTGCACCAGTTCACATTCCCACCAACAGTGTAAGAGGGTTCCCTTTTCTCCGCATCCTCTCCAACATTTGTGGTTTTCTGCCTTGTTAATTTTCCCCATTCTCACTGGTGTGAGGTGGTATCTCATTGTGGTTTTGATTTGTATTTCCCTGATGGCAAGTGATGCAGAGCATTTTCTCATATGCATATTAGCCATGTCTATGTCTTCCTCTGTGAGATTTCTGTTCATGTCTTTTGCCCATTTCATGATTGGATTGTTTGTTTCTTTGGTGTTGAGTTTAATAAGTTCTTTATAGATCTTGGAAACTAGCCCTTTATCTGATATGTCATTTGCAAATATCTTCTCCCATTCTGTAGGTTGTCTTTGAGTTTTGTTGACTGTATCCTTTGCTGTGCAAAAGCTTCTTATCTTGATGAAGTCCCAATAGTTCATTTTTGCTTTTGTTTCTTTTGCCTTCGTGGATGTATCTTGCAAGAAGTTACTATGGCCGAGTTCAAAAAGGGTGTTGCCTGTGTTCTTCTCTAGGATTTTGATGGAATCTTGTCTCACATTTAGATCTTTCATCCATTTTGAGTTTATCTTTGTGTATGGTGAAAGAGAGTGGTCTAGTTTCATTCTTCTGCATGTGGATGTCCAATTTTCCCAGCACCATTTATTGAAGAGACTGTTTTTCTTCCAATGGATAGTCTTTCCTCCTTTATCGAATATTAGTTGCCCATAAAGTTCAGGGTCCACTTCTGGATTCTCTATTCTGTTCCACTGATCTATGTGTCTGTTTTTGTGCCAGTACCACACTGTCTTGATGACCACAGCTTGGTAGTACAACCTGAAATCTGGCATTGTGAAGCCCCCAGATATGGTTTTCTTTTTTAAAATTCCCCTGGCTATTCGGGGTCTTTTCTGATTCCACACAAATTTTAAAATAATTTGTTCTAATTCTCTGAAGAAAGTCCATGGTATTTTGATAGGGATTGCATTAAATGTGTAAATTGCCCTGGGTAACATTGACATTTTCACAATATTAATTCTGCCAATCCATGAGCATGGAATATTTTTCCATCTCTTTGTGTCTTCCTCAATTTCTTTCAGAAGTGTTCTATAGTTTTGAGGGTATAGATCCTTTACCTCTTTGGTTAGGTTTATTCCTAGGTATCTTATGCTTTTGGGTGCAATTGTAAATGGGATTGACTCCTTAATTTCTCTTTCTTCAGTCTCATTGTTAGTGTATAGAAATGCCACTGACTTCTGGACATTGATTTTGTATCCTGCCACGCTACCGAATTGCTCTATGAGTTCTAGCAATCTTGGGGTGGAGACTTTTGGGTTTTCTATGTAGAGTATCATGTCATCAGCGAAGAGGGAGAGTTTGACTTCTTCTTTGCCAATTTGAATGCCTTTAATGTCTTTTTGTTGTCTGATTGCTGAGGCTAGGACTTCCAGTACTATGTTGAACAGCAGTGGTGAGAGTGGACATCCCTGGCTTGTTCCTGATCTTAGGGGAAAGGCTCCCAGTGTTTCCCCATTGAGAATGATATTTGCTGTGGGCTTTTCATAGATGGCTTTTAAGATGTCGAGGAATGTTCCCTCTATCCCTACACTCTGAAGAGTTTTGATCAGGAATGGATGCTGTATTTTGTCAAATGCTTTCTCTGCATCCAATGAGAGGATCATATGGTTCTTGGTTTTTCTCTTGCTGATATGATGAATCACATTGATTGTTTTACGGGTGTTGAACCAGCCTTGTGTCCCAGGGATAAATCCTACTTGGTCATGGTGAATAATTTTCTTAATGTACTGTTGGATCCTATTGGCCAGTATCTTGTTGAGAATTTTTGCGTCCATGTTCATCAGGGATATTGGTCTGTAATTCTCCTTTTTGGTGGGGTCTTTGTCTGGTTTTGGAATTAAGGTGATGCTGGCCTCATAGAACGAATTTGGAAGTACTCCATCTCTTTCTATCTTTCCAAAGAGCTTTAGGAGAATAGGTATGGTTTCTTCTTTAAACGTTTGATAAAATTCCCCTGGGAAGCCATCTGGCCTTGGACTCTTGTGTCTTGGGAGGTTTTTGATGACTGCTTCAATTTCCTCCCTGGTTATTGGCCTGTTAAGGTTTTCTATTTCTTCCTGTTCCAGTTTTGGTAGTTTTTGGCTTTCCAGGAATGCGTCCATTTCTTCTAGATTGCCTAATTTATTGGCGTATAGCTGTTCATAATATGTTTTTAAAATCGTTCGTATTTCCTTGGTGTTGGTAGTGATCTCTCCTTTCTCATTCATGATTTTATTAATTTGAGTCTTCTCTCTCTTCTTTTTAATAAGGCTGGCTAATGGTTTATCTATCTTATTAATTCTTTCAAAGAACCAACTCCTGGTTCTGTTGATCTGTTCCACAGTTGTTCTGGTCTCGATTTCGTTGAGTTCTGCTCAAATCTTTATTAACTCCCTTCTTCTCTTGGGTGTAGGATCTATTTGCTGTTTTTTCTCTAGCTCCTTTATGTGTAAGGTTAGCTTTTGTATTTGAGTTCTTTCCAGTTTTTGAATGGATGCTTGTATTGCGATGTATTTCCCCCTTAGGACTGCTTTTGCTGCATCCCAAAGATTTTGAACGGTTGTATCTTCATTCTCATTAGTTTCCATGAATCTTTTTAATTCTTCCTTAATTTCCTGGTTGACCCTTTTATCTTTTAGCAGGATGGTCCTTAACCTCCACGTGTTTGAGGTCCTTCCAAACTTCTTGTTGTGATTTAGTTCTAATTTCAAGGCATTATGGTCCGAGAATATGCAGGGGACGATCCCAATCTTTTGGTATCGGTTCAGACCCGATTTGTGACCCAATATGTGGTCTATTCTGGAGAAAGTTCCATGTGCGCTTGAGAAGAATGTGTATTCAGTTGAGTTTGGATGTAAAGTTCTGTAGATATCTGTGAAATCCATCTGGTCCAGTGTATCATTTAAAGCTCTCGTTTCTTTGGAGATGTTGTGCTTAGAAGACCTATCGAGTATAGAAAGAGCTAGATTGAAGTCACCAAGTATAAGTGTATTATTATCTAAGTATTTCTTCACTTTGGTTAATAATTGATTTATATATTTGGCAGCTCCCACATTCGGGGCATATATCCTGAGGATTGTTAAGTCCTCTTGTTGAATAGATCCTTTAAGTATGATATAGTGTCCCTCTTCATCTCTCACTACAGTCTTTGGGGTAAATTTTAGTTTATCTGATATAAGGATGGCTACCCCTGCTTTCTTTTGAGGACCATTCGAATGGTAAATGGTTCTCCAACCTTTTATTTTCAGGCTGTAGGTGTCCTTCTGTCTAAAATGAGTCTCTTGTAGACAGCAAATAGATGGGTCCTGCTTTTTTATCCAGTCTGAAACCCTGCGCCTTTTGATGGGGTCATTAAGCCCGTTCACATTCAGAGTTACTATTGAGAGATATGAGTTTAGTGTCATCATGATATCTATTCAGTCTTTGTTTTTGTGGACTGTTCCACTGAACTTCTTCTTAAAGGGGAATTTTAAGAGGCCCCCTTAAAATTTCTTGCAGAGCTGGTTTGGAGGTCACATATTCTTTTAGTTGCTGCCTGTCTTGGAAGCTCTTTATCTCTCCTTCCATTCTGAATGACAGCCTTGCTGGATAAAGTATTCTTGGTTGCATGTTCTTCTCATTTAGGACCCTGAATATATCCTGCCAGCCCTTTCTGGCCTGCCAGGTCTCTGTGGAGAGGTCTGCTGTTACCCTAATACTCCTCCCCATAAAAGTCAGGGATTTCTTGTCTCTTGCTGCTTTAAGGATCTTCTCTTTATCTTTGGAATTTGCAAGCTTCACTATTAAATGTCGAGGTGTTGAACGGTTTTTATTGATTTTAGGGGGGGTTCTCTCTATTTCCTGGATCTGAATGCCTGTTTCCCTTCCCAGATTAGGAAAGTTTTCAGCTAGAATTTGTTCAAATACATATTCTGGCCCTCTGTCCCTTTTGGCGCCCTCGGGAACCCCGATTAAACGTAGGTTTTTCTTCCTCAGGCTGTCGTTTATTTCCCTTAATCTATCTTCATGGTCTTTTAATTGTTTGTCTCTTTTTTCCTCAGTTTCCCTCTTTGCTATCAACTTGTCTTCTATGTCACTCACTCGTTCTTCCACCTCGTTAACCCTCGTCGTTAGGACTTCTAGTTTGGATTGCATCTCATTCAATTGATTTTTAATTTCTGCCTGATTAGCTCTAAATTCTGCAGTCATGAAGTCTCTTGAGTCCTTTATACTTTTTTCTAGAGCCACCAGTAGCTGTATAATAGTGCTTCTGAATTGGCTTTCTGACATTGAATTGTAATCCAGATTTTGTAACTCTGTGGGAGAGAGGACTGTTTCTGATTCTTTCTTTTGAGGTGAGGTTTTCCTTCTAGTCATTTTGCTCAGTGCAGAGTGGCCAAAAGCAAGTTGTATTGGTAAAAAGAGAAAAACAGAGGAGAGAAAGAAGGAAAGAAAAGAGAAAGAGAAAAAAAGGGAAGAAAAAAAACGAAAAAAAAAAAAGAAGAAAAAGAGAAAGAAAAAGAAAGGAGAAAAAAGGGGGTGGGGGAAGGAAACAAATCAAAAAGCAAAACAAAACAAAACAAAAAACAAAAAACAAAAAACAACAACAACAAAAAACAACCACGGGGGAGTATCTTCTGATTCTGTGTACTTTAAGTCCCTTGGCTTCTCCTGGAGGTTGTCAGTCTAGCTGGTGTTCTGGGGGAGGGGCCTGTTGTGCTGATTTTCAGGTGTTAGCAGTTGGGGGAGCTGCTGTGCCCCTGCCTGGTGCAGGGCTCAGTGGGGGTTGTTTACCCCGTGAGGCCGCAGGAGGAACAGCCCCAGTGGCGGGGCCAGCTCTGGAAACCTGGATTCAGCTCCGGCAGGAACTCCGTCTGCAGGGCCTGGAGGCTCCGGGGCGGGGCCGCTGATCTGCTCAGCTCGGGGCAGGAGCGTCCTTGCTGTCCTGGGCTCTCCCGGCCTCTGCCTGTCCCGGGGGAGGCCGGATCCTGGGCTGTGTCCCGGCGCCCTGTGCTCCGGGGCCTGCGCTGTTGGATTCGCGCTCCCGGGCCGCGCAACCCCCTCTGCGGAGCTGCCGCCCGAGCCCCTCCGAGCTGCTCCTGGAACCGCGCAGCCCCCTCCGCAGGGAGCCTCTTCCTTGCCCGAGCCCCTCCGAGCTGCTCCGGGTCCCGTGCGCGCTGCAGCCCTTAGGGAGCTCGGCGCACTCTCCTGGGCACTCAGTTGCTCTGTTACTGTCCCCGGGAGCCCGAGGGCATCCTCGCCCTCCTGGGTCCTGCTCCAACTCCCTGCGAGCCCCTTTCCGCCCGGGAAGGTTGGTGCAGCTCCTGCTCCTCCGGGATGGGGCTCTCCTGTCCTGGGGACACTCGCCCCGGCCTCAGCCCGGCTCCTCGCGGGGCCCCTCCCCCTTGGAGGCCTTTGTTTATTTCTTTTTCCCCGTCTTCCTACCTTGATAGAAGCGCGAACTCTTCTCACTGTAGCATTCCAGCTGGTCTCTCTTTAAATCTCAGGCCGAATTGATAGATTTTCAGGATAATTTGAAGGTTTTCTAGATAATTTGGTGGAGACAGGTGATTTGGGGACCCTACTCTTCCGCCATCTTGCTCCTCCCCTCTGGTTGATGTCTTTTAAACTTTTTTTTGAAAGAGAGAGAGATAGCACACAAGATGAGAGGAGAGAGCAGAGGGAGAGAGAGAATCTCAAGCAGGCTCCATGCTCAATGCTCTATCCCATGACTCTGAGATCATGACCTGAGCTGAAATCAAGAGTCGGCTGCTTAACCAACTGAGCCACCCAGGCACTCCAATGTCTTTTACCACTTTGGGGAAATTATCAGCCATTACCTCTTCTAAAATTTTTTTCTGGCTTATTATTTTGCTCTTCTCATTCTAGGATCCTAATTATACATATATTAGACTGACCAACAATCTCCCATGTATTTCTTATACATTTTTCTCTTCTTTCCATAATTTCTTGTTTCAGTTGGATGGTTTCTATTGAACTGTCTTTGAATACTCTATTCCTCTCTTCTGCTGTGTTCAGCCTGCTACCAAACCCACTCAAGGAATTATTTTTTTAATTGAGGTGAAATATACCCACATAAAATTAATAATTTTAAAGTATACTGTTCAGTGGAATTTAGCACACTTATAATGTTGTGCAACCAGCACTTCTAGTTTCAAAACATTTTCAACACCCCAAAAGAAAAGAACATATCCATTAATTAGTTGCTGTCTAGTCTCCCCTCGTCTTAGACTCTGGCAATCAACAGTTTGCTTCCTGTCTTTATAGATTTATCTATTCTGGATATTTCGTACAAGTATATTCAAACAATTATACTTTGTGTCAAGTTTCTTTCATTTAGCATAATGTTTTGAGGTACAACCACATGAATCACCAGTAGGTCTAATTCTATTGACTACTTTTCCTGTTGATTAAGAGTCACAGTTCCCTGTTTCTCCATGTCTCATAATCTTTGTATCTTGAACATTGTGTATAAAGTGACTATAAATTCTAATGTCAATGTTTTTTTCCCAAGAGAGGGTATGATCATTGTTAGGAAGATGGGTAAGGAGAAAATCATCTCAAATCAGATAGGAATTGAGCTAGGTAACACGAGGTTGTGGCTTTAGTTCCCACTCAGTTCTAACTAAAAGTCTCAAGGGCAAAATTTAAAAGCAGATCCTTCCTCTTTAATAGAGCTCCTTTTCTCTACCTAGACTTTGTCTCCTATAAATCATGAGACTGCAATGGATCTATCTCTGACCTCCCAATCCAGTTTCTTAGCCCCCAATGCCAGTCCAGCACTGAACAAAAGCCTATAGAGAGAAACCAAGGTAAGATTTGACTGTGGGTTTGAGGCTCTTCCAAATTCTGACCTGTTGTGCCAACTCATAAGGCTGTAAAAGGTGCTGCTGCTTTTTCTCCCCTCAGTAGAGTGCCTCTGTCTACAGCAAAAACAAACCTTACTTCATATCTAGACTTTCTAGATGCCCACAAAGGAAGAGGTTGAAAATTGCTACACACATATAAAGGACCCTTTCCTTGTTGGGATATATAGATGGAGACAGATAGATGTCTCCTTTTTTCTTAGTTGTTACAATGAGAAGGAGATCTGTTCCTTCTATATCCTGTAGGGTTGAGCCCTGCATCACATCAGGTGCAGAAGAATTTATGATAATTATATTAATTTATTCTATTAATTTATTCAACTAATATTTATTGTTCCTTTTCTATGTGCTATGTATTGTTCTAGGCTCTAGATATATTTTAAAGATTTATTTATGTATTAGAGAGAGAGAGAGAGAGAGAGACAGAGCATGCGGGAGAGCAGGAGGAGGGGCAAAGGGAGAGGGAGAATCTCAAGCAGACTCCCTGTTGAGTGCAGAGCCCAACACGGGGCTCCATCTCATGATCCTGAGATCATGACCTGAGCTGAAATCAAAATTCGGGTGCTCAGGCACTGAGGGGGGCACTTGACAGGATGAGAACTGGGTGTTATACTGTATGTTGGCAAATCAAATTCCAATACAAAAATAAATAAATAAACAAAATTTGGGTGCTTTACTGACTTAGCCAGTCAAGTGTCCCAGATGTATTTTAATGGACTTAGCTTTAGCAGTTGCATAAATATTATAGCATTTAGGGGTATATACTGTGGTAATGGAACCAGTTTTTGGATATGAAGTGTATCAAGAGTTCTGTTTTGTATAAGCTTAGTTTGAGATTCCTATTAAACATCCAAGTAGAGATATCATGTAAACAGATATATGCACAATTCTAGAATTCAAGGGAGAGAGTCAACCTGGAGTTATAAATTTTGAGGCCATCAGCATATAGATGGGATTCAAAGCCATGGGTCTGAATGAGATCAGCTAAGAATGAGTGCCTATTAAGAAGAGTTCTATAGTACCTATAACTGGGGAAATACAATATTTAGAGATGTGAGAAGAGGAATAAAAGTCAGTCAGCAAAGGAAACAATGAAGGAGCAGCCAGTGAGGAAGGAAGGAAACTAAAAGTAAGGTATCACAGAAGCCAAGTGAAGATAAAATTTTAAGAGGTGGGAATGATCAATTATGTTGAATGATGCTGAGAGGTAAATGAACATGGAGACAAAAATAGGACCATTGCATTTGGCAATTGGTGAACTTAACAAGAGCTGATTCAGTAGAGTAACAGGGCCTAAATCCTTGCTAAAGTGGATTAAGGAGAAAAATTGGAAATAGAAAAGTATAAACAACTTTTTATGAATTTTACTGTTAAGGGGAGTGTAGAAATGGGATCATAGCTAGGAGGACATCAAGAAGTCAAGAGAGGGTTTATTTTTAACGATGAGATTATAGGGATGCCTGGGTGGCTCAGCGATTGAGTGTCTGCTTTTGGCTCAGGGTGTGATCCTGGAGTCCAGGGATCGAGTCCCAAATCAGGCTCCCTGCATGGAGCCTGCTTCTCCCTCTGCCTGTGTCTCTGCCTCTCTCTCTCTCTCTCTTTGTGTCTCTCATGAATAAATGAATAAAATCTTTTTAAAAAAGATGACAGTATATAATTTACTAATATAAACTATTTAGCATAGTAGTGGGTAAGTAAATTATATTTATTATTATGTCAGTATGAGAATCCCTTGAATTTTTCTTTACTAATCTAGATAATTTTAGGACTTTTATTATTCATGTTCTGATTCTTTAAGTTTGGAACAAAAAGGAAAATCGAATCCTCAGAACAAGAAACTCAGAATTTTGTGAGCATACTTGTGGTGACAGACCACCCTACTCACTACACATAAGCTCATCCCACCAGAACAGAAGACATCCATAGCTGCCCAGGTATTATAGGAGACATAATTTTTGGTGTGTGACTTTCACACTAGAATCACTATAGTAAAGAGAAAAACTCTGAGAATTAGCTAATGTGTCAATTATATTTTTTTATTCACAAATTTAATAATTATTTATTAAACAATTGTGTGCCAGATACTATTCCAGATGCTTGGAGCACTGCAATTAAAAAAAAAAAAAAACACAAAAAACTTCTACTCTCTTCAAGGTTATATTTTGATGGAGGGGGGAATAGGTAAACAGGTATGCAAATAATTGGTAAGATAATTTCATATTATGTCTGGTTTGAAGACTATATACAGAGTAAAGAGATAAGAAGTTACTAGGAGTAGGATGGGTGAAATTCTATTTAAATAAGGTAATCAAAGGAAGCTGCTCTCAGGAAGTAGCATTTGGTCTGGTAAAGGAAGCAGCTATATGCAAGCATGGGGAGGGAGCAATTTTCTAGGCAAAGGAAACAAAGATCCCAAGGTAAGGTGAAGCTTCAGTTGTAAGTAGAACAGAAATAAGGCTGGTACATCTGCTATATAATGAGCAAGAACAATGGTATGAAGAGTCAGGTGGCCAATAACCAGATATGGTATAGGCTTTGTAGATAATAGTAAGGAGTTTGTTTTTTCAAAAATTGTGAAAAATACACATAACATAAAATTTAACATTTTAAGAATTTTGAAGTGCACAATATAGTAGCATTTAGTATATTCACATTGTTATGCAATAATTACCTCTATCTAGTTCCAGAACATTTTCAGTAAGCCAAAAAGAAACTCTGTAATGATTAAGCAGGAACTCTCTATTCCCTCTCTCTCCCAAACCCTGGAAACAACAAATCTTTTTTGTCACTATAGATTTGCCTATTATGGATATTTCATATAAATGGAATCACAATATGTGGCTTTTTGTGTCTAGTTTATTTCATTTAGCGTAATGTTTTCAAAGTTCATCCATGTTATATAGCATGTATCAGGATTTGTTCCTTTTCATGGCTGAATAATATCCTATTGTATAGATATACTGTATTTGTTTCTTTATTCATCAGTTGGATATTTAGGCTGTTCTCATCATTTGTCTATTATAATAGACTAGTAAAACCAGTATAGTATAAATTTTGTTTGAACAATTCCTCATTTGTTGCAGCTCATGGTAATTCCATGTTTTAACAATAGTTAAACAATTTTTTTACAGTGGTTGAACTATTTTACATTCCTTTCAGCCATGTATGAGGATTTCAATTTTCATATATCCTTGTTTTCCTTTAATTATTTTTCTTTGCTTATTTATTAGTTACATTTATTTTCCTTTAATATTAATAGCTATTATTACTTTTATATCCATCCTAGTGGGTATGATTTAGAATATCATATTGTGAGTTTTTTTTAAATTACTGAAGTATAATTGATATGTTATATTAGTTTTAGGTGTACAGCATATTGATTTGACAATTTACCTTACTCAGTGCTTACCACAATAAGTGTAGTCACCATCTGTCATCATACATTATTACAATATTATCAACTATATTCCCTATGCTATACTTTTTATCTCTGTGACTTATTTATAACTGGACGTTTGTACCTCTTAATTTGTCTTATCTATTTTGCCCATCCCCGAACCTGCCTCCTCTCTGACAACTACCAGTTTGTTCTCTGTATTTAAGAGTCTGGGTTTTTTTTGGGGGGGGGTTGTTCATTTATTTTGTTTATTATATTACACATATAAGTAAAATCATATGGTATTTGTCATTGTTTGACTTATTTCACTTAGTAAAATACCTTCTAGGTCCATCCATGTTGTTGCAACCCTCATGCACTCATGTTGAGGGTGTAAATTGGTGCAAACACTGTAGACAACTATGAAGGAAAAAAAAAAACTATGGAGGTTCCTTGAAAAACTCAATAATAGAAATATATGATCCAGTAATTCCACTACTGGGTATTTACCCAAATAAAACAAAAACATTATTTAAAAAGATATATGCACTCCTATGTTTTTGAAGCATTATTTACAATAGTCAAGATAAGGAAGCAACCCAAGTTTCCATCAACAGATGAATGGAAAAAATGTAGTATATATGTAATTCAACATAAGAGTCCAAATTCATTGCTTTGCATGTAGATATCCAGTTGATTCAGCAAAATTTGTTGATAAAAAAAAATTGAATGGGGAGGCAGGGCAAGATGGCAGAGGAGTAGGAGCCCCAAGTCACCTGTCCTCACTAACTTACCTAGATAACTTTCAAATCATACTGAACACCTATGGATTCGACCTGAGATTTAAAGAGAGAATAGTTGGAACGATAGAGAGAAGAGGTTGCACTTCTAACAAGTACAACTCATTTCTAGCCACTCTGCACTGAGCAAAATGACTAGAAAGAAGAACTCACCACAAAAGAAAGAATCAGAAACAGTACTCTCTGCCACAGAGTTACAGAATTTGGATTACAATTCGATGTCAGAGAGCCAATTCAGAAGCACAGTTATAAAGCTACTGGTGGCTCTGGAAAAAAGCATAAAGGATTCAAGAGACTTCATGACTGCAAAATTTAGATCTAATCAGGCCAAAATTTAAAATCAATTAAATGAGATGTAATCCAAGCTGGAGGTCCTAACTATGAGGGTTAATGAGGTAGAAGAAAGAGTGAGTGACATAGAAGACAAGTTGATGGCAAGGAAGGAAGCTGAGGAGAAAAGAAAAAGAATTAAAAGACCATGGGAAAATGTTAAGGGAAATGAATGACAGCCTCAGAAGGAAAAATCTATCTTTAACTGGGGTTCCAGAGGGCGCCAAGAGGGCAAGAGGGCCAGAAAGCATATTGAACAAATCATAGCTGAGAACTTCCCTAATTTGTGGAGGGAAACGGGCATTCAGATCCAGGAGATAGAGAGGTCCCCCCACTAAAATCAGTAAAAACTCTTCAACAACTTGACATTTAATAGTGAAACTTGCAAATTCCAAAGATAAAGAGAAAATCCTTAAAGCAGCAAGAGATAAGAGATTCCTAACTTATATGGGAGGAAGATTAACTGCATACCTCTGCACAGAGAACTGGCAGGCCAGAAAGGGCTGGCAGGATATATTCAGGGTCCTAAATGAGAAGAACATGCAGTCAAGAATACTTTATGCAGCAAGGCTCTCATTCAGAATAGAAGGAGAGATAAAGAGCTTCCAGAATAGGCAGAAACTGAAAGAATATGTGACCACCAAACCAGCTCTGCAAGAAATATTAAGGGAGACTCTGTAAAAGAAAGAGGACACCCAAAGAAATAATCCACAAAACAGGGACTAAATAGGTATTATGATGAAACTAAATTCATATCTTTCAAGAGTAACTCTGAACATGAATGGGCTTAATGATCCCATCAAAAGATGCAAGGTTTCAGACTGGATAAAAAAGCAAGACCCATCTATTTGCTGTCTACAAGAGACTCATTTTAGACCTAGGGACACCTCCAGCCTGAAACTGAAAGGCTGGGGAACCATTTACCACTCCAATCGTCCTAAAAAAGAAAGCTGGGGTACCAATCTTCATATCAGATAAATTAAAGTTTATCCCAAAGACTGTAGTAAGTGATGAAGAGGGACACTATATCATACTTAAAGTATCTATTCAACAAGATGGACTAACAATCATGAATATTTATGGCCCTAATGTGGGAGCTGCCAAGTATATCAATCAATTAATAACCAAAGTAAAGACATACTTAGATAATAATACACTAATACTGGGAGACTTCAATATGGCACTTTCTGCAAATGACAGATATTCCAAGCACAACATCTCCAAAGAAACAAGAACTTTAAATGATACACTAAAGCAGATGGATGTCACAAATATTTACAGAACTTTACATCCAAATGCAACTGAATACACATTCTTCTCAAGTGCACATGGAACTTTCTCCAGAATAGACCACATACTGTGTCACAAATCAGGTCTCAACTGATACCAAAAAATTGGGATCATCCCCTGCATATTCTCAGACCATAATGCTTTGAAATTTGAATTCAATCACAAGAAGAAATTTGAATAAATTCAAACACATGGAGGTTAAAGAGCATCCTACTAAAATATGAAAGGGTCAACCAGGAAATTAGAGAAGAATTAAAAGGATTCATGGAAACTAATGAGAATGAAGATACAACTGTTCAAAATCCTTGGGATACTGCAAAAGCAGTCCTAAGAGGGAAATACATGACAATACAAGCATCCCTCAAAAAATTGGAAAAATCTCAAATACACAAGCTAACCTCACACCTAAAGGAACTGGAGAAAGAACAACAAATAAAACATACACCAAACAGAAGAGAGTTCATAAAGATTTGAGCAGAGCCCAATGAAATAGAGACCAGAAGAACTATAGAACAGATCAACAAAACCAGGAGTTGGTTCTTTGAAAGAATTAATAAGATAGGTAAACCATTAGCCAGCCTTATTAAAAACAAAGAGAAAAGACTCTAATTAATAAAATCATGAATGAAAAAGGAGATCACAACCAATACCAAGGAAATACAAACGATTTTAAAAACATATTATGAGCAGGTATACGCCAAGAAATTAGGCAATCTAGAAGAAATGGACACATTTCTGGAAAACCACAAACTACCAAAACTGGAACAGGAAGAAATAGAAAACGTGCACAGGCCAATAACCAGGGAGGAAATTGAAGCAGTTATCAAAAACCTCCCAAGACACGAAAGCCCAGGGCCAGATGGCTTCCCAGGGGAATTCTATGAAACGTTTAAAGAAGAAACAATACCTATTCTACTAAGCTGTTCCAGAAGATAGAAAGGGATGGAATACTTCCAAACTAGTTTTATAAGGGCAGCATCACCTTAATTCCAAACCAGACAAAGACTCCACCAAAAAGGAGAATTATAGATCAATATCTCTGATGAACACAGATGCAAAAATTCTCAACAAGATACTAGCCAATAGGATCCAACAGGACATGAAGATGATTATTCACCATGACAAAGAGGGATTTATCCCCATGATGCAAGGCTGGTTCAACAGTTGTAAAGCAATCAACGTGATCATATCAACAAGAGAAAAAACAAGAACCCTATGATCCTCTCAATAGATGCAGAGAAAGCATTTGACAAAATACAGCATCCATTCCTGATTAAAACTCTTCAAAGTGTAGGGGTAGGGGGAACATTCCTCAGCATCTTAAAAGCCATCTATGAAAAGCCCACAGAAAATATCATTCTCAATGGGGAAACACTGGGAGCCTTTCCCCTAAGATCAGGAACATGACAGGGATATTCACGCTCACCACTGCTATTCAATACCTAGAAGTCCTAGCCTCAACAATCGGACAACAAAAAGAAATAACAGGCATTCAAATTGGTGAAGAAGAAATCAAACTCTCCCCCTTCACAGATGACATGATACTGTACTTAGAAAACCCAAAAGACTCCACCCCACGATTGCTAGAACTCATATAGCAATTTAGCAGTGTGGCAGGATACAAAATCAATGCCCAGAATTTAGTGGCATTTCTATACACTAACAATGAGACCGAAGAAAGAGAAATTAAGGAGTCAATCCCACATACAATGGCACCCAAAAGCATAAGATACCTAGGAATAAACCTAACCAAAGAGATTAAGGATATATACGCTAAAAACTACAGAACACTCCTGAAAGAAATTGAGGAAGATACAAAGAGATGGAAAAATATTCCATGCTCATGGATTGGAAGAATTAATATTGTGAAAATGTCAATGTTACCCAGGGCAATTTACACATTCAATGCAATCCCTATCAAAATACCATGGACTTTCTTCAGAGAGTTGGAACAAATTATCTTAAGATTTGTGTGGAATCAGAGAAGACCCCGAATAGCCAGGGGAATATTGAAAAAGAAAACCAGAGCCGGGGGCATCACAATGCTGGATTTAAAGTTGTACTACAAAGCTGTGATCATCAAGACAGTGTGGCACTGGCAAAAACCAGACACCTAGATCAATGGAACAGAATAGAGAACCCAGAAATGGGCCCTCAACTCTATGGGCAACTAATGTTCCACAAAGCAGGAAAGACTATCCCCTGGGAAAAGGACAGTCTCTTTAATAAATGCAATTTGGAAAATTGGTCAGCCACATGCAGAAGAATGAAACTAGACCATTCTCTCACACTATACACAAAGACAAACTTAAAATGGTTGAAAGATCTAATGTGAGACAAGAATCCATGAAAATCCTAGAGGAGAACACAGGCAACACCATTTTTGAGCTTGGCTACAGCAAATTCTTGCAAGATACATCTATGAAGGCAAGGAAATCAAAAGCAAAAACGAACTATTGAGACTTAATCAAGATAAAAAGCTTCTGCACAAAGGAAACGGTCAACAAAACTCAAAAACCACCTACAGAATAGGAGAAGATATTTGCAAATGACATATTAGATAAAGGGCTAGTATCTAATATCTATAAAGAACTTATTAAACTGAACACCCAAGAAACAATCCCATCATGAAATGGGCAGAAGACATGAACAGAAATTTCACCAAAGAATACATACACATGTCCAACAAGCACATGAAAAAATGCTCCGCATCAGTTGCCATTAGGGAACTACAAATCAAAACCACAATGAGATACCATCTCACCCCAGTGAGAATGGTGAACATTAACAAGGCAGGAAACAACAAACGTTGGAGGGGATGTGGTGAAAGGGGAACCCTCTTGGACTGTTGGTGGGAATGTGAACTGGTACAGCCATTCTGGAAAACTGTGGAAGTTCTTCAAATAGTTCAAAATGGAGCTACCCTACTACCTAGCTATTGCACTGCTGGGGATTTACCCCAAAGATACGATGCAGTGAAATGACAGGACTACCTGCACCCCAATGTTTATAGCAGCAATGTCCACAATAGCCAAACTGTGGAAGGAGCCTCGGTGTCCATTGAAAAATGAATGGATAAAGAAGATGTGGTCTATGTATACAACGGAATATTACTCAGCCATTAGAAACAACAAATACCCACCATTTGCTTCAACGTGGTTGGAACTGGAGGATATTATGCTGAGTGAAGTAAGTCAATCGGAGAAGGACAAACATTATATGGTCTCATTCATTTGGAGAATATAAAAATAGTGAAAAGGAATAAAGGGGAAAGGAGAGAAAAATGAGTGGGAAATATCAGTGAGGGTGACAGAACATGAGAGACACCTAACTCTGGGCAATGAACAAGGTGTAATGAGGGGAGGTGGGTGGGTGGGGGGATGGGGTGACTGGGTGGCGGTCACTGAGGGGGCATTTGATGGGATGAGTACTGGGTGTTATAGTATATATTGGCAAATTGAACTCCAATAAAAACTATACAAAAAATTGAATTGTCTTTGTATATTTCTAAAAAATCCAATGACAATAGATGTGTGCATTAATTTCTGGGTCCTCAGTTCTAGTCCATGTATCTATATGTCTATCCTTATGCCAGTAAAACAGTTTTTATTAATACAGCTGTTGCAAGTTTTGAAGTTGGAAAATGTGAGTCCTCCGACTTTATTACTCTTTTCCAAGATTGTTTTAGCTATTCTGAGTGCCTTACAATTCCATATAAATTTGAGCATCAACTTTTATATTACTTCAAAAAGGGCTGTTTGCGGTTTTACATGGATTGCATTAAATTTGTAGATTGCTTTGGGGAGCATAGCTACCTTACCGATATTATGTCTTTCAATCCATAAACACAGGATGTGTTTCTATTCATTTAGGCCTTTTATTTATTTCAGCAATGTTTTATAGTTTAAATTTTACAAGTATTGTGCCTCTTCGGTTTAATTTATTTCTAAGTAGTTTATTCTTTTTGGTGCTATAATAAATTGTTTTCTTAACTTCGTCATTTTAAGATATTTATTTATTTGAGGGGAGGAAGTGAGAGAGAGAAAGAGAGTGAGAACAATCAGATAAGAGTGGCAAAAGAAGAGGGAGAAACAGCCTCTCCATTAAGCACGGAGCCCAATGTAGGGATCAATCCCATGACCCGGGATCATGACCTGAGCCAAAGACAGATGCTTAACCTAATGAGCCACCCATGTGCCCTTTGATTTTGTTTTTGGATTGTTCATTGCTGATATATAGAAATACAATGAATTTTTCTGTGTGTTGATTTTATATTCAGCAACTTTGCTAATTCACTTGTTCATTATAATAATTATTTTGTATGTAGATTCTTTAGGGTTTTCTACATATATCATACCCCATCTGTAGAGATATAGTTTTATATCTCTTTTATAGAGATAGTTTAACTTCTGTTCCACTTGGAAAGCCTTTTATTTCTTGTCCAATTGTTTTGGCTAGAACTTCCAGTACATTGTTAAATAGAAGTGGAAGAAACAGGCATCTTTGTCTTGTTTCTGATCTTAGAGAAAAAGCTTTCAGTCTTTCATCATTGAGCATGATAGTAGCTGTGGGTTTTTTATGATGCCCTGTATTATGTTAAGGAAGTTCCCTTTTATTCCTAGTTTCCTGAAAGTTTTCATCATGAAAGTGTATTGGATTTTGTCAAATGATTTTTTTTGGCATAAATTGAGATAATCATGTAGTATTTTTCCTTCATTCTATTACAATGGTGTATTACATTGATTGATTTTCTCTTCTTAAAAGATTTTACTTATTTACTTGAGAGAGCACAAATTGGGGGGGAAGAGGGAGAGGGAGAATGTTTATCTGGAAATGCCTCCATTTCACCATCAATTTTGAAGGGTTGTTTTGTTAGAACTAGAATTCTTGTTTGACAGGGTTTTCCTTTCAGCGCCTTGAATAAATAATCCCATACCTTCTGCTCTACATGATTTCTGATAAGTAATCAGCCATTAATCTTGTTGAAAAACACTTGCACTTAATGAGTTGCTTCCCATGTTGTTTACAAGATTCTCTTTTTTTGAATTATAATATGTTTGAATATAATATATAATTGTTTGATTATAATATGTTTCATTGTGGATCTCTTTGAGTTCATCCTACCTGATGTTTGTTGAGCTTCCTTGATGTGTAGATTCATATCATCAAATGTGAGAAGTTTTCAGGTGCAATTGATCTTCAAATATTCTTTCTGCCCTTTCTTTACCTTCTAGGACTCCTATAATGCATGTTTTCCACTTTTTGGTATCCCACGGGTCCTTTAGGCTCTGTACATTTTTATCCATTCTTTATTTTTTTAATTTTTTATAATAAATTTATTTTTTATTGGTGTTCAATTTGCCAACATACAGAATAACACCCAGTGCTCATCCTCAAGTGCCCCCCTCAGTGCCCATCACCCATTCACCCCCACCCCCGCCCTCCTCCCCTTCCACCACCCCTAGTTCGTTTCCCAGAGTTAGGAGTCTTTATGTTCTGTCTCCCTTTCTGATATTTCCTACCCATTTCTTCTACCTCCTTTCTATTCCCTTTCACTATTATTTATATTCCCCAAATTAATGAGAACATATAACGTTTGTCCTTCTCCGATTGACTTATTTCACTCAGCATAGAAATTCAAGAACTAAAGAGTACAATCACTAGAATGATTCAACACCATATATGAACAAGCAGAAGAATCGGTGAACTTCAAGACAGAATGGTTCAAATCCTACAGTCTGAGCTGATCCTCAGACTGTATCAGCTCAGGATCAGCTCAGACTAGAATTTATCCTCTTTATTGATATTCTCTATCGGATGAGACTTTGTTCTACTTGTTTCCTTTGACTCTTTTTGCTTGCTTTAGATCTTTGAGCATATTTAAGACGGTTGCTTTAAATTCTTTGTCATACAACCAAGAATACTTTATCCAGCAAGGCTCTCATTCAAAATGGAAGGAGAGATAAAGAGCTTCCAAGACAGGCAGCAACTAAAAGAATATGTGACCTCCAAACCAGCTATGCAAGAAATTTTAAGGGGGACTCTTAAAATTCCCCTTTAAGAAGAAGTTCAGTGGAACATTCCACAAAAACAAGGACTGAATAGTTATCATGATGACACTAAATTCATATCTCTCAATAGTAACTCTGAATGTGAACGGGCTTAATGACCCCATCAAAAGGCGCAGGGTTTCAGACTGGATAAAAAAGCAGGACCCATCTATTTGCTGTCTACAAGAGACTCATTTTATTTATTTATTTTTTTAATTTTTATTTATTTATGATAGTCACAGAGAGAGAGAGAGAGGCAGAGACACAGGCAGAGGGAGAAGCAGGCTCCATGCACTGGGAGCCCGATGTGGGATTCGATCCCGGGTCTCCAGGATCGCGCCCCGGGCCAAAGGCAGGCGCCAAACCGCTGCGCCACCCAGGGATCCCCAAGAGACTCATTTTAGACAGAAGGATACCTACAGCCTGAAAATAAAAGGTTGGAGAACCATTTACCATTCGAATGGTCCTCAAAAGAAAGCAGGGGTAGCCATCCTTATATCAGATAAACTAAAATTTACCCCAAAGACTGTAGTGAGAGATGAAGAGGGACACTATATCATACTTAAAGGATTTATTCAACAAGAGGACTTAACAATCCTCAGGATATATGCCCCGAATGTGGGAGCTGCCAAATATATAAATCAATTATTAACCAAAGTGAAGAAATACTTAGATAATAATACACTTATACTTGGTGACTTCAATCTAGCTCTTTCTATACTCGATAGGTCTTCTAAGCACAACATCTCCAAAGAAACGAGAGCTTTAAATGATACACTGGACCAGATGGATTTCACAGATATCTACAGAACTTTACATCCAAACTCAACTGAATACACATTCTTCTCAAGCTTACATGGAACTTTCTCCAGAATAGACCACATATTGGGTCACAAATCGGGTCTGAACCGATACCAAAAGATTGGGATCGTCCCCTGCATATTCTCAGACCATAATGCCTTGAAATTAGAACTAAATCACAACAAGAAGTTTGGAAGGACCTCAAACACGTGGAGGTTAAGGACCATCCTGCTAAAAGATGAAAGGGTCAACCAGGAAATTAAGGAAGAATTAAAAAGATTCATGGAAACTAATGAGAATGAAGATACAACCATCCAAAATCTTTGGGATGCAGCAAAAGCAGTCCTAAGGGGAAAATACATCGCAATACAAGCATCCATTCAAAAACTGGAAAGAACTCAAATACAAAAGCTAACCTTACACATAAAGGAGCTAGAGGAAAAACAGCAAATAGATCCTACACCCAAGAGAAGAAGGGAGTTAATAAAGATTCGAGCAGAACTCAACGAAATCGAGACCAGAAGAACTGTGGAACAGATCAACAAAACCAGGAGTTGGTTCTTTGAAAGAATTAATAAGATACATAAACCATTAGCCAGCCTTATTAAAAAGAAGAGACAGAAGACTCAAAATAATAAAATCATGAATGAGAAAGGAGAGATCACTACCAACACCAAGGAAATACGAACGATTTTAAAAACATATTATGAACAGCTATACGCCAATAAATTAGACAATCTAGGAGAAATGGACGCATTCCTGGAAAGCCACAAACTACCAAAACTGGAACAGGAAGAAATAGAAAACCTTAACAGGCCAATAACCAGGGAGGAAATTGAAGCAGTCATCAAAAACCTCCCAAGACACAAGAGTCCAGGGCCAGATGGCTTCCCAGGGGAATTTTATCAAACGTTTAAAGAAGAAACCATACCTATTCTCCTAAAGCTCTTTGGAAAGATAGAAAGAGATGGAGTACTTCCAAATTCGTTCTATGAGGCCAGCATCACCTTAATTCCAAAACCAGACAAAGACCCCACCAAAAAGGAGAATTACAGACCAATATCCCTGATGAACATGGATGCAAAAATTCTCAACAAGATACTGGCCAATAGGATCCAACAATACATTAAGAAAATTATTCACCATGACTAAGTAGGATTTATCCCTGGGACACAAGGCTGGTTCAACACCCATAAAACAATCAATGTGATTCATCATATCAGCAAGAGAAAAACCAAGAACCATAGGATCCTCTCATTAGATGCAGAGAAAGCATTTGACAAAATACAGCATCCATTTCTGATCAAAACTCTTCAGAGTCTAGGGATAGAGGGAACATTCCTCGACATCTTAAAAGCCATCTATGAAAAGCCCACAGCAAATACCATTCTCAATGGGGAAGCACTGGGAGCCTTTCCCCTAAGATCAGGAACAAGCCAGGGATGTCCACTCTCACCACTGCTGTTCAACATAGTACTGGAAGTCCTAGCCTCAGCAATCAGACAACAAAAAGACATTAAAGGCATTCAAATTGGCAAAGAAGAAGTCAAACTCTCCCTCTTCGCCGATGACATGATACTCTACCTAGAAAATCCAAAGGACTCCACACCAAGATTGCTAGAACTCATACAGCAATTCGGTAGCGTGGCAGGATACAAAATCAATGCCCAGAAATCAGTGGCATTTCTATACACTAACAATGAGACTGAAGAAAGAGAAATTAAGGAGTCAATCCCATTTACAATTGCACCCAAAAGCATAAGATACCTAGGAATAAACCTAACCAAAGAGGTAAAGGATCTATACCCTCAAAACTATAGAACACTTCTGAAAGAAATTGAGGAAGACACAAAGAGATGGAAAAATATTCCATGCTCATGGATTGGCAGAATTAATATTGTGAAAATGTCAATGTTACCCAGGGCAATATACACATTTAATGCAATCAAAATAACATGGACTTTCTTCAGAGAGTTAGAACAAATTATTTTAAGATTTGTGTGGAATCAGAAAAGACCCCGAATAGCCAGGGAAATTTTAAAAAAGAAAACCATATCTGGGGGCATCACAATGCCAGATTTCAGGTTGTACTACAAAGCTGTGGTCATCAAGACAGTGTGGTACTGGCACAGAAACAGACACATAGATCAGTGGAACAGAATAGAGAATCCAGAAGTGGACCCTGAACTTTATGGTCAACTAATATTCGATAAAGGAGGAAAGACTATCCATTGGAAGAAAGACAGTCTCTTCAATAAATGGTGCTGGGAAAATTGGACATCCACATGCAGAAGAATGAAACTAGACCACTCTCTTTCACCATACACAAAGATAAACTCAAAATGGATGAAAGATCTAAATGTGAGACAAGATTCCATCAAAATCCTAGAGAAGAACACAGGCAACACCCTTTTTGAACTCAGCCATAGTAACTTCTTGCAAGATACATCCACGAAGGCAAAAGAAACAAAAGCAAAAATGAACTATTGGGACTTCATCAAGATAAGAAGCTTTTGCACAGCAAAGGATACAGTCAACAAAACTAAAAGACAGCCTACAGAATGGGAGAAGATATTTGCAAATGACATATCAGATAAAGGGCTAGTTTCCAAGATCTATAAAGAACTTATTAAACTCAACACCAAAGAAACAAACAATCCAATCATGAAATGGGCAAAAGACATGAACAGAAATCTCACAGAGGAAGACATAGACATAGCCAACCTGCATATGAGAAAATGCTCTGCATCACTTGCCATCAGGGAAATACAAATCAAAACCACAATGAGATACCACCTCACACCAGTGAGAATGGGGAAAATTAACAAGGCAGGAAACCACAAATGTTGGAGAGGCTGCGGAGAAAAGGGAACCCTCTTACATTGTTGGTGGGAATGTGAACTGGTGCAGCCACTCTGGAAAACTGTGTGGAAGTTCCTCAAAGAGTTAAAAATATACCTGCCCTACGACCCAGCAATTGCACTGTTGGGGATTTACCCCAAAGATACAAATGCAATGAAATGCCCGGACACCTGCATCCCGATGTTTATAGCAGCAATGGCCAGGATAGCCAAACTGTGGAAGGAGCCTTGGTGTGCAACGAAAGATGAATGGAGGGATCCCTGGGTGGCACAGCAGTTTGGCGCCTGCCTTTGGCCCAGGGCGCGATCCTGGAAACCCGGGATCGAATCCCACATCAGGCTCCCGGTGCATGGAGCCTGCTTCTCCCTCTGCCTATGTCTCTGCCTCTCTCTCTCTCTCTCTGTGACTATCATAAATAAAAAAAAAAAGTCTTTAAAAAAAAAAAAAGATGAATGGATAAAGAAGATGTGGTTTATGTATACAATGGAATATTACTCAGCTATTAGAAATGACAAATACCCACCATTTGCTTCAAAGTGTATGGTACTGGAGGGTATTATGCTGAGTGAAGTTAGTCAGTCGGAGAAGGACAAACATTATATGTTCTCATTCATTTGGGGAATATAAATAATAGTGAAAGGGAATATAAGGGAAGGGGGAAGAAATGTGTGGGAAATATCAGAAAGGGAGACAGAACGTAAAGACTGCTAACTCTGGGAAACGAACTAGGGGTGGTAGAAGGGGAGGAGGGCGGGGGGTGGGAGTGAATGGGTGACTGGCACTGGGGGTTATTCTGTATGTTAGTAAATTGAACACCAATAAAAAATAAATTAAAAAAATAAAAAATAAATAAAAAAATAAATTCTTTGTCATAAAAAAACAAAAACAAAACAAAACAAAATTCTTTGTCATAAGTTTAGTGTCTTGGCTTCCTCAGGGGCAGTTTGTATCATTTTTTCCCCCACACTTTCTTGTTTCTTTGAAAGTCTTATAATAAAAATTGGATATATTTTAAACTATAACATGATAACCTTGTAGAGTTTTCCTCCACACACACACCAGTTCATTGATGCTGTTTATTGTGTGTTGTTTATTTAATGATTTTTCTAAGCTATTTTTATAATGACTATGTTCTTTGTTCTGTTACCATAGGGATTTCTTTAAATGTCTAGAGCCAAATAAACCAAAGCAAATAACTCTCAAAAATACTGTTTTGGTTCTTTGTAGATTGGCTTTAAATTGGAGCATTCTTTCAATGTTTAGCCTGGCCATTTATAATTCTGCCTTAGCCTATATTTCCCATTTGCACAGAGGCTAAAAGATTAGTCAAACATGGAAAGTTAGAAAAAAAAAACATGGAAAGTTAGGGTCTCTGAAGTCTTTTCTGAGCATGAGTTAAGCTCTGAGCATTCATTTGGTCTTCTAGATCCTTCAATATATGCAGGAACTTTTCAAAGTTCTTATTACCTGTTTGTACCTCATTCCCAAGCCTCTTCTTAGTCTTTTCAGTCTGTCTGCTAATTATACTGTCCATTCACTCCTTCCTCAAGCAACTGCAACCTTTAAATACTTTCAAAAATTGCTGCCCAAAAGAAAAACCACAATGAGATACCACCTCCGCCCATTAGGTGGACTACCATTAAAAAAAAAGAAATAAAAAAGAAAAGTTTTGGCAAGAAAGTGGAGAAAATGAAACCCTAAAGATATTGTTGGTAGGAATGTAAAATGGTACAGCCACTGTGGAATAGTTTTCTGGTTCCTCAAAATTTAAAAATGAATTATCACATGTGGTCCAGCAATTCCCCTTCTGGGTACATTCTCCAAAATTTAAAGTATTTTCTTGAAGAGATATTTGTACACTCATGTTCACAACAGCATTATTCACAATAGCTGAAAAGTGGAGGCTATTCAAATATCCATTGATGAATGAATGGATAAACATACTGTGGTATATACATATAATGGAATATTATTCAGCCTTTAAAAAGGAAGGGGATTCTGACACATGCCATAATATGGATGAAGTTTGAGGACATTACACTAAGTGAAATAAGTAACAAAAAGACAAATATTGTATGATTCCACTTATATGATGTACTTAGAGTACTTAAATTCATAGAGATAGATGGTAGAACAGTGGTTGCCAGGGGTTGGGTGGAAAGAGGAATGGGGAATTTTGCTTATAGAGTTTCAATTTTGCAAGATGAAAAGACTTCTGGATATGAGTTTGTGGTCATGGTCCCACAATATAAATGTCTTTAATACCACTTAACTGTATGTTTAAAAATCATTAAGATGGCAAATTTTGTTATGTGTATTTTATCACAATTTATAAAATTGGAGAAAAATGCTGCCCAGGAGGCCACTCTGAACTAGGGGGCGGGGGGGGGGGTGGTGAGAAAAACAAAAGAAAATTCCTGAGCTCATCACTTTTGGAGCCACCAGGTAGCTCAAAATGCAAAACTACAACTCTTTGAGAACAAAGCCTGCATTGCTTCCTTTGGCAACTATAAGCTATGCCTGTCACTGAGCTATTGATTGGGGGATGGTAGGTAGGTAAGTAAAAATGCCATAATGCTCTCTTACCGAAACTCAGGAGACTCTTTCTTCATAAGCACTACACTGGTTGTTATAAGTTTTTTTTTTTTTAAATTTCAGAGGTCCAAAAAACTTGATTTTGACACTTTTTTTTTCTAGCTTAAGCATTGCATTAGTGCAAGGTTAACTCCCTGGCTTTCCCTATTCCTCCATTTTCAGTGACGTAGCTCTCAGGAGTTTGGTTTTCTTTCTTACCAATGTGGAAAGTTGTTAAACGGCTTTAAGCCAACTAGTTACAGGATTACAATTTATATTTTTAAAAGATTCCTTTTTACGCTCTTTGGAGAATGAAGTGCAATGAGGCAAGAGTGGAAGAAAGGACACCAGTTGGGAAGCTTAAGTGGTAGTCCATCCAATTATAGGTTCTAGGATGGATTGGATTAGTAGTAATGTTTTAAAAAATGGTGATTCTTCAGTCAGAATGACTAAAATTAACAACTCGGGAAACAACTGATGTTGGTGAGGATGCAGAGAAAGGGGAATCCTCTTACACTCATTGTTGGTGGGAATGTAAATTGGCACAGCCACTCTGGAAAACAGTATGGAAGTTCCTCACAAAGTTCAGAATAGAGTTACCCTATAACCAGTAATTGCACTATTAAGTATTTATCCAAAGGATACTAACATAGTGATTCAAAGGGGCACAATGTTTATAGGAGCAATGTCTACAATAGTCAAAATTTGGAAAGAATCCAGCTATCCTTTGATAGATGAATGGACAGATGGAACAAGTCAAAAAACGGGGCCCTGTCAAAATGACATAGGAGCTCTCAGTGGCAAAAGTTGAAACAACTTGAACCAAAAAAATGATAGTATTACGTTATAAGTCAGATAAAATAAACATCCATTAGTCCTAACTGATATAAATAAATGAACAAAGAAATGGGGGAGATGGGATATCTTCTTTATAGAATTTCAATTTAATACATATAGAAGAAATGGAAAAAAATTTAAATCAACATTAGGTAAACACCACAGTAGTAACTGTCATTAGCAAGGACAGCTGATGAATGCTAAAATTAGTGGGCAAAAATATGGTGAGAAACAGAATATTTGAAGTCTCATTGTATCTTCCTACAAGATATTTATTCATTATAAAGGGGAAAATAATGACTTTATGGTGAAGTTTAGCAGATACCACCCTAACCAAGTGATCAAGGTTAAATATCACCAGTATTAAGACATATCAGCATCAGCTATCTTCTGACATGATGCAGAAAGTACAAATCATGGGGAGGAGTTAACATGGCAGAGGAGTAGGGGATCCTAAGTTCATCTGGTCCCTGGAATTCAGCTACATACTTAGCAAATCGTTCTGAATACCTGCAAAGTCAATCAGATCTGAGAAAAGAAATGCTGCAATTCTATAAATAGAAAAGTGACCACTTTTCGGAAGGTAAGAGGTACAGAGACTTGAATCTGAGGTGATAGGTCAGAGGATATGGTGGAGGGGAGGGAGCCAGCTTAAGTACCCTATGGTAAAGTAATATGAACAACGGATCATAAAATCAGAAGTTTTAGAAGTCTGCTACAGTGGGGTACATCCCTGGCATAAGATGTTCAGGTGGTGAAACGAGGTGGAATCCCAGGTGGGACAGTGTGATCTCAGGATCCCCAGGGTCACAAGAAGAACAGGGGTGCAGCAGAGTTTCCAGGCACCAGAGCAGGGAAGCCAGTTGAAAGCAGTGTGTCTAGGTGCAGGCTTTCTGCTGGTGTTGCTGTAAAATGCAAACCACTGCATGGTCACAAGACCGCTCTCCTGGCAGGAGCTCAGCAAAAGGCAGAAGCCTGGTTAGATCCCCTCCTTCCTCTGGGAAGAACAGTGAGGGTGTGTAACGCAGGAGTCCTTAACATTTGGAGTCTTGAAACTCAGTCATGTGCCTGAGATAAAAATGCTTGGTCACAGGTTGGGTGAACATAGAATTCGGATAGAAACTGGGGAGACAAGAGTGATTGTTTTTCTATGAGGGTTCACTGAAGAGTGGGGGGCACAAGCATTCAGCTCTAGGGCTAGAGAAAGGGGTGCTGCCATTTTCATCCCACCCATCAGTGCTGAAAGCCTTCAGGGAGCAAAACGACACCACATAGTGGAATCCAGGGCTACTTACACTGAGCCAGGCCCCGTGGCAAGAGAGACGCATTTCCACAAGACCAAGAGCATCTGAGAATCAGTGCAACAGGCCTCTCCTCCAGAAGACCAGCAGGAACAACTGGCTAGTACCAAGTTTACTGATCATAGAGAGCTGCAAAGCTTCAGCTCTTGGGAAAAACAGTATATAGCATTCATGATTCTCTTTATTCTTTAGTCTTCCTTTCAGCGTTTTTTCAGCTATTTTATTTTTCAATTCCTTTTAAATTTTAATTTATATATATATGTTATATACAAATATTTTTTTTATTTTGGTTTCCTTTCATTGTATTTTATTTTTCTCTCTACGTAAGTTATTTTTTCTTTCCTATTTGAGTATCTAGTTTCTTTTAACAAGCAGACTGAAACACACACAGGATCTAGTTTTTCTTGTTCTGTTTCTTGTTTGATTTTTTTATTTTGTTTTGTTTTTTTTCTGTTGTTGTTATTGTAGTCTTTTCTCTTTCTTTCTTCTTTTCTGGACAAAATGACAAGATGGAAAAATTCACCCCAAGAGAAGGAACAGGAGGTAGTACTCACTGCCAGGGATATAATCAATATGGATGTAAGTAAGATGTCTGAACTAGAATTTATTTTTTTAAGATTTTATTTATTTATTCATGAGATACACAGACAGAGGGAGAGAGAGGCAGAGACACAGGCAGAGGGAGAAGCAGGCTCCATGCAGGGAGCCCAATGTGGGACTCGATCCTGGGACTCCAGGATCACGCCCTGGGCCAAAGGCAGGTGCTAAACCACCAAGCCACCCAAGGACCCCCTGAACTAGAATTTAAAACAGCAATTATAAAGATACCAACTGGGCTTGAAAAAGGCATAGAAGAGACTAGAGAATTCCTTACTGTAGAAATAAAAACTAAAATCAAGTCAGGTAGAAATTAAAAATGCTATTACCCAGATGCAGTCACAAATGGAGGCTCTAAAAGCAAGGATAAATGATGCAGTAGAGAGGGTCAGTGATATAAAAGATAAAATGATGGAGAATAAGGAAGATAAAAAGAAGAAACAAAGACAACTACTGGATCAGGAAGGGAGGCTTAGAGAACTCAGTGATCCCATAAAGCAAAAATAATATCCAGATAATAGGGGTCCCAGAAGATGAAGAGGGGGAAAGAAGGGTAGGTTTATTTGAACAAATTATAGCTGAGAACTTCCCTTACCTGGGGAAGAAAACAAGACAGGTATTCAAGTCTAGGATGAATAGAGAACCCCCATCAAAATCAATAAAAATTGGTCAACACCTCCACATATAATAGTGAAGCTTGCAAATTTCAAAGATAAAGAGAAAATCCTGAAAGCAGCTCAGGACGAGGTTCTTAACCTAAAAACGTAAAAACATAAGTCTGGCAGCAAAGCTATCCACAGAGACCTGGAACCCAGAAAGAATTGGCATGATATATTCAATATGCTAAATGGCAAAAATACATAGTCGAGAATACTTTATCCAGCAAGGCTGCCGTTCATAATAGAAAGAGAGATAAAGAGTTTCTGGGACAAACAAAAACTAAAGGACTTTATGAACACTAAATCAGCCCTGCAAGAAATATTAAAGGGGATCCCTTGAGCAAAGAGAGAGTCCAGAAGTAACAAACTCTAGAAAGGAACAGAGGCAATCTATAGAAACAGCGACTTTACAGGTAATACAATGACACTAAATTCATATCTATCAATAATTACTCTGAATGTAAATGGACTAAATACTCCAATCAAAAGACATAGGGTATCAGAATGGATTAAAAAAAAAGACCCATCCCTATACTGTTTACAAGAGATTCATCTTCAATGCAAAGGCACCTCCAGATTGAAAGTAAGGGGTGGAGGGATGCCTGGGTGGCTCAGTGGTTGGGTATCTGCCTTCAGCTCAGGGCATGGTCCTAGAGTCCCAAGATCGAGTCCCACATCAGGCTCCCCTCAAGGGGCCTGCTTCTCCCTCTGCCTATATCTCTGCCTCTTTCTCTGTATCTCTCACAAAAAAATAAATAAAACCTTAAAAAAAGAAAGTAAGGGGTGGAGAGCCATTTATCATGCTAATGGAAATCAAGAAAAAGCTGGAGTATCCATACTAATATCAGACAAACCAGATTTTAAACCAAAGACTATAATAAGAGACGAAGAAGGACACTATGTCATAATAAAAGGGTCTAGCCAGCAAGAAGATCTAACAATTGGAAATATCTATGCGCCCAACTTGGAAGGAGCCAAATATATAAAGGAATTAATAACAAAATTAAAGAAACTCATTGATAATAATAATAGTAGACTTTAACACTGCACTCACAGAAATAGAAAGATCATCTAAGCAGAGTATCAACAAGGAAACAAGGGCTTTGAATGACACACTGGACCAGATGGAGTAACAGATATATTCAGAGCATTTATCCTAAAGCAGTAGAATACACATTCTTTTTGAGTGCACATGGAATGTTCTGCAGAATAGATGACATACTGGGTCACAAATCAGGTCTCAAACAGTAGCAAAAGATTAAGATTTTACCATGAATAGTTTCAGAAAAAAATGCTTTGAAACCTCAAGTCAAACGCAAGAAAAATTTGGAAGGAACACAAATACATGAAGGTTAAAGAGCATCCTACTAAAGAGTGGATGGGTCAACCAGGAAATAAAAGAATTTTAAAAATACATGGAAGCAAGTGAAAATGAAAACACGACAGTTCAGAACCTTTCGGATGCAACAAAGGCATTTGGAGGGAAGTATACAGTAATACAGGCCTTTCTCAAAAAACAAGAAAAGTCTCAAATACAAAACCTAACCTTACACCTAAAGAAGCTAGAAAAAGAATAGCAAATAAAGCCTAAAACTAGCAGAAGAAGGGAAATAATTAAGATTAGACCAGAAATCAATGGTACAGAAACAAAAAACCCCCAGTAAAACAGATCAACAAATCTAGGAGATGGTTCTTCAAAATAATTAATAAAATCAATAAACCCTTTAGCCAGACTTATCAAAAAGAGAAAGGACCCAAATAAATAAAATCACAAATGAAAGAGGAGAGATCATGACCAACACTACAAAAATACAATTATAAGAGGATATTATGAACAATTATATGTCAACAAATTAGGCAATCTGGAAGAAATGGATGCATTCCTAGAAACATTAAAAAAACGACCAAAACTGAAACAGGAAGAAATAGAAAACCTAAAGAGACATATAACCAGCAAGGAAATTGAATCAGTAATCAAAAATCTCCCAACAAGAGTTCAGGGCTGGGTGCCTCCCAGTGGAATTGTGACATTTAAAGAAGAATTAATATCTATTCTGAAACCATTTCAAAAAATAGCAATGGAAGGAAAACTTCCAAACTCATTCAATGAGGCTAGCATTACATAGATCCCAAAACCAAAGACCCCAACAAAAAGAATTACAAACCAATATCCCTGATGAACATGGATGTAAAAATTCTCACCAAGATACTAGCTAATAGGATCTAACAGTATATTAAAAAAATTATTCACGATGACCAAGTGGGATTTATTCCTGGGCTGCAAGTGTGGTTCAACATCCACAAATGAATCAATGTGGTATGCCACATTAATAAAAGAAAGGATAAGAACTGTATGATCCTCTCAATTGATGCAGAAAAATCATTTGACAAAATACAGCATCCTTTCTTGATTAAAACTCTCCACAGCGTAGGGACAGAGGGAACATACTTCAATATCATAAAAGCCACATAAGAAAAACACACAGCAAATATCATTCTCAATGGGGAAAAACGAAGAGCTTTTCCCCTAAGGTCAGGAATATGACAGAGATGTCCACTCTCACCACTGTTGTTAAACACAGTACTGGAAGTCCCAGCCTCAGCAATCAGACAACAAAAAGAAATAAAAGACATACAAATTGGCGGAGAAGAAGTCAAACTTTCACTCTTCACAGATGACATGATACTCTATGTAGAAAGTCCAAATGACTCCATCAAAAAATTGTCAGAACTGGTGCAGGAATTCAGCAAAGTTGCAGGATACAAAATCAATGCACAGAAATCAGCTGCATTTCTATACACTAACAATGAAGCAGAAGAAAGAAATAAAGGAACTAATCCCATTTACAATTGCATCCAAACCTATAAGATACCTAGGAATAAACCTAACCAAAGAGGTAAAAGATCTGTACTCTGAAAACTATAGAACACTTGTGAAAGAAATTGAGGAAGGTAAATAAATGGGAAAAACATTCCATGCTCATGGATTGGAGTAACAAATATTGTTAAAAGGTCTATGCTACCCAAAGCAATCTACACATTCAATGCAATCCCTATCAAAACACTATCAACATTTTTCACAGAGCTGGAACAAAGAATTTTAAAATTTGTATGGAATCAAAGACCTGGAGTAGCCAAAAGAATGTTGTAAAAGAAAACCAAAGCTGGAGGCATCACAATTCCAGATTTCAAGCTTTATTACAAAGCTGTCATAATCAAGATAGTATGGTATTGGCACAAAAACATACACATAGATCAATGAAACAGAACAAAGAACCCAGAAATGGACGCCTAACTCTATGGTCAACTAATCTTTGACAAAACAGGGAAGAAAATCCAATGGAAAAAAGTCTCTTCAACAAATGATGTTGGGAAAATTGGACAGCCACATGCAGAAGAATGAAACTGGACCACTTTCTTACACCATACATAAAAATAAACTCAAAATGGATGAAAGACCTAAATATGAGACAGGAAACCATCAAAATCCTACAGGAGAACACAGGCAGCGACCTCTTCGACCTTGGCTGCAGTAACTTCTTGCTAAACATGTGTCTGGAGACAAGGGAAACAAAAGCAAAACTGAACTACTGGGACTTCATCAAGATAAAAAGCTTCTGCATAGCAAAGACAACAGTCAACAAAACTAAAAGGTAACCTATGAAATGAGAAAAGATATTTTCAAATGTCTTATCAGATAAAAGGCTAGTATCTAAAATCTATAAAGAACTTATCAAACTCAACACCCCCCAATAAAACTCCAGTCAGGAATTGGGCAGAAGACATAAACAGACATTTCTCCGAAGAAGATATACAAATGGCCAACAGACACAAGGAAAAATGCTCAACATCACTAGGCATCAGGGAAATCTAAATCAAAACCACAATGAGATACTATCTCACACCTGTTAGAAATAAACAACTCAGGAAACAACAGATGTTGGTGAGGATGTAGAGAAAGGTAACCCTCTTACACTGTTGGTGAGAATGTAAACTGGTGCAGCCACTCAGGAAAACAGTATGCAAGTTCCTCAAAAAGTTCAAAATAGAGTTACCCTATGACCCAGTAATTGCACTATTAGGTATTTATCCAAAGGATACAAACATAGTGATTCAAGGAGGCACATGCACCCCAATGTTTATAGCAGCAATGTTCACAACAGTTAAAATTTGGAAATAATCCAGCTATCCATTGACAGATGAATGGATAGTGAAGAAGTGGGTGGAATATTAACATATATATAATGGAATATTACTCAGCCATCAATAAGAATGAAGTATTGCCATTTGCAAAGACATAGAACTAGAGGGTATTATGCGAAGTGAAATAAGTCAGAGAAAGACAAATATTTCACTCAAAGATGGAATTTCAGAAACAAAACAGATGAACATAGGGGAAGGGAAGGAAAAATAAAATAAGATGAAAATTGAGAGTGAGGCAAACCATAAAAGATGCTGAACTCTAGCAAACAGGTTTGCTGGCGGAGAGGTGGGCAGGGGCAATGGGGTAACTGGGTGATGGGCATTAAGGAAGGCACTTGATGTAATGTGCACTGGGTGTTATATGCCAACTGCTGAATCTCTAAACTCTAGCTCTGAAACTTTTTTTTTTAAAAAGGGCACATCAGTTCTGTGGTATTCTTACCAAAAACATAATCTCAGTCTAAAACAGGAAATTATCAGACAAACCCTAATTAGGGACATTCTACAAAATAACTGCAATAAATAATAAATGCAATGTGGGATACTGGATTTGAACCTGGATCCAAAAAAAAAGAAATTAGTGGGACAAATGGAAAAAAATAAAGTCTGTAAACTAATTAATACTGTATTGATATTATTTTCCTGCTTTTTGATAATTATATTATGGTTATATAAAGTGTTAACATTAGGAGAGGCTTGGTGAAGGATATATGGTAACTCTTGCTATTTTTGTGATTTTTCTATATATCAATTTTTTTGTTAAAAAAGAGCTAATTGTTCTAATTTTTATTACTATTCTGAACATTTTTCTCAATTTATTAGTCATTTATGTTTTTATAACTTATTTACCCATTTTTATTGCATTATTGACTTTTTACATTAAGAAAATTATATATTATTGTATAATAAGGAAATTAGCTCCTTGTGCATGGCAAATTATTTTCTAGTTTGTCTTTTGACGTTTTTTATGGTGGGTTTATATGTGTATGTATATATAGATGTTTTTAACCGATGATTTCTCCTGACCTGTGTGCAGAAAATAAGGAAGAGTAGCTAAGTGACTTTAAGTCTTCCATGTAATCAAAAGACCATAGAATAGAAACAGTACTTTATGAAAATGACTTTACGAAACTTGTTCTTCTCTCCATCAAAAATTATATTTATTTAAAAATTCACATATAGTAAAATTAATCCTTTCTTGAATATAATTTTTGACAAATGCATACAGTCAAATAACTATAATCAAGATACAGAAACTTTCCATTATTAAAACAAATTCCTTGTGCTACCATTTTGTAATCAGTCTGCCATTTTTAACCCCTGACATCGACTGATTTGTTCTCTGTTCCTATAGTTTTGCCTTTTCCATGATGTCATATAAATGGAATCGAACAGTAAGTAGCCTTTTGAGTTTGGCTTCTTTTACTTAGCAAAATGCATTTGAGATTCATCTAAGTTGTTGCATGTATTGCAGTTCATCATCGTTTTTATTGCTGAGTAGGATTCCATTATATGGCTATCCCACAGTTTATTTATGCACCAGTTGAGGGAGATCCTCCATTTTTATTTTCCTCTATTGTTAGTGATCTGCAGGTCTAGCAAAGGGAAGAGGTGAGATTTTCCATTCAACAGGAGTAAGTTTCTTCTGAAAAGTCCAGCTTAGAAGTATGTCCTTGGGTAACATGTGCAAGAGGTTATACCAGGATAACTTACTTCTTCCCCTTACACTATACTTAAAATTGAAGAGTTAATCTTAAGTGAGCAGTATATCAAAGGAATAGGAGTTTGTCCTGAGTATAGTTAGATGATATCCTCAGAGCAGGCCTGACAAATATTCTGGAAGCCAAGTCATTTGTAGAGTATCAAAATTCTTTTTAATTAAAAAAAAAAACTGAAAAAGTAAAAATCACCTCAAATAAAACGACTTTAAAAATTTTATAAAGCAAAAGTCTCCTTTCAGCCTATGTAATCCCACTTCTAAAAGGTTTACAATTTGGTACATATATTTCCCAGCTTTTTCCTAAATTTATTCAGAAATACCTATATACACATGTATCATACATATACAAATGTTTTTGTTTATAAAAATGCATTCATATTATATCATTTCTTACTTTGTAAATAAATACAAAATTCTGCATACCATACAGATCAGAATGTATTCATAGATATACCCCATTATTTTAATGGATGTATAATATTCCACTAAATGAATGTGTCATAATTTATTTATTCATTTACCTATTGATGGACAGTTGGGTTGTATCCAATTTCTTTTTTTTGGTGACTATGAGATATAATTCATATACATACAATTCACCTATTTAAGGTACACAATTCATTATTTATAGTATATTCATAGAGTTGTACAATTATCACCATAATCAATTTTAGAACACTTTTAATCAACCTCTAAAGAAACCTCATACAATTCTATTATCCCAGCCCTGAGCAACCACTAATTCACTGTCTCTATATATTTACCAATTCTAGACACTTCATATATATGGAATCATATAATTATATAGTCTTTTGTAACTGGCTTTTTTTATTTAGCATGCTTTCAGGGTTCTTCCATGTTTGTAGTATATTATTAGAAGTGCTCCTTCTTCTCCTTTTTGGAAGAGTATGTAAAGAATTTGTATTAATTCTTTAATGTTTGCTAGAATTTATCTGAGAAGCCATTTGAGCCTAAGCTTTTTCTTGTGGGCATTTTGAAAAATTATTAATCTCTATGCTTATTATAGATCTTTATGGATTGTTTTCCATTGGTTTCAGTAGTTTGTGTGTTTCTAGGAATTTTTCTATTTCATCTAAGTTATCTAATTTATTGATATATAAATGTGCATAGTTTTCCTTCATACTTTTTTATTTCTAAAAGGGTGGTAGTAATGTTCCCTCCTTCACTTCTGATTCCGGTAATTTGAGTCTTCTTTTTTTCCTGGTCAATCTAACAAAAGGTTTGTCACTTTTGTTGATATTTTTTATAGAACCAACTATTAGCTTCATTGACATTCTCTATTGTTGTTATATTCTCTGTCATTTATTTATCTAATCTTTTTTATTTATTTCCTTCTCCTTGCTCTAAGTTTAGTTTGCTCTTCTTTTCCCAGTGTCTTAGGCATAAGACATATTGATATGTGATCTTTCTTGTTAAATATAAGGCATTTGTATTTATAAATTTCTTTCCAAGCACTGCTTTTGGTGCATCCAACATTTTGGTATGTTGTGTCTTTTCATTCATCCCAGGGGATTTCCTAATTTCCCTTGTGATTTTTTATTTGACCCATTGGGCATGTAATAGTGTGTGTAATTCATGTTTATAAGTTCCTCAACTTTCTGTTATTGATTTATTTTTTAAAATTTTTATTTATTTATGATAGTCACAGAGAGAGAGAGAGAGAGAGAGAGGCAGAGACACGGGAAGAGGGAGAAGCAGGCTCCATGCACCAGAAGCCCGACGTGGGATTCGATCCCGGGTCTCCAGGATCGCGCCCTGGGCCAAAGGCAGGCGCCAAACCGCTGCGCCACCCAGGGATCCCTGTTATTGATTTTTTTTAATAAAATAATTTTTATTGGTGTTCAATTTACCAACATACATAATAACACCCAGTGCTCATCCCGTCAAGTGTCCCCCTCAGTGCCCGTCACCCACTCACCCCCACCCCCCGCCCTCCTCCCCTTCCACCACCCCTAGTTCGTTTCCCAGAGTTAGGAGTCTTTATGTTCTGTCTCCACTGCGCCACCCAGGGATCCCTGTTATTGATTTCTAACTCTATTCCATGAAGTCAGAAAACATGATTTCAGTCCACTTAAATTTACTAAAAATTTTTTTTATGTTCTATGACATGATCTAACCTGGAGATATTTCATGTGCCCTTAAGAAGAATGTGTGAATCTGTGCTGGGTTAAGTGTTCTATAAATCACTTTAACGTCTAGTTCATTATGGCACTGTTCAAGTCTTTTATTTCCTTGTTTATCATCTAATTGTTCTATTATTGAAAATGGGCTGAATACCCCAACTCTTATTGTAGACTTGTGTATTTCTCCCTTCATTTAGTTCAGTTTTTGAATCATGTATTTTGGTGCTCTGTTGTTAGGTGTGTATATATATATATAAATTTTGCTCTTTCTGATGGGTTGACTCTTTTATCATTATGTCAGTTTATATGTCTAATGATATTTTTTGTTTTAAAGTCTATTTTATCTGATATTAATATAGCCACTCCAGTTTTCTTACAGTTGCCATTTGCCTGATATTTCTTTCTATTCTTTTACCTTCAAACTGTTTGTATCTTTGAATATAAAGTGTGACTCCAACAGATAGCATAGAGGTGAATCTTGTTTGTTTTTCCCAGTCTGATCCATTTTCTCAGTTTAATCCATTCATATTTATTGTTATTATTAATACAGGTGGACTTAAGACTGCCATTTTAGTGTTTGTTTCCTGTATGTCTCCAGGTTTGTTTTTTTTTGTCTTTCTCTATTCATCCTTTTGCACTGAATATTTTCTAATGAAAAATTTCTTTAATAATATTTTCACTATATATTTTCAGTTAGTTCCATAGTGGTTGCTCTAGGGTTTACCATACAAATCTTAACTGAATTGGCTTCAGACATATAAACTAAATTCCAATTATATGAACACCTTATTCCTATATGAACCTATTTCTCTCTCCACTTTTTTGTAGTATTGTTATACATATTACTTCTACACATTAACCCAACAATACACTGTTACAATTATTACTTGATATAATTTTGCCTTTTAAAGAAGCTCAAAGAAGAAAGAGCAAATAAATATTTGATACTTTTATATATTAATTTTGTTTCCCATTTCTTGCTTTCACTTGTTCCTATAGATTTGAGTTACCATCTAGAGTCATTTCTATAGTCCAATACAGCTTTGCTTCCACTCATCCCCTATGTCCTATGATTAGCAAACAAACTGCATTTTATATATTATAAATCCAACAATGCAACTATGTACATATTGCTTTATAAAATTGCTTTTTAAATTATTAAGAGAAGGAAAAATGCATTAGACAGTCTTTTCTAATTATGTAATTACTTTTACCCGTGTTGTTTCCCTATGTGTAGATTTAAATTATTATCTGAGGTCACTTCTTTCTTACTGAAGAATTTACATTAATATTCCTATTAGGTCTGTCAGCAACAACAGTTTATGACTATGTGGGAAAGCTTGTATTTTATCTTCATTTTTAAAAACATAGCTTTATTGGATGTAGGATTCTATACTGACAGTTGTTTTCTTTGAGCACTTTGAATGTGTTATTACACTGCCACCTCCATTGTTTCTGATGAGAAGTCAGCTGTTAATCTGATTGGGGTTCTCTTGTAAGTGATGCTTCATTTTTCTCCTGTCACTTTCAAGAGTTTCCCTTTGTCTTTGAGTTTTATGTTTTTCATTTTTATTATGATGTATCTGTGGATTTCTTCTTTATCCTACTGGGGGTTTGTTGAAATTCTTGAATGTGCAGGTAATGTTTCTCATCAAATATAGAACATTTACATCCATTATTTATTGGAATATTTTTTCTGCTTCTTCCTTTCTCTTCTCTTTTTCTGGTCTTCTCATTACAAGCATGTTGGAGTGCTTAATGGTCCCACTCTGTGTTCAACTTTCTTCATTTTTTTTCTTCCTGTTCTTCAGCCAAAATAATATCCTCTCACTTAATACTTACACCCCAATGAGGTAAGTAGTATTGTTATCCTCATTTTATAGAAAACTGAGGCTCAGATTAAGTGAATTGCCAAGTTCACAAAGTGGTAAGTGTGGCGTGAAGTTCACACAGATCTGATTCCAAAGTTTGTACTACTTCTCTATATCATACTTTCTTTCTATTCTACAGCAACTACAAACGAACAACTGATGGATTTGGGAATGAGTGGCTCTCTTCTAGAGAATGCTTTCTTCCCACCCTCCTTTAGTATTGTTTGCTAGTATGTTCGTCTTCTAAAATTAATATATCTAATATATTAGATATTCATTCAATGTTTATTGCTTTGAATTCAATGATTACTCAATGGAAGCTAGATTAAATGACTATGAGAACATCAACATTTTGGCCTAAATGCTTTCATTAGAAAAATATATAGCTTTTTGAAGACACTGATAACTTTATGGGGAAGCACTCATTAACTATGTGGACTGACTTATGAAAATACATATTGTCACTGATGATAGTTCTCATTCAACAGCATTTGTTGATGTTTAGGCCTGGGGTCTTGGTCATTTATTTACTAGATGGATATAATTAGGGATAAATGAGCTCTAGTAAATAAATATTTCAACATTTAATTAGTTTTGTAGTTCTGCATATAGGAGGCAATCTTGGAAATAATGTTATCTTCAGGGACAAATATTTAAGACCCCAGATAAATTATAAAGACTTAAAAAATCCTTAGAAATAATCCTTTGTAATTTATCCTGAGAAAATGATATTCTTTGTACCCTATACTTCATACTTTGCATATGTCTGTCCTATATAGTCTTTGATTATAAAAAATGTTTTCTACCAATTCATTCTGAAACTGAGAGGGATTATCTTAGATTTTTCTCTCCCCCAGTTAGTTTCTCTTCTTCAAATCCAAACAAATTGTTATCTATACACAAATCCTAGATCCAAGATTCTGATGCAAGAAAGACCTCCTGTGACTCACCATCTATATATCTTTTAGCTACCACTGATTTCTGGAGTGTTATCTGTAGCAGATGATATGAGAGAAGTAGCCTGGAGATCTGACCGCTGCTTTCTGTTCTTTCCAAATTCTATCACCAATATTTTCCCACGTAGTTTATATCCATTTACTAGATGTAATGCTTGCCATGCTATCTCCTTATCTAAAAGAGAAAGAAGAAAACATCAATTTACATAGGGCTTAATAATTCTATTCCAAGTCTAGTTTATGTTGTTTTGCCTTGGAGTTAAATATAGGCTATAATGCTACATAGTTATTTAATTTTATTATCTTTTCCATAATCTCAAATTTGTATAACTCAGCAAGGTTAAGAATAATAACAATAAAACTTAAAATGGATGTTTGAGAGTGTCTCCTAATTCAAAGGGTAAAGAAACAAGAATATAGACAGTGTGTCAAAGAAAGTTAAGCTATGACTAATAAGATATGAACCTCTATCTTAGATAACAGATTACAGGTATTGTGATAATAAAATCATTTTCAAAATGGATGACACAAATAAAAGATGTTATCATAGTACTGAGGACATTTTGTTACTTTTTTCTTTAGATGGCAGAGTGGGAGCCCTCCTTGGGATAAATAAGTTTAAGAATTCTTATAGGCATATGGATGCCTGAGGTGTAAGAGTATACAGTGTATAGCAGGAGTTTTCAATTTATGGGTCTCAGAGCCTAGATGTAAAAAAACTTGGAAGTGGAATCATTGCCCAGAGTATGTGAAATCATAGGTAGACAAGCAATGTCTTTAGACTAAACCAATTTATGTCTCACATATGTATACACTACCAATTTTCAAATGTTATACTGCTGTTCTTAGTAAAACAACTGTCTACTTTAAAGTACTTAGTTTATAAAACCTTTTCATTATATATTTTTTCAATTAGTGGATCATATTAGCTTGAGGTCAATGAAATATATTTTAAGTTTAAAAAGGGCCCTTATCCCTGATAAGACTGAAAATCACTAGTATGGAAGATCCACAAACCTTCAACATGATAGGAAAGATGATATAAGAATGTATGAAAAAAGTGGAGGGGAGTTTGGTACTGCTTATGTGTAAAAGCACTTGCCTATATATAGATTACTAGGCCATTTATCAGTAATGATAGATTAGGGATAATGAAAGCTATATCTCCTACCCAGCTTCCAAAAAAAGAGATAGTCTGGTTTGTTATAGAAAATGGATTTCCTAGATTATTGTTCTCTTTTAATTAGGATACTGAAGTTATGTATTAAGAAGAAACAATAGTTAAAAGAATTTATTATCACCCACTAGTTAATTATGAATTACTAGTGAATCAGCATATTCACTTATATTGTCTCCTTGTCCCAAAGGAATAGGGCAGGCAAGTATAAGTATTCTGACCAGAATACCAATATATTAGTAAGTAATACAATTATAACTTGAACTAGAAATACTGTCATCAGCAAAGGGAAGGTAAATTTTGATATAGAGAAGGAAGTGTCAAGATTGGGGACAACTGAGGACAATGGGATAAAGTGGCCAAACATGCACTGTCAATGGAAAAGAGGAAGCATAGAAGGGAGAATAGAGGAACACTGAAAACATATTTTCCTTCTCTTTCTTTCCTCCCATGTGCTTTTTCAAGCACATGCTTTTCATGTGCTATGGAGAAATCAAAGGGCTAGATCTAAATTAGAGAAGGTATATATAAATAGTCTCCAATAAACTGATGCTACAATTAATTGTCCAGATGAAGCTACTTACTGGGAAAGGTGATAAAAGCCTGCCCCCTCATTCGTCCAGTCATGATTCGGAACTGAATTGGCGGTCCTTTTTTCTCCTGGAACCGGGCGAACAATGAGACAAGATCTCTTTCGGTCACCCGAGGGCTAAGGTTCTTCAGGTATAACACCTAAAGGTATAAACCGAGGATCAACAGAAATATCACATAAGGGAGGTAAGGCAACTATTTCACTTTGGTTAAATTTGTTTCAGAAAAAGATGGCAGATTGAATATAGGCATCTAATTTCACTCCCTCCAGAAAGCTCTCTAAAACTATAGGGGCATTTAAAAAAAATACAGACCCACAAGATCAGAAAGAACAAGGAAAGGAGGCAATAGCAGCAATATTCTGGAAGCTGAAAAATAATTAGATAAATGTACTCAAGAAAGCTGAATCTTAAACCAGCAATGGGGAAAGCCAGGAACCAACCCAATGTACACCTAAGAATCCTCAAACAATTTAGGAACTGAAAGCTTCAGGTACCTTAAGCAATGAATGTAAAGGGATAAGGTGGCTAGATTGAAAGTTGTTTAAAAGCCACCTAGATTTTGAAATATCCTCCCCTGAAATTAGCTATTTAGTAAAGACCAATCCCAATTCTGGTGAATACCAGTGGTTCATTTTCTGAATATGGGGAATGCCAGACACAGATGAGGGTGTAAATACTATATCTGAATATAAGGAGATTAAGATAAATAAGACACACTAAATATGATTAGCTCCAAGAGAAAAGATTTTTTAAAAAAATACTGATTTGGCATTGGGAATTTCTTCAACAAATGAACCAGCCAGATGGCTTTAACATGAAGCTAAAAGTCAACATGGCCCACTCATGTGCCGAGAACTTCCAATCTGCTTTTTGGCCATTACTCATAAATATGGGCACAGAATACCAGGCATCTGAGGAAAGCCTCTTATGTTAAAGAGAGAACAGAACAAACAGAAATGAAAGCAAATGAAAAAAAACAGACCATCAAGGTGAAGAAAACTTCAAAAAAACCCGTCACTAATACTCTCAGAAAAATGAGAAAATATTCTATTAGGAATGGAATACTAGAAAAATAACATTCAAGAAAACAAAGAACCCTCCGATGCTATTAAACTTATGTTCTTATCAGCTTAAGATAGACTGTTATAAGTAAGCCCCATTGTAACCCCAAAGAAAATACCTATGTAAGATAAACAAAAGAAAGGAAGAAAGGAAAAATCACATCACTACAAAAAAAATCAATGAAACAAAAGGAAATATTAGGAGAGTAAAAGAGGGACAAAAGAGCTACAAGACAGAAAACAAATAATAAATGGTGATAGTAAGTCCCTCCCTATCAATAATTATATCACATCTAAGTATTTTAAATTCACTAATCAAAGACACAGAGTGTCTGAGTGAATAAAAAATCAAGATTCAACTATAGCTGTCTACAAGAAACTGACTTTATATTTTAAGGCTACATATAAGCTAAAAATGAAAGGATAGAGAAAGATATTCCATGCAAATGTTAACCAAAAGAAAGCATGGGTGACCATGCTTTTATCAAGCAAAATAGATTTTAAGTCAAAACTGTCAAAAGAGACAAAAATGGACATTATATAATGACAAAAGGGTCAATTCACTGAGAAGATATAACAACTATACATATGCATGCAACGTCAGAGCATCTAAATATATGAAGCAAACACTGAGAGGACTGAAAGGAAAAACAGCAACACAATAATACTAGGAGATTTCAATATACTTCACTTCCAATAGCATACGGAAAACTAGAAAATTCACAAATATGTAGAAATTAAAAGTCATACTCTTGAACAACCAATGGGTGAAAGAAGAAATAACAAGGGAAGTTAGAAAATATCTTGAGGCAAATGAAAACGAAACCACAACATAACAACATTTATGGGATGCAGTGAGAGCTGGGAAGGATTTTTTTAAGATTATTTATTTATTCATTCATTCATTCATTCATTTATGAGAAAGAGAGAGAGGCAGAGACACAGGCAGAGGGAGAAGTAGGCTCCATACAGGGGGCCCCATGTGGGACTCAATCCCGGAACTCCAGGATCACGCCCTGGACGGAAGGCAGGCGCTCAACCACTGAGCCACCGAGGCATCCCAGGAATTTTATAATAATAAATGCCTACATTAAAAAAAGATATCGGGTCTTGAGTTCAAGTTCAACCTTGGGCATTGGAGCCTAGTTAAAAAAGAAGAGAAAAAGATCTTAAATAAACAACTCTATAACTTAAGGAACTAGAAAAAGGAATAAACTAAATCCAGAGTTAGTAGAAGGAAAGAAAGATTAAAGCAGAAATAAAAAAGATTAGAAAAACAATAGAAGAAAAACAACTAATAGCTGTTTTTTTTTTAAAAAAAGATCAACAAAATTGACTACTTCTAGCTAGACTGAGAAAAAAGAAGACTCAGGTAAAATCAGAAATAAATGAGATGGTACAACTGATGCCACAGAAATAAAAAGGATTGCAAGAGACTACTATGAACAACTATATGTCAATCTAGAAAGATAAATTCTTAGAAACATACAACCTACCAAGACTAAATCATGAAAAAATAGAAAATCTAAAGAGTTTTAGAAAAGCTGTGAGATTTAATCAGTAATCAAAAACCTCCCAGCAAAGGAAAGCCCAGGATCAGATAAGTTTAAGTTTAAAAAGGGTTCATGAGTGAATTCTACCAAACATTTAAAGAATTACTGCCAATCCTTCTCAAACTCTTCCAAAAAACTGAAGAGGAGGAAACACTCCCAAACTAATTTTATGAGGCCAGCATTACTCTGATAACAAAAGAAAAAAAAAAAGGACATTATAAGGAAACTACAGGCCAATATCCCTGATGAATACAGAGGCAAAAATTCTCAAAAGAAAAGTAGTAAAATGAATTCAAAAGCACATTAAAAGGATCATATACCATGACCAAGTGAATTATCTCTGGAATATAAGGATGTTTCCATGTATAAAAATTAATGTAATATACTACCTTAACAGAATAAAAGATAAAAATTACATGGTCATCTCAATAGATGCAAACAAAGCACTTGGCAAAATCCAACACACTTTCATGATAAAAATGCTTAAGAAATTAGGAATAGAAGGAATTTATTTCAACATAATATAGGCCAAATATGGAAGGCCCAGAGCTAATGTCATGCTCAACAGTGAAAAACTGAAAGCTTTCCCTCTAAGATCAGGAACAAGTCCAGGATGCCCACTCTTGTCACTTCTATTTAACCTAGTTCTGGAAGTCCTAGCCAGAGCAATTAGAAAAGAAAAAAGAAATAAAAGACATCCAAAATGGAAAGGAAGAAGTAAAATTATCTCTGTTTGTATATGACAAGATCCTATGCGTAGAAAACCCTAAAGAGTCCACAATAGCCAAACTGTGGAAGAAGCCTTGATGTCCATCAACAGATGAATGGATAAAGAAGATGTGGTATATATGTACATATATACATACATGTATACACACAATGGAATATTACTCAGCCATTAGAAAGGACGATACCCACCATCTGCTTCTACATGGATGGAACTGGAGGGTATTATGCTGAATGAAGTAAGTCAAATGGAGGACAATCATTAAATGGTTTCACTCACACAGGGAATATAAAAAACAGTGAAAGGAATTACAGAGGAAAGGAGAGAAAATGAGTGGGAAAAATTAGAGAGGGTAACAAAACACGAGAGACTCCTAACTCTGGGAAACGAACAAGGGGTAGTGAAGGGGAGGTGGGTGGGGGGATGGGGTGACTGGGTGATGGGCACTGAGGAGGGTACTTGACGGGATGAGCACTGGGTGTTGTACTATATGTTGGCAAATCAAATTTCAATAAAAAAATAAAATAAAATAAGAAAGCCCTAAAGAATCCACAATTAACTATTTTAACACAGGTTAAACTAATAAATTCAGTCAAGTTGTAGGACACAAAGTCAACATACAAAACTTAGGAGCAAAAAAAAAATCACCAAAGTGAAAAGGCAAAACACAGAATAGGAAAAAATATTTGCGGATCATGTATCTGAAAAAGGATTATATCTAAAATAAATGAAGCTCTTAAAATACAATAACAAAAAAACTCCATATAACACAATTTTAAAAATGAGTAAAAGGCCTGCATAGTCATTTCTTCAAAAAGACAAACAAGTGGCCAACAGGTATATAAAAAGATTCTCAATATCACTAATCATCAAGAAAATGCAAATCAAAACTTCAATGATGTATCACTTCACACCTGCTAGGATGGCTATTAATAACAACAACAAAAACAAGTGTTGGTGAGGATATGGAGAAATTCTAACCTTTGTACACTGCTGGTTGGAATGTAAATGGGTGTAACCACTACGGAAAACAGTATGGAGCTTCCTCAAAAAATTAAAAATAGAACTAAAATAGAATCCAGGAATCCCACTTCTGAGTATATACCCAAAAGAACTGGGATCATCCTGATGCATGGAAAAAGAATATGTGTATAAATACAATGGAATGTTATTTGGCCTTAAAAAAGAATCTTGTCATTTGCTACAACAAAAACTTGGAAGACACTATGCTAAGTGAAATAAACCAAACACAGAAGAACAAATACCACATGAGAATTTGTAGAATACTAAATGGGAATTTGTATCAGGTATCTAACATAGTCAAACTCATAAAAGCAGGGTAGAATCACGTTTACCAGGAGGCTCAGAGGTGGAGTAACTGGGGAGATGTTCATCAAGTGTACACAGTTTCACTAATGCAAGATGAATAAGTCCTAAACATCTACTGTACAACAGAGCGCACATAGTTATCAATACTATATTAGATAAAATTTATTGAGGGGATCTTATGTTAAATATTATCAAAAGAAAAAAGGAGGAAGGAAGTTTCTAGAGGTGATGCTTTAAGTTTAGGGCATTGTATATGGTGATGGTTTAATGGTATACACTTATTTTCAAACTCACCAAGATGCATACATTAATATGTACAGCTTTACTGGGTGTTAATATGTAAGTGATGAATCATTAAATTCTACTCTTGAAACCAACATTTCACTATGTTAACTAAAATGTAAATAAAAAATTGGGGGGATCCCTGGGTGGCGCAGCGGTTTGGCGCCTGCCTTTGGCCCAGGGCGTGATCCTGGAGATGCGGGATCGAATCCCACGTCGGGCTACCGGTGCATGGAGCCTGCTTCTCCCTCTGCCTGTGTCTCTGCCTCTCTCTCTCTCACTGTGTGCCTATCATAAATAAATAAAAATTAAAAAAAAAAATTGGGGCGCCTGGGTGGCTCAGTTGGTTAAGCATCTGTCTTTGGCTCAAGTCATGATCCCAGGGCCTCAGCAGGGATCCTGCTTCTCTCTCTCCTCCATTCATGTTCTCTGTCACTATCTCTGTCTCTGTCTCTAATGAATAAAAAGCTTTTAAAAAAAACTGATACTAAAAAACCCAACGAAACAAAAAAATGTACAGCTTTTTATATGTCAAGGGTAAGAAACACAATGGGGAAAAGATAGTTCCTTCAGTAAATGGTGTTGGGAAAAGTTGGTATCCACATGCAAAATAATAAAACTGGACTCATTTTATATCACACGCATAAAAATCAACTCAAAATGTGTCAAAATCTTAAACATAAGACCTGAAACTCTAAAACTCCCAGAAGAAAACTTAGGGGAAAAGCTTTATGACATTGCCTTGACAATGATTTCTTGAATATTACATCAGAAGCACAGGCAGAAAAAGCAAAAATCAAGTAGAACTACATCAACTGAAGCACTGTACGGCAAAGGAAACAATCAGCAAAGTGAAAAGGTAACTTACAGAATGGCAGAAAATATTTAGAAATCATATATCTTATTAAAAGTTAATATCTAACATATACGAGGAACTCCTACAACCCAATAGCAAAAAAACAAGTAACCCAAATTTTTAAAATGGGCAAAAGACCTAAATAGACATTTCTCCAAAGAACACATGTAGGAAATAAGTTGGTAAGGATGGAGAAAAACTGGAATTCTTGTACACTGTTGGCAGAATGTCAAATGGTACAACCACTATGGAGAAAAGTATAAAGGTCCCTCAAAAAATTAAAAATAGAACTACCATGGTCCAGCAATCCCACTTCCAGATACTTATCCAAAAGAATTAAGATCAGAATATCAAAGAGATAGCTGAACACATATGTTCATTGCAACACTGTTCATGATAGTCAAGAGGTGGAAATGTTCATCATGGATAAAGAAGATGTGGAATATACACACAATGGAATATTACTCAGCCAGGAAAAGGAAGTAAATCTGGTCATATGCTACAACATGGACGAATCTTGAGTGCACTATGCTAAGTGAAATAAGCCAGTAACAGAAAGACAAATACTGTAGGACTTCACTTATATGGTATCTACAGTAGTCAAACTCATTGAAGCAAAAGGTAGAATGGTGGTTGTCAGGGGCTGAGGGGAGAGGGAAATGGGAAGCTGTTGTTCCATATTTATAAAATTCAGTCACATAGAATGAAAAAGTTCTAGAGATCTACTATACAGCACTGTGCTTACAGTTAACAATACTGTAATATATACTTAAAATTTGGTTAAGAGAGTAGATCTCAAGTTATGTTTTTTACTACCATAAAAAAAGATGGAGGAAAAAATCTATATATTTTAGCTGGAATAAATTATATCCTTTATAATTTAATGGAACTTGAGAATAATTCAGACAGAAGCAGCACAAAAAAAGAGCTAGAAAATAGAGCCCACTTAAAAAACTTAACCACTGAAGCATGGATAAATGTATTAAACACTGTAATAAGCAAGAGACTCTATGTCTCAAAGGCTTTAGAAGCTGGATATTTGCATATTTAGCATTTAAATATACTTCTATCTTAAAGGCAAAGGCACAGACTAACTGACTTGTGATTCACTTAAATAAATTCAGGTGATCTAGAGTTCTGGCTCTGAAATACCTAAGATAAAAGTATCGTCAAATAAATAACCATAGAAAGGAGTATGTGAAACATACTGCAAGTTTCTCACCAAGTAGGAAAGATCCATACTAAAATTGTTCCCTTTGATATGAACACTTTTAAAAATCAAGAAGACTTCTGGTCAAGGTAGCTTGGTCATTTCTTGCTTGGATGCATCTTCTCTGTTCCAAACACACATGTGCGCACGTGCACGCACAAACACACACACATCCATATACATGTGTATGTATCGATGGATATATCAACACATATATATATTCATATATATGAACATAATTGTACACACAGATGCAGCTAGGCTCAAAAACAAGATAAACATTTCCGTGAAACAGAAAAACAGATACGCCAAGTAATAACACAGGATCAAACTTCCTGGCATCCTTCTGCAATATACAGTATTATTTTGCATGTTTTGAACTTTGTATAAATAGTACTATATTGTATTTTTTTTGCAAGTATCTGTTTTAAAGTTTTAGAGACTATTTTTTAGAACAGTTTTAGAATTACAGAACAACTGAGAAGATAGAATAGTTCCCATATACTCCATACCCAGTTTCAATTATTATTAACATCTTACATTACTATGGTGCATTTGTTGAAATGAATTAATATTGATACCTTATTATTAACCAAAGCCCATAGTTTATTTAGATTTTCTTAGTTTTTCCCTAATGTCCATTTTTTGTTCCAGGACTTCATCCAGGATACTACAGCATATTTAGTTTTCACGTGTCTTTAGGCTCTTCTTTGGTTGTGGCAGTTTCTCAGACTTTCCTTGGTTTTAATGATCTTGATAGTTTTGAGGCATACTAGTCAAGTATTTTGTAGGATGGCCCACTACTAGAATTTTTTTTTCTAGTGGTTAGATTGGGATTGTGGATTATGAGAAGGAAGACCAGAGAGGAAAGTGCAATTTTGATCACAACATATCAAGCATGCACAGGGTCGACACGATTAATGACTATTGATGTTGGCCTTAATTACCTAGCTCAGTGTTGTTAGGTTTCTACACTGCAATATTACTTTTTTCCTGCCTTTCCATACTGTACTCTTTGGAAAGAAGTCACTTAAGAACTCAAAACTAAGTAGTGGAAAGTTATGTTCCCCTAGTTTGAGGTGGAGCATCTATATAAATTATTTAGAATTCTTCTGTGTGAGATATTTGTCTTCTCTCCCAGTTATTTGATTTACTCAATCATTTTACTTATCAGTATGGAGTCATAGCAATTTATCCTATACTTTAGGTTATAATCCATTATTAACTTATCTAGTTTGTTGTACAAATTGTTCCAGTTTTGGTCATTAGAAACTCTTTCAGTTGGCTCCTGTACTCCTTTGGCATATACTCAACGTTTTTATGTTGGGATTTTCAGCACTTTCCTACTTTCTGTCACTACAATATGCTCAAGTCTCATCTTGTATATTCCCTGCCTCAGTACTAGAATCAGTCAGTTCTCTAAGCAGCTCTGGTTACTTTTTTTTTTTTTATATAAAAAGAGTGTGAGCAGGGGGAGGGTGGAGCAGAAGTAGAGGGAGAGAGAATCCTAATAAGGCTCCACACACTCAGCACAGAGCCCAATGCAGGGCTCAATTTCACAACCCTGAGATCATGACCCGAGCTGAAATCAAAAGTTGGACACTTAACCAACTGAGCCACCCAGGCACACCATTGGTTCTTTTCATTAGAGAATGGTATTTACAAACTAAGATTTGGGTGCTGAATGTGCTCGTTGCTACTGGAGTATCACTTCATTTAGATCTCCTCAGCTGATAGAGAAAAACTTATATGTCTATACTAACTTGTGTGTATATACACACCTATAAATATTTTATATGTACCCATCTTTATATTAAGTTAAACATTATTTCATTCTGATGTCTCAAACTCTAAACCATTATGAATCATTCTAGCTTCTTTTCATTGCTTATCTGTATATTACACCAGTGAAAAATCTGGTTCCCGCCATCTGCCATCCATTTACTTAACTGCTCCACTCATTATACCTATGTATCAGTATCAAGATTGCTAACCAATACCCCCATGAGATACAAACTTATTAACTAGGGTACAGTGATTATATGCAGCTGTTTTTAGTCTTCTAGATTCCACATATTTCCAAAAATACTGAAGTCAGTACCTTTCACCCCCCCATACCTTCGCTGAGGTTGTTTCACATATTTATAACACAGATTCTCTTATTATAGTCTGCATTCTTTCCTGGGGTTCCCCTACCTCTCAAATGATTCTTTAATATTTGTGTACATTAAGGGTCGCTCTTCATGCTGTACAGTTTTATGGATTCTGATAAATGCATATCTTGCACCGACCATTATTTAGAATAACTTTACTACCTTAAAAATCCCCTGTGCTTCACCTATTTCTCTTTCCCAACCCCCTAAACTGGCAACCATTGATCATTTACTATCTCTACGTTTTTGAATTTCTGGAATGTCATATAATTTGAATTATACAAAATGTAGCCTTTTCATACTGGTTTTCACTTATTAATATATTAACAGTTTCTCTATGTCTTTCTGTGGCTTTCCAGATCATTTCTCTTTATTGATGGATTATATTCCACTGTACAGATGCAGCACAGGAGAATGTATCCATTCATCTATCAAAGGACATCCTGATTGCTTCCAGTTTTTGGCAATTATGAGTAAAACTGTTACAAACATTCACATGATGGTTTTTGTATAAATATCAGTTTTAAAATCAATTGGGCACATAACTAAAAGTATAATTTATGGATTATATGGCAAAACTATGTTTAGCTTTGTGAGATTGCCAAACTGACTTCAAAGACGTACTATTTTGGATTTTCAATAGCAATGAATAAGAATTCCTGTTGCTTAGCATCCTCAATAGCATTTGGTATGGTCAGTTTTATTGTGAATTTTAGCCATTCTAATAGGTTGGTAATGGCATCTCACGGTTGTTTTATTTTGTAATTCCCAGATGACAAATGATGATGAGCTCCTTTTCATATGCTTCTTTGACATGTATATAACTTCCTTGTTGAGGTATCTATTCTTACATTTTGGCCATTATTTCATTGGGTTGTTTGTTTTACTACTGTTGAGTTTTAACAGGTCTTTGTATATTTTAGATACAAGTCCTTTATTAGACATGTTTTATAAATATTTTTTCTAGTCTATGGCTTGTCTTTTGATTTTCTTAGAAGTGTATTTCATATAGCAGAAGTTTATAAATTTAATAAAGTCTGATTTAACCATTTTTTTTTCTTTCACAAATCATACTTTCGGTATTGTATCTATAAATGTATCACCAAATACAAAGTCATTTAGGATTTTCTTCTAGTAGCATTATAGTATTGTGTTTTACATTTAGATCTATGATTAATTTTGAGTTAATTGTTTTATAGGATCTAAAATCTGTATTTAGATTCTTATTCTGCATGTGGATAAGCAGTTAGTTATTTTAGCACGATTTCCTGAAAAGAGTATCTTTCCTTCATTGAATTGCCTTTGCTCCCTCATCAAAGATTAGTTCATCATATTTGTGTGAGTCTATTTCTGGAGTCTCTATTCTGCTCCACTGATCTATGTATCTTTCTTTTTTCACCAATACCTTTCTTGATTACAGTAAATCTTAAAGTTGGGTAGTATCAGTTCTCCAACTTTGTTCTTCAGTATTGTGTCAGATATTCTGGGTCTTTTGTTTTTCCATGTAAACATAACCAGTCGGTCTATATCCACAAAGTAGCTTGACAAGATTTTATTGGGATTGTGTGGAATCTACGTGTCATTTTGGGAAGAACTGACATCTTAACAATATTAGATCTTCCAATCCATGAACATAGGTTATCTCTGCATTTATTGATGATCTTCTTTAAATTTTTAGCAGTTTTATACTTTTCTGTGTATAGATCCTGTACATATTTTTTTATTTTATTTTTTTTAAAGATTCTATTTATTTATTCATGAGAGACAGAGAGAGGCAGAGACACAGGCAGAGGGAGAAGCAGGCTCCATGCAGGGAGCCCGATGTGGGACTCAGTCCTGGGTCTCCAGGATCACTCCCTGGGCTGAAGGCGACGCTAAACCGCTGAGCCACCTGGGCTGCCCAGATCCTGTACATATTTTGATAGACTTGTACCTAAGTATTTTACTTTTTTGGTGCTTTTTATAAAACAGTATTGAGTTTTAAATCTCAATTATAATTGTTCATTCTTTAGTATACAGAAAAGCAATTGGTTTTTGTATATAAACCTTGTATCCTACAACCTGCTATATTCCACTTATTATTTCCAGTAGTTATTCACATTGTTGTTGATTCTTTGGGATTTTCTACATAGACATAGATCTGTGAGAAAAAAAGACAATTTTATTTTCTCTTTCTCAATCTGTGTGCTTTTTGTTTTTCTTTTTTTTAAATTTTATTGCACTAGCTAGCATTTTTAGTACAACAGTGAAAACAAGTACAGAAAGGGGACGTCCTTCCTTGCCTTATTCCTGATCAAAGGGGAGAGCATGCAGTTTCTCACCATCAAGTACATTGTTAGCTGTAGGGTTTTGTAGATATTCTTTATCAAGTTGGGAATGTTTCCTCCTATTCCTAGTTTGCTGAGAGTTTTTTGTTATGAATGGGTTTTGGATTTTGTTAAATGCCTTTTCTACATCAATTGAAATAATGATATAATTTTTCTTCTTTAGTTTGTTGAATGTTGAATCAGCCATAGATACCTAGAATAAATCCTATCTGATCATGGTATATAATTATTTTGATCTATTGTTGGATGTGATTTCCTAATATTTTGACTTCAATCAAAATATTTTAATCAAATATTTTTATTTTCCTAAAATTTAGGATTTTTGCATCTATGATCACGAGAGATATTTGTCTGAAGTTTTGCTTTAATTGATGATTTTATCTGGTTTTGGTATTAAGCTAATGCTGGTTTCATAAAATCAGTTAGAAAGTGTTCCCTCTCTTTCCATTTTATAGAGAAGATTGTAGAGATTAGGTGTCATTTTATGATTCCATTTTTGCCCTTCTCAATGTATCAATTATATTTCATTTTATAATTTTTAGTGGTTGCCTTACTTTACAATATTAATTTACAACTAATCTAAGTCCACTCTCAACATTATACCACTTCACAGGTAGTGCAGATAACTTATTAACAGTTATATACACCAAATACTAATTCCTCCCTCTTATCCCTTATAACATTCCTGTTTTATAACAATCATTTACCCATATGCTATAATTGCCTAACACATTGTTGTTATTACTTTGAACAGTTATCTTTTAAATAACTTAAAAATAAGATTTTATTTTACCTTTATGTATTCTGTCTCCTATGCTCTTCTTTTCTTTATAGAGACCTAATTTTCTGAACTCTATCATTTTCCTTCACTCTGGAAAATCTTTTTTGAAAAAGAAATATTTCTCACAAAGCAGATTTACTATTGACAAATTCCCTCAGTTTTTGTTTGTCTGAGAAAGTCTTTTTTATTTTTTGTTTCATTTTTGAAGGATTGTTTTGCTGGATACAGACTCCTAGGCGAGTGTTTTTTTCTTTCAATACTTTCAATATTTTACTTTTCTCTTCTTGCTTTCTTGAATTTCTGACAAGAAATCCAATGTAATTCTTATTGTTCCTCTAATAATGTGTTTTCCCTGGGTGTTTTCAAGATTTTCTCTTTGTCTCAGTTTTCTGTGTTTGAATATGATATGCTTAGGTGTATTTTGGGAGTATTTATCCTGGTTAGTATTGTTTTCCCAGATCCTGTATCTGTGGTCTAGTGTCTGTCATTAATCTTGGAAAATTCTCAGTTATTCCTACTTCAACTATTTCTTCTCCTTTTATTCTCCTTCTGGCATTCCAATAGCATGTATGTTATACCATTTGAAATTATCCCATAGTTCTTGGATATTATTTTCCTTTTTTTTTTACAGTCCTCTTACTCTTTGCATTTCAGTTTGGGAAGTTTCTACTGGCATGTCTTCAAGCATACTGATTCTTTCCTCGGTCACTTCCCATCTAATGATGAGTGTACCCAAATCATTTCATTTCTTTTTAGTGTTTTTGATTTCTTGCATCTTCTTCTGATTCTGAGTTTCTATCTATCTGCTTACATTACTCATCTGTGCTTGCATATTATATATTTTCTCTAATAGATTCTGTAGTATATTGATCATAGTTACTTTAAATTCCATATATCTGTTAATTCCAAAACTTGTATATCTAAGTTTGGTTCTGATGCTGGCTTTGTCTCTTCAAACTGGTTTTCCTTTCAGCACACCCTGTGATTTTTTGTTGTTGTTGAAAGCTGGACATGATGTATAAATTAAGAGGAACTAAGGTAAATAGGGCATTAGTATGAGGTTTTATGTTAATGTGGCCAGGAGTTGGCTGTGTTTGGTGTTTATTCTAGTTGTAGATGTTAGAGGTTTCAATTTCCTCTAATGTCCTTGTTTTTTCTCTCCTGTTTTTTTTTTTTTGGGGGGGGGGGCGGTTCCTTAAAAACTCCTTAAATGGAGTCAGCCTTGTAAGTCTTTCAGCTATCATCCATAGTTAGTGTACTGAAGCCCTATTGATGGGGCAGTAAAGTGTGTGGCAAGGGAAACATTCTATAATCTCATAATTAAGTCTCAACTCTTTTAGTGTGCCCGTGTCCCTAGCTTGTAACCTTCGTAAGTGTTTCATAGCTTTTTTTTCTTTCTCTCTTAGATGAGACAGGAAAGTTAGAGGCATCTGGAGTTGGAGAATTTCCCTTCTTGCCAGCTGGCAAAGGCTTTCATAAAGTTGTTTCACTTGCTGGGTATCCCTTTGTTAGGCAGAAGCTCTGGATGTATTTCAAAATGATTACTTTTTCCTTCTGCATGCCAGGAACAGGAGATTGTTTCTTGGCCTTTCCCCTTGAGAACCTAGTGGGGTTCCTAGAGTTAAAAGTCATGAAAATGTGAGGGTCATCATAGACTGAGGCCCCTAGAATTTGTCACTCAAACAATCTACATTCTACTTCCAGAAATTTGTCAAGGTTACCATGTAAAGGTCCTTACCAGTTTATGGCTCCAATGCTTTTTGCTACTGATAAGCAGGTCTGGGCTGTGATTCTCTGTAATTGCCTTTCTCTCTAGATTTTGGGGTCACAGTTTACTCTGTGACTTCAGTTCTCTGATGGGTCAAAGAAAAGTCATTGCTGTTTCCTTTTTTCAGCTATTTTTCTTGTTATAAGTCATGAGTGACAATTTCCAAGCACTTTACATGTTGGAGCTGAAACCAAGGAGCTTTTTGCATTCAATATTGTGAGTTTCATGCATGTTGATACCTGTAGTTCTATTTTATTCATTTTCTATACCGTATTCTATTTTATGAATATACCATGCTTTATCCATTCTCCTGCTGATGAACAAGTGTGTTGTTTATAAATAATGCTACAGTGAGTATCTTTATAACATTTCCTAATGTGCATGTGTAGGAGTTCCTCTAGGATACCTAGGAGTGGGATTGCTGACTTACGGTGTATGAGCATCTTATATTTTACTAGATATTGCCACAATATTCATAAAAGTTATTGTCCTCATTTATATTCACCCAGCAATATATTAGAGTTCTTACTGTCTCATATGTTCACCAATACTTGGCATTGACAGGCCTTTAAAGGAATGCCAACTTCCTGGGTGTTAAATAGCTTTTCACTGTAGTTATATTTTGCATTTCTTTGATTGCTAATAAGATGTTATAATTAATTGGCTATTCAAGTTTTCGCCCCTGTAAATTGCCTGTTCACATCATCTGGCTATTTATTTATTTATTTACTTATTATTGGTTTGTAGAGAAAGAGTTCCTTAAAATGACTCAAAAAGCACAAACCATCAAATAAAATACTGATGGCTTGATAACATTAAGATGAAAGACTTCTGCTTAACGAAAGACATCAGAAATGTTTAAAAGCCACCTACTGGACGAATATATTTGCTAGATAAGCAACACATGTTTGTATCCGAAATTTAAAAATAATTTCTAGGCAGCTGGATGGCTCAGTTGGTTAAGTGTCTGATTTGTGATCTCAGCTCAAGTCTTGCTCTCAGGCTCATGAGTTCAAGCCCTGTGTTGGGGGCTTCATGCTGGACCATGGAGCCTACTTAAAATTTTTTTTTCTATAAATAATACGAAAAACTAAACAAATAATGGGCAAAGAAATGCAACAGGCAAAGCACACAAGGTTACTGAAAAGCTAACAAATGCATAATTACAAGCTTAACTTGATTGCAAATCAAAAACATGCAAATTAAATCAATGAGATACCTTCAAACATTTTAGACTGGCAAAAATAAAAAGTCCAATGCTAAAGAATCTTGGCAAGGATATGAAAGAGATTTCTGAAAACCTGCTCATGGAGTTGAATATATACATATCCTATATCATAGTAATTCCACTCCTAGGAATGTAATCTAGAACAATAATTCTTAAAATGTCACTCTTAGACCAGCAGCATCAGCACCTCATAGGAACTTGTTGGAAATGCAAATTCTCAGGCCCTACTCCAGGTCTGCTGAATAAGAGATTCTGAAGGTGGAGCCCAGAAATCTGTCTTTTAACAAGCCTTCCAGATGATGCTGGTGAATACTAACATTTGAGAATCACTGCAATAGAGCAATATTTTTCCAACTTTTTTGACTGAGATCTATAGGAAGAAATGCATTTTACATTCTGGCCCACATACATATCACATATCACGTACACACACACACACACACACACACACACCAAAAGCTTCCAGAAACAGTAATCACCCTTACTCTACAGAATATACTTTGATATTTTCTATTCTATTCCGTTTTGTTTCATTAAAAAAATTGCTTGTTGTGACCTACTAATTGTAACCTGAAGTTTGAAAAAGTGTCCTAGAGAAACTCTTATACATATGCAACAGGAGATAAGTACAGTGTTCATTGCAGAATTGCCTGTAATAGCAAAAATAAAAAGAAAATATCTTCAGGAGAATGGATACATTATAGTATATTTCTACAATGGAATACTACATAGTTCCTTATAGTATTAAAATAAGTTTCAAAAGCATGTATATTGAGTAAAAAAAGCAAGTTGTAGAAGGATATGTAGAGTATAATATCTGTACTTTTAAATATGTAAAATTATTATGAATATATAAATATGTAGTAAAAATATAAAAACATGCATCTGAATGATAAATAACAAATTCAGGATAATAGTTCCCTCTGGAGAGGAGATTGGGAAATGGGATTGGTGAGGGATACTTGGAAGTCTTCGGGTATATCCATAAGGCTCTATTATCTTTCTAACTAAGCTAATATGGAAATTATTATGTATTGATAAAGATGGCTGGCTAGGTATAATGGTATTTGCTATATTATTCTCTATAACTTTTTGTATATTAGTATTATTTTATAATAAAAAACACAAATCAAGCTGCCCTTGAACTAACAGTAAAAATATATTAGAAATGCAATCACTCAAAGGAAATTGCTTTAATATCCCTCATCCACACTGCCTTTTTTTAAAATTCAGGGACAGCCAGAACCTAATATTATTTTTTTGGTTTTGTTTTTTAAATTAAACACAACCAAGCATATGTTCCAGGGGCTTGTGTTGCCTCTTTGAGTGACATTGCAATAAAATTTTCCATTCTGGATGTAACATATACCAATAATGTGAAATAATGAGGTGATCAATAAAACAAGGATTGTTTAGAACTCTACGTATCTATTTGTCAATTTCTCAAGATTTAGAGGCCCTACACTTTCACTTTGCTACTTAGTATCAGCAATTTAAAGTCATATGTCACATGAGAGTCAGGTGGAGTATTCTAAAAAAAAAAAAAAACTCACGTAATAACAGTAAACTCTACTCAAAACCAGGTGGCCAATTATTTATGGACTACTAGCAGAGGAACTTCGGCTACCTGATATGGTGGTCCTATGAGTATTACTTGATTTATTACTAGCCTAGGAAACTGGAGGTTGCTTTTCCTTCAATTCAGGGCCTCTAATGGATATGAACTAGTTTCATCAAGATTTCTTTAAAACTCTAGGGTAGCTTCAGACCTTAGGAAACCACAAAGAACATCAGAGGAAATACACTACTTATATAGTATGGAGAGATTAATAGTCCAAGTCAAGGAAAAACACAATCACAGTACCTATGTCATGATTCCTTGGTATAATCAAAGCTAATTTCAAAGTATTAGTTTAGGTAGAAGTAAAGAAAAATGAAAACAACCCATGTTTTTTTTCTTGGTTTGGCCTATACCTTGTTTGGCTCCCCTGGATTATATGAAGAAAACATAGGAATTTTTCGGATCTCTTCCTCTGACAAACGATTTCTCTGGATCTCATCTTCTGGGACAAATTCTATTGGCTGCGTCAGCTTCTTAGGCCCAGTCCAACACTGCTCAGGTGAATTATCAATAACTTTTGCCACATGGAGACTGGGACCTTTACCCTGTGCTGCCTGTTTTCCCTTGTCCTGGAGTAATGACGGGTTCTCAGCTGTGTCACTATCTCCCACTGATGTAGCTGAGACCAGTGAGTGGGAAGCAAAGGGTTCACCTCTCATAAGTTGGAACTCTTCAAGACGTTTTTTCATTATCATCTCTTGGTAAAAACTTTCCAGGTTGTTCATGGGATCACCTTTGTTCTTCTTTTGGGGTTCATCTAGATCAAGACAAAGAGATAGGGAAGTTCTACAAAGCCTACCAATACAACCTTTCACAAATAATAAAAATTAAATCTTGGCTCTCAGATATAGAAACTCTGTGGGGATAAGTTTGACAAATGACAATAGTATACAGCTGTTTTAATGTAGTGCATCTCAAGCAATGCTGGAACTATGGTGAGGCAAGCAAGGCACCTCAGGCACAAAATTTAAGGAGGTACTCACTCTCAGAGTCATGCAAGTACATGCACCTAAGTGATAAGGACATTAAAAAAATGTAACCAGTACAGCATTATCCCACTTCACAAAATTAATAATAATTCCTGAGTTCAGATTCAAATGGCTCTGATTATCTCAAACGTCACTTCTGACACCTGGCTGTTCAATGCAGAATCTAAACCAGGCTATGGCTGTTCTCTCTCTTCTGTCTTAAAACAGTGCCCCTCTTTTCCATTTCTCCAACTCATTTTTTTCTCCATCCTATTGAATGATTAGAGGAACCACATCATTTGTTCAGAGAACAAATGAAATTTGGCTGATTATTCATCATGTTATTGTTTAACTTTTTCCTCAAACCCCTCTATCTCTTACAAACTGGCAGTTAAATCTAGATTTGTGCTATCTAATACAATAGTCACTGGCCATACAAATTTATTTAAAGTAATGTTTTAGATATCAGTTCCCCAGTTAACCGAGTCACATTTCAAATGATCAACAGCCATATGTGGCTAATGGATACCATAATGGGCAGAAGAGATAGAAACCATTTGCATCATTGTGGAAAGTTGCATTAAGATAGCGCTGATCTAGAGGCTTGACTAGATTCAGGTTCAATATTTAAGGTAGCAATCATCCATAGATAGATGGGTACTTCCTATGACATCACATCTTAGGGCATATAATGTTTGGTGGTCCCACTTTAATGATGCTAAAGTTGATCAGCAGATTTAGAAGGTATTAGTCTGATTGCTCCATTACGAAGTTTCCCCATTCACCTAATGGGTTTTGCACCCATTGATGACCATTGCCTCGATCTGTTAATTAAGAAGTTGCAAAATAAAAAAAAACAAACAAACAAAAAAAAAAAAATTAAAAAAAAAAAAGGGATCCCTGGGTGGTGCAGCGGTTTGGCGCCTGCCTTTGGCCCAGGGCGCGATCCTGGAGACCCCGGATCGAATCCCACATCGGGCTCTCGGTGCATGGAGCCTGCTTCTCCCTCTGCCTGTGTCTCTGCCTCTCTCTCTCTCTGTGTGTGTGACTATCATAAATAAATTAAAAAAAATTAAAAAAAAAGAAGTTGCAAAATGGAGCTCCCCTAATGATATTAGTTCTTCTGTATTTATTAATTCTATTATTTCTTCTGCATTTATTATCTGGAATTCTAAAATGAACTTACCGTCAACTATTTGGGTTTCCCCATATACAGTTCATACAGCAAAGGCCGGACAAATGCTTGATTTCCACCCCCATATTTACCAACTATGAAAGTAATGAGTTAGTACCTTAGAAATGTCCAATGATGACCAACGATTATTTTTAGTATAATCGTGAGATCATTTTCACGTTTGACGTGTTTCACTTTAATGTAATCTTTATTCTTTTTAGTCATCAAATTATCCTACTTGGGACCAGTAAGTCCCTTCAGATTGGCTCCTTGTGTTGCTTTCTAGTTTTCTGGCACAGCAAGATGTCACAAGCTCATTTTGAATATTTCCTGACTCAAACCTAGATTATCTCTCCAAGGAACCCTGGCTCCTTTTAATGGTAAATAGTGTTTAGAAACCACAATGTGTTTGTTGTTAGGTGTGTTGATAGCTGTTGTTTTTGCTTCTGGGGCTTTTCAGTGGACAAAGCTAGGAAATTCTTTAAAAAGAAAAATAAATCATGAGTTCCTATTGGTATTTCCACTTTAAATTTAAGATTACAAGGTTTTTACTCAAACTCTTTGATCTTAGACTTGTATCTCTTTTCACATATGCTTAAAATATTGGCTCAATGATATTAGCCTTTTCCAATAATATGTTTATAGAATTTTAAAATGTTAGTAACAATACTAATATAACTATTAATGACAAAACTACTGAATACAGTTTTATATGTCTTTGCAGTTATTTTTGTCTTTAAAATATATTCCACTAGGCATATACAAATGTTGTTTTAAAGTTACTTTACATAATTACTTTTTCTGTATGGTTATGTTACCAACTTTATTCATAGTTATATTCATTTACCTCAGGTTATTTAAGGAATTGATTTACTTCAAGAATTTTAAGAATTGATTTTTTCCTTTTTGATTATTTTTTAAATTATGCAGAACATTTACATGAATCTAAAATTAAAACTGTGTTATACAGTACCTTCACAAAGTCTCACCTCCATCTCTGTCCCCTTCATCCCATTCCTTTCCTTCTCCATAAATAATAATTTTTCTTAGGTTTTGACATTATGGTTCCATTGTTTCTTTTTTGAAAATATAAGCAAATAGGCAGGCTCACACAACACATATGTGTGTATCTACATAATTCATCAGTTACACCCCTTTCCTATATAAAAGGTAACTTACTATAAATACTGTTCTACAATTTACTTTTTTGTACTTAATAATATATCAGAAATAACTTATTAATGTGTAGAGTTCTTCCCCTTCCTCTTGATATCTGCACAGTACTCTATTGTGTGAATGTACTAGTTTATTTAACTACTCTCCTACTGATGCACATTAGTGCTGTATCCAGTATTTTTTGCTTTTATGAATAATACTCTGACAAATAGCCTTGTGCACAACAGCATTTTGTATTCTTCTAGTATATCTTTGAAACAGATTGCAAGAGGTGGCATTGCTGAGACAAAGGGTGAATGTGTATGCAATTTTTCCACATATTGCTAAATTCTACTCTGTAGGAGTTGTATTATTCTGCATTTCCACCAGCAAGGTATAAGAATATTTATAGAAGGATTTCTTAAAACCCAAAAAAAATACTAATCATTAAGGAAAATATTGACAGATTCAACTAAATTTAAAACTTCTGTTCATTGAAAATATAAAGGGAAAAGTCATAGAATGGAAAAAGATGTTTGCTGCACAAATAACTGGTAAAGAACCATTAAGAAAAGCGGCAGACAACTGAAAAGAGGCCTCACAAAAGAGGAAATATACAGGGCTAATAAATATATGCAAAAGTGCTCAACCATATTAGAATTCAGGGAAATGCTAATTAAGAAGGGTTGGGATATTAATAGAAAACTGCCATACTGGCAAAAATTAAAAAGAACACCAATATCACATGTCAGTGAAATTGTAAAGCCTCATACATTGCTGGTAGTAATGTGCACCCATAGTGAAAATCACTATAATGTTATCTACTGATGTTGAAGATTTGCTCATAATATGACTAATCAGTTCCACTCCTATATATATATACCCTAGAGAAATTTAGGCATATATGTACCAGGATACAATAATAATGTTTAGATCAGTGCTATTTAAAAAAAAAAAAAAAGATCAGTGCTATTTATAATAGCCTGAAACTAGCAAAAATATAAATGTCCATCTAAGAATCAATTACAAAACTGTAGTCAGTTTATATAATGAAATACTATATTCTAATGAAAATGAACAAATTTCAGCTACATATGACCAAGTGGATAAATATTCTAATGTATACCTTCAAAAATAAATATTCAGTGACTATTATGACTCAGGTACTATTCTTTTTTGGGATATATCAATAAATAAAACAAAGTCCCTATCTTCATAGAGCTCAGTGAATATTATATAGTATATCAGAAGGTTATGACTGCTATAAAAAATACAGCAATGTAATGGGTGATTGGAAGTGCTAGGAGGTTATAGTAGTGGTAGTTGCAATTTTAATGTTGGTCTTGGTAAGTCTCATTGAGAAAGTGATATTTGAGAGATATGACTTAAAGAAAGTGAGGGAATCTATTATGCTGATGGTAGAGCGAGGGCTCCAAAGTGGGGAATATGTCTCAAAAAATTTAAAAAGTCTGAAATCATACACATATCTGATCACAATGGAATCACATTAGCGATCCATTGCTAGGGATCCCTGGGTGGCTCAGCAGTTTGGCACCAGCCTTCGGCCCAGGGGGTGATCCTGGAGACCCGGGGTCAAGTCCCACATTGGGCTCCCTGCGTGAAGCCTGCTTCTCCCTTTGCCCCTGTCTCTGCCTCTCTGCCTCTCCCTCTCTCTCCCTCTGTCTCTATGAATAATAAATAAATCTTTAAAAAATAGAGATCCATTGCTAGAAGAAATCTTAGAAAACACAAATATTCAGAAATTAAACGATATACTTCTAAATAACTCCTAAGTCAAAGAACTCAAAAATGAAATTTAAAAAACATTTTCAACTAAATTAAAGGGAAAACACAACATATCTAAATTTATAGATGCAACTAAAACAATGTTAAGAGAGAAATTTGCAGCTTTAAACATCTACGTAAAAAAAAGAAGAATGTTTTTAACCTATAATCTGAGCTTCCAAACTAAGGAAACTAGAAAAAGAGCAAACTTAACCCAAAGCAAGGAAAAAGAAAATAATAAAAATTAAGGAATAAATCAAAGCGACATAAAACAGAAAATTAGAGAAGATCAATGAAACCAAAACCTGTTTCTTTGAAAAGTTTAACAAAATGGTGAACCCTTAGCTAGGCCAGACAAGAAAATAAGAGAGAAGACAAAAATGACTAAAATCAAGAATTAAAGATGAGGCATCATTACTGACACAATAGAACTGGAAATGATTATAAGGGAATATTATGAATAACTTTAGGCCAACAAATTAGAAACCTTAGATGAATGGGCAAATTCATAGAAAGATACAAATTACCAAGCAGATTCAAATATAAAGAGAATAGCTGAATAAACCTATAATAAGTAAATTAGTTCAATCAGCAATCAACAGTCTACCCACAAAGAAAAGTTCAGGTCCAGATACCTTCATTGGTGAATTCTACCAAATATTTAAAGAAATAATGTCAATCATGCACAAACACTCTCAGAAAATAGAGGAGGGAATCTTTTCCAACTTATTCTATGATGTTGGTCTATGATATCAATAGTATACTGAAACCAAAGCTAAACAAAGACATCACAAGCAGGGAAAACTACAGATATCCCTCATGAACAGACAAAAAAATCCTTAACAAAAAATTAGCAAGTCTGCCTAATTCAGGCATTCTCAATATATAGAAATGATTATACACATATAAGTGGAATTTATCTCAGAAATGAGATTGGTTTAACATCTAAGAAATCAATGAATACATCATATTAATAGATTAAAACATTAAATCACATGAGCCCTATAGTGAATGCAGCAAAAGCATTAAATAGAATCCAACACTCATCCATGATTTTTTTAAAAACTTCAATTAACTAGGAATAGAAGGGAACAACTTCAGCCTGCTGAATGATATCCCAAAAATGTCCACATCCTCATTCCTGGAATCTATGAAAATGTTACATGACAAACGAGACTCTACAGATGTGATTAAGTTACAGATCTTGAGTTAGGGAGATTATCTTGGATTATGCAGGTAGGCCCAATATAATTACAAGGATCCTTACTAGGAGGAGGCAGGAGGGTCAGAGACAGAGTAATAGATGGAAGTAGAAGTTGAAGTAATGTGAGGAAAGGGCCATGAGCCAAGGAATTACAGGTGGATTCTAGACATTGGAAAAGGCTCCCCTAGAGAACTCCAGAAGGAAGGCAACCTTATGCACAACTGATTTAACAACTTCTGACCTCTAGAACTGTAAGAGAAGAAATTAGTTGCTTTAAGCCACTAAGTTTATAATAATTAGTTACAGCACCCACAGGAAAGAATGTACTATGATTCTAAAGATCGTGTACAAAAAACCTAGAGCTAAGATCATAGTTAATAGTTAAAAACTGAATGTTTTCCCCTTAAGACTGGGAAAAGGCAAAGATGCTTGCTCTCACCACTTCTTTTTGGAAGATTTTATTTATTCATTCATGAGAGACACAGAGAGAGAGGCAGAGACAGGCCGAGGGAGAAGCAGGCTTCCCACAGGGAGCCCGATGTGGGACGTGATCCCTGGGATCACGCCCTGAACTGAAGGCTGATGCTCAACCACTGAGCCACCCAGGTGGCCCACACTACTTCAATTTGACACTGTACTGAATTCTAGATTGTGCAAGGAAACATACATACATACATACATACATAGACATCCAGATTGGAAAGAAAGAAGTTAAAACTGCCTTATTCATAGGCAACATAATTGTCTAAGTAGAAAATCTGAAGGTATCCACGATAAAACTACTTGAATTAAGTAAAAAATTACAAGATCAAGAATGCAAGACAGATATACAATAATCAATTGTATTTCTATATACATGTATGTAATAATCAGAAAATGAAATAATGGTACACCTGGGTGGCTCAGTGGTTGAGTGTCTGCCTTCGGCCTAGGGCGTGATCCTGGGGCCCGGGGATCAAGTCCCACATCAGGCTCCCTGCATGGAACCTGCTTCTCTCTCTGCCTATGTCTCTGTCTCTCTCTCTCTGTGTCTCTCATGAAGAAATAAATAAAATTAAAAAAAAGAAAATGAAATAGAACAATTCTGTTCACAAGAGCATCAAAATGAAAAAGTAAGAATTAGTAAAAAAATATAATATTTGTAAACTTAAAACTATAAAACATGCTGAAATAAATTACAGAAGAGCTATATAAAGGACGAGACATTCTATGTTCATGGACTAGAATATTCAATATTATTAAAATAGCAGTTTTCCCCAAATTGAACTACAAATTCAACACAATCCTTATCAAATATCAGCAGGCTTTTTTTTAATAGAAAAATTGACAAGCTTGTTCTAAAATTTACATAGAAATACAAAGGGCCTAGAATAACCAAAGCTATTTTGAAAAACAGGAGGAAAATTGGAGGAATTACACTACCTGATTTCAAAATTTATATAAAAGTAAAGACATTCAGAGTATAAGGATAGGCATATACATCAATAGAACCAAAACAAGTGAAATAAACCCTTACATTTATGGTCAATTGATTTTCCACAAAAGTGCCAAGACAATTCATTGGGGGAAATAATAGTCTTTATAATAAATAGTTCTGGGACAGTTAGATATGCATATTTAAAAATATGAACTTAGAACCTTTATCTCACTCACAAAAATGAACCCAAAATCGATAAGAGATCTAATTGTAAGAGCTCAAACTATACACATTCTAGAAGAAAACACAGGAGAGTAGTATCTTTCCTACCTTGAGTTCAGTAATGATTTCTCAGATATGATACCAAAAAGCCCATAAAGGTTACATAAAGGAACAAATTAATAAATGGAACACCATTAAAATTAAAAACTTTTGTGCTTCAAAAGATACCATTAAGAAGATAAAAAGATAAACTACAGACTGGAAGAAAATATTTTCAAGTCATAAAACTTATAAAGTGCTTGTATTCAGAATACATAAAGAACTCTTACCACTCAATACTAAGAAAACAATCCAACCAAAAAATGGGTAAAAGACTTGAATAGACAACTCATCAAAGAAGATATAAGAATGGCTAATAAACACATGAAAAATATTCAGGTTATTTCTTATTATAAAAATTCAAATTAAAACCACGATGAGATATTAGTACACACCTACTAGTATGGCTGTAAAAAAAAAAGGAGGGGTACAAAAAGTGTTGGAAAGGATGTAAAGAAGTAGGAACACTCATACATCACTGATGAGAAAGTAAAATGATGCAACCACACTGGAAAACAGTTTGGCCATCCCTCAAGTGGTTATACAGAGTTATCATATGATCTAGAAAGTCCAGTCACTCGAGAGATATGAAAACACGTCCACACAAAAACTTGGACATGAATGTTAATAGTATTATTCACAGTAGACAAGAAGTGGAAACAACCCAAATGCCATCAGTGATGAAAGGATAAATAAAATGTGGTATATCCATACAATGGAAAATTATTTAGAAATAAAAAGGAATGAATTGCTGATACAGGCTACAATAAGAACAAACTCTGCAAACATGCTGACAGAAACCAAATTCCAAAGACCACATATTGTTAAGACTCCATTTATATGAAACACCTAGATTCAACAAATTTATAGAGACAGAGGCTTGGGGTAGAAGTGGGAGTGATTTATTGCAAATAAACTCATGGGAATTTTGCAGAGGGATGGAAATGCCCTAAGACTGAATTGTATTGATGATTGCATAATTCAATAAATTTACTAAAAGTCACCTAATTGAACATTTATAATAGGGGAATTTTAACACTATTCAGTCTCACACAATGTTAGAACAGAAAATAGGGAAAATGTATTCAAAGACACTAAAGAATAATTAAATGAATGAGAAGATACAGCATATTCACACTTGAAGATCTGAAGATTCATACTGTAAATATGTCAACTCTCCTCAATTCATTTAAATACTTGATGGAATTTCAGTTGAAATCACATAAGAGAAAGTATGTGTGTGAGTATGTGTGTGTGTAACCTGACAAACTGATCCTAAGATTTCCATGGAAAAGCAAAGTATCAAAAGTAAATAAAATACTTTTGAAGAAGAACAAGGTAGAAGGAATGTTTTTTATTGTACTGGATATCAAGACATTAAAAAGCTAAACTGTGATACTGATTCTGATAAACTGATAGCCAAAAAGATCAAAGGTATCAAAGAGAACCCATAAAAACACCCATGCATACATGAACACCTGATATATGACAGAACTAGCAATACAATAACAGTACAGGGACATTTTCAAAACATAGTGTTGGGATAGAGGGTTAGTTATATTGTAAAAACAAACAAACCTGAAATCCTACTTTACACCATATACAGAAATCAATTCCAGTTGGATCAAAGACTTAAATGTGAAAGGCAAAAACATAAAGCCTTCAGAATAAAGAACAATATCTTCCTGAGCTCATGTAGGGTAGGATTCATTGATCAAAGTACAAAAATCACAAAGTAGAAAGAAAAATTAATAGATTTTATTATATAAAAATGAACTTTTATTCATCAAAAGATGCTATAAAGGGAGTGAAATGATAAGCCACAAAATGGGAATAGGCATTTTTATATAGCCAACAAAGAGCAAGTATCCACAATAATAAAGAACTTGTACAAATTTATAAGAAATGCATATTAAGATGAGAGATGAAATTTGGAGATAGAATAGATAGAATATTCAGGACATATAACCACAACACTTTCCTAGTTCCCTCCTCTCCATAGCAGTACTGAAGGTAAGTAGTGATCATTGAGATCTGCCATATCCTAGGGTTTGGGGGCTGAGGTACTCCTTTGATACATGCCTAAAGTGACCTTTGAACCAAGACTGCATCTGGACACATATAAGCAGTTGAAAAGATATTCAGGTAGGAAATAGACATTTCCACATTTGCTAAATAGGCAAAAGAACTGAATAGCCATTTCACAAAGGAAGATATCCAAATGGCAAATTATGTGCAAGAGGGTTTCCAACCTCATTAGATATCAAGAAAAGGAGTTAAAACCACAATGAAACAAACAAAACAACATGGACTCCTGAAAAATATCAATGCCTGCAAGATAGACAGACAGACACACACGCACACACACACACTCACACACACAGAGGAGAACTTTTATAAAGCAAACTAAATGCAACGTTTGATCTCTGATTACATCCTGGATTTAAAATTGAGAAATCTAATTAGAAACTCTATATTAGATAATATTAGTGCAATAATGCTAAATATCTTAAGAATGATCATAATACTATGATTATACAGGAAAATTTCTATGTTCTTAGAAGAGACATAATGAAGTATTTAAGAGTAAAACCTCTTAATGTCTGAAATTTATTTTCAAATTGTGTAGCAATAAACAAACTACACACAGATTCCAGTGTAGAGAAAAACAGAGGTAGAGCAAATGTGGCAAAATGTGGTTGGTAAATGTACTTGAAGGGTGTGGGTGTACTATTCTTTCAATTTTTCTCCATGTTTGAAATTTTTCAAAATAGAAGGTTGAGGAAAATAAGATTTTCCTAACCCTTGAAAAATAAGAAATAACATAAATGAATCCTAATTATTAAGAAAGGGGAAAATAATATAGTGAAATATAATTAAATACCCATCAGATGGGAGTCTGACAATACCCAGTGTGGACAAAGATATGGAACAACCTGAACCTTCTTCACATGTGGTTGGTGGGTTTTTAACTTGGGACAATCCCTTCACAAAAGAGTTGAGATCTATAAAGTTGAGCAGGTATGAATTTTTCACCCCTCAATTCCACTCCTAGTTATATACCCTGAGAAACTCCTGCCCATGTCCCAGGATACATGTACAAGAATGCTAACAGTAGTAGGACTGATACTTGTAGCCCCCACAAATGGAAACAACCCACATGTCCAACTACAGTAAAATGGATAAATAAGTACTGATATGTCCACATAAAGGAATACTATACTACTGTGAAAGTGAATGAACTATGGCTATGCATTGTAATGTGGATGAATCTCACAAATATAATGTTACATAGAAAAGGAAGGCCCAAGAGATTACACACAATCCAATTCACTGATATAATGCCTAAAAACAAGTAAAACTAACCTACTGTCTAGTGATGTATGTATGGGTGGTAAAAATATAAAGAAAAGCAAAGAAATTATTATCACCAGTCAGGAGACTGTTTATATCTGGTAGTCAGGGGGATGTGATTTCTGAAGAGCATACAGGGACTTTGGAGTATTGGCAAAGTTTGATTTCTTGACTTGACTGAACACATGTGTTAAGCGACTCTCTAGTGTGATCCATTTCATTATTAAAAATATTTTTAAAAAAGTAAGAGGGAAAGAAGAGGAGAGAACTCAATATACTGGGTTGAATAGTATCCCCCTAAAATTCATGTCCACCCAGAACCTCAGAACGTAACTTATTTGGAAATAGCATATTTACAGATACAGTTAGGTAAGATAAGGTCGCACTGGATTGGTGCGGGTCCTAAATCCAATGCCTGATGTCTTTTTAAGGAGGTCACGTAGAGACACAGGCACACAGACACACACATCACATAATGACAGAAGCAAAGATTGGAGTGATGTCTCTGCAAGGCAAGGATTGCCAGCAACCACTAGAAGCTAGAAGCTAGGGCACTGAACAGATTCTTCCTCAGAGTCTCCATAAAAACCAAGCCTGTCAACATCTCGATTTGAACTTCTAGCTTCCAGAACTGTGAGAGAATAAATTTCTGTTGTTTTCACTCACCTTGTTTGTGGCACTTTGTTAACAGCAGCCCTAGGAAACTAATATAGATTTTGTACTGGGAATCAGGGTGCTGCTGTAACAAATACTTAAAAAGGTGTAAGTGACTTTGGAATTGGGAAATGGGTAGAGGCTGGAAGAATTTCTGAATTGCCTGACAGCAAAAGGTTGGTTGCCTTGAAGAGACTGTTAGTAGAAATACGGATGTAAATAGTAGTTCTGGTGAGTGCTCAGAAGAGGCCAGTAGAGAAAGCTTCCATCATGTTAGAGAATACATATATCATCATGAATAGAATACTGCTAGAGATATGAACATTAGAAAATGTATTTCTGGTGAGGCATCAGAAGGAAATGATGAACATGATGAACATGTTTCCATGGATGCTGGAAGAAAGGCAATCTTGGTCATCAAGTGGCAGAAACTTGGCTGAATCAAGTTTGGCTGTTGGGTAGAAAGTGTAAGTGATGAACCTGGATATTTAGTTGAACCTGGATATTTCCAAGCAAAGTGTGGAAGATGCAGCCTGATTTCTCTTTGCTGCTTACAATAAAATGAAGAGAAAAGAGAGATAAATTAAGGAAAAGATCTGTGAAAAAAGAAACCAGCACTTGATGATCTATAGAATTCTCAGTGTATCTAAACAATGTGCTCTGGAAACAGGGCCAATGGTATGGCTGGACAGACCTTCACTGAAGAGATTAGGTGTGTGATTCATGAATGCAATCAACCATCTCAGCAAAAGCCAGGAAGAGAGGAGGGGTTATCCAGAAAGGATTTGTGGAAAACCCTTATAACTGATTATAGGGATCTCTTGACATGCATGAGACAAATAAGGTTTCAGAGAATTGTATATCAGCAGAAACAGTGCCAGCCTGGTGTGAAAGTGAAAAAGACAGGACAAAATGAAGGATGAAGGTAAAGTACAGTCTGGCCTCCAAATAATCATATCCATCTCACACACAAAATACATTCACCCCATTGTAGCATCCACAAAAGTCTTAACCTATTCCAGGTAAAGAATAGAATATCTTTCTAGAATATCTAGATATATATCTAGAATATATATCTAGATATATATCTAGAATATCTCTAGCAGTATTCTTTACCTTTGCGAAGGTAAAGCCACAGATGCAAAAGCCAGTGAGGTGGGGCTTCAGCTACCCTGGTAGGCTGAAAAGGTGGGGCTATCCCAGAGGACCCAGAGAACAAGACTACCCCTGGAGGACAGAGGACAGAGCACTGAGCCCAGAGCATCACTCTCAGGCTCTGAGACCTAAGAGAATTTGCCCTCCTGGGCTGTTAACTTGCTTTAGACCAGTAACCCCTTTATTCCTTCCTTTCTGCCCTTTCAGAATGGGACTGCCTATCCTATGCCTGTTTCACATTGTCTTTTGGAAGCAGATAATTTGTCTAGTTTCACAGGTCTCTGGACAGAGAGGAATTTCGCCCTAGGGTGGAGCATACTCAAAAGCCTCACTGACACCTGTTTTTTTTTTTTTTTTTGAAATAAGCTTTTATTTCATAATCTTTTAAAATACTTTTTAAAGTCATGCAGATTATAATATTTGAATTTTTATATTTGTATAATCATAAAAAGTAATAAAAGATTTTCATAAGTAGACACATCAAAAAAAGTTTGCACTGTTTGGGGATGATAATAAGGATAAAAATAAAGGGTGATTTTTAAAAAAATACAAATCATTCCATTTTCTTTCTTTTTTTTCCTTTTTTTCTCTCTTTTTAAAAAGGTTTACTTATTTATTTATTTATGAGAGACACAGAGAGAGAGAGGCAGAGACATAGACAGAGGGAGAAGCAGGCTTCCTGCAGGAGCTTGATATGGGACACCTGGTTTTGATTATTTAAATGCCACTTGAGAATTTTTGAGTTGATATTTAGATGAGCTTTGGAACTTAAACTTGATGCTGGAATAGGTTAAGACTTTTGTGGATGCTACAATGGGGTGAATGTATTTTGTGTGTGAGATGGATATGATTATTTGGAGGCCAGACTGTACTAGGTTGAATAGAGTACCCTCAAAACTCATGTCTATCCCAAGCCTCAGACATGACTTATTTTGGAAACAGGGTCTTGGTAGATGTCATTAGTTAGGATGACATTACATTGAATTGGGGTGGGCCCTAAATAAAATGCCTAATGTGCTTATAAGAAGGCCGTGTGAGGGATCCCTGGGTGGCTCAGGGGTTTAGCGCCTGCCTGCCTTTGGTCCAGGGCATGATCCTGGAGACCCGGGTTTGAGTCCCACATCAGGCTCCCTGCATGGAGCCTGCTTCTCCCTCTGCCTGTGTCTCAGCTTCTCATGAATAAGTAAATAAAATAAAATAAAAAAAAAAAGAAGGCCGTGTGAAAGCACAGAGACACAGACACACACTGAGACTGTCATGTGATGATGGAGGCAGAAACTGGAATAATGCGGGTATAACACCAAGGATTTTTTTGGCAAATGCCAAAAGGTAGAAGATACAAGGAAGCCTTCAGAAAGAGCATGGCCCTGCCAACACCTTGATTTTAGACTTCTCGCTACTGTGAGAGGATAAATTTCTGTTGTTCTAAGCCACTACATTTGTTGTCATTTGTTATGGCAGTCCTAGAAAAAGAATACAGTGATTAAAGAAAATCCTTCTAAGAAATTCTGTTGCAAAGCGAAGGAAAAATGATTGACATACACAATATGAATGAATCTCAAAAAAAACCTGCTCAGGTAAGGAAGCCTTACAGAAAGAAAACAAAGTATATTGTTTCAGTTAGATGAAGTTCTAGAACAGGAAAAATGAATCTATAGTGGAAAAAAGTCAAAACACTAGTTGCCTCTTGGGAAATTACTTACAAGAAGTATGATAAAACTTTCTGGAATGGTGGTAATCTTCTATGGATTAAGTTACACAGATGCAGTGGTATGCTAGAAATGGTCCAATGATTATACACGTATCTTCCAGATTCCATGTTCAGTGATAACTTTGGTAGTTTGAAATTTTCCATGGTGCAAGTATGTACACCATGGAAACTGGCAAATGGTAGAAATCAGAGCCCTTTTACTTTCTGGAGAGCCAGCTGTTAAACATTTACCAACACATCATTATAAAAACGTATACACTGGTCAAAAGTTAGCAAATAAACACTTAAAATTTGTGCATTTCATTGAACATAAATTTTGCATCAAAAGAAAAAAATTTAAATATTTAATTCTAGCTAACAATATGCATACTGAAGTATTTAGGAGGGTATGCATTTACATTGGCAATTTATTTTAAATACATCAAGAAAGATGGATCGATAAATGAGTAGAGGGATAGACATGTGATAAAATAAAATATTAATGGTAGAGTCTAGTTGGTGATGTAATAGATGTTTGTGATAAAAATCTTTCAACATTCCTGTGTGTTTGAAAATTCGCATTAAAGACTGGAGAAACATCATTTCCTGTATGGATATCAAAAATATTAATATATGTACTTAATTCTATTATTTTGATTCCATTTTGATATTTCATTTTTAAACCAAGTGCTACTTATTGTGATCACAGTAAATGGAGAGAATCAAAACATATTCTTTGCTCAAGTAGCTAACAACTGAAGGGAATTTTTTGTTTTTATCATTTTTTAAAGAGAATTCATGGTAGGAGTCTGTACACTATGGAAACCGGCAAGTAATACAAAGCATGTTAAGATCCTGAAAGGAAAAATGCAATACTTGGGATAACTGACCAAGGTATCTAAGGAGATAAGAAGGCTAGGATCCAGCACAAAAGTGTAATGATTAACTTCAGGCATGAAGGATGTACCTACCACTGAGTTGGGATGGAAGAAAATAAGAGTGAGGATATGGAAGTTAGCAGAGTCAGGCAGAAAGCAAATGGTTCATAGGCATACATGTACAAGCTAAACTTCTATGTTCTGCAAAAGAATCCATATGACAAAATCTTTGCAATCTTGGGTTAGAAAGAAATCTTAGCTATAGGACCAAAAGCAGAAGTTATGAAAAAAAAGTAAATTTGACTTTGTCAAATTCACGAACTTCAGGAGATACTGTTAAGAGAGGTAACATCAGTGAAAATGGCAGAGTATGGACCTCCTGAAATTCTCTCCTCCAACAAGCAATGAGAACACTGGCCAAAATGGTCAGAATCAGCTTCTCCAGGACTCTGGAAATTAACCAAGGGCCTGCAGCAATCTCAGAAATATTTATTCAATAAAAATAGTTAAATCTCAGTATGAATAATACATTTTGTGGCATTTTAACTTGCCCTTTTCTTGTCCTTTTCTCCCAGATCTGTGGTAACCTTGAAAACCAACAACCTGAAATTGCAGCAAAAACCAGGAGCCTGGCAGCCACTGGAGAAGAAAAAACAGGGCTGGAACTCATTCAAAGCACCATTATCAGAGAACAGTCATTATGTGGTCTTTCTAGTGACAGGCAATACTCTCCTTAATGTAACCCAAAGCTCACCACCCAGTGCTAAGAGACTTCCCCAGAACTTTCGTGGAAAATGATCAGAGGCAGTTGGTGAATTCTTCCCCTGCCTGAGGTGGTGGAGTTGGAATAATCAATAGGTTAACCAAAAAGCTTAGAAGGAAATCTTGAGGGATGAAATGTCCTTAAAGGACACTGAAAAGCTCCAACATACTCCCAGGAATCTAGAAGGCCACACATGTGCACAGGCCTGTCCACATGGCTAGAGCTGTATGCATGCTCAGGAAAGACTAGAAAATCCCTAAGCTCTTACCTCTGACTAATCTCAAGTCTCTGCACAAGCAGGAAATGAGGGCTAAGATGGAGTTGTAAACTGCTTAGCTGCCTGTGGAAGATGTGCTTAGCTTGCATACAAATCCCTCAGTGCTAGGAAATCCCTCAGGACTGGGAAAAGTACTAGTTTTGGGCATAGTTAAAACACTGCATTAAGTTAAAGAAGGTCACATGTTATAAGGTCCCACTTATAACAAAATGTCCAGAATAGGCAAATCCCCATATAGAGGGATAATAGATTAGTCACTGTCTGGGCTGGGAGAAGAAAAAGGGACTGAGAGCCATCTTTGAGGTATTGGAAATGTTCTAAAACTAGAATATGATGATGGTTGACCAACTCTGTAAATTTACTACAAGTCACTGAATTGTACACTTAAACGAGTGAGTTTAATACCATGTAAATCATAACACAATAAAAAGTGGGAAAAAATGACCCAACTACATTCCATAAGAAACTTATTTTTTAAAAAACATGAAACTCACTTTTAAATATAATAGTATAGATAGGATAAAAGTAAGATGGGGAGAAATTTCTTCTAGAATGTTGGAGTAAGGACCTTGAAAATCCACTCTTCCATAAAAAATTAAACTTTTGATAAGTCTGGAAATTAAATAAAGGTATACAATAATAGGAGGAACAGTTGTTCAAGAAAAACAGCTGAGGCTCAATGAGAATAGTAAGATTTCAACTTTCTGAAATCACATTTCCCTCTCCCCAACTTTGCAGTAGCTTTGAAAACCAACAATACAGTGGTTGTAAATAAAACCGCAGTCTAGCTGATACTACAGGAAGTAGAGCAGTTCTGGAGTTCACCAGAAGCGCCATCCTCAGAGAACTGTCGCTGTTTGACCAGCCTAGTACTTTGCTGAAGCTACATTCCGAGGGCTTGTTTTTTTTTGTTTTGTTTTGTTTTGTTTTTAAGAATGTAAACAGCTTAGTTTATCTTAATTTAACTCTCACAGAAATGCTTTCCCTGAATGAAGATTTGTTTTTGTTTTTGTTTTGTTTTGTTTTGTTTTTTGTTTTTGACTTGGTTCATATCTCACTCTGTAGGAACAGCCCAGCCCTAGGGCATTTGTCAAAACCAATTGGTGAAGGTTGTTTAACATGTAGCTGCTTGAGACAGCATTACCAGGTGGGGCTAACAAGAGGATGACAAAAAAATTAAAAGAAGACACAGGGAATGAGAATCACATTTATGGGTTTCAAAATATACTACAAAGCTATAGCAATCAAAATACTATGGTACTAAAATACAGACAGACAAACAGACCAGTGGAACTGAAGAGAAAACCCAGAAATAAATCCTCACATACATGGTCAACTGATCTTTGGTAAGACTGGCAGGAATATACAATGGGGAAAGGATAGTTTCTTCAACAAAAGATGCTAGAAAACTGAATCTCCACTTGCAAAAGAATGGAAAGGGACCCGTATTTTATACCATTCACAAAAATCAATTAAAAATAGATTAAAGGCTTAAATAAGACCTGAAACTCTAAAACTCCTATAAGAAAACATGGAGAAAAATCCTCTTGACACTGATATTGGCAATGATTTCTTTATAACTCCAAAAGCACAAGCAACAAAAGCAAGAATAGAAAGTGGAACTATATCAAATTACAAAGCTTCTGCATAGCAGAAGACACAATTAACAGAGTGAAAAGGCAACATATAGAATGGGAGAAAATATTTGTAAACCATATATCTAATAAGAGATTAATATTCAAAACATATAGGGAACTACAACTCAATGCCAAAGAAACAAAACCTGTGAAACTAATATAACACTGTATGTTAACTATACTGGAATTCAACATTTTTAAGATTTATTTGTTTGACAGAGAGAAAGTGTGGGTAAGGGGAGGGGTAGAGGAAGAGAATCTTCAAGCAGACCCCCTTCCCCGCCCCCCGCCCTGAACACAGAGCCCAGTGCAGGCTGGATCTCACAACCCATGAGATCATGACCTAAATCAAAACCAAGGGTTGGACACTTAATCAACTGGGCCATCCAGGCACCTTGGAATTAAAATTTTTAAAAATAATTTTAAAATTAAAAAAATCTGATTAAAAACTGTGCAAAGTATTTGTATAGACACTTCTCCAAAGAAGATACACAGATGGCCAAACAGGTATATGAAAAGGTGCTTAACAGCATTAATTATCAGGGAAATGCAAATCAAAACCACAATGACATATCACCTCACAACTGTTAGGTTAGGACAGCTAACATCAAAACCCAAAATATAACAAGCATTGGTGAGGGTCTTGAAAAACTGGAATCTTTGTACACTTTTGGTGGGAATGTAAAATGGTGTAACTACTACCAAGAACAGTATGGAGTTTATGCAAAAGATTAAAAATAGAAATACCATACGATAAAGCAACTCTACTTATGAGTATTCAAAGAACTGAAATCAGAGTCTGTAAGAGATATCTGAACTTCCTATATTCCTGGCAGCACTGTTCATGATAGCCAAGATGTGGAAACAACCTAAATGTCCATCAGTGAATGAATAAAGAAAATGTAGTATCATGCATACAATGGAATATTATTCAGCCTAAAAAAAAGAAAATCCTGCCATGTGACAACACAAATGAACCTTGAAGATACCATGCTAAATGAAATAAGCCAGTCACAAAAGGACAAATACTACATGAAACAACTTACATAAGGTATATAAAATAAACACATAGAAGCAGAATATAATGGTGGTTGCCAGGGACTAGGGGAAGAAGAAAATGGGGAGTCATTATTCAAAGGTTATAAAGTTTCAGCTACGCAAAATGACTAAGTTGTAGAGACCTATTGTACAATAGAGTGCCTGTAGTTAACAACATGGTATTTTCCACCAAAAAATTTGATTGGGTAGATCTCATGTTAAATGTTCTTAAAAAAAGAAAAGCAAAATAGGGAATGAAATGTCCATAAGGGTCTTTGAAAAGTTCAGATATACTCCTGGGACTCTAGAAGGTAACAAACATGTGCTGGGTTATGTGTACGCCCGGGAAAGTTAGGACCTGAGAAGTCATTAAACTCTCACCTCTGGCTGACCTTGAGGGTCTGTACAAGCAGGAAGTGAAGTCTAAGAATTACAAACTGTCTGCCTGGGCATGGAAGGAGTGACCCAACACAGACAGACAGCACACACACACACACACACACAAAGGCTGGTAGAACTTTTTGGTTCAAGGTATTTAAGGAAAACTTTCTCCAATAACTAGTGGGCCACTATGCTGAGTGAACAGACTTCAGTGGCTGTACATGACAAAGCTTTCAAATTTACAGAATTAGTCTAGGAAAATCACTATACAAATAGCAATAACAACAAACCCTGGGGTGTGTGTGGGAGAATGATTTTCAGAGTTGTCACATGACATTATTTTATTTTTTTATTTTTTATTTTTTTAATTTTTATTTATTTATGATAGTCACAGAGAGAGAGAGAGGCAGAGACACAGGCAGAGGGAGAAGCAGGCTCCATGCACCGGGAGCCTGACGTGGGATTCGATCCCGGGTCTCCAGGATCGTGCCCTGGGCCAAAGGCAGGCGCCAAACCACTGCGCCACCCAGGGATCCCACATGACATTATTTTAAATGTCTCATCTGCAACAAAAAAATTCTAAGACTGTTATGGACTGAGTATTTGTGCTCCCCCTTTACCAATTTGTATGTTGAAACCCTACTGGTGATGTGATGGTAATAGGAAGTGAGAACCTTTGGGAGGTAACGGGATTAGATGACATCATGAGGGTGGAGCCCTCATAAATGGGATCAGTACCCTTACAGAAGTCTTGAGAGAGCTTGCTTCCTCTCCCTGCTCTCTGACATCTGAGGATCCAATAAGAAGTTAGCAGTCTGCAACCTAAAAGAGGGCACTCATCAGAACCTGATCATACTGGAACCCTGATCTCAGACTTCCAGCCTCCAGAACTGTGAGAAATAAATCTGTTGTTTATAAGCTACCCAAATGATTGTACTTTGATACACAGGAAAAAAGAAATAGTTAATAGAAACTTTTCTGAGAAAGCACATTGGGCTTCTCAGACAAAACTTTTAATCAGTTATTTTAAGTTCTTCAAATAGATGTGATATATATATACACACACAATGGAATATTACTCAGCCATTAGAAACAACGAATACCACCATTTGCTTCAACGTGCATGGAACTGGAGGGTATTATGCTGAGTGAAGTAAGTCAGTCGGAGAAGGACAAACAACATTATATGGTCTCATTCATTCGGGGAATATAAAAAATAGTGAAGGGGATTAAAGGGGAAAGGAGAGAAAATGAGTGGGAAATATCAGAGAGGGTGGCAGAACATGAGAGACTCCTAACTCTGGGAAATGAACAAGGATGGTGGAAGGGGAGGTGGGTGGGGGGTAGGGGTGACTGGGTGATGGGCACTGAGGGGGGCACTTGACGGGATGAGCACTGGGTGTTATACTATATGTTGGCAAATCGAACTCCAATTAAAAAAATATACAAAAAAATAAAATAGATAATGGATAAACAATTGAAAAAAAAGTAAGTCCTTCAAATAATTAAAGGAAACCATGTATAAAGTACTAAAAGAATGTTTCAGAATGCCTTACTAAATAGGGAATAAAAATAAAGAGACAGAAATTATAATAAAGAACCAAATAGAAATTCTGGAGTTGGGGTGCCTGGGTGGCTCAGCAGTAGAGTGACTGCCTTTGGCCCAGGGCATGATCCTAGAGTCCCGAGATCGAGTCCCACATCAGGCTCCCTGCATGGAGCCTGATCCTCTCTCTGCCTATGTCTCTGCCTCTCTCTGTGTGTGTCTCTCATGAAAAAATAAATAAAATCTTAAAAAAAGAAATTCTGGAGTTAAAAAGTACAATAACTGAAATGAAAAATATACTAGAGGGGCTAAACAGAAGATCTAGGCTGACAGAAGAATCAGCAAACTTGAAGATATGTCAACTATCATCTAAGGAAGATTACTCAATCTGAGGAACAAAAACAAGAAAGACTAAAGAAAAAATAACAGAGCCTCAGAGACCTATGGGCAAACATCAAGCATACCAACATATGCATAATGGAAATCTCAGAAGAAGAAGGAGCACAAAGAATATTTGAAGAATTAATGTCTGAAAACTTCTTCAAATTGATGAAAAGCATTAATCTACACATTACAGAACTCGACAGAATCCAAGTAGGACAAACTCAAAGGGACCTACTTGGAGTCCGTCCAAGAGACATTTAGAAATGTAGCCAAATTGTCAAAAGCTCAAAAGCAAAAGATGAAGATTGAATCCTGACTATAGCAAGAGAGAAGTGACTCATCACGGATAAGGAGTCCTAAATAAGATCAACAGTTGACTGTTAAACAGAAACTACAGAGACTAAAAGGCAGTAAGATGACATATTTGATGCACTAAAAGAAAAAGATTGCCAACCAAAAACTTCACTGGCAAAAAACTATACTTTCAAACTAAAGGAGAAATTAAGAGGAACACTTGGGTGGCTCAGTAATTGAGCATCTACCTCTGGCTCAGGTCATGATCCCAAGGTCCTGGGATCGAGTCCCGTATCAGACTCCCCACAGGGAGCAATCTAAGCATAGATTGAAAGAATTCATCACTATAAGACCTACCCTCTGAGAAAAACTATAGGGAATACTTCAGGCTGAAATAAATGGACACTCTTCAGCAACTCAAAGAAAAAACACTAGTAAAGTTGATTATATAAATAAACATAAAAATACAGTATAAATGTATTTGTCTTTGTAACTCTTTTTCGTGTCCTGACTTAAGAGATAATTACATAATGCAATAATTATAAAACTATATTGATGAGCTTAAAATATATATAAAGATGTAATTTTCATGACAGTAGTAGTACAAAGGAGGAAGGAGAAAACAGATAAACAGGACTAAGTTTTTGAGTATTTTTGAAATGAAGTCAGTATTAATACAAGCTAGTTTGTTTAAGCTGTTAATTAGAATATCCTAGACAACTATTAAGAAAGCAACTAAAAAGTAATAAAAGAAACAAGTTGATTAAAATTATATATTGGAAAAACCTATTTAATATGAAGGAATAAATGGAGTAACAGGAACAAAAAAGATACAAGACATTCAGAAACAAATAGCAAAATGGCAGACCAAATCCTATCTTATCAAAAGACTCCAATTACATATATTAAATATAAATGAACTAATAAGCATTCAATTGGAAGAGTGGATTTAAAATGGAAAACACGGGGTGGCTGGGTGGATCAGTCAGCTAAGCATCTCTCTTTGGCTCGGGGAATAATCCCAGGATCCTGGAATCAAGCCCCAGGGATCCTGCTTCTCCTTCTCCTTCTCCCTCTGTCCCTCTGTCAAATACTTGCTCTCTGTCAAATAAATAAATAAAATCTTCAGAAAAATAAAAAAGGAAAACACGACCTATTTGCTGTCTACAAGAAATACAATTTAGATTTTTTAAAAAGTTGAAAGTAAAAGGATGGAAAAAGATGTTCCACGCAAACAAGAATCAAAGTAGGGCAGGTTATAAGAAAAATTTCCTTTTTCTTATTTCCTTGGTAAGTCTAGCTAAAGGATTATGAATTTTGTTGATCTTTCTGAAGGACTTTTGGTTTTGCTGATTTTCTATATTTCCTTAATTTTCTATTTAATTATTTTTGCTCTAATCTTTATTATTTTCTTCCTTCAGTTTGATGTGGGTTTAGGTTGCTTTTCTTTTTGTAGATTCTTTTTTTTATTAAGACTTTATGTGTTTAGAGCAGTTATAGATTCATAGCAGAAATGAGGGAAGGTACAGATTTCCCACATAACCCCATCCCCACACATGTACAGCCTACCCCATTATCAATATCCTCCATCAGAGTGGTACACGTGTTACAACTAATGAATCTACATCAACCCATTATGATTACCTAAAGTTTATAGTTTACATTACAGCTCATTCTTGGTATCACACATTCTAAGGATTTGGACCAATTTTTGTAGTTTAAAAAAAAATTGTAGTTCTTAAAGTGAAATGTTTTGGTTATTAATTTCAGACTTTCGGGATCCCTGGGTGGCGCAGCGGTTTGGCGCCTGCCTTTGGCCCAGGGCGCGATCCTGGAGACCCGGGATCGAATCCCACGTCGGGCTCCCGGTGCATGGAGCCTGCTTCTCCTTCTGCCTATGTCTCTGCCTCTCTCTCTCTCTCTCTCTCTCTCTCTGTGTGTGACTATCATAAATAAATAAAAATTAAAAAAAAAATTTCAGACTTTCTATATTAATATGGGCATTTATAACTATAAATATCCCCCTGAACACTGTTTTACTGCATTACCTAAGCTTTGGTATGTTAAGATTTGTTTCCATTCATCTCAAAGTATTTTCTAAAGTCCCTTGTGACTCCTTTTTGATTCGTTGGTTATTCAGTAGAATGCTGTTTAATTTCTGCATATTTGTATACTTTCTAAATGTCCTTCTACTACTGATTTCTAATTTCATTCAGCTGTGAATGGAAGTGGCGAGAGTGCACATCTTTGTCTTATTGCTGATACTAGGGGAAATACTTCAATTTTTCACCATTTATTATAAAGTTAATTATTAACACAAACATATGTCCATTTATTTCTGATAAAAATGCAAAGGCAATAAAATGGAGAAAAAAATACTCTCTTCAACATATGGTGCTGAACAATTGGAAATTCGTAGGCAAAAAAGTGAACCTTAACCTAAACTCCACACTTCATATAAGTACCAACTTAAAATATCATAGATATAAACATAAATTATACAACTATAAAAATGTTTAAAGAAAAAAAATAAAAAAATAAAAATGTTTAAAGAAAAAAATCTTATCCATGATCTGCTGTCAAAGAGTCCTTAGACATGGAAAAAGAAAGCATAATCCATGAAAGAAAACCCTGACAACCGGACAACTGTATTGTGTCAAAATTTAAAACATTTGCTTTGAGGCAAAAAAACTGGTATACTAAAAACTACAAAATGTTTCTGAAAGAATTAAAGATACAAATAAATGCAAAGACATCCCATGTTCATGAACTGAAGACTTACTATATTGTTAAGATGTCAATACTGCCCAAAGTGATCTAGTGTATTCAGTGTAATCCCTCTCAAAATCCCAATGACATTTTTTCCAGAAATAGAAAAATCCACCTTAAAATTCATATAGTATCTCAAGGGTTCCTAAATAGTGAAAATCTTGAAAAGGAAGAACAAAGTTGGAGGTTTCACACTTCCTGATTTTAAAACTTACTACAAATCTACAGTAATTAAAACAGTGTGGCAATGGCATAAAGACAGACATATATACCAACGGAATAGAATGGAAAGTCTAGGAACAGAGTCTTGTATTTATGGTCAAATGAGTTTTGGAGAGAGTGCTAAAAACAATAAATAGGTAAAGGACAGTCTTTTCATGAAGTAGTATTGGGAAAACAGGATATCAACATGCACAAAATAAAGTTGGATCCTTACCTTATAACATATACAAAAAAAAATAACTCAATATGGACCAAAGACCTAAATATAAGAGCTAAAACTATAACACACTTAGAAGATAACATAGGAGAAAACCTTTATGACATTAGATTTGGCAATGAACCAAAAGCAAAGATAACAAAAGAAAAAACTGACAAACTAGACTTTGTCAAAAATATAAACTTTTGTGCATCAAAGGATACTATCAACAGAGTGAGAAGGCAATTCATGAAATGAAGGTAAATACTTGCAAATTATTTATCTGATAAGGGAATCAATATTTAAAATATACAAAAAAATCCTACAACTAAATGATAAGTAAATAAACAATCAATTTAAATAATGGGCAAAGGACTTACATTGCCATTTCTCCAGAGAAGATACACAAATGGCCAAAAAGCACATGAAAAAGATGCACAATATCAATAGTCATTAGGGAAATGAAATCAAAACCAAAATGAAGTACCACTTCACACCTGTTAGGATGGCTATCGCAAAAAAGAAGAAATTAAGTGTCAACAAGAGTGTGGGGAAATTGGAATCCTTCTTCGTGGCTTGTGGGAATGTAAAATGATACAGCCTCTATGGAAAACAGTATGGTGGTTCCTCAAAAGATTAAACACAGAATTACCATATGATCCTGCAATTCCACTTCCAGATATATACTCAGAAAAACTAAAAGCAAGGACTTGAACAGACACTTGTACATCCAGTTTCATAGCAGTATTTACAACAGCCAAAAAGTAGAAGCAACACAAGTGTCTACAGACAGATGAAGGGATAAACAAAATGTGGTAGATACATGGACTGTATTGGAATATTATTGGAATGGAATATTATTCAGCCTTAAGAAGGAAGGAAATTCTGTCACATAGATGACCTAGAAGACATTATGCTAAGTGAAATAAGCCAGACACAGAAGGATAAATACTGTTTGATTCCACTTATATGAGGCATCTAGAGTAGTCAAATTCAGAGACAGAGGAATGGTGGTTGCCAGGAACAAAGAGGAGTATAATGGGAAATGGTACAGAGTTTCAGTTTGGGAAGACGAAAAAGTTCTGGAGATGGATAGTGATGATGGTTGCAGAACAATGGTAATATACTTGATGCCAAAGAATTGTACACTGAAAACATGGTTAAAATGGTCAATTTTATGTTAGGTATATTTTGCAACAATAAAAAAAAGTTTGCTCTACAAAGGACACTGTTAAGAGAATGAAAAGATAAGCTACAGACTGGGATAAAATATTTATGAATCATATATCCAACAGAGAATTGCATTTAAAATATATAAAGAACTCTCAAATATCATAAAGAAAATAAACAACCCAATTAAAAAACAGCAAAAGATTTGAACAGACACTTCAGTAAACAGGATATAAGGATGGCAAATAAGCACATGAAAAGATATTCAACATCATTAGCTATTAAGGAAAAGCAAATTAAAACTACAATGAGATACCACTTCACAAGTATCAGAAGAACTAAAATAAATACCAACAGTACCAAATACTGACAAATATGTAGAGCAACTGGAACTTTCATACATTGCTGGTGGGGATGCAAAATGGTTCAGCCACTCTGGAAAATGGTTTGGCAGTTTCTTATAAAGTTAAACACTTACCATATGACCCAGTAATCCCACTTCTAGATATTTACCTTAGAGAAATAAAAATTTATGTTCACACAAAAAGTTGTACAAAAATGTTCATATCAGTATTATTCATAGTCATCATAACCTGGAAACAGCCCAAATGCACTTCAATGGGTTGATGGATAAACAAACTTTGGAATATTCCATACAATGGAATGCTATTCAGCAAAATGAATGAATTATCGATACATACAACTTAGATGACTCTCAAAGGCATTACACTAAATGAAAGAAATCACTCTCAAGAAAATGACACAGTGTACGATTCTGTCTTTATGACTTTCTTTAAAAGACAAAACTACAGTGATGGAGAACAGGGATTGCCAGATTATGAGTAAAGTTGGGGGTGACTGTCAATGGATGGTATGGGGGATTTTTAGGGTGATGAAGGTATTCTCTATCCTGATTGTGGTGGAAGTCACATGAATCTACATGATTTATATGATTTACAATTTGTAAAATTGTACACCAAGAAAAAAAGAAAGAAAAACAGGCAATTGTATTGTAAATTCATTTTTAAAATAAAAGAAAATACTGCTATATCATCATCATCATCAACAGTTATATTTTAGTGATTAATAAAAATATTCAGAATTAGTTGTGAAATAGGATCCAAAATTCATTAAGGTCATTTTATGTCTGGTACAGTAACATAAAGAGAAAAAAAATCAACAACACTAAATGTAAAAGTTTTACAACTTCTACTAACTCCTCTCTTTAATATTCTTTATCAGGATAAATTGCTTCCTCAGGATCATTTCCTATACACATTGTCATATACTGAATATGGAATTAAATAAGTACTCGACTCAGAAGTCTGGGACCCTATGTTACATTCCTAAATCTAACACTGTAAGAAAACTCTCGACTTGCCTTTTGTGCCTAATTTTATCTTCCTCTTCATTGAGGTCATGTACGTGTCTGCACTTGTCTTTTTGTGGTATGCTGTGAAGGTTTAAAGCAAGGAGTTTCAAAGATAGGAAACAGAAAAGATTCATACACCACCCATCCACCCCAAATACCAGGTACTGCTCTAAGTGGTTTACATGTATTACCTCACTTAATCCTCCTAACAACCCTATAATATAGGTACTACTAATATTCTCATTTTACAAGGTGAAGAAACTGAAGTGTAAGGCGGTAACTTGCCCAACATCTCCTAACAAGCTAGTTAAGAGGGAGCCAGGATTTTTCCAGCAGTCTGCCTCTAGAGCCCATGTTCTTAATCAGCATGCTAGGTCTCTCCACAAGAGGCTGCTCACTTGTTCTTTCATTCCTTCCTTCAACACTGCTCTTCCATGTCTGTGGTCTCTCTGTCTCTAACAAAGCATTCATTCATACTTACGGCTTTACCTACCACTTGAGTGTACATGATTCTCAATTCTACGTATCCAACTCTGACCTCTTCCCTGAACTTCACTGCTGCATTTCCAACTGCCTCCTCGATATGTGCATTTAATGATCCTACCATGCTCACCAATTCAACATGTTTAAAATCAAACTCATCATCTTTCGTCAGAATTTCCCCATAAAGACTTTCTTAACTTTGCCAATCGTTAAAGTCACACAGACATGAAACATCTAGGTTGCCTTTGACCTCTCCTTTGATCTTCCTCCTTCGTTCTCAGGCAATAAGTTTAACTTTGTGAGGTGTCTTATAACCATACCTACCTCTCTTTCTGATACCACTACCATCATTCTAGTCTAGATCTTGGTCCCTATATGACTGTAATATGCTTCCTACATCATTCTCCCTGCTTCCAGTTCTTTTCTCTCTCTCATCCTATTTATTGACCCCCAGATTAATCATTTTCAAATACTGCTTTTATCAGGTTACTCCTGGCTCAAAATCCTCTCACCATATCGAAAATAATTAGCTGAGTAACTAACTCTGTAGAGGTCTATGCTACCTGCCAAATCGAGTTCAAGATTTTTAGCTATCTTTCTAACCTTGTCTTTCACAACAGCCCCAACCATGCCATCTGATGCAAATGAACTGCCTTTCCCTTCTCCTTACTATAGAATAGGAAGTATTAAAAGAACATTGAAATCTTACTCCTCTGAAAGACCTACTTTAGTCATGCCAACGCACAGTGGCCTTTCCCTCCTTGGAACTCCTACAGCACTTGACAACTATATCTAGCCTTGTTACTAAGTGTTACCTGGTTCTGTCTCCAACCAGACTGTAATTGCTACCAAGTCCAGAATGATTTCTTAAACTTCTGTGCACCTCCCATAGTGCCTAGCCAAACTTATCTGTTAAACTGATACTTTCTGGTTAAGATACATACCACTTATCTATATACTTTTTGCTCAATTACAGTTCAGCCCAAAGACCCTCCATAATCCTGCTTCACCTTCCTTTCCAATGATATCCCCTTTCTTCCCCCTGCTGTGCCCTATACTTCCTGCCACAACGAACTTCTCATCATTCCCTACATGCACCAGGTCCTTTCACAAACCTGTTCCTGTTCACCTACCATCTGTAATGCCCTCTCCCCCTTATTTATGTGACAAACGACTGTTGCTCTGGCAAGACTTAGTACAAATGTCAACTCCTGACTCCCCCAACTCAACTCAGATGCTCTATGTTCTGTGCTCCCCTAGCATTGTATTCATATCTCTGTAACAGTGATTTCCATGTGGCATCACAACTGTTGTGTACGTATTCGTCTCTGTCATGGGGCTATATACATTCCTCAAGGAGAGTGATTGTTTGTCTTTCCCCTACTCCCTTTACTAACTCTTCATTATTTAATGCCTTGCTGTTAAATTGCTCTCTCACAGTGAAGAGCACATCAGAGTCAGTGGTGATCACATACCTTGGTAATAAAGAGCCTTGAGGAAGGAGTGCCTATCAGCTCCCTGAAATAAAGACTTTTCTATTTCCATTTCTCGTCGGGTCAACTGCTTGCTCTTGGCAAATCTCTGTGGCAGGCAAAGGATGCGCTGACGCTCTGAGATCCTTTCTTCAATATCTTGAAGACGGTTCTGTATTGCTTCTGGGGTTGCCCTCAGTCTTGTCCTCTGAAACCAAAGAAATGGAGAATATGGATCATAGAGGACACACCCTGAAAGTGATGATCTAATGCCTCAGACAAGAAAAAAGATGATGAAAGGCCCGAAGAGACCATTCATAGATGTGTTAGCTAAAAAGTCAAGGAAGAGCTTCTCTTGACCAAGGTCCCTATCACAGAAACCAAAGAAGATTCAGATACCAAAGCTCAATTTTGTAAGAATGAAAAACGGAAAGATTCTCAGTGTCAAAGGAAGCGATCTCATTCTTTATTCTTCAGAAAAAAAGTGGCCCCACTCACCTTTTCACCTGAAACGTGGCTCTTCCAGATCAAGATTTCTGTTTCATTGAGCCCTAGTTCCCTAAGAGAAGCAGTTTCCTGGTCCTTCTGATGCAGTGTCTGGAACTGGGACAAAGTCATAGTCCCAGCTGCTTCCTTCCCAAAGGGCTTGTACATAGTACCAGGAGCAAAGCTCTCTTTCTTAGACACACATCTGCAAAACAAGCAGGAAGAAAGTAAGAATATCTTCAGGTTACACAATTTACAGAAATGGGAGGCTCATCATTAAAAGAGGCACAGTGAAACTCACTGGCAATTTCTCTCTCATGATCAATTTCTAGGCTGAAGCACCTCTGCAATGACATGGAACTCCATCAATAGTCCCCTCACCCAGGGCCAATAAAGGACTGAATCAAATATTTATTTATTGAATATCTACTATGCACCAGATACTGTGCTGGGTACTGAGGATTTAACATTAAAGAAGATAAAAATGGTTTCTGCTTGCGTGGAAGAAGAGTGGAAGAGAAGCAAGTAAACAAGACAACGGTCATATTGGGTTACAAGTGCTACATATGTTAAGGGAAGACATAAGAAAGGTACTTAGCCCAGACCTGGTGGGATATAGGAGACTTCCCAGAGGAAGAGACACAGAAGCAAAATGTTGCTTAATAAGTAGAAGTGTGCCAAGGAAAGGGGAGTGGGAGAGGAGTGTTCCATCCAGGCTTTACGAGGGGTTGGCCACCTGGAGGTGAGGGTCTATGATATTCTACCTGTTTGCAAAATCAATACCTACTCCTCAATGGAGACAGAGGTATCAAGTTGATGCTGAAGGAGGCTTTTCAGCTGCCTCTCCCCTTCTGTTTCCAACTCCTCCAGGACATGCTCACCACTCTTCACACAACTGTTTACCCTGGAGCAGATATAAGAATATATACAGAAAGTAAAAGAGACAGTCAATCTCAAAACATACTCTTTATATTATCTACCAGTAGTGACTCCATTTGTTCGAAGACACTTTTCTATTTGTTGCCCTTTATCATTCATCCCACAAACATTTATAAATACTTACACTGTGCTAGGTACTGATGGAGTCAAAGACATTCAAGACATAGTCCTCAAGAAGCTTGCAATTTATTTAGGGTATGTGTGTATGTGGTGTGTTGTGTGCCTCTGGGGGGGGGGGCGGGGAGGGAAGGGGAGAGAGGGAGAGAGAAAAGAAAGAGATAATTGAGAGCTAGAGTGGTAAATGAAGACTTTAGAAAGGTAATTACTAAACTGGCATTTGAAGGACTAGGTATGATGAAGGAAAAGAACGGGGAGAATAAGTATGAAGAGACAGAAATATGTTCTGGGGATAATAAGCTCACTTTACTTGGCATTCACATAGGAGAGCATCTTGGAGGGGGTAATTAGACAAAGATTATGAATGGACTTAAATATTTCAACTAAGGGGCCTGGGCCTTCATGTATAGGTATTAGAAAAGCAACTTATTAGGCAGTTAAGTGACATAGTAGAAATGATGATTTAGGAAAATGGATGTGGTTATAAAATGGTTTGTGGATTCACAAGAAAGAAACCAGAAGCACAAGTTCAGAAACTCTTTAAATTTAAATTTATTGAGAATAATGCAATGAAAGTTCAAACTGGAGTGGTACCAGTGGAAACAGAAAGGAAGAGTTAGATGAGTGAGGCCTTTTGTAGGTAGGGGTAAGGAAGAAATCAAAGATAAGCCTTAAATTTTAAGCTGTGTGACTATGAGAACAATAGTACCAATGAAGGAAAGACAAAGATCCAGATGGAATAAATGATTTAGGAATAGGAAATTCAGTATTGTCTTAGCCATGTTGAGTGGCTATTTACAACTACCTTTTACAACTGAAACACTAGCTTGAAGTAGCAGGAATACTTAAAAGACATATTGAGTCTGAGGTGACAGAATAAGTGATATTGGCTAATAGGAAAGCGAGAGATGGGAGAATTGTATAGATGAGAGTCTGAAGCTGAACATGAAAATCTTGAGTCATCTGTGTTGGCAGGATCTGGAGCTGTGAAAGAGGAGGAGATACTCAAAGAAGAGAGTATAGAAGGAAACACAAAGGGGTCATAACACTTTATAGCAAAGGCACTACTCTGTAGAAATCTAGGAATGCTATTAGCTGGCCAACCCTAAATAACTGAAAACTCTTAGAGTGTAAATAGCAGGACCCGTAGAGCATGCAACAATAGGTGATAATAGACAAGAACAAAATGAATTAATTCCATGAGAAGAATAAATATGAAATACCTTCTTTATAAAATAATCCTTTAATATTTGGGTTATGATATATCTCTCATAATTATAAGCAAGATTTTCATGCTCTAGAAAGACTAAGATCTATTTTAGATTTTAAAATATCCTTAGGCCCAGCGTTTTTCAAAACTTCCTTTTAAGTATCTCAGTTTGTATTTATTATTTAAAATTCTGAACGTTCTTGGGATGCCTGGGTGGCTCAGCGGTTGAATCTCTGCCTTCGGCTCAGGTCATGATCCTGGGGTCCTGGGATTGAGTCCCGCATCCAGCTCCCTGTGGGGAGCCTGCTTCTCCCTCTGCTCATGTCTCTGCGTCTCTCTCTCTCTCTCTCTCATGAATGAATGAATAAACAGAATCTTTAAAAATATTTAAAAAATAAAATTCTGAACGCTCTTGCTAAGTTTAATGTGGCTTTGAAGTGAAAAACCATAGCTAACTACATCAGTACACACTAATTTCAAAAAGAAAAGTTGAGTGAAACAAAAAGGCAAGTGATAGAAAAAGTCATACAATATGTGTCCATTCATATAGAGTTCAAAAATGGCTAAAACTAGCAACATTTTGCTTAGGGATAAATTCATCTGTGGTGAAACTATTTTTTAAAAAAGCAAGGGAATGATTAACACCAAATTCTGGACCATGGTCCCTTCAGGGATAAAGGAGGGAGGAGAAGCAATCAGGGAAGGGCACACAGGGGACTTCTACCACACTGCTAATGTTCTATTTCTAAAGCCTGTAGTGGGTATGAGTTTATTCTTATCTTTAAACTGTATATATACATTATTTTGAAATATATAATAATGAGCATTTTTTAAAAAGTCATTTTGAGGCAGGGAAAATCAGAAACGGTTTTTCAAAAAATGCAGAAACTGACTGTACAGGAGAGCATAACAGCAGAACCTGAAACGCACCGCCCTCTTCCGGAGTGATTAGTCTACTTTGCAGGGAATCCAAAACTAATTTAATGAGGATCCTTTAAAAAGTCATTGTGTACTGTCAACAACTTAGAAGCTCAGGCTTTCTACAAAGACCGGCCAAGTTAAAGCTGCCATTTCCTGCAGAACCAGTAGGGGGAACTGCTTACAGCAGTGCTTTTCTTTTCCTATGATACATACAGCCGGTTTCGTACCTTACTTCTAAATTTTTAGAAACAAACTATCAGTAGCTTAGGTTAAGATCTGAAAGCTCTACCTGCTCTCGGGGCCCGAGGAAGCTTTCCTTAGTACACAAATACTGAAGAAGAAAAAGAAAGGCGCCCACCCTGTGCCCCTTTCGGAGGATGAGGTGGAGGTAGGGTGGGACGAGGAGGAGCTGGCCTGGGTGTCCGTCGCGCTGGGCATTAGTCGGCCAAAACCCTTTTACCTGGGTGAGTCCGTCTGAAGCTGTAAGAAGCCAAGGCCTCGGTGCAGCTCCTGGAGCCGGCGCCGTGGCCTAGATGCCGGTGCAGGCAAGGCATTCCTATGGGAACCAGCGGCGGCGGCCCTTCCTGAACTTCGCCCCATAGGCCTGTCTAGCCCGTCTCCCCTCCTCCCTCCTCCTTTGTCTTCCCGCTCACACGAATACGCATTCCGAGAACGTGACATAGCCCAAACACAAAGTCATAAAAGCCATTTTCAAAGTTAAAAGGTAGAAGAGAGCTCCCTTCGCCGCCTGCTCTCAGACAAGCCCTTACCTCTTCATGTTTCCACAGGCCCCTATCTCTAACTTGGGTGAAAAGGCCGCGGACTTCAAGTCCCAGAACTCTGCGCGGCCGACTCTAAGGGGATTATGGTGGAGTGCGGGGCTCTGGGAATTGTAGTCGCGCAGAGCTTAAAAACCGGAAGGAGAGTACCTACAGAGTAACGGGTATGTTTTTAATTTGTTCAAATATTTCACCTGCGGGTTAATGGCAACACCCAATATATCCAGCTCATAAAGCTAGGAGTCACCTGAGACTTGACTGTGTCATCCAATATCGCCGAATCCTGGCTCCTCTTTTCATCCAACATATGCCTATCAACCCCGCTTCTATTTTCAAGGACTTCTTTTCCAGGCTGCTGTTTCCCACTGGGCTCCTGATCCATCCTCTGCAGTGTAGCGAGTGATCAGACACAAGTTTGACCACATAACCTGCATTAACGGTTCTCCTCTATCTGTAATAGAAGCTTATGAAGCATTGTATTTCTTATCCTGAGATTCAGAAGTCTGTATGAATGTTTTTGTTCATAATTACGTTGAATCAAGAGAGAGGTATAGCATAGTGGTTAAGAGCATGGGCTCTTGAGTTCCCACAGATGGAAGTATAGATGTCCCTAAGTATATGAAAGGAAAGATGTCTAATCTCACTTATAAGTGTGATGGAAATTTTGAAGTACACTGACTATAAAATACATGACTTGTACTCCTCAAAACTGTCCAGGTCATCAAAAATGTGGAAAGTCTGAGAATCTGTCAGCCAAAGGAACCAACAGACATAATGACTAAATGTAATGTGGTATCCTTCATGGGACTCTGGAACAGAAAAAGGGCCCTAGGTAAAAACAAAAAATATAAATGAACTATGCACTTTAGGTAATAATAAGATTCGTTAGATGTGACAAATATACGAGTTATGTAAGATGTTAACACTAAAGGTTACTGGAGTGGAGATATACAGAACTCAGTGCTGTTCAACTTTTCTATATATCTAAAACTGTTCTAAAAAAAAGTTTATTTTTAAAAAGTACACTAAAATAACATTTTCACCTACAAGATCAGTAAAGATATATAAGTTTGAGGACACATTACTTTTATTGAGATTGTGGGAAAATAAGCACTCTAATTACACTGCTCATAGGAACATAAATTGGTACCACCTCCATGAAAGGTAATGTGAGGATACAATTAAAACCATAAATACTCATTCCTTTTAGAGCAGAAATTCAATCTCTGTGAATAGTATTCTTAATACTATGTATCCTCAAGTATGTGTATGTATGTATGTGTGCATATACACGACTTAAATACCCACAAATGTAGTAAGTCCCTTCAATGGAAAACTATGCAGCAGTCCCAAAGATGACAAAATTTTCTATGGACTGCTACTGAACAATATAAACTATATTTAGTACAATAGCAAGCTAGAGAACAGTATCTACAGTATGCTTCCATTTGAGTAAAAGGAGGGGGTATACCTATGTATTTGCTTGTGCATGCATCAAATATCTCTGGAAAAACATGTATAAACCAGTGAGAAGTGAATGCTTCCATGTAGGGGAGCTGGATGTTTAGCAAGAGTGGGGGGAATCTTCACTTTTTGTACCTTTTGCATTTTGAACCACATGATTAGGTTACCTAGTCAATAATAATTTTTTTATTAAAGAGAACCCTTCTTATACCACAAAGAATCAAAAAAGAAAAAGATCATGTGTTTGGCGGGGGGTGGGGGGGAGGCACACTGTGTGGATTTCTCAGTTCCCAGAGTTAGAGACAATACAACATAGTAAGTAGTACAGACTTCAATTTTTGTTTTGGCAAGTTACAAGTATATGTGAATGTCAATAAGTTTCTTTAACTGGCCTAGGCCAGTTTCCTCATCTGTAAAATTGGGATATTACCTTGAAATAGGATGACTATAAAGTGCTCTATAAAAATATGGTTTTAAAGTCATTTGATAGGTGGTCATCTATGAATGAATATTGTTATCCGGTAGGACTTATTCAAACTTTCTGTACTTCCATGCTTAAGTTAGAGGATAAGACCAAAGAACAGCTACTGGAAGACCTTGAGGTACGCAGGTGAATGAATGCTGATATAACATGCACTATTTTGTGGCTGTGGCACAGAGCATAGACAGAATGTTAAGCATGGACTAAGCGTAGGTAATACCAAAGTCTGTCCCAGGTAAATACTATATGGTGGTAGGGCTGGATTCTGCTGCTCAACCAAACTGTCCAATTGACACATCGATCAATACATACATAGAAAAATTTGCCGAAGTTGCTGGTGAGTTTGCCCCCTGGGAAAGTGCCAAAGGGTGGAACACTGACCATCATACCAGAAATGTATACAACTTCTAATAATACATACATCCTATTGGTACAGAAGTGATACTCAGTACATTATGAATCCACTAGGTGGGATAAGTGGAGAATAAATGGCTAGAAAGACAAGTAGGATGGAATTGCAACTCAAAAACAAGGTCACAAGGAAGTTCTCTCTTTACCTGTGTATAACTGTAGCCAGTCCTAGTGGTAGGTACCAAGGGACAAACATTCAGAAAATTGCACTAGAAGGAAAAACAGGCTATTTCTGGCTTTGCCAAACTTATTAACTGTGGAATAATAGCTATTCCATTTCCCACAGTATGCTTTTCCCTGCTTTAAAAGGGACACAGTGTCTAAAAGATTTGAGACAGTTTATAAAAAGATTTGAGAGTTCTAGATGTTATTCATGGGGGCTCAGAGATCTTACCATGAGGTAATTTCGCCCCAGAAGAATTTATGACAAACTGAAAAATATGCCTCATTTGTCTTTCTGACAATTTAATAAGGTTCGTTTAATTAAGCCAGAAGTTCTTCCTTAACATAGACATATTTTCAGTGTTTGTCCTTTTTAGATGTTTTGTTCACAGAACACTTCTGATGAATACATTATGAAGCAATTATAATTTCCAGATTTGGAAGAAGATGCTAAAACCAAAAATCTTCTCTAGAAGAGGGATGGCATCACTCATCCAATATTAAGAGTAATCAACTGTGCGTGTCTTTCAAATTCCCCAAATGAGATAGCATAAATGCTGTTATAGAGAAAATAAATATATCATCTTTTTCAAAGGACAAAGAAAAGTAGATAAGCACTGAAAAAGTGTCAAATTTAAGAACACAGCAGATTTAAGAACTCTTCCTTCAAGCTAATATTTTAGCTGATCTTTAACAATGGTTAGGAGAGGCTCAAGACTAACAAAAATGTTGCCTGAAAATGGGTTATTTGTAATCTTTTAATTAATATTTGTTCAACAATGTCATGTCTTTTAGACACCGATTAGACCCAGAGTCAGAAGCAAACTTAGAGATGAATTAGTCCCAGGCTCCAGATTCCAGACAGTACAGAGATCTGCCAATAAATTTTACATTGTTTTTTTTTTTTTCAAGCCAGGCACCCCCTCTTCAGTGCCTTTATTTTTTCCTCTTTTTTTTTTAATATTTTATTTATTTATTTAGGATAGTCACAGAGAGAGAGAGAGAGAGAGAGGCAGAGACACAGGCAGAGGGAGAAGCAGGCTCCATGCACCGGGAGCCCGACGTGGGATTCGATCCTGGGTCTCCAGGATCGCGCCCTGGGCCAAAGGCAGGCGCCAAACTGCTGCGCCACCCAGGGATCCCAAATTTTACATTGTTAACTGTATTGATCTGGAAACCATTCTCCATCCACTGGCTTCTTCTATGTCCTGGGAAAAAACCCTCAAACTCCCAGTGAAAATTCAATAGGAGTGCTTTAGCCTCTTGTTTTACTGAGGAACTTTAGAGTAAACACATACCATTAGTGAAAGGACATAAAGGAATCACAAAACTTCAGAGAAATGAAAACTAGTTTCTTTTACTTGGGAAAACCTTATTAATACGGTTAAACACTTTCATGGGATAGATAAAAGATAATGCCCAAAATGAAATTATTCGCCCAATTAATTAAGTAGGGACAAGACAAAATCCAGTGTTTCCTCTAATATACTATGTACATTGTACTGAATGTAGAACTTAATTCATAAACCAACTACTTTATAAGAATTAAATCTACAAAAACAATACGGAAAATGTCTTTATCTAGGGTGTAACAGAAACAACACTGGGCTCAAAAATTAGAGATGACTCAAAATCTTAGTAAAAAGCTCTTTACCTATAGAAATCATCCACAAAATTAAATGGTTTCTGGATTATTTTCATATTCTAAAGTTTTGAGTGGTAACAAAAGCTTACCTGATAAACCTGTTACTTTGAGAAGTATGGGTAGGAATGGAAAGGCCACGTAAGTTCCGATGTTTACCTATAAGGTGGTAAAAATCACTGATACTCAATTTCAAAAATATTTCCTTCCTGTAGTATTACCCCTCAGGATAGTCATGTTCAGTCAGTATTACAGAAATTTAGCTCAGTATTTATAGGCAACTAAGATCTAGTCACTCAAATACTTTTAAAGAAGTTTGCTTTCATGTTACACTTTTATTTTTTAGAATATCACCTTTATTTATGACTTAGGTAAAACATGCAACACAAGAGATCAGACTGTTCCCAAGCTAAGAACAAGGCTTTTTCTTGAAAAAACAAAATACACAAAAACCAACAACTAAATCATAGGCTAAAACCAAATAAAATAGTAGGTTATTTGTACATCAAAAATAAATGAATTGCCTGAACCTTACCCTTTTAAAAATAACCTAATTCAAGACTGAGATCCACCCTAACATTTCTTCTTCTCCAAATTTCTATAGAATACCTTCTGTAACTTATAACACACTCCTTTGTATTTTCTATATTGTTATCATACAGACAGGCACTAACTATATCCCAAACTAGACAGTAAGTTCCTTTGAGGAAAAAGACCACAGTATCTTGCACTATATGTTGAAAGTTAACAGGCACCCAGTAAAGACTGGTTGGCATCTGTTTCTTGGCCAACATTTCTTGATGATCTGGTCAGAGCAAGAAGGACAATGTGTGCTGCTGGTAGAATATGGAATCTAGGAGAGTTTAAGATACAAATTACACACACAGAGTCAACATCTATTAGGTTGCTGCCTAGAGACAAGAGGGCTAATATAGTTCTGATTTGCTAATATTAAGAGCCAAACTACAGTATAATTCTCAACAGCACAATATATAAATGAAAAAAACCCAAACCAACCACATGTACACTCTATTGCAACCAAAATTAAGTAATAATTGTGAATACTACTCCATTTCACATCATCACAATTTTTAGGTAATGTATAATCCCAGAACAAGATGCTGAAGATATGGTCATTCAATCAAAGGCAATTCTGATATGGTTTTCCTGCTCCGTGCGACGATGATCCTCGAAAACCTGTGTTACCTCTTCTACTTTCCTTTGCAGCATGCCTACAGGAGGAAAAACCATGCATCATTAATCTGAGGTCAAAATATCCCAGGAACATAATAACTTACATTTGGATTTCAACACAAGATTTATAAAACACCAATTTTATTTAATAGCTTTAAGTATTAGAATATGCAGGAAAAAATCATCTATCTGTTTAGAAACTATGAAAACAGTGGACAAAACTGTTCTTGATTTGCTCTCTCTAGTTTTCTGGTAAATAACTGTCTACTTGACATTTATGTTTTGTTGAAGACAAGTGAGAACTGCTTTTTACTCATTATAGCTTAAAAATGCTATACAAGGTGGTCATTAAATTGAGGGTATAGATTTCGGTAGAGGTCTTTGCTGTCTATATGCAAATTAGTACACATAGTATATTCACATTTCTGTCCCTTTCTAATGATTTAATTTAACTTGGTGGTCCTCAATCTGCTCAGAGGCAGAGCAACACAAAATACCACTAATTTTACCATATAAAACAGCAACATTCTGTAGTAAAAATAAGCTGTCAAAGTAAGCATGATAATCTAGTTTTTTCTATTAATGTGCAGTTGGTCATTTGTTTTAGTGTTCATTAATGCTTACTTCATCAATAGGCAATAGCTGGTGTGAAAGATTTAAAAACAAACTTTACAAGAGAAAAACTAAAAACATGAAACAATATACCTTAATTTTCTTCAGCCAATTAGAAAAGCCCCAACGTTATAAATAAATAAGTAACTGACCAAAACAAAACAGAAAGATACACAAAGCTGGAAGAAACAATCCAGGAAGAATAAAACATTTTTCAAAGATTTTATTTATTTATTTGAGAGAGAGAGAGTGTGTGTGTGTGCAAGCATGAGCAGCGGGGAGTGGCAGAGGGAGAAAGAGAAGCAAACTCCCCACTGAGCAGGGAGCCCAATGTGGGGCTCAATCCCAGGACCCTGAGACCATGACTCAAGCCAAAGGCAGATGCTTCACCAACTGAGCCACCCAGGCATCCCAGGAAAAATAAAATATTTTAAAAAATCATTAATAATGTCAGAGAGAGGATACTGAATCCATGAAATAAGAAATGGATGCTATTTAAAACACATATACACAAATCATAAAACAATAGAAAAAGCTCTTACAAACTAAAAATTATGACAGATGCAAAGATCAATATAAAGACTAGAATAAAAAGCTGAGTACTTATTTGAGAAAGTTTAACAAAAATACAACAGAAACCTAATTCCAGAAAATTCCCCCAAACTGATAGAAACTAGTTTCTTCATTGGAAAAGCTCAGTGAATACCCTCTCAATGGATGAATTAAACAAACCTACACAGAGGCACATCATCTGAAATTTCAGCATTGTGGGGAAGATCCCCAAAACTTCCATACGAAAAAAAAAAAACAACATGAGAAGGATGGGGTCAGATAAAGGTTCAGGAGTCAGAATGGACCTCAAATCTAGAAGACAATGAACAACACTGTCAAATGTTTAAAAGAAAATTATTTTCAAGCTAGATTTTGATAGCCAATTATATCAATTGTGAGGGTAGAATAAAGACCTATTCTCAAAAAAAAAAAACAAACAGTAATTTGAAAGGATACATGCATCATTATGTTTATTGTAGCATTGTTTACAATAGCCAATCAGTTGTGAAAACAACCCTAGTATCCATTGATAGATGAATGGATAAAGAAAATATGGTGTATATATACTATGGAATATTACTCAGCCATAAAAAAGAATGAAATCTTGCCATCTGTGACAACGTGGATGATCCTAGAGAGTATATGCTAAGTGAAATCAGTCAGTCAAAGACAAATCCTGTATGATTTCACTCAATATGTGGGATTTAAGAAACAAAACAAGAGACAAACAAAAAACAAGACTCAACTACAGATTACAAACAGATGGTTGCCAGAAGGAAGGTGGATTGCCAGGGGAATGGGTGAAATAGACAAAGGGGATACTTATGTTGATGAGCACTTAGAAATGTATAGAATTATGGAATCATTATATTGTACACCTAGAATTAATACAACACTATATATTATTATCCTTGAATAAAAAAGGACCTTTTCAGACATGCAACATCTCAAAAAACTTACTTCCCATGCACTCTCTTAGGAAGCTGATGGAATACATGTTATATTAAAACAAGGGAATAAGCCATAAAACAGGAAGTATAAGAGCCACGAAACAGGAGAGTCAACAAAAAAAGAAATAGATGGAATACAAGATTGCTTTAGAGGGAAGAACCTAGCTGAGTAGTAAACCAAGAGAGCAACAATGCCAGATAATAGATTAGAGATCAGAAGGCTCTGGGAGAAAGGAATCCAAGAAGGTGAAATTTACAGATTTAAAGAAAAAGCATGGAATCAGAGAATGAACTACTGGTAAGAATGTAGATAATTTAGCAAATGATGAAATAAAATTCAAAGGAAAACAAAAACTTGTAAAAGAAATAAGACAGGGGATGCCTGGGTGGCTCAGTTGGTTAAGGGTCTAGCTCTTGATCTTGGCTCAGGTCATGATCTCAGGGTCCTGGGACTGAGCCCCACATCAGGCTCCATACTCAATGGGCAGTCTGCTGGAGATTCTCTCTGCCCCTCTCCCTGCTCTCTCTTGCTCTCTCTCTCTCTCTAAAATAAATAAATCTTTTTTAAAAAAGAAAGAAGACATAATATAATATGCTAACAGCTGGACTGTGAGTAACATTTATGCAATCATAACTCAAACAATAAATATTGTTCTATGTGTAATTGATGACATGGCTATCTTGGTAAGATGATAGAAAAGTGTGCTTACACACATGTATTTATATACTTCTCTATATGTAATATGTATATATATTAGGGAGCAGTATGGTAGTACATTATACATACATACTTATGTATTGCATGTACACACACACACACACACACACACACACACACACAAAATGAGGGTGATATAAAAGAATTAAGTCCTTATTTCCCGTTTGGAGAAGCCAGTACAGAAGGCCTAAAATGGAAAAACCAAAAAGTAGCAGTATACATGGTATTTAGAGATATAGAAATATTTTTTAAAAACCAGCTGAAATAATTCAAAGTAATTGTTTCTAGTAGGTGGGAAATGGGGTGTGGATAGGGGAGCTGATATTTCTCATAGACCGTATTAAAAAGCATTATATTCTACTTCCAAGGTAAGAGATAAAGAAGACCTGAAATAAGGCAGTGATAGGAATCTACCGAAAAGAAAAGAATCAGGAGCTATTAAGAAGTATCATCATCATCATTTACTGAAGAAATAGAAATAGTCTACCTTAAGTCCCTGAGTAAATAATAGCAACTGTAGCTGAGAAAAAGAATAGTTGTACTGATCTGGGAAGCTCAGGAGAGAGTGAAGATAATGCGCTTAGTTTTACACAAGTTTAATTTGAGGTGACTTTGGGGTAACTATGTGCATATGTTTGTTAACACAGAGCTTTAAAATGGAAAGTAAAAGAACCATTAGTAAAATTGATGGTTAAAGATGACAACTGAGGTTTAAAAACTGCTGATTTTCAAAAAGGCCTTAAAAGAGAACAGTATTAGAGACAAGGAGAGGTCTCAAATCAATAATCTAAGTTCCTACCTTAAGAAAATAGAAGACAAGCAAAATGAACTGAAAGCAAGCAGAAGGAAGGAAATAATAAGATTGGTTATCAATGAAATTGAAAACAGGAACACTATAGAGAAAAATCAATGAAACAAAAAGCTGATTCTTTGGAGAAAAAAAATCAGTAAAATTGATTAACCTCTACCAAGACAGAAAAAACAGAAAACGCAAATGAAACATGGAAGATCACCACAGATCCTGCAGCCATTAAAAGTGTCAAAAGGAAATCCTAAGAACAACTTTATGCTAATAAATTCAGTAACTTAGCAGAATTGTACCAACTCCTAGAAAACCACAAATTATGAAATTCAACCAAGATAATCTGAATAGTCCTGGAAGCATTATAGAAATTTAATTTGTAATTAAAAAGCTCCCCTGCCCAAAAAAAGAAATATCCAGGCCCGTGTGGTTTCACTGGAGAATTCTACCAAATACTTAGAGAAGAATCAATACAATTCTTCACACTCTTCTAAAAAGAGGCCAGCATTACCCTACTAACAAATGAAGAAATGATAGTATACAAAAAGAGAAAACTACAGACCAATATTTCTCATGAACATTTAAAATCTCTCACGTAAAAATCATCCATAAAATTCTAGCAAACCATCCAACATTGTACAAAAGAAACCATAAACCATGATGAAGTAGAAGTTATTCCACAAATTTAAGGCTGACTCAACATTGGGACGCCAGGATGGCTCAGGGGTTGAGCGTCTGCCTTCGGCTCAGGTCCTGATCCCAGGATCTGGGATCGAGTCCCACATCAGGCTCCTTGTGGGGAGCCTGCTTCTCCCTCTGCCTGTGTCTCTGCCTCTCTCTTTCTCTTCTCTCTCTCTGTCTCTCATGAATAAATAAATAAAACCTTAAAAAAAAGGCTGACTCAACATTTAAAAATGTGTCAATGTAGCCTTTGGGTAAATACCCAGTAGTGTAATTGTTTGATCATAGGGTAGATCTATTTTCAGATTTTTGAGGAAATTCCATACTGTTCTCCAGAATGGCTGCAACAGTTTGTATTCCCATCAACAGTGGAAGAGAGTTCTCCCTTTCTCCACATCCTCGCCAATACCTGTTGTTTTTTGTGTTCTTCATTTCAGTCATTCTGACAGATGTGAGGTGGTATCTCACTGTGGTTTTGATTTGTATTTCCCTGATGATGAGTGATGTTGAGCAACTTTTCATGTGTCTGTCAGCCATCTGGATGTCTTCTTTAGACAAGTGTCTATTCATGTCTTCTGCCTATTTCTTACTAGGTATTTACCCAAAGAATACAAAAATACAGATTCGAAGGTGTACATGCACCCCAATGTTTACCAGCATTATCAACAATAGCCAAACTGTGGAGAGAGACCAAATGTCCATCAACTGATGAATGGATAAAGAGGATGTGCTATATATATTATAAATATAATGGAATATTACTCAGCCATCAAAAAGAATGCAATCTTGCCATTTGCAATGACGTGGATGGAGCTAGAGTGTGTTATGTTAAGTGAAATATGTCAGTCATTGAAAGACAAATATCATATGATCTCACTCCTATGTGAAATTTAAAAAAGAAAACAGATGAACATATGTGGCGGGGAAAGAGGGAAACAAGCCATAAGTGACTTAGAGACAGAGAACAAACTGAGGGTTGATGGAGGGATGTGGGTGGGGGATGGGCATTAAGGAGGGCACTTATGATGAGCACTGGGTGTTGTATGGAAGTGATGAATCACTGAATTCTACTCCAGAAACCAATATTGTACTATATATTAACTAACAAAATGTAAATTTAAATAAGTATCAATGCAAATCTACCATATCAACAAGTTAAAAAAGAAAAAACATACAATTATATCAACTGATAGAAAAAGCATTAGACAAAATCCACTACCCATTCATGATAAAAATTGCCAGCAAGTCAGGAACAGAGTGGAATTATCTAAACTTGATATAAAGAGCATCTACAAAAAGCCTACAGCTAACATCAATACTTAAAGTGAAAGAATGAAGCTTTCCATGCAAACTCAGGAACATGACAAGGATGTCTGCTCTCATAACTCTTATTCAGCACAGTACAGGAAGTTCTAGCCAGTGCAACGTGAGGAAAAGAAATAAATGGCATACAGATTGGAAAGGAAGAAATAAAACTCCCTATTTGCAGATGATATAATGACCTACATAGAAAATCTCAAGAAATCAAAAAACAAAACAAAACAAAAATTCCTAGAACAAGTGAGTTCAGCAAGCATACAAACAAGATCAACATATAAAAACGAGTTGTATTTTTATGTGCTAGCAATGAACATATGGAAACCAAAATGTAAAACATAATACCATTTATAATCACAATAAATTAAAATGAAATAGTTAGCTAGAAATCTAACAAAACCAGGGGATCCCTGGGTGGCTCAGCAGTTTAGCTCCTGCCTTTGGCCCAGGGCACGATCCTGGAGTCCCAGGATCGAGTCCCATGTCGGGCTCCCGGCATGGAGCCTGCTTCTCCCTCCTCCTGTGTCTCTGCCTCTCTCTTTCTCTCTCTCTCTATCATAAATAAATAAATAAATAAATAAATAAATAAATAAATAAATAAATCTAAAAAAAAGAAATCTAACCAAACCAAAATGTATATAATGTCGGTGCTGAAAATTACAAAATGTTGATGAAAAAAATAAAAGAAACCCTAAAAAAATGTTGGGTCACACCACATTCATGGATGGGAAGATTCAACATAGTAAAAAATGTCAATTCTCCCTCAAACTGATCCACAGGCTTAATGTAATTCCTATCAAATTCCAGCAAATTTTTATGGCAAGGAATTAAAATGGCCAAAACAATCTTGATGGCAAAAATAATAACATGACAGGAATCCCTCTACCAGATATTAAGGTTTATTATACAGCTACAGTAATGAAGACAGTGTGATATTAGTGGAGGGAAACACATATTGATCTATGGGATAGAGAGCTCAGGAAAAGATCCATATGCCAAACTGATGTTTGACAAAGGTGTAAAAGCAATTCAATTGAGGAAGAATAGTCTTTTCAACAACTGGTGCTGAAACAATAGGATATCCATAGGCAAAAAAAGGAAAAAAGGAAAAAAGAACCTTGATGTAAACCTCACATCTTATAGAAAAATTAACTCAAAATGGATCACAGCCTTAAATGTAAAATGTGAAACAATAAAATTTGTAGAAAAAAATACGATAAAATCTTTGGTATATAGTACTAGGCAAAAAGTTCTTAGATTTGACATCAAAAGCATAATCCATATAAAAATAGAGAAATTCAGAATTATAAACTTTTGTCCTGTGAATAGCTCTGTTAAGAGGAATAGACAAATGACAAGCCAGGAGATAATATCTGCAAACCACATAGCCAACAAAGGACTAGTATATTTCCTAGAATATATATATAAACTCTCAAAACATTAAAACAAAGGGACACCTCGGTGGCTCAGTTGGTTAAACACCTGTTTTGAGGCTTAGGTCATGATCTCATGGCCCTGGGACTGAGCTCTGTGTGGGGCTCCCTGCTAGGTGGGGAGTCTGCTCATCCTTCTGTCCTTTTGGTTCATTCTTTCTCTCTCTCTCTCTCTCAAATAAATAAATAAAATCTTAAAAAAAAAAGCCAATTAACAAATGGACAGAAAACAAGAACAGACATTTCACCAAAGATGATATACTGATGGCAAAAAAGCATAATAAAAAAGATGTTCAACATCATTAGCCATCAGGGAAATGTAAATTAAAACTGCAATGATATAGATACATATCTATCAGTATGACTAAAATGAAAAAAAAATTGTGAAAATACCAAATGCTATTGAAGACCCAGTCAAATTAGATGTATCATACATCACGGGTGGATATGTAAAATGGTACATCCACTTTGGAAGAAAGTGCAGCAGCTCCTCATAAAACTAAAGATGCAACTACCATATGACCTGGAATTACACTCTTGGATATTTATCCTAGAGAAATGGAAACTTCTGTTCATACAAGAAATATGTACATAAATGTTCACAGAAGCTTTACTCATGAGTAGCCAAAAACTGGAAACATCCCACATGTCCTACAACCTTAAATGTGTAAACTGTGGTGCATATATGTTACCAAGTATTAGCAACAAAAAGGATCAAACCCTTGACACGTAATTTAGATGGATCTCAGGGGAATTACAAGGAGAAAAAAAGAAAAAGCCAACCCCAAATGGTTATATGCAGTATGATTCCATTTATATAGTATTTTGAAATGATGCAATTTTAGAAATGGGAGAATATAGATCGGTGGTTTCTAAGAATTAAGAACTGGGTTAGGGATGTGGGAAGACAGTGGGTGTGGCAATAAAAGGGGGATATGAGGGATTCTTACAGTAATGGAACTGTTCTGTATTTTGACTACAGTAATGGATATACAAACCTACACATGTGATAAAATTGGTATAACTAAATGCACACAAACACAATACAAGTAAAAACCGGAAAAATCTGAAGACAGATTACACCAATGTCAATATACTGGTTGTGTTGCTGTACTACAGTTTTACAAAATATTACCACTGGGGAAAACTAGGTAAAGAATAAATAGGATCTCTGTATTATTTCTTCAGGACCTCTATATTATTTCTTAAAAGTATATGTGAATGTACAATTAACTCAATAAAAATTTCAATGATGAAGACTAACACAAATAAGGACTGGATTCCCAACCTCTTTTCCTAGAAGTGCCTGCTCAATAGGCACATAATATGACCCTCAATTTACATGATGTAACAGTTTTCACAAATCTCTTCTCACTACTTAATATGGTTGGCCATCTTTTCAGCTTTCAATATAGGTTTCCTCATTGTTGCATGCCTGTTAAGCTAAAGTCATATTTTAAGATTTTAGTTACTATAGTACATATGTCTGTATTTGGTTAGGCTGCTGTTTAAAAGCAACCTTGAAATCTCAGGAGCTGAATATAATTTAGGTTTATGTCTCATTCAGAAAGAGGAAGAAAGATAGAAAGGGGGCAAGAAAAGAGGAAAGAGAGGACACTGTCCTATTTGTCTTAGCTACTTTTTAAATTGGTGATGTGAAGATTACTCTGCTTGTGTATAGCATTACCCTCCACACAAAATTAATAAAATATACATTTCAAGGTAAGGCATAAAAAGAAAAGACTGTGAAAGTATCCTGAATTTTTGGAGGTGACATGGCAGAAATGAGGTAGTAGAATTATTATTACATTACATCCTAAGTGGTGTTCAGACAGTCATCCTGTTGAAATATCACTTACTATTCAAGTCTTATCTTAATTCTACCTCTTCTGGGAAATCAACTAAAGATTAGATTTCTCTTTCTTTGTCCCCCAACTCCCACACTTTGAACCTGTTAAGAGAGTGTGCTGCTGATGTCTGTTATCTCCTACACCAATTAACAGTGTCTTGGCCCATAGTAGGTGTTTAGTATTTAAGAGTCACAACGGGATCCCTGGGTGGCGCAGCGGTTTAGCGCCTGCCTTTGGCCCAGGGCACAATCCTGGAGACCCGGGATCGAATCCTACATCGGGCTCCCGGTGCATGGAGCCTGCTTCTCCCTCTGCCTGTGTCTCTGCCTCTCTCTCTCTCTCTCTCACTGTGTGCCTATCATAAATAAATAAAATTAAAAAAAAATAAGAGTCATAACTATGTGGTTCTGACTTGCATCTAAAAGGACACATTCCCATTATACAGTACTTCAGTATCCAAAATGGCTATACATATTACCTTAGTTAAGTCCCACAATATCAATCAGGATAGAGAAAATTAAAAACTCAAGAAGAAGGTAAGGTTCAGTAGCTTCCCAAAGGCCAAAGCTAATGAAAAATGATACCAGGATTCATATCTTCAGACTCCCATCTATGAGTGCTTTTTCTATTACAGTGTGCCTGTTTGTCAAATTCTGTGAAGATTTTAAAGAAAAAGTACTATGCTGGGCTAGTAATTGTCACCACAGCATAATGATATTTGTTATCCTTTCAAACCCTGAAGTGCTCAAAATAAGGCAGCCCTATCTGAACCCCATCTGGGGAGATTTCATCGGTGAAATACTATCAGGCCATTTCATCTATGAAATGGCCATTGAGCATGGGCCCCAAAACAGCATTATAGAAAGACTCCAGCATATTTATAGTTTTTAGTTACTAACAGGAAGAAAATTGCTTTGGAGAAAAATCTGTATATCTCACAAACAATATAAATCCTGCTATTTGGGAGTGATTTAAATCATGTTACATATAATTCATCTGGGGAGGCTCTCCAGCTTGAGGAAATTCACTTGGGCACAAAATGTACATAAGCAGGATTAGTGAGAAATCTAATTTTGCAGATGCATTGAGTGTATTTCAAATCTGGATTTACATATAGAAAAGGAATTTTAGAAGTGGAGCTCCGAGAATGTTAACCATCATGCACTATTTCCTAACAGGAGCTGAAGACTTCATCATTTTTAACCTTCATACCCTAATCTAACCTAAAAAAGATTCTTTAGAATCAAGGAACAATAACATGATGGTAAATCTATCTTGTTTGCAAAGGAGAGCAGAGATAAGGAAGTAGCTCATTAAACAATGGAAAGACATAAAATACGTTTCAGTTAACTGCAATGGGAAGAAGCACATGGGCACCTGTCTCTGTTGAGCTTACAAGACCTTTATAGCAGCAATGTCCACAATAGTCAAACTGTGGAAGGAGCCTCGGTGTCCATCGAAAGATGAATGAATAAAGAAGATGTGGTCTATGTATACAATGGAATATTACTCAGCCATTAAAAATGACAAATACCCACCATTTGCTTCAATGTGAATGGAACTGGAGGGTATTATGCTGAGTGAAGTAAGTCAATCGGAGAAGCACAAACATTATATGGTCTCATTCATTTGGAGAATATAAAAAATAGTGAAAGGGAATAAAGGGGAAAGGAGAGAAAATGAGTGGGAAATATCAGTGAAGGGATCCCTGGGTGGCGCAGCGGTTTGGCGCCTGCCTTTGGCCCAGGGCGCGATCCTGGAGACCCGGGATCGAATCCCACGTCAGGCTCCCGGTGCATGGAGCCTGCTTCTCCCTCTGCCTATGTCTCTGCCTCTCTCTCTCTCTGTGTGTGTGACTATCATAAATAAATGAAAAAAAAAAAAAAAAAAAAAAAAAAAAGGAAATATCAGTGAAGGTGACAGAGCATGAGAGACTCCTAACTCCGGGAAACAAACAAGGGGTGGTGGAAGGGGAGGTGGGCAGGGGGATGGGGTGACTGGGTGATGGGCTCTGAGGGGGGCATTTGATGAGATGAGCACTGGATATTATGCTATATGTTGGCAAAGTGAACTCCAATAAAAAATATATACAAAAAAATAAAGACTAAAAAAATAAATAAAAAATAAAGTGAGTTGCCACATCTCTGGCAGATCCAGAGCATTTGCTTCTCAAGTATCTGAAGTGAAACATGATACTTCAGGATACAACAGGTGACCTTGCTGATCACCAAGATTTCCCAAAGAATTTAAGAAAGAGAAAGGTAAAACAAAACACCTTAATCAGTAAGTCAGATTTTGTTTTAGAGGATAGAAGAGAAAGAAGACATTTTATTTGGAATTCAAAGACATCTTTTGGCATTTCAGCATTCGATGTTCTTCAGAGATAAGAGAGATGAAAGTCAATGAATAAAAATATTTTTAAAGCATCTATCTGACCAAGCTTCTTTAAAAAATATGGCACATTGACATCATAATACCATATTGCATATTTGAAAGTTGCTAAAAAAAGTAGATATTAAAAATTGTTGTCACAAGAAAAACACACAAAAAAACTTTTTTTGTAACTATATAAGATGACAGGTGTTAACCTGACTTATTGTGGTAATAATTTACAATATATACAAATACTGAATCATGGCATTGTGTACCTGAAAATAATAAGTTATATGTCAAATATACCTCAATTTAAAAAAAAAGGTTTTGGGACAACTGGGTGGCTCAGTGGTTGAGCACCTGCTTTCTGCTCAGGGCATGATCCTGGGGTTGAGGGATCAAGTCCCACATTGGGCTCCCCACAGGGAGCCTGCTTCTACCTCTGCCTATGCCTCTGCCTTTCTGTCTCTCATGAATAAATAAATAAAATCTTTAAAAATAAAATAAAATAAAAAATTTAAAAGTCTTAAAAATACCCAATCCTGAAAAATCTAATTTAAAATAATTCCCTCAAACAATAAATATTAACATTGGGTAAAAATGAATTACAATTGTGACATATCACAAAAAACTGCTTCTCTGAAATGATCCCGAAGGCATCTGATGCAAGAGTTAGTCACGCCACACCAGACAACTAAGAATATTTTACATGAAAAAGAAAAAAATAAAGTGATTGTATACTAGTGCTAATGGGACTGTATTTTGGAAACATCACAAAATTCCTTATGATATTTTTAGTTACTCCAAGAGTCTTCTCTTTCTCCCCTAAATAGCAGTCAAAATGTTGTGAGCAGCTATTAAATTATTATGGGGTTGTAACCCATAAGAGACTGCAAAGATCATGGATTAAATATATTTTAGTTGTGATGCTTTCAGACACCTTGCCAAAAATGCAAAATGCCATGAAAATACTCAAGGAACTTCTAAGTAATGATAAGTTTAAGATTTTACACTGCCTGTCCCTTCATTGTGGCATGTGATAAATATTAATATTATGGACCCAACAATAGTGTGGTATATGGAGAAACAAAAAAAGCCTGTCCTTCACCCCTATTTCCCTCTCTCTCTAAGAGAAGTAGCTCCACATATTTAAAATGAATGGCAAATTAGCTCAGATTGATTGGCAACTCTGTCCTAAGTGGTCCCAGAAGAGCTGGAGCTGCTGCAGTTTCAGTGACTGCCAACTCAGAAGACAGATGTATGACCGCATTGTTATCAAGCAAACCTTGAAATAAGGCTGTAATTTTTACAGAGACAAGAGAGGAAAGTGGTATTTGACTATCTCTACTATTAACCTTCAATTTTCAATTATCTATACTAATCAAGAGGAAAAGAGGTAGAGATAATGTTAAGCAATGGATGAATATCAAATTTGCAAACTGGTCAATATGAGCACATAGTCAGACATTCTCTAATTCAATGCTCTCATACTTATCTCAGATACTTTCCAGCTCAGTCTCATCAGACAGTTCTATGGAGGTTAGAGGAAAAAAGGGGCCTGCTTCTCTATAACTTACTCATGAGTATTGAACAGTTGATTAGACAGTACCATCTTTTAACATATTTCAAGTATACTGCATGGTTTCACTTTTAAAGATAAGCTGATTCTTAAGTTAAATACATGATCCTATTAGCATTATGGTTGCTATGTTTCATAATAGGAAAAAAATCATACTAATGTTAAGGATATTAAATCACAAAAACATTTCCCAGAAACCTTTTAAAATACAGATTTTGACATTAAAATCATTTTTTAAAAAACTATACAGTTTAGGGGCACCTGGGTGGCTCAGGCAGTTAAACATCTGCCTGCAGCTTAGGTCATGATCATCAGGGTCCAGGGATTGAGCTCTGCCTTGGGCTCCTTGCTCAGTGGAGAGTCTGCTTCTTCCTCTTCTACACGCATCCCACCTCCACCCCCACCCTGCCCCTGGCGCCCTGCTGGCACGCTCTTTCTTTCTCTCAAATAAAATCTTTAAAAACCCAAAACTAGGGGAAACCTGGGTGGCTCAGTGGTTGAGTATCTGCCTTTGGCTCAAGTCTTGATCTCTAGGTCCTGGGATCGAATCCTGCATCAGGCTCCTGGCAGGGAGCCTGCTTCTCCTTCTGCCTATGTCTCTGCCTTTCTCTGTTTCTCATGAATAAATAAATAAAATATTTTAAAAAATTTAAAAAACTATACAGATTTTTCTTCAGTAGAAAATATATTATTAAAAATATATTATTGCCATTAAAAACACATGCATTAATTTTTCTATAATTATTATTTGAATGTGAATAAATGGACTTATTGAGAAGTTTAACCTTTAACTTCTCAGTCCATAGACCATTTCAGTAAATGTGATCTCATTAACTATTAAAAAGCAAAATAAACCACAAACAACAAAAAAACCCCATTCTTAGCATAATTGAAGCCTGCTACTCTCCATTACTTGATCATGTCATTTCCTGATATGAAAAGGAAAGGTTCCTTGGGTGGGAACAGCAAAAAGGAGCCCACAGTATCATGAATTACTGGGCTTTCCCCCTACTCTTCATCATGACCTCCACTGTCTCAGTTGAGAATCTACTGACCTTATTGTGCTTCCTGCTCAATTGAATTTTAAGCAAGAAAGTCAACTCCCAGTCAGTAATCATTACTATCCATAGTCTTACTCTTTTTACCCTGTGTGGTCTGAGAAATTTACCCAGACATTTAGAACATATGTCCCACACAAAGTACTGCCATTATCATACTTTGAAGACCCTTGTCCTCTACTGTTGGTAGAGGACATGATAAAGATCTGTTTTTCCATCCAGTGATGCCTACATTACAATTGCTTTGAGGGGCACCTGGGTGGCTCAGTCAGTTAAGCGTCTACCTTCAGCTCAGGTCATGATCCCAGGGTCCTGGGATCAAGCCCCACATCAGGCTCCCTGCTCTTTGGGGAGCCTGCTTCTTCCTCTGCCTCTGCTCTCCCACTCTGTCTCATGAAAAAATAAATAAAATATTTGAAAAATTGCTTTGAGAGCATACCAGGAAAAAGAATACTCTTCTGGTAATCTGGAAATTTGGATTCTGGTCCTAGCTTTGCCAGTAACTAGTTGTGTGTTCTTAGGGAAGTCATTTAACCTGTCTGGGCCACAGTTTCTTCATTTATATAAAGTAAGTCCTCTGCAGCAATAGCAACCTTAATTTTATTAGTAGGAAAACATTGGCTGAGAGCCTTGATACTTCACTTTTGACAAAGAAGATCCCAGCCAAGAGAAAAAAATTACTGTAATCTTTCTTTACAGCGTATTTATAATTTGACACCCCCTAACTCCACCCAAGAAGCATTGCTCGTTATAGGAAAATATGCAACACACAGGAAGACAATTGAGTCAAACTTTGCATTATCTTATTCCTTAGTGTTTTCTAAGTCACTGATATTCTCCCACATCTCAGCCATTCTCACAACTTCTCCAAGGTAAGTAATTTTTAGTGATAAATTTCCTGGAACTACCTTCTCTAGACCAATTTAATAGCTACATTTTGAATCCAATGGCTTTGTTGTCTTTCCCCCTCTCCCTCTCTCCTATACACAGTGATCTCTGATAACCAGTTCTGCCACTTTCATTTACTGACTGCTAACCTGGGCCATGCACTGTTCAAGGAAAGTTCAACATTGTTTCTTTTAGTCCTTATAAAACAAACAAACGAACAACAACAACAACAAAAACCCAAACCCTGAAAGGTAAATATAGTCTCTCATTTTTCAAATGAGGATACAGGCTCAGAGAGATTAAGCAACAGTTTAGGTCACACAACTATTAAGTGGTAATGTCTTGACTTGAACCCACACCTATTAGATTCAGAAACTTCTCCTCATCAGGTAACTCATACTAAAGCAATATAGAATTTAACATCCCTGATGATTCAAAGGGTTTAGAAAGAGACAGGACACTTCTTCCTCTGAGAGAAGTAAAGGTGGATGATATAGGTATGTCTGGAAAGGGAAAAAGGTGATAAAGTTCATGGTTGATGACCTCTATTAATGAAGAGAATGAGGAATCTGGAAGTGAGAAATGAGAAAATTTGTATTGTTTTCATACTATATCTTTAAAGAATAACTATTCTGATTGCCTAACTAGCCCCCATTTATCTCAATTACTGAGGTCTCACTATATTCCATATTTTAGACAAAAGCTATAAAAATGATTTTCCCCCATATTTTTATTTTAAATCTATAGAAAGTTGAGAGAATAGTAAAAATCACAAGCTTGTATATCCTCCATATAGATTAACCCACTGTTACTATTTTGCCTCAAATTGCTCTCTTTCTCTTCACAAGATTTTGGTTGAACCACCTGAAGGAAAAATAGACATGACACTTCTCTAATGTAGCACACAGCTTCTAAGAATAAAAATATTTTCCTACACAGCCACAAAAACACATGTAAAAAATAAAAAAATTCATTAATATCATTTAATATACATTTCTTATTCAGTTTCCCTAATTCTAAATAATGTCTTCTTGAGAAAACAGGTGATAAACTCCTTGACGTTGGCCTTCATGATGATTTTTTGGAACTGACTCCAAAAGCAAAGGCGACAAAATCAAAAACAAATAGGACTATATCAAACTAAAAAACCTGCACAGCAAGGAAACCATTAACAGAATGAAAATACAACCCACTGAATGGGAGAAGATATTTGCAAATGATATTTCCAATAAGGAATTAATATCCAAAATATATAAAGAACTTATACTACTCAATACCAGAAAAACAATCCAACTAAAAATGAGAAGAAAACATGAATAGACATTTTTCCAAAGAAGATACACAAATGGACAACAGACATATGAAAAGATGCTCAACATTGCTCATTATCAGGGAAATGCAAATCAAAGTCACAATGAGATACCACCTCACACCTGTCAGAATGCCTATTATCAAAAAGATAAGAAATAACAAGTGTTGGCGAGGATGTGGAAAAACAAGGACGCTCATACACTATCAGTGGGGATGTAAGTTGGTACAGTTACTATGAAAAACATTATGGAGGTTCCTCAAAAAATTAAAAATAGAACTACCAATGATCCAGTAATTCCAGTGCCATGTATTTATCTGAAGAAAATGAGAACACTAAAAAAAAAAAAAGAAAAAAGAAAGAAAATGAGAACACTAATTTGAAAAGATATACACACCCTTATGTTAATTGCATCATTATTTACAATTGCCAAGATATGGCCACAATCTTTAGTGTCCATTGCTGGATAAATGAATAAAGAAGATTTGGTGTACAGAGAGGGTAGGGGTGGGGGGATGGGTGAAATAGGTGAAGAGGATTAAGAGTACAGTTATCATGATGAGCACTGAGCAATGTATAGAAATTGTTCAATCACTATGTTATACACTTGAAACTAATACATCATTAATTAGACTAGAATTAAGTTTTTTTAGAAAAAGAAGATTTGGTATACACACACACACACAAAATGGGATACTACTCACCCATAAAAAAATCAAATCTTCCCATTTGTGATAACATAGATGGAACTAGAGGGCATTATGCTATGTGAAATAAGTTAGACAAAGACAAATACCGTATGATTTCACTTATATGTGGAATCTAAAAAACAAATGAACAAACAAAACAAAACAAAACTCAAAAAAAGAGAACAGCATGGTGATTGCTAGAGGGGAGAAGGCGAAATGGTGAAGGGGGCCAAGAGGTACAAACTTTAATTATAAAATAAATAAGTCATGGGGATGTAATGTACAGCATAGTGACTCTAGTCAGTAATACTGTACTGCATATTTGAAAGTTGCCAAAAGAGTAAATACTGAAAGTTCTCATCCCAAGAAAAAAATTTTTTTGTAATACTGTATGGTGATGGTTGGTAACTAGACTTACTGTGATAATCATTTCATAGCATATATAAATGTCAAATCATCATGTTGTACACTTGAAACTAATATAATGTTATAGATAAATTATACCTCAATAAAAAATAAAAAGGAAGGCAGGCAAGGAAAGAAAGGGGGAAGAGACAGAGAACAAGAACAAGAACGAAAGAAAGAACGAAAGAACAAAAGAATTAAAGAACAAAAGAAAGAAAGGCAAGAAGAGGAGAAGAAAGTCTGGTTTTGATCCAGTATCCAAAATCAACATAGTAGACTTAATTGTTATGTTTCTTTTAGTCTGAGACAATCCCCTTAACTTGGTTTTAAATCCCATGACTGACTTTTTGAAAAGTCCCAAGCCAATTATGTTTCACAATGTGTTACACAGAGTGTCTGATTATTTTGTGATTTTATTCAATTAAACATTTTTGATAAGAATACTACATTATCTTTCAAAATGTCTCAACCATAGAATGTCTGTTTTCTTACGATTAGATTCACATGAGCCATTTTTTTTTCACATGAGCCATTTTTGATAAGAATATTACATATGTGATATTGTGTATTTCCTATCATGTCAGATCAAGAGGCACATCATCAAGTTATCCCACTATTAGTGATATTAAGCTTTATCACTTGATTAAAATGGTACTTGTCAGATAGTTCTGTTGTAAAGGCACATTTTCTTCTTTATAATTTTTAAGTAATGTGTGGAGTGATACTTCTGAGACCATGTAAATACCCTGTTCCCCAACAATCTTAAACTCAGTGGTACTAGCATTCACTGATGAGCCTTGCCTGAATCATCATGATGCTGGGGATGCAAAATGGTGACTTTCTCACCAAACTGTACAATTAAAGTGGGTGAAACTTATGGTATATAAATTCTACTTCAATAAAACTGCTTTTTAAAAATTAACTCAGTAACATGCGATCTGTATTGTGTCCATTCCTTCTAGCATATTTTTTCTGCCAAGAAATGACTGACAGTTGAAACATTTTATAAATGAGGCAAGTTATTCAAGATCAGGGTAAACTTAATATAAATGCTCTGTTGAAATTTTTTTAATTGCTGTTCTCTAATTCTATCATTCCTTCTACAATTATTAGCTGGCCCACTTCTATTAAGACTTCTCCCCCTGTACCTCCTATTTCTCAATCTCTCTCTCTCTCTTTCTCCCCCTCTCTCATCATTCAAGATTCATGGATTTTTCCTCCTCAGTGTATTATAATAATCCATTACTGATACTCTTTTTGATGTTCAAACCATCCTAATTTGGCCAATAGAATCCATTCAAACACAATCTCATGTCCTGAAATAACCCCATTAGTTTTGAACAATCTATTTTCTTGCATAAAAAGTTCCTAGGGGCACCTGTGTGGCTCAGTCAGTGAAGCGTCTGACCCTTCATTCCAGCTCAGGTCATGATCTCAGGGTCATGAGATCAAGCCCCAGGTCAGGCTCTACACTGAGTAAGGAGCCTGCTTAAGATTCTCTCACTCTCCCTATCTCTTTGCACCTCCCCCTCCATTCATGTTCTCACTCTCCCTGTAAAAAATTTAAAAAATAAAAAATAAAAAAGTTCCAAACTCACCCTGTATATTCCCTAAAACCTGAGATCAGCTATTTCCCCAAGAAGCCTTAGTTACTTTTAATGGGAATGGTATTTAGAAACAAAGATTTAGGTCCTTGATGGGGTGTTTATTGCTAATTGGGTTTGTCATTGCTTCCTGGCCCTTTATATAAAAAGAACAAGGTAATAGGAAGTCACACTAATATTTGCATCAAATTTATGATACAAATATAAAAGAATGAACAGAAAATATCTTCTCTTTTACTTTCAATGAAAATCTTGGTTTCCATTATCATTACTACCCTTATGCCTCTGCTTTATTCTACCATATATAAGATGGCAATAATATTGTTATATTAGAACACATATAACATAATATAGTATAATTCTGAAACTAACAATAACCTATTAAGAAAGTCTAAGATTTTTCTTAAAAGATTTTATTTATTTATTCATGAGAGACACAGAGAGAGAGAGGCAGAGACACAGGCAGAGGGAGAAGCAGGCTCCATGCAGGGAGCCCAACATGGGACTCGATCCCGGGACTCCAAGATCACACCCTGGGCTGAAGGCAGGCGTTAAACTGCTGAGCCACCCAGGGATCCCCCGAAAGTCTAAGATTTCTTTACAGTTCTTTTCATCCTTAAGATTACATCCTAGTACGAATGTACTATCAAGAATAACGCGTTCAAAAGTCATCTGAGCTGCATGATTATGTTATAGTTACATAGGTTTGTTTGGTTTCAGTTTGCATGTATTCAATTTTAGCATTTGTCTTTCTTTCCATTATTTTTGGCTTAAGTCTAATTTTTGAGTGTTTAAACTTTTATATGGGCCCAAAATCAAAACTACATACAAAGATACACTTGGAGAAGTCCTATTACTGTCCCTATCTCCTCTACCTCATTCCTATACAGCCCCTATTTTCATTAGCTTCTAATTTATTCTTCCTGTGTTACACTTTATAAAAACAAGCAATTATAGTTCTTCAGAATTAATATACATACTGTAAATTAAGTAATACCCCTAGAACCAAGTTCTCATTTAAATGTGGTCATGGTGCACAAAACCTGACTTACATCCATTGTCTAATTGCAATAATGGATATTTTCATGTACAAATAAACTCCCACCTGAATTCTGATTAATCCACTGTAGAGAGTCCATATGAGCATTCAGAATTTTGCAGATCTGCTGGAGCTAAAAACATATACAAATTTTTTACATTAAGATTATTCTGATATGGTAAACAAAACAAACAAAAAATTGAAATTAAGAAGTGACTTTTCATTTCTTTTGGTAAGAAATGGACTGAGGATATATAAAATATTAATGACATTTTTTGCTATTTCATATTTATAATGTTCATTACATCTTTATATTACTTCAATCTATTTTGTAACTGTGAAGAATGTGATTCCTATAATTCAATAAGACACTGACTACCACAGTACAAAAATAAGTAAAAAACATTTAAAGATGTTTCACAAGATAAGAAATTCATATAATAATTTTAAAAATTATGTTTTTCAACCAAATCAGCAATATTTTACATTCTATTAGTTTCAGGCATATAACTTAATGATTTGTTATTTGTATATATTGCAAAATGATCACCACAATATGTCTTGTTAACATCCATGACCGAATGTAGTTAAAAACATTTTTTCTCATGATAAAGCATTTAAAGATCTAATCACTTAGCAATTTTCAAATATGCAATACAGTATTATGAATAATAGTCACCATGCTGTACATTACATCCCCAAAACTCATTTTATACCTGGAAACTTATACCTTTTGACCACCTTCACCCATTTCACCCACTATCCACCCCTGCCTCTACAACCACCAGTCTATTCTCTCTATGAGCTTGTTTCTTTGGTGTTGGTGTTTTTAAATTCCACACATAAGTGAGATCATATGGTATCTGTCTTTCTCTGTCTTACTTATTTCACTTAGCATAATGTCCTCAAGGTCCAACCATATTGTTGCAAATAGCAAGATTTCCAAGTCAGCAAGTTTTAATAAATGGTAATACTCAGTTGTCAAGTGTGTGGAGAAAATAGGTACATTCCTATACAGCCTATAGTAATAAAAATTGACCCAACCCTTCAAAATGTAAATTTTTACAATATATATCAACAGTCTTAAAATATTTATAACTTTTAACTCAATATATTCTACTTCTAGGAACGTATCCAGAGGAAATAATCAAATCTAAGCATAACTGGTCATTACAGAACAATTTTATAATGGCAAAAAATTGGAAACAATATCTCCACCAATTTAAAAAAGTAATATAATATATTATGGTAAAGTCACTTCTAATGAAACATTATAGTCATTAATACTTTTAAAAAATTTCCAAAGTTTTCAAAGAATGCTTAAAATTGGGCAGTCCGGGTGGCTCAGTGGTTTGGTGCCACCTTTGGCCCAGGGCCTGACCCTGGAGACCCGGGATCGAGTCCCACATCAGGCTCCCTGCATGGAGACTGCTTCTCCCTCTGCCTGTGTCTCTGCCTTTCTCTCTCTCTCTCTCTGTCTCTCTCTCTGTGTCTCTCATGAATAAATAAATTAAAAAAAGAATGCTTAAAATTTTGAGAAAACACTGTGAAAGAATATGAAATGAAGACAGAATACAAAACTCTATATCCTTATGATTCCAATGCTATTTAAAACAAAAGAATTTTTACCAGCATAGCAAAAAGACTTGGAAAAAATATAGCAATATATTAGAAAGGTATTGATAATAGAGATGATTTAACTTTCTTCACAGATTTCCATATTTTCTAAGCATAATACATTGAGTAAGTATATGTATTAATTCTGTAGTGAGATATACTGGACATTTAAGAATGTTTTTAGAATACTTTTGATGATTATTCTAGTAAAGTCTAGTATAATAAAGAAAGTAGGAGGACATGAAAATGTTACCACACTTAAAAGAACAGTATGTAATGAAAATAGAAATTTAGCATATTTTAACATAACAAATAGAAATACAACTTGTGGTAGGAACAATGAGTTTTTGAAAGAAAATGTAACTGAAGACCATATGCCATAATATGGATCTGCTTAATAAAAAATTTAGGTGTTAGGTAGACTCTCCTATCTCACCCACACCCCTCCTCTGCATGGAAACAGTAAAAACAAACAGGTAAATCCCATCATTGTGAATATCATTAAATATCATTGCTATTTTCCTACCCTGGTGTATGGCCCACAGTAAAGAAGGTTTGTTGATCTGGTTATAATAAATTATCTACAAGAATATTATTGTTCAGCAAATGTTTCTCTCTGCTTCGCACCCGCACCCGATGATTTATGCTATCTGAGAAAAAAAGATGAATTGTTGCTGATCTCTTGCTTCTTTTGTCCTGCTACTGAGCTGCAATTATCTTTAATTGACTCATCTTAAATATCTCAATCACTCTTGTGAGGAAAAACAAAAACAAAAGACACACCATTTACTCCCCACTACCAAAATAAAATAAAACAGTTTAAGGCTAAGTAGAGAAAAAGGATAAAGATAGGATTACAGTCCTCTTTTACTAACTCTATTCAGAAACTTCTCTTATTTTAATTCAAACACAGACTAGACATCAGCTCTGCCTCATATCTAAATCTATATGTATTTATTCATAAAAATTCTTTTATAAAGTAAGTTTAGATTTTATAATCACAATGGTGAGCTAATATTTCATAAAAGGAAAACTTATATTCTGTCAACTCTTGATCATCTATGTGAACACAAGGAGATGGTAGCATAGATAATCCCAGACTAATTTATATTTGTCTTTGTTCAATTTTAGATTTGCCCAAAGTAGAGAATGGCATAATTTTTATAGCTAGAGGGGACTTCAAGATCATTTAGTCTACCCTTGACATTTTGCAAAAGAAGGAGCTAAGATCCAGAGAGATTAAGTGACTTAAATAAAACTCTAATGCTTTCTCAACTATACTATGCTGTCTCTTTATGATTAAAAAAGCTAGTAGTGTGTACATAGATAAAGAACTGTCTGTATGATTGGACAAAGAGCTTACTAAAGAATAATCACGATATATATCCTTTGTCCTCACCTACCCAGATCCCAGCCTCACTCTGAATTATAATCAACAGACAGAAAGTACAATGGAAGTTCCCACAATGGGAGATTCCTCTTACCATTACTGCCACAGAGTGAGAGAGGGAAAAGAAGAACTCCATTTAGTTGCTAAGACAATAGGGAAAGGTAGAGGAAATAGGCTCTTTAATTAGAGCATAGATAAAGGAAAAAACCCAAATCCTTTCTTATGGCCAAATTAATTCAAAACATCTCAACTCTGTAACTGGAGCCTCAGCTTTATTTTTCAATGCTAAAATACACTTACATTATGAGATAGGTAGCCTCTACAAGGCAGGTGGAAACCTAATAACCACATCTAACAAAGTTTCTATATATACAAAATATATATTAAGACTCAGAAATTATATTAAGAAAAATATTCTTTAAGACTCAAATAGTTGGCTTATCAAAATTTTAAGATATAACCTAGTCATAAATTAAGGATTGCCTGGATATACCTATTTTTCTTAAGATTTTATTTATTTACCCATGAAAGACACACACACACAGAGAGAGAGAGAGAGAGAGAGAGAGAGAGAGGCAGAGACACAAGCAGAGGGAGAAGCAGGCTCCATGCAGGGAGCCCGACGTGGGACTCGATTCCAGGTCTCCAGGATCAGGCCCTGGGCTGAAGGCTGCGCTAAACCACTGAGCCACCCGGGCTGCCCATGGATATACCTATTAAACACAAACATATATACTCACAATTGAATGAACACACAGATAAATATATAAAAAGAAGAATGAATTAGCCAGTGAGTAAGGGAATAGAAAAATAAGTACAGGGACATATTTAGCTATGTGAAAAACAGGGAGAAAACCCTGAAAATTTAGGGAGGAAAGTCATTTTTTTAATCCTCCTGGGGATAGTCACAAAAAACTCATAACCTTTTCTGTTCCTAAATATCTCCTGCCCTATTTAACTATATCCCAAAGTTCGTATCTGTAAAGGCAGATAAGGAGCACAAGAGGATAGGAGAAGGTGAGTAGCTAAAGGAACTCACAGAATACTAATTTCATATTAAATCTTGGCTGTCTAAATAGATAAAGCAGTTCACACACCGGGTCAGTAGTGTCAGCAGGACTTCCAAATGTATTCAGGTGCTCAATAATGTCCTTGAGATCTTGGGCCATTCGTTTTAGCTGAGCATCTATATTTTCTGCTAATCTGTAACTGAAAAAGCAAGTAAAATAAAATGATTATTAACAAGAAATGCTTTCTCCACTATGTCTTGTTACTGACATAGAAAGAGGATACTGCCAGTTGATTTGCACCAATTTCCCCTACCTTCTAAGTAATTTTCAGTTATAACAAATGGCACATTTTTATGTAGGCAGCATTCATGACCTTATTATTACCATCTTCTACAAAGACACCAAAGGTGAAGGCTTTCACCCATCTTGCCATTTTTGCAGTCACCTATTTACCCTCTGGATAATGTTCCAGGGAGCTCTGAAGCAATGAATCTCTTTTTAGCTCTTACAATGAACTCATAAGACATTTAAATACATGAGAAGTTATCGGATATTAAGCAGTATTCGGTAAGTGCTCAGATGTCTTCAATGTTTTTAAATATGCACATCTTCAAAGTAAAGTCTTATATAAATATACCCCATCATCCAACAAAAGATGTTTTGAGAAATGAGATTAACAATAATCAAAATTAGGTAAATCTGCTAAGTTCACAGCAAATATTAATTGGCTAAATTCTCAGATTTCCACCCAAAGTATTTACACATACATAAATACACACTTAACCTAGTCAATAATGTTTATGAATTAAAGTGATCAGAGTTTTTCAACCTTAATGTCTTATAAAGATTAAAGGATTCAATGAGATTTATTGATAACTATCCATTGCCTTTCTGTCCCAAAGTATTTAAAGGTAATTGATTACCTTGATTGCTGAAGATCCTACTAGGGATCCCACCACAATATAAATCTGACTACATAAAAACAATCGGAAAGAACTAATGTTTCAATTATTCCTTCAAATTACAATTAGGAACTCATGGCCAAAAATGTAACTCTCTGTTTCAAAAAAATGATAGAATTCTTAGAAAGCAATGCAAAGAAAAAAAAGATTCACAAAGGCTGAAATACAAAAGCAGAAATAGAACTAAGGTCCATACAGATTAGCTGTACTTACCATATTTAACATACTTACAGAAGAATTAATTTGCAAGGCTTTAGAAAATAAGCTCCATATTAACTCACTAATAACCTATTACTAAAGGGAGTCTGATTTGGTCTCAGCCTGGTTTATGTAGCACATTCAGACAAGTGTTTCCTAACAACACTTTATTATATGGCCGGATTACCAAATTTCAGTTATGGAGAGATAGTTACTATGGGGACGCTGGTAATGTTCTCAACAAAAAGACTGAATCACACACATAAAAAATATATTCAGCCCAAGACATTGACAAAATCATTCAATTTTGAAAGCTATGCAGTCTGCCCCCAGGTTAACAAATTGCCTTTAAAACAGCCAATGATTTATTATTGAAGCAATTGCATTAACATTAGGTTTAAAAGAGTCAATATAAATAGGAGACCATAAATATCGCATGATACTATGACACCACACACATGAAACTTGTATTTCTAATTTAAGAACAAATTTGACAAATATAAAAACTTTACAGTGGTCATGGATAAGCTTGAGATTATTAACTGTACAAAACGCTATAAAACAAAACTGCCAGAATGATTACTTCATTTTCAAGCACTCTGAAAAGATAAATGGAAAAGAGCCAAGTAAGTTGACAAATGCAACTACAAGAATTTGTCCTTTTCTAACAATTTTTCCCTGCCTTTCAATTTTATTTTCCCCCCTTTTTTTAAGTAGCTAAATTTTACCCCATTCTTTGATCTTTATCCAGTTACTTACGTCTTCCCATGCACCTTATCTGCATGCTGCAGATACACAGACCCACTCTGGTCCTTCACAAACTCCTCTAAAGGGGTCAAGAGATCTTCTAGTTCCTTCTGCTGTGACAGAATAAAATCTAATTCTTGTTCCAGCCTGAAAAAAAACAAGTCAACGGAAGAGCCAATGAAAGGAATTTGGAGTACAAAATAAATGTCAAAAACTGGGCAGATATGTTCTCATTCATTTGGGGAATATAAATAATAGTGAAAGGGAATATAAGGGAAGGGAGAAGAAATGTGTGGGAAATATCAGAAAGGGAGACAGAACGTAAAGACTGCTAACTCTGGGAAACGAACTAGGGGTGGTAGAAGGGGAGGAGGGCGGGGGGTGGGAGTGAATGGGTGACGGGCACTGGGGGTTATTCTGTATGTTAGTAAATTGAACACCAATAAAAAATTAAAAACAAAAAACAAAAAAAAAAACTGGGCAGCCCTGGTGGTTCAGCGGTTTAGTGCCGCCTTCAGTCCAGGGTGTGATCCTGGAGACCCAGGATCAAGTCCCGCATCGGGCTCCTTGTATGGAGCCTGCTTCTCTCTCTGCCTGTGTCTCTGCCTCTCTCTTTCTCTCTCTGTCTCTGTGTCTCTCATGAATAAATAAATAAATAAAATTTTAAAAAATGTCAAAAACTACAACAAGGAAAAAAAAGGACAAGAAATAGATCTTTAATCTTTCAACCTAGGGAGTCTAACATTCTACCTCTGTTGATCCAGTTTCACTTTTTCCACTTCTCCATGTAAAGTAGTAATCTATAAAGGAAAAAAAGAATATAATAATGTAAATCTTTGAATTTATGTTGTAATTTTAAGGTAATATTAATTTTCTCATATACACTTCAAATATGAACAATTTCCTAATTCAGGACACTCATTACATATGGAAAATATTTTTCAGTTGATCACCAATATTGGGATAGAAAATTAACCACAAAACATATCTGTGCTCTTGTGCAATGCAGGTAGATTAATGTGACTATCGTCTTACCTTCTCACCATTCTCAATCAATGTACGGTCCCAAGCATTGACCTGAGTGGCCTGGTGAAGAAAGTACTTCTCTTGATCTTCTAAATCAAGACTCCATTTGTTTATCAGACCCTCTAGCTGACCATATGTCATCACAGGAGTTACAATTGCACTAAAAAAAAGGATACAGTAAGATCATATGATCATACTTTTAAAAGTATAACTATATTTCTGAAATGAATAATGTAGGAGGATTTAGAGAAGAAAATATCACATGAATTTTTCAGACCTGCTCCCCAACAAAACCAGCACAGGTGGTAAAGATTATTTCAAAAACAATCATTTCAAAAGCTGTGGAAATTATCCTAAAGGGATATAGCAAGTTTTTTTTAAAAGATCTATTAAGAAATCTACTAAATTCCAGTAAGAACAGCTAAAGTCTGTGCCACACTTGCTTGCTTCCTTAACCCTCAGCTCAGCACGATGCAAGTTCCATTCTGGGTGCACATGGCCAGAGACAGGACTCCCTCTCCCCATAGCTCTTTGTCAAAATGATCCGTTCCCAGTCTAAGTAGTGGCCACAAAACAGTGTGCAGCTGATCTTCCATCCTCCACTTGGGCAGAACCAAGCAGAACTCTGACTCCCCTTCCAGGTGGTATCAAATAGGCTAAGCAGGTAGCTGATTTTCCATCCCGTGACTGGCAGAACCAGGCGATGCCCTGATTGCTTTGCTGGGGCAGTGTCAGCAGGGCTGAACAGAGAGGTAATCATCGATTCTCTGCTCAGCAGTGGCAGGTAGTGTTCTATTTCCCTCTACCAGGGTTGTGTTGGCACTGGCAAGTGACAAAGTGAATCTAAATAACCACCCAGGGGCAACACAACTTAATCAATCAGTGAGAAAGGGTTAGTTCCCACTGGGCTTCACCACTTGTCTTCGGTGTCAGTGGGACCCAATGGGGAGCTAACCTCTGTGCCCACCTGGCATGACTGAGACTGAACAAAGTGAGGCAAACTGGAGCTAGTCAGGACTCCACATCCCACCACCCTGGTGTCAGCAGGGCTTGATGCGGGGCTTAACCTCTGCAACCTACTGGGGAAAATCAAGACTGAAGGAGGGAGAGCAAAGCAGGGCTAGTCAGCACTCTGACCCCCTTCTCTACAGAGCCTGTGTCAGGGAGGCCCCAGTAGGGAGCCAAGCTTCCATACCAAACCAGCATCAAAAGGCTAAATGAAGTGATAAGAGACAGAACATTGCTATCCTGCTTCCTCACTCCTTCTGTGCCAGTGGTGCCCGAAAGGAAGCTGAAATTCTGCCTCCACCCTTCAGCAACTAAGCAGTATGAGTGGTCCCCCACTTCCTCTTGTTCTGGGGTCCAGAGACCCAGCTGCAAGCTAAGCCAACATCCCAACTTGACGCAAAGAAGTGGCGTGACCCATTGCCCCACATTCATGAGGAAGGGGTCAGAGGACTGAGGGGTTCCTGATTTAAAAAAGAAAATAAAACAGGGCCCAGACTCTCCTAACGTAATAGACTTAATGTCCAGGATACAACTGAAAATTACCTGTCCTATCAAGAACCAGAAATATCACAACTCAAAAGAGAAAAGACAATTAAAGGCACTGACAAGGAGAGGTAGCAGATGTTGGAATTCTCTGAAAAGAATTTGAAAGCAATCATCAAAGAATGCTCCAACAAGCAATTGCGAATTATCCAGAAACAAATGAAAACTAGAAAATCTCAGCAAAGAAACCGAAGTTATGGAAAACAATCAAATGGAAATGATAGAACTGAAAATTAAAATAACTGTAAGAAAAAACTTACTTAGTGAGTTTGATACTGGAGTGAAGATGACAAAGGATAGAATCAGTGAACTTGAGAGTAGATCAATAGAATTTACAGAACTGCACAGGGATAAAAAACACAAAAAATGAAAAAAATCTAAAGAACCTAGAGGATGATAATAAAAGAGATAACATTCCTATCATTGGAGGATGATAGAGAGGAAAAGAGAGAATGGTACTGAAAAAGTATTCTGAAAAATAAAGGTGAAAACTCAAATTTGGCAAATGATATAAATCTACAAATTTAAGATGCTGAGCAAACCCCAAAAGAATAACTCAAAGAAATCTGCACTAAGACACATAATACTTAAATTTCTGAAAACTAAAGATAAAGAAAGAGAAGAATCTTGTAGGTAGCCAGAGAGAAACAACACATTAATTAAAAGGTAATACCAATTCAAACGACAGCAGTTTTCTCATCTTAAACCATTGAGGCTAAAAGGAAGTGTCACAACATTTTTCGAGTACTGTAAGGAAAAAAAAAACTGTTGACCACAACTTCTCTAATTGGTGAAAATGTCCTTCAGAAATGAAAGGAAAATAAAGCTATTCTCTTGCAAGATTTTTTTGTTGCTGGCAAATTAGCTAATCAGAAAAAGAAAATGAAAACAGAAGATGGCTTGGAACTTCATAAAGGAAAAAGTCAAAATGAACAAAAAGGGTAAATATAATAGACTATCCTACTTCTCATGAATTTTTAAGTCATATTTGATGGTTGAAGCAAAAAGTATAACACCACATAATGTAAATGGAAGAAATACTTGAGACAAACTTAAAAGGTAAGAAGAGTAAAGAGAGCTAAATGGAATTACCAAACCTTTTTTCCCCACAGGAAAATTAAAAAAAAAAAAGAAAAACAAAAACAGAAGTAACAAACGAATGACAAGTAATAAAATAGCAGACTTGAGCCCTAACATATCAATAAATTGCTTATATGTAAATGTGCTAAATATACCAACTAAAAGGCAGAAATTGGCAGAGTGGATAAAAATTATGATCCATCCAAATGCTATCTATAAGAAACTCACTTGAAATACAAAGACACAAATAGGTTGAAAGTAAAACGATGGAAAAAGATATACATGCAAGATTAATTTTTTAAAAGAGATGGATAAAGTCAATTTTAGAGCAAAGAAAATTACCAAAGAGGGACACTGCATAATGATAAAGGAATCAAAGCACCAGGGAAGGCCAACAATCTTAAATGTGTAAGCAACCAAACCAAACAGCAGAACCTTAAAAATATAAAAAGCAAAACTGGTAGAGCTAAAAGGAGAAACAGAAGAATCCACAATTCTAGTTGGGGACTTCAAACTGCTGCTCTCCACATCTGAAAGAAGCGATAGAAACAAAAGCTGCAAGGTTACAGATCTGAAAATACAAGGAAGTAGGAACTCATCATCATAAATAAAATAGTCCACCCAATAGCAGAAAACACAACTTCCAGGTACCTGTGGAACATCTACCAAGAACTCTATCTTCATCCTAAAATGAACCTGAACAAATATAAAAGGACTGAAGTCACATAGAGCATGCTCTCCAACTACAATGGAATCAAACTAGAAATCAATCTTTTCTTTAAAAAAAAAGAATATGCAGTATACAGCTAATGCAATGGTGAGGATATTTATAGTATTAAATGCTTACATTAGGAAAAGTGAAAGGTCTCAAAACAATAATCTCAGCTCATACCTCAAGAACTTAGAAAAAGAGCAAAATGAACCCAACACAGAAAGAAAGAAATAATAAATCGTAGATATCAATGCAACTGAAAATGAAAAACAGAATAATCATTGAAATAAAAGCTACTTCTTTCGAAAAGGATGAATAAAATTGATAAAAGAAAGGTACAGAATACCAACATAAGAAATGAAACAGCTATTAAAAGTGTAAAAAGAAAAAAAAAAGAAAAAAATAAAAGTGTAAAAAGAGGGACACCTGGGTAGCTCAGAGGTTTAGTGCCTCCCTTTGGCCCAGGGCAGGTTCCTGGAGTCATGGGATCGAGTCCTGCATTGGGCTCCCTGCATGGAGCCTGCTTCTCCCTCTTCCTGTGTCTCTGCCTCTCCCTCTCACTCTTATGAACAAATAAAATCTTTTTTAAAAAGTGCAAAAAGGAAAACTACAACTTTATATTCATAAGTTCAACAACTTAGAAAATCAAACCAATTCCTTGAATACCATACACTACAAAAACTCATGAAAGACGAAACAGATAACCTAAATAGTCCTAGAACCATTAAAGAAATTGATTTGTAACTTAAAACCTCCAAAAAAAATACCCAGGCCCCAAGTTTTCACTGCCATATATTTAAGAAATACAATTTTATACACAATTTTATACAATTTATTCTATAAAACAGAAGAGAAGACAATACTTCTCAGATCATTTTATAGGCTAGTATTATCCACATACCAAACCAAAAACAGAATAAAAAACGAAAAAAAAAAAAAAAAAACTACAGACTAATAGCTCTCATGAACTTAAATATAAAAGTCCTCAACCAAAATACTACCAAACTAATTCAAAAATGTATATAAAAAATTATACATCGGTCAGTTAACCATCTGCCTTCAGCTCAGGTCATGATCCCAGGGTCCTGGGATTGAGCCCCATGTTGGGCTCCCTGCTCAGTGGGGAGACTGCTTCTTCCTATCCCCCCTGCTCCTGCTTTCTCTTACTATCTCCCTTTCTCTTTCTCAAATAAATAAGTTTTTAAAAATATTTAAAACATGGTCCATTAAAAGAAAAATTGATAAACTAGATCTTATCAATTAAGTTTTTCTTTGGCAAAATACCCTATTAAACAGATGAGAAGACAAGTTACAGATTTAAAGAAAATATTTATAAACCACATATCTGACATAAGACTGAATCTAGAATATATAAAACTCTCAACACTTGAAATGTAAAAATGAAATTCAAGTAGAAAATGGACAAAGACACGACGTAAACAGCCACATTACCAAAGAGGATATGCTGATGGCAGATAAACACATGAAAAGATGCTCAACATCATTAGTCATCAGGGAAATGCAAATTAAAACCATAATGAGATAACATTTCACATCTATTAGAAGGGCTAAAATAAAAAGTAGCGACAACACCAGAACCTGGTAAGAATGTGGACAAGCTGGATCCCTCACAAATTACTGTCAGGTTTGTAAAATGGCACAGCCACTCTGGAAAAGAATTTGGCAGTATCTTAAAAAAATAAACATGTAACAACCATACCACCCAGTTAACTGCACTCTGGGCACTGATCCCAGAGAAATGAGACTTATATTCACACACACACAAAAAAGAACAAAAACAAAAACAAAAACCCAACCCTGCATGTAAATGTTCTCAGCAGCTTTATTCATAACAGCCAGAAACTGGAAACAACCTAGAAGTTCATCAACAAGTGAATAGTTAAACTATAGTATATCTTCAATACCATGGATCACTACTCAAAAATAAAAAAGAACAACTATTGATGCACATGGCAAACTTATCTCAAGGAATTATGCCTAGGGGAAAAAACAATCTTCAAAGGTCACATAATATACAATTTATTTGTATAACGTTTCTTTAAATGTCATTCATAGGAATAGAGAACAGATTCATTGTTGCCCAGGGTCAGGGAAAGGAGGAATTGGTAGTGAGTATGGCTATAAAAGGGCAACAGGAAGGATCCTTGTGCTGATGGAACTGTCCTGTATCTTGATTGTATCACTGTACTCTAGCATTGCAGGATGTTATTACTGGGGGATATCAGGTAAAGGACACACAGAATTTTTTGGATTATTTCTTAGAAGCACATGTGAATCTACAACGGTCTCAAAATAAAAAGTTTAATTTAAAAAACAATTAGAGAGGAACATGGCATAGATTCTAAGAATACAGTCTCTGGAGCTCAACTGCCTGAATTGTAATCCTGGCTCAAGCGTTACCAGAGGCAGATAATAAAATTTCTATGCACTCCAGTTTTCTCATCTATAAAATGGGAACAAAAACCACTGACTACCTCATAAAGTTATTGTGAGGAATAAATGCTATGATGTTTGCAAAGCACTGTCACATCACTAAACATAATAACTGCACAGTGAATGTCAGCTATTCTTAATAATAGTAATAATATAATGGTAATAAAATATAGGTGTGCTATTAAGTGTTCAACTTCCTAAGCTATAGAAATCCTTCATCTACTCCTATGACTGAGTAATTTGCCTAATTTTCAAGCACTATTCTAAAGCTATACAAGCAAATCATACCTTGTACATGATAAATAAAATTAAATTCACACAAATTTTCAAATAAACAGGCTTACTTAACAGTCGAAGTAAAAGGTAGAGAATTAATACCGACTGGAACAATGTTATTAATCCCAGCTGATGTCAGTGACCTTAGGTTCAAGGTAAAGCCACTAGTGGTTGTAGTAGTGGTGGTCGTGGTAACAGTGGTAGTAGTCGTTGTTGATGCTGTAGCTGGAAAATAAAAATGCATGTTAGTAAGAAATTAAAGGCTTATTTTATTTAGTCCTTGATCATTCAGGATAAAAGGTATAGAAGCATTTTTTAAAATGTGAAATTGAACTCAAAGTTGTGTGGGTTTGCACTCAACATTGTTGTAATATGAAATAATATGAAGTGACATACAGCAGGCCAGATACCTGGGTTAACCTTTCTGCTAAAAATAAAAAATTCTGGATATGTGTGTCGAGAAAGCAAATTTACAACTTAACCAGGCCTATAATCATTAAAGAAATTGAATTAATCCTCAAAATTCTTCCCATAAAAAAACCTTCAGACCTAGATAACGTCACTAACAAATTCTACTAAATTTCCAAGGAAAGAATAATTGCAATCTTATACAAACTCTCTGTACATCTGTATCTTTGCATACTTACATGAATATATCTGTGTAATTAATTCCTCGAAATGAAATCTCTAGATCAAAGGATCAGCACGCTGTATATTTTATTTTATTTATTTTTAAGATTCTTATTTATTCATAGAGACAGAGAGAGAGAGGCAGAGACACAGGCAGAGGGAGAAGCAGGCATCATACAGAGAGCCTGAGGTGGGACTTGATCCAGGGCCTCCAGGATCACGCCCTGGGCTGCAGGCGGCGCTAAACCGCTGCGCCACCGGGGCTGCCCTGTATATTTTAATATATCTTGCCAAAGTGCCCAATCAAAAAGATTTTGCCAATTTACATTTCTATCAGTAGGGGAGAGGGCTTGTTTCTCTAAATTATAGCCCATACCAGGCAATATATCTTCACCAGTCTAATAGGTAAAAGCCTCTAAAAGCTTCATCTACAGCCCAAACTTCTCTCTTATGTGTCTTTTTTCATCATACCCCTACTAGAATACCTAGCCCTCTCTAGATGAAATCCTGAATATACTTCATGGCCTAACTCAAACTCTTCCATCCCCTATATCTGTCACCCACTTCTCTTCAACTCCATCATTATCCCTTGGTTTTCAGAACTTCTATAGCACTTTTGGTTTTTCCTACACACTGAGCACTTAAAAGAAGAATTCACAGAAAACTGTGGCTGATGGGGACTGTGAATGTTTTCTTTTCTTCTTTTTGGTTCTCTGTGTTTGCAAATGTTCTTGGTAATTAATAGATGCTGCTTCTGTAACAAGAAATTTATTATAAAAATACATTATAACATGTACACAATTGTTTGTTTTACAATAGCCTTGCTTTCCCAATTAGCAAAATTTTCAGGTTAATGGCCATACTAGATAAATACATAAATAATGTTGCCTGCCAAAATATGCATGGAACTATATTGACCGAAACTGGACTACTCCATTCTTGCTGAGGGATCAAGCTCAGATACTCTTTTTTTTTTATACCATTAATTCTGTCCTTTCCTCCTGGTTCACATTTGACTGGGACAAGAGTGGGCATCTGAAGTACAGTATTCCTCCCATATACTACTGGCAGCCTATACAAGGGTCTGGCATAGAAAGCTCTAGCCAAGCAGGGATAAAATAGGTCAGAATCTCATTTTCAAAAATTTAGAATTACGGAAAGAATGAGACTATAGGTAGAAACATAGAAATATTTCAGAAATATGGGAAGAATCAAACTGTAAGCAGAAATTTGGAAATATTTCCAGAAGTCTGAAAAGAATCAGACTATAGGCAGGGGGGTTGAAAGAACCAACAGAGGACAGAAAAGAAGTAGAATTAAGGAGTCTGAGGAAGTCAAAATTAAGAATAAGGTAAGTGGCACCTGAGTGGCTCAGTCAGTTAAGCATGTGCCTTCTACCTTCAGCTTGGGTCATGGTACCAAGGTCCTGGGATCCCAGCTCATCAGGGAGTCTGCTTCTCCCTCTGCCCCTCCCCCTGCTCATTCTCATTCTCTGTCATAAAAATAAATAAATAAATAAATAAATAAATAAATAAATAAATAAATAAACTTAAGAATAATAAAATAATAAAATAAACTTTAAAAAAAGAATAACTTAAAATAGTACAGTAGAAAAAGAGATAAGGAAACAAATGAGAAGTTAGAAAAGAGAAGAATAAGGGAGAAGAGCTGAATTATGTTTATGCAATAGATTTAGGTCCCTAAAGCTGCCTTTAGAACTCTTAAATTCCAGTTTCTTTAAAGTTCAGTGCCATTACAATACCTGGGTTAGATTTTTAAGAGATTCCATTTCCCTTTTGGCCACAAAAATGCTTACAAGAATGCCCTCCATTCTTTGGGTTAACCTTCTTAAGGGTGGAATCAACACTACAGGGAAAGAGGGTACCCAGTCACAAAGGATCCCTGGGGTCACTTATCACTGGAGTGATAGATAGGGAAGATGACAGATTGGATCCCCTGGGGCATTCTTACAATCCTATGTCATTGAAATCATCTGAGATAAAAATCTTATCTGAAAAGAAACTTCCCCCAGAAATACTGAAACTTAATCACACGATCGAGACCCCACCTTTATTTATTTAATTCGTTCAAACACTGTGTAACTACTACATGCTAGACAAAAAAACAATTAAGAAAAAGAAAAAGTTCTTCTTAGGAAGCTTTTTTCACCCAAAGCTGTATTTTTTTTTTAGCAATCTGGACTTCCTAGCATGGACAGATGTGCAAAGATGATACATAAGAAAGTAGCAGATTCTAGGATTATGTGTATGTGTGTATTTATAATGATCTCATTTTTGTAAAACAAATCAATGTATGTTTGTATGTGTTTTAAAAAAGGCTGGAAAGATAAACACCAAACTGTTCACTCTAGAGACAGTGTTATATGTATATACATATATATACATGTGTGTATGATTTTTTATAATAAAAAAAGCAACTACCATCACTACCAAAACATCTCCACAAAGATGATGAATAATACCTTCAGGAAATTAATACCTGTCAGCCTAAACATAAAAGAATCTTGAGTCATAAAAAAATAGTATGATTATTTTAACCTTTTTAAACAGTATTTATCTTTGTTCCTTATCTTTTATGGCATTTTAAAAAGGTGTAAATTAGCTCTGGCATAGGAGATAATACTCAAATAACAATAGTATTTCAATTAATACCAAAAAAGCAATGGATTTGAGAATGAAGGTTCCATCACAGTTTGATTTTGCAAGTTATGACTTTGGTCTAAACTAAATACAGTCAACTGTATATTATCCATGTAGTAAAAGGGAAGCACACATTTGCATTTAAATAAATCTCATTCTGATGGTCTTAAAGATCGTTATATAAAATAGTGAAAACATCCTTTAAAATACCCTACTATCCAATTTTCCTATCCAAACATTTTCCATACAAAAGATAAAACTGATAACAAGCAAGCTTCTCTTAAAACTTGCTGATTATACCTAGGGCAGAGAATAATCCCAAATGACAATAAATTTGCAGACACAGCCCCTTGAAAACTGCCCTACAAGGCTGATTTGTGAGGAAAAGAGTCTGAGCTAGTAAATATGCTTGGGGAAAAGGAAAAGTGAGCAAGGGGAAAAAACCAACTCTGAGGTAAGGGTGTCAAATTGAGATATGTCTGATGGGGAGATGGGTATATGAGGGAATGGTGGATGGAATGGCCAGGAAGGATAGGTTAGTAGCAAAGGTACCAGTTTACAGGACCGAATCTGAGACCTAGCTAGAGAGGGGATGATGGGTTATGGCAGAGTCACTGAAGAGCCTGCCAATTCATATTTCAGTGACTCAACCCATGGCTGAAAGAATCAGTTCTTTGTTCAGCATTTTACGGGGGAAATTATGGGTTATGCTATTTGTAAATACAGTAACCTATAAAGTTCTCAAGACACACTCTTCACAACTCTCATGGGTTGCCCAGTTGCCTAGTACATAGCAGAAACACAGTTAAGTATCAATCATGCAAAAGAATACATAGATGGTGGACATCTCTGTTAAGAAATAATTTAAATTTAAAAGAGAGTGACTTTTCATTTATGCCAGGTTTGAGGAAAGATTTATTCAGCCTTACATAAACTTTTCAAATAAAATAAATAATACTTTCCTAGGATGGAGTCTGACTTAAGTGGTAGGTTTAAGTAACAACTGACCCCTGACCACCCAGCTCACCATAAACTATAAGGCTACGACTATCCAAGTTCTCTTCAACTGACAACCTAACTATCTCCTAACTGGCAGAAACAAATTTAGGATGGAAACTCTTGTAATCAATTTTGCAGAAGGTCGACTTTAACACAGGTCAAAATTAAATTAAGCATAAGGGAAAAAGAACTATCAATCCTAATATACTGGGTCAATGTAAACACTATGCTCAATAATAAAAATTATTAAATTTAAAAGTTGACAAGAATTTGATAGCAGCATTGATTATGGTCATCTCAAAGAAAGTAGCATCATTGGTATCAAATGTCTCACTACACTTTGGCAATCATCACTATTGGTGTACCTTTTGCATACTATGATGAAATGATCAAAACTTACTTAGTCCTAAAAACTATGGAATACAACTTACTTACTGCTTGTTACACAGCACATTTCCAATGAGTATCCAAACACAGAATACACCCCAGTAATTCTAAAATCTTACTAGATGCAGTATGAGCTGCTCCACCTGCTCCAGGGAATTTTAATCCAAATCCCAAAGTTATGCCACCAAATGTGCCCATTGAAGTTGCTGGAGCACCAACTGCAGAGAATAACATAATATTACCCATTACACTTTAATTTAAAAACAGTGAATAATTTATAGAGTCTTTTTCATCTGAAGAGCCTTTTAGAAACTTCTGGATAAACTCCAAAAAAAACCTATGGTAAATCCATTTATAAGAAATGTGCAGAAAAGGCAAATCTACAGAGACAGAAGATAGATTAGTAGTCATCTGAGACTGAGAGATCTTATTTGGATGACAGAAATATTCTAAAACTAGAATGTCATGGTACTGTGAAGATATCTCAAAAGCAGAGTCAGCTTATATGGACCTGTAAGAAAGAATTGCTCAACATTTGCTGTTATTGTACTAATGTAAGATATATAGTTATTAAGATCACTGAATTGTACACTTAAAATAAGTTAACTTTATATATGTTTTACCTCATTGAGGTTACATATACTATGGTTGAGAATTCTTTTCATTTGGCAAGGACCTCAAAGACAGGAATGAAAACAAGCCTGCCAGAGGTCAGAGGGCAAGTCTTTGGCTGAAAATGGAATGCATTCAACAATTATAACTTTCAGCCTCAGGCATGGTCATATTCACAAAATCTGTTGTGGTGGACAAGGATATTGCTTACATGTATCAAAAGGCTAATTGTGTCTCAAAATTGGAAGTCTATTAGGTAGAAAATACAACCCAAGTGTAACTATGCCAACTTCACAAGAGGATAGGGATGACAGACCATTATTTTTCACCCTGAACTAGGCATGAGTAATTCCCAGAAAGTTTTATTCCCAGGAATGTGACAATCTTGCTATAATAGGGCTGTCCGGGGATCATATTACAGCTAGAATTAAAATAACGAAGTCTAATGATAAATGTCATGGTACTGTGAAGATATCTCAAAAGCAGAGTCAGCTTATATGGACCTGTAAGAAAGAATTGCTCAACATCTGTTATTGTACTAATGTAAGATATATAGCAAAGAAATTGGGATTACAAGATAATTAATATCCCACTTCTCAGCTCAAAGCATCCAGATGTTCCTCTTCATGGAGAGAAGCCACAAGGCAACACACACTGTCAATTAAAACCTAAAACTGGTCCTTCTGTCATCCATCACTTCTGATAGATAAAATGTAAGGACCACAAACCTGCTCTATCTAAAAAGACACATGATAGCAAGGCTCCAACATTTAATTCCCATTTTATCTTATTCACATGGATAATAAGACTTCTTCCCTTCAGACATACTTGGCAAAACTCCCACAATTCCTATTCCCATTAGCTTCAAGAAGTTGTTTCAAAACATTACAATGTTAATTAATTATATGCTTAAAATTGTAACTTTTAAGCTGGAATAATCATGTTAACACAAAATTCACAGCTAAAGCCATGACAATTAGGTTCTGAAGCAAAACTACTATTGATATTAGCAATTACAGATGGGTTGGAGCTTAATGATAATTTATGAGATCCAAGAGTTCCATAGCTTATATTGGCAAAGTGAGTTAAATGGCTTGATGCGAAATAACAATATTTTCTTTGCAACCAGTAACTTACAAGAGAGCCCAGTAGCAGCAGCAGAAGTAGAAGCATTTGACGTTGAAGTAAACAGCATGGTGCCTGAACAAGTAGTGGCGTCAGCAGCCGATGCTGAAGCCAAACCTAAAAATCTAAGTAACAAGCAGAAAAATATGTCACCAAAGAATAATTTTTCAAATATAAAACACCATTATAACAAGGTACATTTATATGAAGAAACTGAAACAAATCAAGGAAAATCAGATACTCTGAAATCTAATAAACAAAACATAATAAAAGCCTGATTTAAAAAAAAAATACTTTATCAGTACTGCTTAGCACAGCCAGCCTTCTAGCACCATCATAAGAAATTCTACTTTACTGAAAAAGTAAATTTAAGTGGGGGATCGGATCCACTTCTAGAACTGCAACACAAGAAGTCCTGGGGACCTATTCCTCAGTGAAACAACCATAACTGGTAATAATAATAATAACAACAACAACAATAACATAATAAAAACAATTTGAAATCTCAGGAAATCATCCTAAAGATACACAGCAAATAAAGAACATTTATTCAAGAAAATCTGCTAAGATTCAGTTATACCAGTGGGAGTCTAGAATATGAACCACAACCCACTCCCTACCTTCCCTCTATACTGCCCCCCCCAACCTTGAAGAAAGTCACACTCCAGGCAGGAATGGCCAACAATAGTGACGTGGCCCCAGATCCCAACTAAGGGATATAATATTTCACTGGGCAAGGCAAGCAGCCAGCAAATCACCTCCAACAAAGATTTAATGGGTTGAAATTCCTGGTGAGTACAGCCAAAAGTTGAGGGACTCCCTTCCTTTAGTCAGCCCTCATTCATAGGACAGAGGCCCTACACCAGGCACAACAGGTTAAGAATACAGGAGGCCCATCACCCCTACTCTGACTGCCTTATAGCACTGAGGTTCCATGCCTGAAGTGATAAGCAAGAGGGTCAGAGGAAACTGGCCCTGCACAGTGCCCAAAGCACTATTTCAAAGATTTTGCCCAGGGGTAAAAGGAGGCCCCTAAAAACAGAGAGAGCTCCCAAGCTATACCCAAAAGAATTGACTTTATTTGAAAAGGAGTATGAGGGGAAAAAAAAAAGGAGTATGAGGAAATTAAAGCCAAAGGACTCTATCTCAAAGAAAGTGGAGATTTTGGTGCTAAGCAATTTTTTTTTTGGTGCTAAGCAATTTAGAGGAAACAAGTAGCTCCATAAGAGTAACAGTTGAGGCTGTAGGCCAGCTAGTTTACCAGGGGCAATGAGGGAAAGAAAAAGCTGAATAGTCCTCCGCCTGAGATCAGAAGAACCAAGTACTCACCTTGGATGAATCTTGAAAATATCATCCTAAATGAAAGAAGCCAGGCACAAAAGGCTACATATTGTATGATTCCATTTATAAGAAATGTCCAAAATAGGCAAATCAAAAGACATAGATTAGTACATGCTAGGAGCTGGGAGTGGGTAATTGGGGGGGGGGGTGACTGCTAATGGGTACCAGGTTTCTTTTTGGGGTAATAAAAATATTTTGGAATTGCACCGTGATGATGGTTACTCTCTGTGAATGTTTTTTTAAAAAGACTGAATTGCACACTTTAAAAGGGTGAATTTTAAGATATGTGAATTATACCTCTATTATGCTATTATTTTTAAAAAGCAGGATCATCTCAACAGAAGTAGAAAAAGCATTTGAGAAAATTGAACACAGCTTCATGATGAAAATGCTTAACAAACTACAAAGAGAAGGGAACTTCTCCAACATGATAAAGGGCACTTACGAAAAAACCACAGCTAACATCACATTTAATGATAAAAAAACTGCATACTTTCCCACTATTATTAAGAATGAACCAAAGATGTCTGCTCTTCCAAACAATACATTAGAAGTTCTAGAGAGAACAATTAGATATGAAAACAAAAATAAATGGCATCTAGGTCAAAAAGGAAGAAATAAACCTATTTCTATTCACAGGTGACTTGATCATGAACATAGAAAATTCTATGGCAGCCACAAAAAAATCTATTAGAACATCAAACAAGCTCAGTAAATTTGCAGGATTCAAGACCAACACAAATAAAATGAATTACAATTCTATATACTGGCAATGAATAATCCACAAATGAAATTAAGAATATCATTCCACTAATAATTTCTCAAAAATACTTAGGAGCAAATCTAGCAAGAGAAGTGCATGCAAGACTTATACCCGGGAAAATAGAAAACATCACTGCAAGAAATTAAAGACATCCTAAATAAATGGAAATATATCATGTTTGTGGATCAGAAGATTTAGTATTTTTAAGATGGTATGGTAGACAGAAAAATGGTCCCCAAAGATAGCTGCCTCCTAATACCCAGAGCCTGCAACATATTACCTTACTTCACAAAAAGGCCTTTACAGATGTGATTAAGGTTCAGTACCTTGAGATAGGGAGATTATCCTGGATTATCCAGGTAAGCAAAATCTAATGACGCAAATCCTTAAAAGTAGAGATTCTTTCCAGCCTGTGTCCAGAGGGAGATGGGACTACAAAAGAACGGTTGAAAAGATACCAAGTTGCTGATGTAAATGGCCATCTATCTAACGCATGAAAACAGACTCGAGGTCATTAGTCATTAGGAAATTAAAAATCAAAACCACAATGAGAGTCTACTTCATACCAACTAAGATGTCTATAATCAAAAAGTCAAATATCAAGTGTTGGTGAGGATGTGGAGAAATTGGGAACCTCACACAATGCTGATGGGAAGGTAAGATGGTACAGCCACTTTGGAAAACCGTCTAGCATTTCCTCAATGTGTTAAATATAGAATTGTCATATGATCTAGTAATGCTACTCCTAGGTATCTACACAAGAGAAATGAAAACATATATCCACACAACAGCATGTGCATGAATGTTCATAGCAGCATTACTCCTTACTGATAAAAGGTAGAAATGGCCCAAATGAATATCAACTGATGAATGAATAAATAAAATGTGGTATATCCATACAACAGAATTTTATTTGGCCACAAAAAGGAAAAGCAACACTGTGATATGCTAAAACACAGATGAGCTCTTAAAAACATTATGCTGAGTGAGAGAAGTTAATCACAAAAGAGCACATATTTTATGATTCCTTTTAGATGACATGTCCAGAATAGGGGAATCTAGAGCCAGAAAGCAGATGAATGGTTGTCAGGGACTGGGGGGAGGGAAGAATAGACAGTGACTACTAATGGGTATGGAGTTTCCTCTAAGGGAGATGAAAATATTCTAAAATTGACTGCAGTAATGACTGCACAACTCGGTGAATATACTAAAAGCCAATTAATTGTATGTTTTCAATGGGTAAATTAGATGGCATATGAATTACATAATAATAAAACTCTGAAAAAAGGAATACATAGAAGTCTGGGATAAAGTTTTAAGAACAGATTACCCGCCTCTTTAAAATTTCAAGGAAAATGTATAAAAAAATAGAGCTAGAGAAATGAAGTATATAAAGACACAAATGAGATTCACTGGTTAACTAAAAATGAAGTTTATCTTTTCATCCCCTTTCTAGACCATTGTACATGGCACATGGTAGTAAGTGCCCAATGAAAGTTGCCGCTGAATTGAACCCATTTTTTCCAGACTCCAATATATAATTACATTTTATTTCCTCTTCAAAAAGAAAAAGTACTTAATAAGGAACTGCACTTGAATCTGTTGCTGCCTACATCCAACTGCTGAACAACTCATGGCAATACATAACAAGACTCTGCTATCCAAAAGATCTAGGGTCACTGATGGTGAAGGGGACAGAGAGATGCTGGGAAGGAATTGGAAACATTACCACATACCTTCAACCATTTAAAATGTGTATTGTAGAGTATCCCTGTTTCATCTAGAAACGTGTAGTGTACTTTTAAAGAGATGGCCAGTTTTACAGAAAAGATGTTCTAATATTTATAATTCATTACCAAGTAGTGAGGCTAAATTTTTATTATGGGTTTAATGGCTACTTTAATTTCCTCATTCAAAATTGGCTATTCATGTCATCTGCTGATTTTCTCATTAGAGTATTGTCTTATTATCGAAACATATATCAAGGCTACTTAGTCAAATGTTGTAGGATGCCTGAGTGGCTCAGTCAGTTTGAGCGACTGACTCTTGATTTCAGCTCACGTCATGATCTCAGGGCTGTGAGATAGAGCCCAGCATCCATCTCATGCTGGGTATGGAGCCTGCTTAAGAATCTCTCTCTCTCCCTCTCCTTTTGCCCCTCCCCCCTCTAAAAAATGTTGCAAAAATTTCCCAACCCCAGTTTGTCATTTGTGTTTTTATTTCGGTTTTATGTTTTATGTAGTCAAATCTTTCCATCATTTTTTCCTTTCTGGTTTATGTCTCCATATTATGTTTCTAATGCCTTCCCCTCTTAAAGATATAAAAGGTGTTTAACCTAGTTTTTAGGAGAAAATCACAAATTATAACTATATTGAGAACAATTTCACCAAACAGATGGTAAGAAATAAAAAACTAGTAACAAACACACTGTGTTAAAGACACTGTGAACAAACAAACAGCTTCTGAGGGTCCTAACAGGAACGTAAATTGGTATAATCCCTCTGGAAAACAAGTGGCCAATGTTCGAAAAATTCTAAATGAACCTATCTTTTGAGCCACTAATATTTCTTCTCAAAATGTATCGGTGAAGATGCACTTGCATATAAAATGACATGTAGGGCAGCCCTGGTGGCCCAGTGGTTTAGGGCCGCCTTCAGCCCAGGGTGTGATCCTGGAGACCCAGGATCAAGTCCCACGTCAGGCTCCCTGCATGGAGCCTGCTTCTTCCTCTGCCTGTGTCTGTCTGTCTGTCTGTCTCTCTCTCTCTGTCATGAATAAATAAAATCTTTAAAAAGAATAAAAAATAAAAAGACATGTAAAATGAGAGCCATGACATCACTGTTTGTATTAGTAAATGAGGAAACAACCTAAATGCCTAGCAGCAAAGGACTAGATAAATTATAGCACGTCTAGGCCATGGGATTCTATGTTGCAACAAAAAATACTGAGGGCGCTGTCTATATACTGACAGATGTGAAAAGATCTCCAAAATGTTTAAAGTAAGTGTATAAAGTTTGTAAGATTAAAAAGGCAAGGTACAGAGTACTGTGTATGCATCATTTATGTAAACAAAAATAAAGGTAGAGGGCTTAAGAATATTTTTTATTTGCTAGCAAATCCATGAAGAAACTGTGGAAAGATATATACAAGGACACATACAATTACAGTGGTCAGTTGAATGGAGGGAGTGGAGGGAGTAGGGGTAATACCAGGTAGATGGGACATAGTATACCTAGGTGTACTATGTACAGTCATTTTTGAACCACCTGACTGAATATATTACATGTTTTTAAATTATACATAAAGGTCCTTTCCCCAACCCAAGACATATTATTTACATATTTTCATATTTACCTGTGCTTTTAAAAAAATGTTTATTGTTTCATTTTCTATCGTTAAATCACCCAGTATTTCTTTTGGCTGCTCTTCTTAAAAAAACAAAATTCAGTGGAGTAAATTTGAAGATCTACTAACTGGCTTTATTAATTCATGAATCTGGCAGTATCTCATCTAGCAGGTAGAGAGGCACTCAAAGGAATTGTACAAAATGGAAGGTTTTTATAGGAAGGAAGGTGGGGCAAGAAAATGATAAGCAAAGAAAAGAAAGAATTGTTTCAGGCAAGATAACCTTCTCTTAGGGGAAAGGGCAGGGAATCTTTTGATGCAGATGACCTCATCTTCTTTCAGGAGATTGAGAGGGCCCACTGACAGATTACCTCATTGGTGCTTATCAGAAAACTCCTGATTGGCTAGTTAAGACTTAGATTTCTGGGGGAGGTTGAAACTGCAGTTGGATTAGGTGTTAAGGCCTGGTTTACTGACTTGGGGCCTTCACCTACGTGATACCATTTTGGCCCTGTGGTTTTCTTTTTGATGATCTTCTTAGGCAAAAATTAATCCCCTTTCCCCCAAATCAGCTGTTTAGCCAGCTACTGAAATTCATTTACTCACTACTGCATCCTCTCTCCCCACAGATTTGAAATGCCATCTTCATAGACCCAGGTTTATTTCTGTACTTTAAATTTTTTCATTAATTTTTCTATCAATGTTCTACAAGAAAGTTTCAATTATTACAGCACTAGAATTCATGTGCTCTTATGTTACACAATATTTTATTTATTTATTTTGTTACACAATATTTTAAATTTATAGGAAGAGAATAAAGTTAACATACATTTTTATGTATTTTCCTACAAGTACTCCATCATTACTTCCTCAAAAAACAAGAGTTGAGGGATCCCTGAGTGGCGCAGCGGTTTGGTGCCTGCCTTTGGCCCAGGGAGCAATCCTGGAGACCCAAGATCAAATCCCACATCGGGCTCCCGGTGCATAGAGCCTGCTTCTCCCTCTGCCTGTGTCTCTGCCTCTCTCTCTCTCTCTCTCTCTGTGACTATCATAAATAAAAAAATAATTAAAAAAAAACTAAAAAAAAAAAAAAAGAGAAGTGTCTCTTTCCTATTTAAAAAAAAATAAAAACAAGAGTTGAGGGGTGCCTGGGTTGCTCAGTTGGTTGAACAACCAACTCTTGATTTCAGCTCAGGTAATGATCTCAGGGTCCTGAGATTGAGCCCCAACACTGGGCACTGTGCTGGGCTGGGCGTGGAGCCTGCTTAAGATTTTTCTTTCTCTTGGGCAGCCCAGGTGACTCAGCGGTTTAGCGCCACCTTCAGCCCAGGGCCTGATCCTGGAGACCTGGGATGGTGTCCCATGTCGGGCTCCCTGCGTGGAGCCTGCTTCTCTCTCTGCCTGTGTCTCTGCCTCTGTGTGTGTGTGTGTGTGTGTGTGTGTGTGTGTGTGTGTGTGTGTCTCATGAATAAATAAATAAAATCTTAAAAAAAAGGATTTCTCTTTCTCCCTCTCCCTCTGACCCTCCCCCTGCCCCCAAAGTGTATGTGCACTTTCAAAAAAAGGTGGGGAGTTAACTAGTCTCATGTATTTATTTCCCCATTTAAACTTTAGATTCAACTATAGTCAAGTCCCACTTTTCCCTTCCTTCCTTCCTCAAAAAAAAAGCCCAATTTGGGAGTGATTTGTTCACCACCACAGGAAACCACTCAACTCAATTATAGTTTCAATCTTTTCCAGAAATGTGACCTTTCAAAACTCAATCTGAAATTTCCTGATCAGCACTAAGGGAGGTAATCTGCATGATAAAAAAAAAAACAACCCTGCTGTTTCCTTCCACCCAAAAGACATCTGGCCAGAAACCTTTCTTTTCTTTTACTAGTAACTTCTTGCCCGACCCTCATTCCCACAAAGACCTTTCATTTTGTACAATTTCTCAGAGCATCACTCTTCTTGCTAGATGGGATGCTGCCCAATTCATGAATTGCTTAAAAAGCCAATTGGATCTTCAAATTTACTTGATTGAATTTTGTTTTTTAACAATTCCCATTATGGTTTTTTAAGAATTACATTAAATGTGTAGGTTAATGTGGAGATAAATGACAATCTTGTATATCAAGTCTGTGCCTTCACTAGGTGTCTTCATTTATTAATGTCTTCTATTATATTCCTCAGTAGAATTTTGGAGTTATCTTTATATAGGCCATGCAGATTTTAAAAGTTTATTGCTAGGCATTTTGAATTTTTGGTTGAAATTGTTGATGGACCTTTTCTCATTATATATATTTACCAATTACTATTGCTTAAACATGGGCACACTATTGATGTTTGTATTTATAACTGGCCATATTATTGAAACTTCTTCACTAGTGCTAATTGAATTTGCACTTGATTTATGCCCATATTTTAAATCCTGATCATTTGTCTTGGGTACTGGCATAATTTCAGGGCCTGACCTTAAATCATATACCCAGAGGTAACTAAGGAAGCAAGTGCCATTTAATATGATTTGCTTTTAAGTTAGAGGAATCTTTCTCTTAAATAAGAAAGGATTTAAGAGATGGTTTTGTTTTCCTAATCATAGAACTAGAGCAAGGTTATTCAACATGGCACTACTGACATTTGGGGCCAGGTAATTCTTTGTTGCAGAGGACTAGCCTATGCTGGGATATAATAAGAAATGTATATTTACTCTGTGTCCCCTTTCCTGGACAGGTCCTGAAACCCTTGTAATTTCCTAAGTGACAAAAGTGTTAGGGACATCTTTTGTTATAATATTTGGCTTTTGTCCCCTGTTCCTGAAATAGCTCCAGAAGCAATAAAGGTGAAAGGAGCCTCTGGTTATTTATAACAAGCCCTTAACAACCAAACCTGATTTATGTTAATAAGGTGAAGTTTAAGGAGCCCTTAAGGATGGGCCCTGGTTACCAGAGGAACCAACCAAGTGATGAGAGGGTTAGAACTTTTACCCCACCCTCTAACCTCTGGAAATGGGAGGTGCTAAAGATTGAGTTCAGTCACCACTGGCCAATGATTTAATCAATCATGCCTACTTAATAGAACCTCCATCAATACCCTAAATGAGGGGGTTTGGAGGGCTTCTGGGTTGGTGAACACATGGAGGTGCTAAAACAGTGACAACACCTGGAAAAGACATGGAAGATCTAGGCCGCTCCCCCATACCTTGCCTTGTGTATCTCTTCTATTTGGTTGTTCCTAAGTTGTAACATTTATAATAAACCAGTAATTGTAAGTAAAGGATTTTCTAGAGTTCTGTGAGTTGTTCTAGCACATTAGTGACCCAAGGAGGGGGTCATGGGAACCCCCAACTTCTAAGAAGTTGGTGAGAAGTACAAATGACATAACCTGGAGCTCACAATTGTTTTCTGAAGTAGTAGACAGTTGTGGAACTGAGACCTTAAAATGTGTGGTCTGTGGTAACTCCAGGTAATGAGCATCATAACTAAATGTAGGAAACCCAGCTGGTGTCCAGAATTGGAGAATTGATTAGTGTGGGAAGAACCTCTCCTATCTGGTGTCAGAGGTACTGAGTGTAGGGGACACAAGGTTTTCTTTTATGTGCACTGCAGGATATTTTGCAGTGTGAAACTGAATAAAATAAACTTCATTTAAAATGGGGTTGGGAGGCCAGGAGAGGGAGCTCTCACATCATACCACTTATTGCAGCCATTTGCAGGCCCAAAAGGAAAACAAGAAAACAAACCTATTTTACTACTCCAGCAGGAGGAAGATTTTCTCCTTGCTCAACAACAGCCCAGCCAATGAGAGACTTCCAAAACTCAGTGAATGAAAAGCCACACACTTCAATCTCCCAATTAACTCCAATGGACTTTCGGTTTACAACAGCCCCTCCCAACTCCCCCCTTTCCTCTAGAAAAGGGCTTTCTCCTCCTTTGTTCTCCAGACTTGCCTGTGGTTTTGCCATACACTGCTTGTCCCAAATTGTAATTCCTCTGCTATTCAAACATATCTTGCTGGCAAAATAAGTAGCTGTTTTATTTCCAAGGTCAACAGCATCCCTGGACTCTACCCACTACTGCCAGTAGCACCTCCCCAGTCTCAACAACCAAAAATAGGACAGGGGGGCAAAATCATCTCCAGTTGAGAACCACTGGACTAGAGGAAGGGTTTATATAATTTTCTCCATCTAGTACTAACGATACCCAAATCACCCTTAATTCCTTGATGTTTAAGAACATTAGAAACTGCCAACTATTTTACAGATTTTATTTATTTGAGAGAGAGAGAGAGAAAAAAACATGAGTGGTGTGAGGGGCAGAGGGACAAGCAGACTCCCCACTGACTGGGGAGCCCTACGTGGGGCTCAATCCCAGGACCCTGAGATCACGAGCTGAGCTAAAGTCAGATGCTTCTACTGGGTATTTATCCCAAAGATACAGAGGCAGTGAAATGCTAGGACACTAGCACCCCAATGTTTATAGCAGCAATGTCCACAATAGCCAAACTGTGGAAGGAGCCTCGATGTCCTTCATTGTGTATATATATACACATACACAAAGGAATATTACCTAGCCATTAGAAAGGATGAATATCCACTATTTGGTTCAATGTGGATGGAACTGGAGGATATCATGCTCAGTGAAATAAGTCAATTAGAGAAGGACAATCATCATATGGTTTCACTCATATGGGGAATATAAGAAATAGTGAAAGGGATTATAAGGGAAAGGAGGGAAAATAAGTGGGAAAAATTAGAGAGGGTGACAAACCATGAGACACTCCTAACTCTGGGAAATGAACAAAGGATAGTGGAAAGGGAGGCAGGCAGGGGTATGGGGTAACTGGGTAATGGGCACTGAGGTATTATACTATATGTTGGCAAATCAAACTTCAATTTAAAAAACAAAACAGGGATCCCTGGGTGGCGCAGCGGTTTAGCGCCTGCCTTTGGCCCAGGGCGCGATCCTGGAGACCCGGGATCGAATCCCACGTCAGGCTCCGGTGCATGGAGCCTGCTTCTCTCTCTGCCTCTCTCTCTCTCTCTCTCCCTCCCTCTCTGTCGATCATAAATAAATAAAATATTAAAAACAAACAAACAAACAAACAAACAAAAAGTCAGATGCTTAACTGATTGAGCTACCCAGGCTGTCAACCAACTATTTTAATAAATTGTTGGCCCTAGAAAATAGTCAAGATTTTTCTTAACAGGACTGGGAAAGGTGGCCCTATGCTACAAGATAGTGGGGCATGCTACAATAACTAAAATGGTGATATTAGAACTATAAAGGGCAGATCAATAGAAGAGAATAGGAAGTCTGGAAGTAGAACTAATCATATATAATTTGCTGTATGTGGAAGACAGCATCTCAAATCAATAGAAAAGAATTGCTATTTAATGAAATATAATGGTTTTACTCACTAATCATTTATGAAAAAAATGATTCCTTAAAAATATAAACCATAATAAAAGTATAAAAAGAACTAAGGGGGACACCTGGCTGGCTCAGTGGTTGAGCGCCTGCCTTTAGCTCAGTGCATGATCCTGGAGTTCCAGAATGGAGTCCCACATAGGGCTTCCTGCATGGAGCCTGCTTCTCCCTCTGCCTATGTCTCTGCCTCTCTCTCTGTGTGTGTGTCTCTCATGAATAAATAAATAAATAAACAAACAAACAAATAAAATCTTTAAAAAAAAGAATTAAGGATCTCGAGATGAAAAAGTCTATTTGGCCAGAGAGAGAAACTCAGGAGATTAAGAGATGTTAAAATATAAAAATTAAATTAAGGACTTCCAGGAAAATAGGATACATGTACTTTTCCTTATTCAAATAAAACCCCTGTTTAACTAAAACGTTATATATAAAACAAACATAAGAAGACTCTAAGAAAGGGTGAGAAGAAGGCAAACAGAGATCTTGAGACCCAAGGAATGATACAGGCTTTCTTTTTGCACTGTCTTTCCCAGGCTTGGAGTTGAATTGGCTAGCAATGTTGATATAACAATGGATATAGATCCTACCCATAAAAGCCCTAATAAAAGCCTGCTCTGTAGACGAAAGACAAGGAAAGGAGCAGACAAATAAGACAGAAAACTTTTAGACAATAACCACTCTAGTATAATCAAACACCACACAAAACACTGTGGCCCCATTTCCTACTTACTAAACACTAAGCAAGGAGCCTAAACTTCTCTACCCGTATGAGACTGGAATGAGGTGTCCTAATACCCCACCAGAGTGGTATCAGAGAAGGTCAAGTAGGGAGCCAGGTTTTTCATCCCTGACAGCAGTGTATGAATCCTCTCCTTACAGTGACACTGAAAACCACACTGGGAGCAGAAATTTCCATCCTCACCCACCAGTAACTAGGAGACCCATGCCTTGGTTAGCAATGGAGACACAAGGGAGAAATGAAGTTCTACTCCCACCTTAGAGTAACAAAGCAGCACCCTTTTCTTCTGCTGCTAAAGCAATGTCAAATTAAACCAGCTAAAGCAAAAAAAAGTGTAAATCAGATTCAGAGTTTCATAATATAATATGAAAACGTCCAGGTTTCAATTAAACACTCATCCTACCGAGAACCAGGAAGGCCTCAAACTGAGTGAAAAATGAGAATACCAAGATGACAGAAATATTAGAATTAACTGGCAAAGACCGAAAGCATCTGTGATAATAATGCATCAACAAGAAACTAAACACGCTTGAAACGTGAAAAAATAGCCTTAACGGGGGGTAAAAAAAGAAAAGAAATTTATAGAAAACGTCAGCAAGGAAACAGAAGATATGAAGAGGAACCAAATGGAAATTTGAAAACTGAAAAAAAAAAAAACAATAACCAAAATGTAAAGCTAAGTGAAAAGATTAGGGAGAACAGAGCAGATAGATAAGAATCACTGAAACAGATGATAGAACAATAGATGTCTACACCAAGATATTAAAAAAAAATCTTGAAAAGCAGCAAGAGAAACATAGCATCTAACTTATAGAGGGAAAACTACTTAAATGACAGATTTATCATCAGAAACCATGACGATACATCATGGCAAGAACAAAGTATCACTGTATTTTTCAAGTACTGAAAAGAACTGCCAACCCAGAATCCTATAGCTAGTGAAAATATCCTCTAGGAATGAAGAGGAAATTAAGATACTGAAAAGGAAAACTCCAAGAATTTGTTGCCAACGGACCACCTTAAATGGACAGCTAAAGGAAATTCTCTAAACAGAAAGAAAATGACAAAAGAAGGAATCTTGGAACCTCAGGGAGGAAGAAACAACAAATAGAAAAGCAAAAATATGGGTAAATACAATAGATTTTCCTGTTTGTCTTAAGTTTTTAAAATTATGTTTGATGGTTTAAACAAAAATTATAACCCAGGCTGATATGGTTCTAAATCTATGTAGATAAAATAATTTAAGACAATTACATTACAAGTAAGGGTGGGTTAAGGGATATACAGGAAGAAAGGTTTTTTTTTAAAGTAGGCTCCATGCCCTGCATAGAGTCCAACTCAGAGCTTGAATTCATGACCCTGAGATCAAGACCTTAGCTGCAACCAAAAGTAGGACACTTAACTGACTGAGCCACCCAGGCACCGTGAGAAAGGCTTTTATATCTCACAAAAACAGGTAAAATGACAAGTAGACTATATATGTATGTACCACTAAAAAAGCCGTACAAAGAGGTATTCTCACAAATACTATAATTAAACCAAAATGGAATTCTAAAACATGTTCAAGTAATCAATAGTAAGGCAGGAAACAGAAAATAGAAGAATGAAAAATATAAACAAAACAAAAAAATTAAGTGGCAGATGTAAGCCCTAACATAGCAATAATAACAGAAAATGTAAATGGTCTAAATAATCCAATTAAAAGTGAGATTGACAGGGACGTCTGGGTGGTTCAGTCGTTGAGTGTCTGCCTTCAGCTCAGGGCATGATCTCAGTCCCAGGATCAAATCCCTTCAGGGAGCCTGCTTCTCCCTCTGCCTATGTCTCTGCCTCTCTCTGTGTGTCTCTCATGAATAAATAAATAAAATCTTTTAAAAAAGTGAGATTGACAGAGGGTATTAAAAAACTATGACCCAATTCTATGTTGTTTATAAGAAACTCACTTCAAAAACGATAGAGGCAAGTCAAGAATAAAAAGATGGAAAAGAAATACTATACAATATTAAGTAGGAATGGATATATTATTATCAAAGTAGACTTCAGAGCAAAAACTTACCAGAGGGGCATATTACATAATGATATTACATACAGGCCTAATTCCCCAATAAATGTTAGCAATTGTATATATATACTAAACAACAGAGCTTCAAAATATGTGAATCAAAAACTGATAAAAGTGAAAGGAGAAATAGATAAATCCACTATCCCAGTTAGAAATTCCAACACCCTTCTCTTTCCAATTGATAGAACTAGACAGAAACTCAACAAGGATATAGACCTCATCAAAACCATTAACCATCAGAATCTAATTGTCCTTTATAAAACGCTTCATCCTATAAAGCAGAATACATTATTTCCAAGTGCCCCAGAACATATACCAAGATAGACCTTATTTGGGACCATAAAACAAACTTCAACTAATTTAAAAGACTAGAAATGATTCAGTATATTCTTCAACTACAATAGAATGGAACTAGAAATCAAAAGCAAAAAATAGGAAAATCTCCAAACATTTGGAAACTAAACACACACTGAAATAACCCATGGGTCAAAGAGGAAGTCTCAACAAAAATTTTTTTTTCAACAAAAAAATTAAAAATACATTGAATTGAATGAAAATGAAAATACATCATACAAAAAAAGAAAATACATCATACCATAATTTGTGGGATGTAGTTAAAGCACTGCTGGCAGGGAAATTTATAGCAGTAAATGTACACATTATAAAAGAAGATGTACAGCATGGTGACAATAGTTAATACTAGTGTATATTTGAAAGTTGCTAAGAGAGTAAATAGATCTTAAAAGCTCTAATCACAAGAAAAAAAATTGTAACTGTGTGGTGATGGATGTTAACTAGACTTATTTGATCATTTCATAATATATACATATAGTGAATCATTATGTTCTACACCTGAAACTAATATAATGTCAATTATCTCTCAATTTTAAAAATTAAAAACAGAAGAAAAATTTCTAATCAATCATCCAAACTCTCACCTAAAAATCTAGTAAAAGAGCAAAATAAATGCAAAGCAAGCAGGAGGAAATAATGAGCAAATATCAATGAAATGGAAAACAAAAAAATAGAAAAAAATCAATGATACAAAGAGTTGACCCCTGAAACATCAATTTAATTAACAAACCTCTAAGGTTGAAAAAGAAAACAGAGGAAAGATACAATTACCAATATCAGTAATGAAACAAGAGATCATGACACACCATGTGGACGTCCAAAGAATAATACTATGACCACAAATTTGAAAATGTAAAGAAGGGACGCCTGGGTGGCTCAGCGGTTGAGCATCTGCCTTTGGTTCAGGGCATGATCCTCAGATTTGGGATTGAGTCCCACATTGGGCTCCCTGCGTGGAGCCTGCTTCTCCCTCTGCCTATGTCTCTGCTTTTCTCTCTGTGTCTCTCATGGATAAATAAATAAAATATTTTTTAAAAAGTTTAAAAACTGAAAATGCAAAAGAAATGGTCCAACTCAAAACATACAAACTACCATAAGTCACTAATACGGAATAGATAATTTGAGTAACCCTATAACTGTTAAGAATTTACTCATAATTTTAAAATTCCTAAAAAAAAAATCTTGAGGTCTAGATGGGTTCACTGGAGAATTCTACCAAATGTTTAAAGAATTTCTTTCAGAAAATAAAACAGGAGAAACACTTCCCAACTTAATTTATGAAACCAGTATCATTGTTTGATAAAAAAAAGACAAAATAAAAAAGAAAGCTGCAGACCAGTATCTCTTATGAATATGAATGAAAGAATAAAAAATCAAACAAAATACAAGAAAATAGAATTTGGCAATGTATAAAAGGGTTATAGACCACAACCAAGTGGGATTTATTCTAGGGATGCAAGGTTGGTATAATATTTGAAAAAGCAATCAGTGTGATCCACATGACCATATTACCTAATGAAGAAAAAGCTTTTATAAAATTCAAAACTCCGTTATGGTAAAAGTCTCAAAAAGCTAGGAATAGATGGGAACATCTTCAACTTGATTAAGGGCATCTATAAAAAAAACTACAGCTAACACCATACTTAATGAGAAACTAGATGTTTCTCCCTAAGATTGGACTCATCACTCTTATCCAATATAGTATTAGGACTTTTAGCTACTACATTAAAGCAAGGGGGGGAAATATCTAAACTGGAGAGGAAGAAGTGAAATTTTCCCTATTTTCAGATGACATCTACAAAAAAAAAAAACCTTCCTAGAATAAATGAGTTCAGCAAGGTCATAGGATACAAGATAAACATACAAAATCAATTATATTTCTACATACTAGCAATAAATAAGTGAATATGAGATTAAAAATACAGTACCATTTACAATCACTTTAAAAAAAGAGATATACTCAGGTGTAAATCTAACCAGAGAAAAAAATCCCAGTTGATCAGCACTCTGTCTTTTGTAAAACCCTATTATTCACTGACATTTCCCAAGTCCCTTTGTAAAAAGGACCCATATAATACTTCACTATTTTTTAATGCTTTTTTTCAGACTCTAAAAGACATGGACAGATTGGATATACAGATGACAAATAAGCACAGGAAAAGATGTTCAACATCATTAGCCCTTAGAGAAATATAAATAAAAACCACAATATGATATCACTATTTGCAAGAATGGCTAAAATGAAAAATAGTGATAATACCAAATGATAGTGAAAGAGCAGAGAAAGTGGATTACACATACTTGCTGATGGGTATGTAAAATGGTACAGCCATTATGGAAGACAGTTCAGCAATTTCTTATAAGATTGAATATACAGCTACCATATGATCCAGCAATTGTACTCCTGGGCATTTATCCAAGAGAAATGAAGACTTATGTTCACAAAAAAACCTGTACATAAATGTTCATAGCAGCTTTACTCATAATGGCCAAAAAGTAGAAACAACACAAATAGCCATCCATGGGAAAATAGTTACATAAACTGCAGTACATCCACACCATGGAATACTATGCATCAATAAAACAAACAACTGATACAACAATCTGGTTGAATCTATGGAAAATTATGCTGAGTGAAAAAAGCTATTCCTAAAATATCTCATATTGATTCCATTTATATAACATTTTGAAAATTACAAAATTATAGTAACAGTTGCTCTGAAGGGGCAAAACGGAGCATCCCTGTAGTGATAGGACTAGTCTATATCTCAATGATCAATATCAACATCCAGTCTGTGATACTGTGTGATAGTTATGCAAGATGTTACTACTGGAAGAAAATGGACAAAGGGTATGTGGAATCTTTATTACCTCTTAAAACAGCATGAGAATCCACAATTATGGCAAAATAAAAAGCTTAATTAAAAAAATTAGGATATTTTAATATCTATAAAAACTCTTAGAAAAATAAAATGTAAATAAACTAGGAAAATACTTCAAGTACAAATATCAAAGGGTTAAAATACTGTAGCTGCATTATCAATAAGAAAAAATAAATACCATATTGGAAAACTGAGCAAAAGATACAAACAAGGAATTTATTCAATTCTTTCTCTCACACACACACAAATACAATTACTCAATAAATAATTCAAAAAGAAGTAATCCTATTAGTAAAGAAACGTAAATCAAGATTATGCTGATATTATTTCCACTGTTAAGCTATCACATTAAAAAACAAACACACAAAAAGGATAATATCCAACATACTTAACACTGTAGGGAAATGTACATTTTCATAAAAACAACGACAGCTACCTCTGAGAGCCTATTACATGTCAGACAAGTTTCTACGCATTTCACCTATATTAACTTATAGAATCCTATGAGGTAGGATTGTTGTGGTATGTGCTGAGCACTTACAGATGAATAAACCAATCACTGAGAGGCTAAAATAACTTGCCCAAGGTCACAGAACTACTAATGAACAGAGCCAAGACTCAAACACTTATTTCCTAGATTTTTTAAAATAACAGATATGCATTATTTCTATTTTTTAAATTTATTTGAGAGTGAGTGTATTATTTCTAACACCAAAAATTCATTTGTATACAATTAAAATGATGCCCTTCCCAAGGCAGTAACAAAATATTCTAGCATAATTATTTCAATGTTCCACTTCATCTCTTCATGTCCTACAATGCTATACCAATCAATGAAAATTGGTTCTATCACAACTATGATTTATAAATAACTTAGTTCTATATTATCTATAATTTTAAAAATATTTTTCCATTTTGGTTGTTCCCAAAAGCTCTGAAATTATTACTATGAATATCTAATTTAATAAACTACACTATAATATAAAATGTATTAATGTGTATTAATTTATTAATACATGTATTAATTTATTAATAAATTATGTGTTAATAAATGTATTAGTATCTTACTCAGCACATTTCCCAAGTTCTAAAATATCTACAAAAAAATCAAGTTTATATGGGTTATAAATCAGAACTCTATTAACTGCATTTTGGTTTAGTAAGATCTTAAATGCCTTCTCATTAATGTTCAATATAGGTCAAATGTATTTTATTGAATCGTAATTATTTAGAAACTGGTAACCCACACGTGTAAGATGTTTCTACCAGCCAAAATATTTTGTCATTCTCCAATCATGCCATAGAAGTGACTTATTGCATTATTAATATTCTCTAAAATTTTACATCACTCTAAAACCACTTTCCTGTTCTCTTGTACCTCCTGATAAATTACATTTCAGAAGTTTTATTTTCAAAATGGAAAACAGAACATATCAACAGACTGTGAATAAGAATAAACTTGTTAAAAACGAGCATTAAACAATTGATCAAAACATTTCAGTATAACTCTCGTTACTAAATGCAGATTTGTCTCAACTGCTGGTTCCAGAAGGTTGTAACTTTTTCCAAAACAAACATTCTTTGGTTCTTTTTTTATGTAAATTTATTTTTTTATTGGTGTTCAATTTGCCAACATATAGAATAACACCCAGTGCTCATCGCATCAAGTGCCCCCCTCAGTGCCCATCACCCCCACCCCCCACCCACCTCCCCTTCCATCACCCCTAGTTCGTTTCCCGGAGTTAGGAGTCTTTCATGTTCTGTCACCCTTTCTGATATTTCCCACTCATGTTTTTCTCCTTTCCCCTTCATTCCCTTTCACTATTTTTTATATTCCCCAAATGAATGAGAACATATAATGTTTGTCCTTCTCCAATTGACTTATTTCACTCAGCATAATACCCTCCAGTTCCATCCACTCGAAGCAAATGGTGGGTATTTGTCGTTTCTAATGGCTGAGTAATATTCCATTGTATACATAGACCATATCTTCTTTATCCATTCATCTTTCGATGGACACCGAGGCTCCTTCCACAGTTTGGCTATTGTGGACATTGCTGCTATAAACATTGGGGTGCAGGTGTCCCGGCGTTTCATTGCATCTGTATCTTTGGGGTAAATCCCCAGCAGTACAATTGCTGGGTCGTAGGGCAATATCAGATAAAGGGCTAGTTTCCAAGATCTATAAACATTCTTTGGTTCTAAACCTAAAACTGCAACACCAGAAGGAGCAGTTTGGACTTAATATCTATCACATTTATCAATTACATTAAACTCCAGCAAGAGAAGTGAGTCATATTTGGATTTGAAGCAATCTAAAAAAGAATCTCAAAATCAGTCTTGAATACTGTGCTTCTCCACTGGGGAGCAGAGTTCCAACCACATGTGCAGGCTACCCACCAAAACTGAAGAAAACAATTGGTTGTGTGGCAGTTGTGCCACTAGAGGCTGAGTAGCAGGAGTGAGGGGTAATGCTACAAATGCTGTGTTCTCCACTGCAGAGACAGCACTGAAATTCCACTTCCACTGATGAATGAGAACCCTGTGGCAGTTGCAGACTCAGTAGCAGAGGTGATAGCAGAGCCAAAAACAAAAGGCTGGACGCTGTCACCCAGTACGATGGGACACTGCATGTTAAGGTGTTGGTAAGAGTGCTGGTACTCAGCCTTGAAGCTCCTGTAATCACTGCAGGTTGTATGAGAGAGCAAGTATTGCCCAAGTTTAATTTTGGTGCACTTATTCTAAATAGAAATATGGAAAAAAATCAATATAATAGTTCTGACACATTAAACGACAGCTAGATAACATAGTCACAACAAATTAAGTTTCAAATATGAATAGTTTGTGAGATTTTGTTCTATAGGTTTTCATCTCAATATGGAAGGGAAGATAACCAGATATTACAAGCTATTAGATACTAACAGAATCAGGGAGAATTCCAGAGAGAATACTCCAGCTTTTCATTGGACCACCAGGTACTACCAAAAGAAATGGCTGGATCCATCTGGATTTTTTTTAAAGGCATGAAGAGGGATCCCTGGGTGGCACAGCTGTTTGGCGCCTGCCTTTGGCCCAGGGCGCGATCCTGGAAACCCAGGATCAAATCCCACGTCGGGCTCCCGGTGCATGGAGCCTGCTTCTCCCTCTGCCTATGTCTCTGCCTCTCTCTCCCTCTCTGTGTGACTATCATAAATAAATAAAAATTAAAAAAAAATAAAGGCATGAAGAGTGCTCCCTTTCAAATTCTGAAACGCGAGAGGGAAGAATGTATATTATAATGATCTCTCAAGAGAGAGAGAGACACTTAATCAAGTAGCCTGATTTCAAGATGATTTATGTCCAAAACTCAGTGAGCACTCCTCCTATGGCTCACACAAAATGAAGGGAAATCACAGATCAGAATTCAATGTGCCTTGTGCCTTAAATCTTATATGGCTTCAATTTATAAGACTATCTTGGAAATGAGGGGTATAATTCCAAATAGTTGACTTAGAAATACCATACCATTTCTTTAGCCCTTCCATACTCTAAATGGAAAGTTTATCTTTGAGATGATGACCTTTGTTACCACTAAAAGAATCAAACTGTACTGCTCTTACCCTAAGAGAAAACCCAGTTTCTTCTGTGGCAGGAGGTGATAACAACTTGTATTCCAAAGCTGAATGGTTTGGTCTGTGAAGCTGGAGCTGCATTACTGAATGAGAACAGGGCAGTAGAAGAGGTACTTACTTATTTATAACTGGTTGGGGTAGAGTCCTAAACTTAAACCCTCTTGCACCAGGTGTAGAGAATGTAAACCCGATAGCTGAAGTGGTGGTTACTGTCTTTGCAGGGCCAAAAGTGAACCCACCTGAAGGGGTACCAGTTTCTCCAAAATTAAACCCACTTATGACTCCAAGCCCTCAATGGGGGCAAGAGAGGAATGGAAGAAAACACACTTTAGAAATCTTGATGAGAGCTACAAGTCAAGATGGTGGAGAAAGCCACACTGGAATCACTCTCCCATACTCCAAACTCCTAGAAATATCAGTTTAAAAGTACTTCATAAAAATAAATAAATAAAAGTACTTCATAAAAACATTCTTTTTTTTTAATTTTTTTTAAATTTTTATTTATTTATGATAGTCACACAGAGAGAGAGAGAGAGAGAGAGAGAGAGGCAGAGGGAGAAGCAGGCTCCATGCACCGGGAGCCCGACGTGGGATTCGATCCCGGATCTCCAGGATTGCGCCCTGGGCCAAAGGCAGGTGCCAAACCACTGCGCTACCCAGGGATCCCCATAAAAACATTCTTAAAAAAAACATTCTTGAAAGTACAAAGCAGAGTTTTTGGAGACAGAAGACAGTTTTTCAGGGGCCAAACAGAGAAGGAATTCGTATTTCTATGCAGAAGCTAAAGCTGCTTAGCCCAAGGGGGACATAAATGAGGTATGTGGCCCTAACAGCTGGAAATATGCTGGGTTACGGGTATGATCTGAGGCCATAGGGCAGGGCTCCTCAATCAGCAGAGGCCTAATGAAACTTAAATCTGAGAAAGATCTATGGGAGAATGGAAAAGGCAATGGAAACATGTAGGAACTCCAAGCTGGTGAAGAAGATAAGCACAGATGGCTCAAATTCCATTCATCTGTATGGAATAGAAACTTCAAGCTAAAATGCTAACATTAAAACTGATTAGGAGCTAAAAAAATAAAATAAAATAAAATAAAATAAAATAAAACTGATTAGGAGCTGATGAAACCTTCAAGGCTCAAGTAGGTTGCTCAGGACCTCATGTAATGGAGGTGCCTCATCCACTTCCTAGGTCACACAAGGTCAGAAAAAGCCCCCAGAGAATTAACTCATTGATAAGAATTATAAAACAACAAAGTAAGTAGTCTATACCCATAAAAAAAGAAAATTCTCATTCAAGGAATTAGAGATAACAGAGCAAAATGAATGCCACATTGAAGTATATATTTAGGGATGCCTGGTTGCTTAATGGTTGAGTGCCTGCCTTCGGCTCAGGGCATGATCTCGGAGTTTCAGAATCGGGTCCCACATTGGGCTCCCTGTGAGGAGCCTGCTTCTCCCTCTGCCTATGTCTCTGCCTCTCTCTCTGTGTGTGTCTCTCATGAATAAATAAGTAAAATCTTTAAAAAAAAAAGAAGTATATATTTAATATGTCTAAAGAGCTCAAGAGGGCAGCCTGTGTGGCTCAGTGGTTTAGCGCCACTTTCAGCCCAGGGCATGATCCTGGAGACCCGGGATCAAGTCCCACGTCGGGCTCCCTGCATGGAGCCTGCTTCTCCCTCTGCCTGTGTCTCTGCCTCTCTCTCTCTGTCTCTCTCATGAATAAATAAATAAAATCTTAAAAAAAAAGAGCTCAAGAAAGAAATAATATCAGGGATCCCTGGGTGGCTCAGCGGTTTAGAGCCTGCCCTCAGCCCAGGGCATGATCCTAGAGTCCCGGGATCGAGTCCCACATCGGGCTCCCTGCATGGAGCCTGCTTCTCCCTCTGCCTATGTCTCTGCCTCTCTCTCTGTGTGTCTCTCGTGAATAAATAAATAAATAATCTTTTTAAAAAAGGAAGGAAATAATATCCATAAAACAAACAAGTGAATGTGAAAAAGAACCAAGGAGTATCCAAGAAATAGATATCACTATTAGAAATAAAAAACTCAAGAGAGATCTAAGTAAACTAGACACAATTGATGAGGAAAAAAAAATCAATGAACTAGAAGAGAGAACAGAAGATATCCACCAGAATACAGACCAAAGAAAGTGATGGGAAAGAAGAGAGAAATTAAGAGATAAGAAAACAAAAGAACATCTTCAATATATATCCAGAAAGAATATCAGAAGGAAATATATAGAATGGCAAAGACAATACTGAAAGAGTTCATAAAAGAGTTTGCTAGAACTGAAGAAAAATGAGTCCGCAGATTAAAAAGGCCACCAGGTGCAAGCAGACAACCCCTCCCCACCGCCAACACACACACATGCGCGCACACACACACACACACACAAGCACACCCTTTATATACAATATATTGAAACACTAGAATATTAAATATAGAGAAGAAAATCTGAACATTTCCAGAGAGAAAAAAACATATTTCCCTAATAAGGAGTAATAACCGGTTTGACAGAAGGCTCTTCATTAGCAGCAATAACTGTTAGAAGATGATGGAATATCTTTAAAGTGTTAAGGGAAAATCATTGTGTACTTATAATTCTGAGTCAAGATTTATAAAATGGGATGTGTCTAAAGATCAGTTTTTAAACAATAGCTCTGAAAGGCAATTCTAAGAATTCAGTTTCAAAAAATCTTTCATCAAAATTAAGAGCCCCATTACTTTATGCACCAGTATGAAAAAAAAAACCTGTCACAATTCCTTCTTCTCATTTAAATTTTTGTATACTTCTTGAAAGACCTCTTCTCAATGTAGACAGATTTTATTTTTTTTTTTTAATTTTTTTTAATTTATTTATGATAGTCACAGAGAGAGAGAGAGAGGCAGAGACACAGGCAGAGGGAGAAGCAGGCTCAATGCACCGGGAGCCCAACGTGGGACTTGATCCCGGGTCTCCAGGATCGTGCCCTGGGCCAAAGGCAGGCGCCAAACCGCTGCGCCACCCAGGGATCCCAATGTAGACAGATTTTAATCAAACATGCATACCTTGGGAAAAAACTATTCAAAATCCAATTTTCAACTCAAATTTTTGATGTCTTCCGTGCCACCAGGAGCACTGCTGACACAGTATCAAAGCCATGATGACAACAGTGAGTTTTTTAGGTCAACTTTTTGATATTATCATATAACTTTATATCATAAATATATAATAAATAACTATAATAATATGCTATTAAAACATCATTTATAGTACCATAACATTTAAAACCTCAGGAGAGTGGTATGCTTGGGAATGTAAGATTACATAAATACAGCAAAAGAACTCATTAAGAGAACTAAAAGCCCCTGAACTATGCTTTCAGGTCAGCTTTGCAAATATGTAGACTAGTGCCCTTTTGTCTCTCATTTCAGCAAAATCAGTAACTAGATCTGGTTAACCATTTCCACCATTCTCTGCCCAAAACCACTGGTTTCTAGGAGTTAAAGGTGATCCCCCGTTGTCTCAGGATTTCCACCCAAACCACCTATTATGCGAGTTTTGATCCTAGACATTTTGATATTGCATGTGCACACAGGAACAACTCAACTTCTGCCTGGCCAAAAGGGACTGTAAAACACCATCGACTGTTCAGACTCATTCAATTTCAGAGAGGTCTAAAATATGAAAAGCTGTACCTCTTAAAGTTGATGACATATGGTATCTTGAGTAGTATTTGTGTCATGGATGTAAGTGAACATCTACCCAAGGGTAATTCTGAAGGACAATATTTATTTTAATGTCTTAGTTACTACATGCTTATCATTATTATTAGACACATGTTAAAACTTATTAAATGTAAGCCTCAAATGGTCAAAGTGTAATATTTCAAGTGTAAGAAGTCAGTCCTAGAAGGCACAGAAAGGCATCTTGAGCAGAGTAAGAGTTTTTGCTGTATTTACTCTTACATTCCCCAAGGGTACCACTTTCCTGAGGTTTTAATTATTATGTTATTATAAACTATATTATAATAATAGATTACTGTTATATGATATATAGTTATATGTATTATATATTTATTATATATAAATATATATGGTAATATAAATGTCAAAAAATTGTTGCCAAACTTTGGTTTTGAGACTGTAATAGAAATTGATACTTTCAGATTTAGGTATTGTCATCAATGTCACATTGCAGGCCAAAGGAGGCTTTTCTGGTAGTCATCAAAGGTGGCATGTTTTTTCCTGTCCCCTTGTATTTGTAGACTTGCTATTCTTTTTAAATTAATTTAAGAATCTTCCTGTTGAATGTAGCATGTAGCTTAAAATTTTTCCTACCTAAAAAATCTGAAAAAAAATTCACATTTGAACTAAAAATGCATTTTTGTCATTAAAAATTTGGCATCAAAGATTCTCTCCCTTCCATTCCATTTAGATCTTAAATCTTTCATATTATGCTTTTTCATTTTTCAATCTGTTTTCCTTAACCATTTTCTACAAAAGTGTTTTAAAAGTCTTCCTTTATTATTAGGGATTGTCAACTTCTCTTTATAATCCCATTGCTTTTTGTTTTTATATATTTCAAGACTATGTGGTTACGGCATAGGTTCATAGTCAATAGCCTCTTTGAAGATTTTTTTCCTTTAGTTACTGTGAAATGTCTGTTTATTATTAAACTGCCTTAAATCATATTTTGTATGACATTAAGGCTGCCTCACAATTTTTCTTTTGGTTGGTATTTGCCTCATGTATATTTTTCCATCCCTTTGTTTTCAAACTTTCTGAGTCATTTTAAGTATAGTTCTTGTAAATAGCAAAACTGCAAAATTTTAAATCCAATCTAAGGGTCTCTTAATAAGTGAGCTTAATTTATTTACATTTATTGTAACTACCCATATACTTAGACTTACTTCTTCCATCTTATTTTGTGTTTTTGATTTGCCAGAGTATACATCTTTTATCTTTGTCTGCATATTTGAATTGATGGAATTTTCCCTATTCCTTTTATTTTTCCCATGCTTGTAAGTTGCATATTCTATTAATTTGTATGAGTTTTTAAAAAAAAAAAAAAATTTGTATGAGTTTTTTTCTTGAATTCTTCTTTGTAACATACAGATCTACATTCATGTTTTTCTAACAGTCTGAAATTAATCCGTATTCCCTATTTTTTTTTAACAAACAAGACCTTAGCACACTTTAGCTTCCCTATGTATATCACTGCTTTATTAAAAAGTGGAAAACATGGACGCCTGGGTGGCTCAGCGGTTTGGCGGATGCCTTTGGCCCAGGCGTGATCCTGGAGTCCCTGAATCTAGTCCCATGTCAGGCTCTCTGCATGAAGCCTGCTTCTCCCCCTGCCTGTGTACTCTGCTTCTCTCTCTGTGTCTCATGAATAAATAAATAAAATATTTTAAAAATTAAAAAGAAAAAGAAAAAGTGGAAAACAAGTCTATACTCCCTATACATGGCTATGAGTGGAAATAGCTGTCTCTGTCATGATGAGTTCCTCCAGCCAACCTCAATTTCTCTTCATCCACACTGCCTGACTATAGGAGCTTTAAGTTGACAAAACTACAGCTTTTTATGTTGAGCCCAGCTTACAGTTCTATCTTGGATGCCTTAAACACAAGCACACATGTTCTAAGAAAGAAATACTGGTTGGTAAAGGATTTCTGCAGAAAACCTACTAGGCCCCCATAAATCATTAGAGCTCATTGAAAAAGTTCCTAGAAATGGGCAGATGCTCCCTGCCAGGACAGTCCAATCTCAATAGGGCTTACTGAATTAACTCAACAATTGGATAGGAAAAAAAAAAACATTCAATGAGTCCTGCCCATAAGACTGTACTAGTCACTTAAATGCACTGGAACCTCGGTGTGCTCACCTCTACAATTCGGGCAGTTCTGCTAAATGAGTAACCAAAATGTTTTTTAACAATAAGTTTATAAAGGGCCCTCCTTGTCTGATTTAATTTAATGTAAAGTGCTGTATGAAAGCTTTCCAGTATGTAATGCTGGGGTTCTCCTCACTGTCAGTGAAGGATCAGCAAATCAGAGATATCAGCCCTCTCGTAGCTGGCCCAGGGAGTGAACATAAATTGGATTTCAAATTACAATTCAAAAAATTACCATACATCTATCTAATTTATCAGCATGGAGATTATCCTATGTATTACCTATCATCATTTATTGGTCCTAGGAGTATTCTGGGTCGTAGAAAAACTGAATGGGGCCAACAAATTATGGTAGGTCATTTTAGGACACATCTTTTACCACTTAAGTTCTTGAATCTCTTATGTAATATAAAGGGGGAAAAGATAAAAGATAGCATTTATCAAATCAGAAACTCCTTATCTTCCAATTACCCACAACAAATCATGAAGGCATTTTGATCTCCATTCTATAGTTGAGGAAACTGAGTCTCTGAAATACTAAATCACTTCCCCAAGGCCAAGTGAAGGAAATGGTCACAATACTTCCATTTTGATATTAGCATAAGCAATGCATTATTAGAAAGACGAGTCTCTATCTCAATGACAGAAACAAAATAAACTCAAGCTTGAGTACCTATAATAAGCTATTTCAGCACAAATGTTTAGAGGCTTCTGTCTCATAAAGTATAAATGATTTGGGGGAATCATTCATGCCATTATTCCCTGACATCACTTGAAGAAATGATGGTCAAGCAGTGACTAGCATAGAAGCTCAACCATGAAATTTTAAAACTGTTTCCTACCTTCTCAGAAGCAAATAGACTATTCTTCCTTGGAGGCAACATTCCCCCTAACCTGTCTGGTTACTTGACAACCATTAAGTTCCACTAATTCACTTCACCTCAAGAACATCATGACTAGGGGTACCTGGGTGGCTCAGTGGTTGATTGTGCCTTTGGCTCAGGTCATGATCCCAAGGGTCCTGGGATTGAGTCCTGCATCAGACTCCCCACAGTGAGCCTGCTTCTTCCTCTGCCTATGTCTTTACCTCTCTCTGTTTGTCTTTTATGAATAAATAAATAAAATCTTTTAAAAATTCATGACTAAGTGATCTGGCATGATTAGTCACGTTATAAAGCCATCTCTATAAATAGCAATGTCTGATAACATGTATGATTCTTTAACATATCATTAATTACCAAAACCTAAAGAGAGAGGCAGAAAAGCAAAGGAAAATACAAATTCACTGAAGAAACTCCTTGTTCCACCATGAAAGCCTCCCAGAAAGTAGAAAAATGTAAGCCTCCAAGTATAGTAGGTGCTTTACTTGCCACTGAATAGTTATGGATGCCAACTCTAGAATTAGAAACTGAGTTACTAATGTTTTATTCTAAATGTTTGAGTCCCCAGAAGAGAAATGGAGAGGGACAGGTAAAATTTGCCCAGCCATTTTTAAGGGAAATAGGAAGGAATCAAAATTGTAATGATGATCATTTTATTTTATGCCACAATAAAATACAGGGTTACTGAAAATGGTACATTAGCTATGAGTTCATATTAAACATCTTAAGCAGTATAACTTACCAATTTTCTTTCACATTAAGTTCTTTTTTCCTCCTTCATCCAATAATATATCAAAGCTATAAGGTCAGAATCCTATTTTTTTAAGAGTCAGAAAAAAAATTTTCTTTAAAAAAATACCAAAATTAAGACCAACTTTCCAAATATGAAAAGTACAACATTGTAGAAGACTATAAATTGCCATGAAACAGGTCTCTTTCTTAGTAAATGCCTACAGCCCTTACAAAATTGGAAAAGGGAAGAGACTAGAGGTGGGATCAAAGGGCAGAAGGACTGGAGAGAGGAAGAATCTTGGAAGCCCTGAGAAAGATGAAAGAGCAAGCAGGGTGTATGTGTGCAGGAGGGAAACTTATGAGTGGGCAGACGTGGAAGACAGAGACCCAAATAGAAGGCATGGCTATTCGGAAACTGGGCATCTGGGCAGAGATGACCCAAGATGGCAGAGCACTGAGTGGGGATGGGGGTTGGGAGAAAGGGGAAGAACAGTGTTATGGGGAGAAGAAAGAGAGTAAAACACTTGAGAGCTAATCAAAGAAACAAAGGAAGAACGGCATTCAAATGCAAAAAGAAAGCCTCAAAGGCATACCCAGATGAATCCTCCCCAAAATACTGGAGAAGTAGAGCAAAACACAAACAAAAAGACCCCAGAGACTTCTGAAGCACAGTATGCAAAAAAACCTTACACAAGCATGTAAATAATAGTAGTCATTTAAAAATTTCAAAAAAACTATCATTTTACAAGGAAAAATAGATCTGGCTAATATAACTTAAAGTTTATTTTAAAAAATAAATCTCGCTGAGTGAAGTAAGTCAGTCGGAGAAGGACAAACATTATATGTTCTCATTCATTTGGGGAATATAAATAATAGTGAAAGGGAATAGAAGGGAAGGGAGAAGAAATGTGTGGGAAATATCAGAAAGGGAGACAGAATGTAAAGACTGCTAACTCTGGGAAACGAACTAGGGGTGGTAGAAGGGGAGGAGGGCGGGGGGTGGGAGTGAATGGGTGACAGGCACTGGGGGTTATTTTGTATGTTAGTAAATTGAACACCAATAAAAAATAAATTTAAAAAAATAATAATAAAAAAAATAAAAAATAAATCTCACTTTTCTCAGTGCTTCATTCCACCAAAACCATGGCATCAAGTATATGCCTTTGAAGAATAAGCATAATTCTTATGTTTGCCATTTTTGACTGTGGTAAAATATTGTATATTTTATCATTTTAACCATCTTAGGCATACAGTTCAGTGGCATTTAGTATGTTCACAATGTTGTTCAACTATCACCACTATCCACTTACAAAACCTTTTCAATGCCAATACAGAGTTTGGCACTGAAAAATAACTCCCCATTCCCCACTCCCACAGCCTCTGGTAGTCTCTATTTTATTTTCTGTCTCTATGAATTTGTCTATTCTAGGAACTTCATATTAGAATCATACAGTATTTGTATGACTTATATGAATATTTGTATACTCAAAACTACCTAAATGTTCAATAACAATAGGGAGATTTTTCTTAAGTGGCATAGTTACATGATAGAATACAGCAATAAAAGCAAACTTTATCTATATTTAGCCATTTGGATAAATCTCAAAAACAATGGTGACCCAAAAAAGTTGCAGAAGAGTAAGTTGCAGAAGACAAATATGGTACATTGTATGTAAATATTAAAGGGCATACAAAAGAATAGATTACAAATCATTTATGGCCTTTCACATTTGAACGCACGTAAAAACATACATAGAAAAATATATAACAACTTCAGAAGAACAATTTTCTCCAGGATAGGAAGGAAATGAGACTGGGAAGGGGTACAAAGAGTTAGCTATAATGTTTTAGTTCTTTAAAAAACATAACCTAAAGAAAATATGGCAAAATCTTAACAACCATTACATCTTTGGTTGGTACATGGATGATGGTGTAGAATAGTCTCTGTACTTTTGTCTGAAATACTTTATAATTCTAAAAAAAGAAGGACTAGTTAATGTTTTAGAATGGCAGAAAATAAGACAATATGTGTGCTTTGAAAAGGGAGATGCACTAATAAAGGCCAATTATAGCTTTTATTCTCCCAATTTAATTGGCTCCTTTATAAAAAATTTTTTTAATTACAAATGAATATGCACTCATACAATCTTTGGAAAATATATTCATAAGGAAAGCTAATCAGCCTGAGTGTTATTATGGCACTTGAATCTGCTCAAATCTGCTATGGTTCACATATCTTGTAAAGTAAGTCATTTTGAAAATGTCTATACCTATTAGTTAAAAAATGCATCCAGTCTAATTCATATGTACAATAGATATTATGGTTGATCACTGCTGCTCTGGCAACAGAAAGCTAGACAGGTAAATTCATACATCTAATTGGGGACAAAAACTAGCATCTCAGGTCTAGATCCCTGGCCTTCCTGTTAGGATTCCTCTTGAGTTTCATGGAAGGTAAAAATTATATAAATGATTTTAAATAACCCAAACTTTATAGTGCTATTTTTAAAAAAATATTTTATTTATTTATTCATAAGAGACAGAGAGAGAGAGAGGCAGAGACACAGGCAGAGGGAGAAGCAGGCTCCATGCAGGGAGCCCGATGCAGGGACTAGATCCCGAGACCCCAGGATCACGCCCCAAGCCAAAGGCAGGGGCCAAACTGCTGAGCCACCCAGGGATACCCTAATGTTATTGATAACATGAAATTACTGGAAATGAATTTTCTGTGGTTAGACTGAGTAAATTATGGCCATCTCACTCCTATGGAACATTAGTATGCTTTTACTAATAAAAAATTTGGAAACTATCAACCTGGGCACCTGGGTCGCTCAGTGTTTGAGTGTCTGCCTTTGGCTCAGATCATGATTCCAGGGTACTAGGATCGAGTCCCGCATTGGGCTCCACACGAGAAGGCTCCTTCTCCCTCTGCCTATGTCTCTGCTTCTCTGTCTCTCATGAATAAATAAAATCTTAAAAAAGGAAAACAATCAACCACATAGAAAAAAATTCCCAGAACAGTATTAAATAAAAGGAACAAAACCTATCTATATAAGCAAGGATTAAGAGAATTTAAAAATATGGGTACATATGGGGCCACTGGGTGGCTCAGTCAGTGAAGCATCTGCCTTTGTCCTGGAATGGAGCCCATGTCCTCAGGCTCTCTGCTCAGTGGCGAGTCTGCTTCTCCCTCTCCCTTTGCCCCTATGCCTGCTTGTACTCTCTCACTCACTCACTCTCTCTCTCAAATAAATAAATAAAATCTTTTTTTAAAATATGGGTACATATGAATAAAATAGGAGGGAACAGAAATAACAGTTATATTTTTTGCTGTAGAATTGGAGGAAATTTTTCATCTTTAATTTCTTTTAATGCTGGCTTAAAAATTACGTACTTAGTGTTTTCAGACAGTTGTTCTATATATTATAGAAGAATTAGCTAAACTAAATCTCTTTTTCATAGCTATAAACTTTTAGGTGTATTTTTTATTGTTTAGATCACTCAAGTTAGTAGTCAAAAGCCAGAAATTCTATAGCCTCTGCAAGTCAGAGCTCTCTGACTTGTTTAAACTTCTGCCTCTAGATCTGACCTGCTATCAAGAATATTACACTTCTGCCTCTAGATCTGACCTGCTATCAAGAATATTACACTTGATTAAGTGAGTTCTATTGCTGAGATCCATTTATTGACAATGTGATCCTGGGCTAATCACGGAAATGCTGTAATGTTTGTGTTCTATCTCTAAGTTTCTGTATTTACAAAATTCTCCATGGAATTCAAGTACTCTAAGATTCACCTCAGATCCAGGGCTCATCCCCTACTTGCCTACCTCTTAAATCCTGGGGAAAACAGTGCTTAGCACTGGATTCCACCTTGCTAGGGGCAATTGTATCCCCAAAGATGAATAGCATTTGTTTCCCAAGAAGTAAACTATTATTTATTGAATATTTGTACATCTGGCACTGTACCAAGCCCTTCAAATATATTCTATGAACCACCTTCCCCACCACAGACACACAGAACCTGGAGCCAGGGAAAACTGCATTTGCAATTTAGGGGCCAAAGGCAGGCATCCTCAAGATGAGCGACTTGGACCAAAGATTATGCTGAGCAGAAAACAAAGCCCAAAGACTCAGGAAGAAACTAACCCCACCACCCACCCCCATGCACACACACAGCTGCCCGAAAGATTTTAGATAAAGGACCTGTTCCAGCAAGAGAGCTATGAGCATAGATAACATTATAATATGAACTAGGCAAAGTAGACAGGAAGGAACCTAGCAAAGCCTGTTTGGTTAAAGTCCTCTCTATGTCCTATGATTTCTGAATAGCCCAGAAAACCTTTATTTACCAAACATTTACTCTTTTTCATCTTCTAGCGAGTTGTGTTCCTTCCCTTTGAAATCCCAGACCACTTTTTCTCCTTAGTTCAGGATGACATATATACCTCCTTTTGCTTGTCTGGAATTTCACCTGTAGATTCATTCCCCTTATGTACAAAATTACATTGATTTTCTCCTCTTAATCTGTCTCATGACAATTTAAGTCTTAGTCCACCTAGAAGAATCTTGAGGGTCAGAGAAAAATTTTCTTCCTCTCCAAGAGTGACAAACATCCTGTGTGATTCCTAAACACATACGTTTGAAAACCAAAGATAGAAAGCCAATATTTTTCAAACTGAATGAAAATTCATTAGTGGGTTGTGGTCTACATTAAAATACGCACACACACACACACATATAATGGATATAATCAGAGTAAATTGCATGTAGTTAAGTATTGTTTTTGTGAAATGACTGTCAATTATATATTGTATATGTATATACTAGGTCACAACATAAAATTAATTTCTTACTGTGGTTACAGCAAAAAGGTCTGAAAAGTACTAGCTAGGCATTACTTAGAATACTGCACAATGAGTAGAATAGTAACAAAAAAGCAATCAAAAAAGAGCATATAAACCTAAGTTCCACAAATTTCTAGGGAAATAAAATTTAAGACACTTAAACTCCAATCATCTATAGTCATAAGGGGTATTGTGGTATAATTAATTTGGCCAAAAAGCCAGTAACTTTACTTTTAGCTAATAACTTAAACATTATACCTCGATTTATTTTGTTCGCTGTGCTAATAACAAGTAGAATGGACCAATTATTCAGGCTTCACTGTCGCCTTCACCAGATAAGATGGAAGCTGGAAAACCATGATAGCCAAAAGAAGGAAAGCAATTTAGTGAACTCATTAATCGAATTCCAATCGCTGGCTAACCAAATGTAACCATCCATTAAAGCCATTCTATCGCTCTTTGCCCACAACGCTCAAATAACAAATTAGGGGCCCCACAATCCAACGCAACTAATCAGTTCCGAAAAGTCCAAATGCTTATTATGTCATCCCCTTTTGCCCCTTTTGTTCAAAACCAAACCACGGAATTTACGTGAAACCCGTGTCACAACTGTACCTCTACGTGAAGTGAAGACACTCAGATTGCCAAGCAGTGGCAAGCGGGCGGCGCGCCTGCGTTTCTCCGCTCCAAGGCGGGAAAAGCAGGGCGCCGGGTCCCCTCTGTTACTGCGAGTGGGACTGTAGTTCTAGCGGCAGCAGGGATGCTCTCCCCCCTTCAGGCGCCAGAAGTCTTGCCCACCACAGCAGAGGAAAATAAGTTAGATCCCACCCTACCCTACCCTACCGTACACACACACACACACACACACACACACACACGCTGAGCGGAGGAAAAGAAGCGCGATCCCACCTTACACACAAACACGCCCCGCGTGCGCGCGCGCGCGCTAAGCTGAGGAGAAGCGCGATCCTATCCTACACACCTCCCCTCACACACAAGCTGAGCTGAGGCAAAGAAGCGCGGTACCCCCTTACCTGCGCGCGCGGGTGTATACACATACATGCATGCACACAGAGAGACGCTGAGCTAGGACGGAACCACAACACGTGCCTCTGTCGCGGGGCGGGGAGGGGGCGTGGGGAGCGCGTGCAGAGCTGCAGCAAAACCTTCTCAACCCCCGGGCCACCGAGCCTCTCATTCCACCACCAATGTCCCGGATCCACGGGATCAGTTGTCCAGTCTGGAATTCACTTGCAGGAAAAGTGCAAAGATGAGCGAGCCCGCTGAGGATTGGGACCAACGAAAACCCCGCAAACTTACCCTGTTGCCTGCCGCCTCTGCGCCGCTCGCAGTCAGGAATCCAAAAGAAATGGGGAGGACCTCCGAGACTGTCTAAGCGGTCGGAGAGGCGGGCCTGGGCCTAATCCCACCAGAAAAAAAAAAAAAAAAAAAAACCGGCCTCTACAGCAGGCAGGTTGCTGCTGGAGTGACGCTGAGAGACACTTCACTGGGGTCCACCTAGTTAAACCGAGAGGGCGGCCATTGACCCTGACTGGAGCGCGCTCGGATTGGTTGGTTCTGGTGTTGTTTCAAAGGAAACTCTTCTGTGATTGGCCAGGAAAGTCAAGCGGGAACCCGGGAGGTGGTGAGTGGAGGGGGCAACAAAACTGTTACCTAGGCAACAGAGAGACGCGGAGCTCTCCGCTGTTTTCCGCCCAGCCAGCGACCCGAAAACTGACCCAGGTGAGAAAACCTGAACCTTAGGAAGGGGAAAGAAAGGGTCCACAAACACCCTGTCTATCGGAAAAACTAAGGAGAACTCTAGAGTACTTCTAACTCTGAAAAGATACCCCCAAAAGCCACAAGTAACAAGTAGAACAGACCTTTTCCCTAAGTTCCCCTGACCTAGACACTAGAAACCGGAGGCAGCTTTAACAAAACTCAAATCTATTCAGGTTGTGAGAGGTGGGACGGTTTTACAATACTAGGGAATAGATGCTGTTCGACCGTCTGAAGGCCAAAATGAACACATGAAGGCTTCTCAATGCCCTTTGTCAACTCACACATACAAATGGTTGTAACACTAATTTGAGAGTGAAAACTGTGCCCTTATAGGTAGATCTGGGTGCTCCAGATAACCCACTGTTCCTTGTGTTTTACATACACAGGCATCATTTACCAGAAGGGCTTGGTTGGGAGATTATATATATATAATATATATATATCTGTATATATAGAGATAAATATATATCTGTATTTATATATTAAATATACAAATCTGTCATATATATTCATATATATATATATATATATATATATATATATATATATATATATATTTAAGGGGTACAATGCTGTTCAAATTGAAAGAATATTGGCCCGTGCCACTTTCTACATGGACAATGGCCTGTTTGCGCAAACCTGAACACTGTGGCCTGAGGGTTCCAACGGACGTTGGTCAGATCCGTTGAGGACCGAGAAGCAGTCAGACGGCACTTAAGTGGGCTGAAGCGCCGTGTGCGAAGACTACTTGTGAGCCTGCTACTCACCCAGGCTCACCGAGGGTGGATCAGGCGAGTAAGTATTATAGTCGTTGGACTATACCTGTCAAAAGGTAAGAAACAGTGTCAAAAATGAAATAAAATAAAATCAAAGGGGAGAGAACAGAATTTGACCAGAGTGGTAGGGGTCATTTCTCCTAAGAGCTTCCTGTTCTGACAAGGATTCAGAACAGAAACTGTTTCCCAAAGAAATTAATCACTGGCCTGTTGACTTAGGGAGAAAATTTCAAAGCACTGAAGGAAAATTTGCTGTCTCAGGTCCTTTTTAGATAGAGGTAGAGAATGAGGATTAAAGAGAAAAAAAATGCCAAGTGTATTGAGTTTGTCTAAAATAAATTGTAATAGAGGAAGTATTAAAAGAGGCTCATTTATGAAATATTCCGGGTACTTTCAAAAATCATCTTCCTATTAAATATATTTTAAATTTATAAAAAAAAAACCCTGTTAAGTCTTCATAGTTACTTATGACTTGGTACATTTTATGGCAGTGAAAGTTTGAGACCTAAAAAAGGAAATCATTCTTGGTATTGTAAAGACAGAGTAAAAAATGAATTATTTTTAATAATCATTGATATGTATAGCTGTCAAAAATGTAAAAAAAGAAATTAGCCAACATACTGTAATTTAATTCAGACATAGGCAGAGATGATGTTTACTTTTGTATTTTCAGAAGAATTTTAATTCAGAAGTTGCTAAATAAGAATTATGTGAATAAAGTTGCCAGAGAAATGCCAAATTTAAGAGAGTAAATGGATATTGAATTCTTTGAGATCATTCAACTATAAACAGGGCTTTACATAGGGGTATGTGTTTACCTATTAAACAAGTTCCCAAAGGATACTAGCTATGATTCCTTATTTCCCTGGTTTTATTTACTATATATACTTGAATTAATATAACATTTGCCTTTGAGTAGTCTGTTATTCAAGGTTTTTACTAATTTCACTTAGATTTTTCTCCATTTAGTTCAAGTCAATCATCTCTACTGACACTGTGGATGGATGCAAATAATATAGAAGGAATGACCCCAGCCCTCACAACCAGAGTCAGACTTAATCCCTGGTTACTGATACTGCTTCAGTGCCATGGGTCTGGAGCCATCCTGGTTGAGCTTGTTTATTCCCTAACTGGTTTCTATGTTTCTGTAATGAGCCGTTTCTGAAGTGTCTGTCTCCTTAGCTCTTTGTGGCTAGTACCAAGAGAGATTCCCCCAATCATACATACCTTTATGTATGAAGGCCCCAATGGCTCAAGTTGATGTGGGCAAATCATAGGCTTTATCTGGAAAATTCTGCCTTTGGTATTAGCCTAGCAAAGGAGAGTGCGAGAAATAAAAACAAAGGGCCTAGAAAATCTATTTTCTAATAACCAAATCTCAAATTTATTTAGCAATATATTTTGTTTTTAATGAAACTATTACTTAAATTTTCTTTAATTTCAATTTATTCTTGGCCTGTTTATGTGGCAATGCCAGATTCAGGCAATGGGGCTCTAGAATGTTCTTTTTTTAAAAAAAAATCACTACACTGGGTAGTCTAGGCAAAAGGAAGAATACATTCTAGGGTACAAAGGCAGGAGATTATAGAGTATTTTTTTAAGATTTTACTTATTTGGGGAGGAGGGGCAGAGGAAGAGGGAGAAAGAATCCAAAGCAGACTCCTCGCTGAGGTGGGAGCCTGGAGCTGGCATTCAATCCCACAACCTGAGATCATGACCAGAGTGGAAATAAAGGCCCAGACATGCTTAACCATCTGAGCTAAGCAGGCGCCCCATGGGGTATGTTTAATAAGCAATTCAGTTTTTAACAGAACACAGATTGCATGTAGGAGAATAAGGAGTGGCAGAAAATTAGGTTAGGGTGACATCATAAATGACCTTGGTTGCCAGGTTTAAGATGAACCTGATGTATCTCAAATTTACAGGTAAAAGATAGCCTTATAAATGAATAATACTGCATGGTTTGTAAAAAGGCATCTTGCTTTAGTTTTTACAATGTGATGTTTCTGTCAAATAAACTTTAATGTTTTCAATAAAGTTCAATAAATTATTTTTAATTTGTTAGACTTCTAAAAAAGGTGATAGACTCTGCATTTCCATTAAATTTATAATATTTTTTTCCAAAAATTCACATCACTGTTTTTCTCTTTTGATCCTTTCAAATAATTAGTTATTCACAAAGTACTGGTGATTCATTTCTCAAAATATAATATCAACAAGAATGTTTTGATTTATTATTTTGTGTGTGCAGGTTATTGTTAGAGTTGATATGGTAAAAAATATTTTTGCTAATGTGCCAATTTCATTATGACATGTCTATGCCCCTTTAGCTACAGAAGAATCTATGCCATTTTATGCCAGCATAATTTAGAATTTAAGAAGTCTAATTCCTAATGTGCTTTATTTATGTAGAGTGTTACTATAAATTATTGTGGATGATTTGTTATATGATCAAATATACATCCCAAGAAGTGGCATCCCCTTTAAAACAGTCACTTTGGGAGTCTATCCACTTGCTCTTGCTATTGCTCAAATTATTTTTCAAAATACTCTTTTAGAATAGCTTTCAGGCCTATAGCACATTCTCTTGAATCTCCTCAAAGTAGCAAATCTTCATATTTTGAAAGTAGATGTAATATCTAAATACATCTAGAAATCACTTGGGGACAAATCTGTTGTATAATCAAACTGAGTGATGCCATAATGATACCTATTTTCTTGGTGATACATATGAAGGCAACTCCAAAATATTTTGAACACTGATATTATAATTTACATCAGCGTATAACCTTCCAAGGCGACTACTTTGAAATACAATATTCGTGTGAATTTAATCCTACTTCATTCAGTATTCATAAACTGTTGACTATATGCCAGCTCTGGCTTTTGAGACTCTCAGCTTACAGGGATGGCTTCCCACTGCCCATGCCCTGCCTCTCACCAGATAACCAGGCCAGAGCTACTTCCCAACTGGTAGGGATTTAGGATAAATCTGCTTTCCCTCAATCCAGTATCCACTGTACCCACTGAACAACAGCCTTGCTTCATAATGTAGCTACCCAGTAACATGAGAAAGCCTTTGATTCAGTGCCTAGTTCTCTTTTCCAATTGTAACATTGAGCCCTGCCCTATTCTGAACCTTCATCTAGCTGCCAACTCCCCAGTAATCCTCAAGAATCAATTGGCCCTGCCTCCTATACACTCCCACCTATGGACCAGGGTTCTAGGTACTGTTCACCTAAACAGACTTCCTATACCCCCACCTATGTACCACTTCTAGGCACCGATTACCTAAACAGACCTCCATGTAACCATGATTATTCAATCTTTCTGCCCTGAAACATTGCTCATGTCCCCAAACTCCCGCTGTCATGCCCCTGCCAAGCAGATGAAAATATATGAATAGTAATTCCGATCGCTACCTCAGACACTGTATTTGGGACTTCTGAATACCCTTCTTCTGGGTTAGCTTTGCTGGTTCCAGTTTATTCCCCTCTCACCAGCCCACCATTAAGCTCTCACAAGCCTCATCATCAAGTATCTGTGTGTGCAGGCCCTATGTGCCAAATAACAATGACAATTTTATACAGCTTTTCAGATTTTAGTAAACTCTTTCACCTGCATTGCATAATAAGGCCATCACAACAATTGTGTAAGGTGTGAAATGCTGGAATAATAAAACAGTTTCTGCTATATTTGTTTTATAAAAGCTTCATTGTTTGTGCAATCTCAACTCAAAGTATTGTTCATATCACTGCGTCTGAGACCTGGATCCATTTCCTCTTTTGTTTTCAAAGGTAGAAAATGTGTCAATAAGCTTTTTGCTTTTAGTGTTCAGTAAATATTTAATGAACAGATAATCAACAGAACTTTTGAAATATAAACAAGAGCCTTTGTGTTTAATTTGTCAATTATTTATTTCCATAACAGACTATCAGGTCATACCATGAGAGAAGATTGTTTTATCACTACTTATTTCACCTTTTCCAATTTAATGAGTTTCCAATGTAATAATGAATTTTATCATTAACTTATTTGACATCATTATTAGAAGTGATATTCATGCCCAGTAAAATTAAAATTTTAAAGGACCAATAATAGCTAACACATGTTGCACGCTTACTATGTGCCAGACACTGTTCCCAGCTCTTTGACATGTATGAAGCTTCTTAATCCTTATAACAACTCTATGAGGTAGCACTATTATTCCTGTTTTACAGGTGAGGAAAATGGGGTGTATAGAGTTTAAATGATGTGCCCAACATCAAAGAGCTGGGAAGTAAATAATAGATACAAATCTAGGCAGCAGGACTCCAGACACCTTACTCTAAACCACTGTAATACACTGCCTCTATGCTAGATGTATAAGGCAATTTCACATTTGTTTCATACCCTTGACATCTCCTATAGGCAATAAGATAGGTTTTTCATTTAAAAAAGAAAGTCAAAATAATAGTAAAACATAATAAAACAGAAGGTTTGTAAAACACCATCCGTATGCAGATTGATTTTGACAAGTGATTTTGTACCAGCACACATTTGAGAGTCCCTTTGTATTACTGTTATAGGCACAATGCAGGAATTGTAGTGGATCATTTAATAACAGTGCTAAAGAAGTGTTCCCTGTGACTTAATTTTATAAAATCATGTTTAAAAAATATTAGCAGAGGTATAGAACAGATTCCTATTATATTTATGCCCAAATAATTAACAATAGTCTTTACTCAGGCTATTCATTAAAGTCTGTGACACTTCCAAGATGTTTAAGGACTCTGAATTCCTACCCTAAATGTAACTGTAAGGATTACTTTAAAGGCTGAAGGTTGATTTAATCTTTGGTTGTCAATGAAACAGAAAACCAAACTATCTCTTTCTGATTATCTTCTTCCTCAGAACATGGAACCTGAAAATATGGAATCGGAAAATGCAGAAACCGAAAATATGGAAACCGAAAATCCAGGGTCTGAAAATATGGAGATCGAAACCATTTCTTCGGTTTCAGCTCTGCAAGCTCTCTCGAAGCTACTTTATCCTGAAGAAGAGGATGATTTTGAGCCTGGACAGGTGGTCATAGACTTACAGATGAATTAGTTCTATTCACACTAAGTTGTTAAACTGTATTTGAACATCTTGTCCCAACCTTGCTGTGGGGAGCAGGGCTATGTCATTCGATATATTCACAGGAGGTTGCAGGACTGATTATGCATGAGAGTGTAACCTCTGGTACATTTCTAGCAAACACAATTATATTTTTTCTAAACTACCTGAGTACTGAATAGGAAAATAGTTCTGTAACTATGGTAGCAATAGCCACATTTCAAAATGTTTGTCATTTATATTTATGGCCAAATAATGCTTGACAACCACTGCAAAGAGCGGTAGCTTGGGTTTTTAAGCCTAGACAGTATTCCTATAAAACAAATAACTTCAACTAGACAGTATTAATTAGGCCCCCATAATCCAGTTCCCTTAATTTTTAAAAATTTGTCAAAAGGGCATCCCTGGGTGGCTCAGCGGTTTAGTGCCTGCCTTCAGCGCAGGGTGTGATCCTGGAGTCCTGGGATCGAGTCCCACATCGGGCTCCCTGCATGGAGCCTGCTGCTTCCTCTGCCTGTGTTTCTGCCCCTCTCTCTCTCTCTGTGTCTCTCATGAATAAATAAATAAAATCTTTAAAAAATTTTTGTCGACACATGAAAACAGAACAGAGAATCATTTGAGCCAGATAATGGGACAAACTACCTTTAGCTTACAAGAATTTACATCTGGATACCGGCTCACACAGAGCTGTGAAATCTAATTTGTTGGATAGCATTTGGGATCAGGGTAGGTAACCCCAGGGAGGCTTGCAAGCAGCAAGAGACGCTTCATTTTGGGTAGGAGAGTTCCATGAACTGACCTTCGCCCCTTCACAATCACTGCTGGTATTCCCAAAATAATCAAAATGCTTTTAGGTAACCCTCTGCTCTCTCCATTCCCCTGCTCCTTCAGTATCAGCAAACCTTGGCTGTCAGACTATCTACATGAAGGCAAACAAAATTTGGGGCAGAGATCTCCTACTCTTGCAGAATATGTCATATTGCTTTAAATGATCTTAGTGAAGTTGTTATGATGACCAATCTGCCATGAAAAAATCATCTCCAGTGAGCATGCATATCAGTTTGTTCCCCCCCCCCCCCCCCCCCCGCCAAATTCTTTTCTGCCATTGTGTAGGGAAACATATGTAAATACAGGGGCTCAGATCAATACTGGATGCAACTTTCACCCTCCAGGAAGAGTTTAGGTGGAAGGTGTAGAATTAAGGAAGATGTGCAATGGAAATAAAATTTGTAGATGGTAGCTGAAGCAATTTTGAGATAGGATCCAAGAAGGACTAATCAGGGAAAATGTAGTAGAGGCTAAACAAAAATCAAGAGATTAATAATAACATTGAATATATACAACAAGCAGCACCCTGGAGAAAAATTTAAGAGCAACGTATCAATGAGGTTAGGAAGGTAAATCCATTTTTTGCCACGTTAAGCTGAAATAGAAGGCTACATCCTGGGAAGGGTAGAGCTATGTCATGTACAAAAAGTATATTAAATATTTGAGACACAGCAACGTTGAAAAGAGGTAAGTGGATCTTCTCACTGGGACAGATTCAGAGATAAAGATTTACCCTGGTAAAACAGCCTGTTCTCTTTGGTGTTTACGTATGGAGAAGTTTATTTGCATTTAGAGGTGATTCTAGGAGAAAGATGAGTGATTATGAGAACAGAGAGATGAAGATTATTTTACCAAATGGTACAATTCATAGAGGAAAATTACTGTAATAATGTATGATTCTGTATATCTGGGTTATAAGCAATTTTGAGGTAATTGGTCATTCAGACACTGCAGTACAGATATCATTAGAGGATATAGAATTGGAGTATCAGAACAGTGGGAGAATAATTAATGTTTCTAATGAACTCTTAAATTTTCCAGGAGAGAAATGGCTTTTCATTTTTTTAACATGCATTAATCTTGGGAACTGTACAATGATTACAAGAATGATGGTTTTTGGAAAATGCTCTCTCTGAAAACAGCATCAGAACTATTGCAAATGAGTTGGCTTATTTACCCCATCCCCACCATGAATTGCTAAGAATCTGGGAGGTTGGGAAGAGAGTGTTTTTTTTTTAAACTCACAAGGGGATCTTAACATCTGTTTGAAATAAGGTTCACCACTCCACAGATAATTGTAACAAAGTTGTTCCAACTCTCTCCCATATTGCAAAGTGGCATGAATTGCAATGATAAATTTCTTAGATAATTGGGTGTGGGTCCACGCTAAAGGCTGAAATTATTTTCTTAGAGAAAACACTTGCAAGATGGTTTTTAACGTTTTTATTATCCTGGGTCGTTTTTTCACCTGAAATTTTTGTTTTTAATCATTTATTTTCATGAAGTTAATAAACCACAACTCCCCTTCTGTTGTGATGCAGTGATCCAATCATCACTGTGCATGGAGAGCATACCAATTTTGGTCAGCAATGTTCAAGTTTTTCTTTCTACAGATTTTAATTTTCCACAGAAGGAGTCACTCAACAAAACAAGAGGCCCTCATGTTCCAAGATACGCTTTGCCCTGATTTACTATTAGTATTCTGGTGATTAATAACTTAAGAAAGGCACTATAAGTTTATATGACCTTAGTGGTGAAAAAGAAAAAAAACTGTACAGAACACTGTCTTGGGATTTTTCATATAAAAATGCCTGTAACACCTTAACTGCAGACCTAGCACTTTTGAAGCACCTTTTGGAAAGGAATGGTTACTGTCTTAGAAACCGGTGAGATGTTACAGATTAATTTCTGATTTATAGCTGTTGGAATAGTTTAGTATAATAAAGACACAGGTGAGCTTTTTCACCGGCTTTCAAGGACAGACACTATTCCTCTTGCCCCAAACAGGACATTGTAACTCCTGTGCATGTCTGAAGTCTTGGGAGATCGAGGCAGGGGCCTGAGCAAAAAGAGCCAGATGTGCTAGTTTGCCAGGATCCAGGGAGAGAAGAATTCGTTGACTTCCAGCAATGGTAAATTGGAGCGGCAGAGTCTGGCATCAGCAAAAACATTTTAATAAAATATTGAGATTTTCTTGAAATATCCAAAGACCCCGAGAGGGATCAATGAAGTGGTTGCCACTCTTTGATAGTGTAAAATATGTTATATGTACTTATAAAAGTAAAATTGTTCTTGTACTGGTGAGGAGAAGGGCAGTCCTGTGGGGGCGTGCAAAGAGGATGGCGAAATGAACTTACATGGACTAAAGTGGTCCAGCATGTATCTGACACTGTTAATTTGGGGTCGCTGCTTAAATCCATTAGTTTGGGGCACCTGGGTGGCTTAGTGGTTGACTGTCTATCTGCCTTTGGCTCAGGTTGTGATCCTGGGATCCTGGGATGGAGTCTCACATGGGGATCCCTGTGGGGAGCCTGCTTCTCCCTCTGCCTATGTCTCTGGCTCTCTCTCTCTCTCTCTCTCATGAATAAATAAATAAAAATCTTTTTAAAAATAAAAACAAAAATAAATAAATCCATTAGTTCTGTGTCATGAGGTAGTGTGACAAGGAAGTGTCTCAGGCCCACTGTGGAAAGAAGGAAAATCTGTTATCGGGAGTTTCGAATGAGTTCTTTGCTATCCAAACACTTAAGATTTGAGTTAGTGGCTTGTCTTGGTTTCTATAGAACTTTCCCATCCTTTTCCATCCCCCATCCAACTATGGTGAGATACGGCAAAAACCCAAAAGTGTCAATGCTCTTATACTAATACGTGGTTCTGACCTTCAAAGAGATGAATATGGCTCATTCCCCTATCCGCAGGGATACAGGATTCATTGGGCTAAAACCAGGGATTTAGTCTGATCAAAGATCAGTTCTGCCTTAGGGTCTATTAAACTAAATACTTTTTGAAAGGAAAAGGAAAACACATTCTAAATAATACTTGGCATCTATCTCTCTGTTGTATAACAATGATGATTAAATGAGAAGCTCTATGAAATTTTAGATGGAAAGCTTGTCAAATTTAAGTTACACAAGTAGTAATTACAGAATGTTGGACTTTTTTTCTCCTCTCCCAGCCAAATTGTTCATCTGCTTTTGGAGCCATGGGGCCTGGGAATATTGGACCTCCAAACACTGAAGAGCTCAGAGGTAAATTATTTAACAAGCATATAGATCAATACAATCAGTACAATCTTTTCTTTGGGAGCAAAATTATAGGGAGAGTAGTACTAACACTAGGATTTGTCAAAGAGGAACTCAAATAATCATGGAAATGATGGACAGCCATTTACATATAAAGATGTTGTTTTAGGGATCCCTGGGTGGCGCAGCGGTTTGGCGCCTGCCTTTGGCCCAGGGCGCGATCCTGGAGACCCAGGATCGAATCCCACATCAGGCTCCCGGTGCATGGAGCCTGCTTCTCCCTCTGCCTGTGTCTCTGCCTCTCTCTCTCTCTCTCTGTGACTATCATAAATAAATAAAAATTAAAAAAAAAATTTAAATCTTTAAAGATGTTGTTTTACTCTATTGTTGTAGGTAAGTCATTTTTATATTAATGGAAATTAATTTGCCTTGAATTATTCACATTCATTTTTTGGCATATTTCCTGAGATGTAAAACCAAGAAAGTCATGTGTGGTTAAATAACTTTTTTATTATTTGAGGTCTAGTTACCAAGATGCTTAGTTTCTTCACCTTCTACCCTGCTATATTCTGGCAATTTCACAGAATTCATTAATTCATTCAACAAATATTTATTGAGAGCCTGTTATGTACCAGGTAGTATGAACATCCCTGGGGTATGATGATCAAAATGGAAAAGTCTCTGCCCCCATTGAGCTAATTTAATAGTCCTTTAGAGAAAACAATAAAACAAATAGCTGCATAATTTTATCTTGCATCAAAATGCTTGTAAATTAAGGCCCATGGGGGGGACATATATATTGATGGGTCCAATAAATTAGAATAAATATTTGGGGGGAGGTTTTCCCAGCATTTTGGCCTATACATTTTCACAGAGTTGAACATCTTACACATCTCTAAAAATATGGAAGGCTCTAATTCTGTCAAAATGACAGTTACCAGAGGGTGGACAGGGAAAGGAAGTGAAGTTCCTTCATCAATTTAGCTGATTATAAAAGATTTTATCTGGAAAATTGTTTAAAATAATGGCTAACATGAGGTCTGAGAGGATGATTTTAATATTTCAGTGATTATACTCTACATACTCAAGAGTCTCTTTGCCTCATTCACAAGATGTTGGAAGACTAGTTCAAATTTTGATGTATTTCTATGCTTCCTGAATTTCTGATAGCATCTGCCTAATATCTTCTAATTTCTGAGAACAATGAGTCATATGTAAACACTTTTACTTACATCTGTAATTAGGCTTTACAAAGCCCATGTTAGACAGAAGCAGATAATTTTACAAGAGTTAGCAGTATTGAAAACCTGGTAATCAGGGATCCCTGGGTGGCGCAGCGGTTTGGTGCCTGCCTTTGGCCCAGGGCGTGATCCTGGAGACCCGGGATCGAGTCCCACGTTGGGCTCCTGGTGCATGGAGCCTGCTTCTCTCTCTGCCTCTCTCTCTCTCTCTGTGTGACTATCATAAATAAATAAAAGATTTTTAAAAATATTAAAAAAAAGAAAACCTGGTAATCAGGTGCATTTTGGGGATGCTTAAAAGGAGAACTCAAAATAATATACTGCACTTAATGTTGAACAAATATAAGCAGATCTTTTGCATGCCTTATTTACTTTTAAATATTTAAAGATGACATGTAGATGCCCAGGTACATGCTCAGTCCAACATAAAGGACAAGTAATAAAGATTTTCTTGAAGGCTCACACATCTACATGAGGAAAATAGTGAATTAAAAAAAAATGATCCTGGGAGCGCTTGGGTGGCTCAGTGGGTTAAGCTTCTGCCTTCCATTCAGGTCATGATCCAGGGTCCTGCTTCTCCCTCTCCCTCTGCCTGCCGCTCTTCCCTGCTTGTGCTTTCTCTCTCTCTCTCTCTCTCTTTCTCTCTCTCTCTTTCTCTCTCTTTGTCAAATAAATAAATAAATAAAATCTTTTAAAAAAGTAAAAAAATGATCATTGTATCCACTGCTTTCAGTTTCTTTAACTGATAGTATTTTATAAAGAGTTATGTCATGCTTGCATGGCAAAGGTATCAAAGAGCTTTTAGATAGTAATACCCAATGCAAGATAAGACATTGGCTCCCCAAATCAGAGTGATTGTATGTTTGATTGGTTCTTTTACATAAATGTTTTACATATGATCCTATCGATGTTTCTGGAAAAAATGTGCAATATTTCTTTGCATATATATGTTATATATTTTTTCAAATAAAATGTTATTTCACATATTAAGTATATATTATACATTATATATGTACACACATGCATGCACATGCACAGATAGGCTACAAAGATCCAGACCAGAATGCTATCTCTGGGTAGTTGGATTATAGATGATTTTATTTTCTTCTTTTTCCTTATATGTCATTTCCAAATTTTCTACTATTATTACAATTTTACAGTGTATTGGTTGTGGATTGATTTAAAAAATTCACACTTCTACTAATTTAGCTTGTTTGGACTAAAACATAAGCTAGTGATTACAAATAGAAAATGTTTTACTTTGATGATCCCAAACTGAGCGTGAAGAACAGACAACAGCCTCAGCTTTATCTTCCCTTTCTCCACAGTCATCCCTCAGAGCAGTGATGAAAATGCCGAGGAGATCTGGAATCCAGAAGAGGTTCCAGAGGGAGCAGAGCACGATGACATGTGGGATGTTAGAGAAATGCCTGAGTAAGTCAGATGATGCCAGCAAAGTGTTTGGGGGCTTAAGGTAGATGTGTCATCTGATACCATTCTATTTTTGACAAGATTGGTAAAGTAACTTCTACCACATAAAAGAGAAAACTATGGTGACAGTTCACAGAAGGCATGTGTAATTGATGATTTTTTTTCCCTCCTGGAGCAGAAACAAATAATAAAACATGACACCTTCTTTTCAGTTATTATCAAACAAAAACTGTCATTTCCGTGACAAATTTATATTTAATATTGGCCAGTTGTTTAATGGGGAACTAAGACTGGGAAAACCCATTGAGTTCCAAGCATTCATACAAGCTAAATTATTATACCATGTTTATGTGTCAAAGACCTGCTTTTAATTACTCAATGCTCCACAATTTCAGTAAAAGGCTGTGTTCTCTCTCCAATTATCTATTATTACCTGGACCTATTTACTAGTTATTTTAGGATTATGTTTAATACATTTTGCAGGCAGGCTTAAAGCCTCACTTTGTAGCCTTTTCAATAGGAATTGTGAATATGAATTGTAAATATGAAATTTAGGATTATTATCATGAATAGCCCTTCACTCTGATGAAATAAATCACCCACAATTTCAAGGAACTGAAAGTGTGTTCACATCCATAATTTAAATTAATGGTTAGATACACTAGGCTTTAAATATATGTATTCTAAAATAAAATCTTGATTATTTGGGATAGCTTGAGAAACCAAGGCAGTACTTACTAAATTATAATGTACTTTATAAATTTTTGAAGACTTCTATGGTAAGTGATCTGACAACTTTTATAATTCTGACTATAAAATTGTGTCCAATTTTTTTTTAAAAGAAAACAACCCTATGCTTTTATCTTCTACATCAGTTCTGAAAATAGAAGCAGTGGGAGACTGCAGATAATTAACTGGAAAAATGTATCCAGCTTTCAAATAAACAATGTCAAAAAACCCCATAAACCTCATAAAAAAGATCAAAAGGGATTTTAAAACATTTCTGTGTGTATCTTAAAAATGAAGAGAGTAAATCTCAGGTTATGTTTATACAGTACCCACACATCCGTGTGAAAGGTAAGAGGTAAGCCACACATTTGTCATATTGTCTGATGAATGTCAAACATCCATATGTGGCAAGTTCCAAATTTGAGTAAATTTTCACTTCTCCTCCTGATGTTTGATATTCTGCAGAAAGAACATCCATGAAATCTTTAAATGTATGAGAACTCCAATAAGGACATGAAAAAAATTACATTTTTAAAATTTCTTTTCTATCTTACACAAGTACATTTCAAAACGTCCCAGTAGGTAAAGATGAAAATGAGTAAAGGAAGTGAATAGGCAGCTTACAAAAGAAGAATCATGAGTGGCCAAAAAAAAAGTAATAAGGGCCTGAGCTAAGTCACTGGTCTTGGGGAGAAGTATGAGGGCCCTTATTTGAAAGATTCTTAAAGGAATCTATGGTATTTAATTAGACATAATAAGTGAGAGGAAAGCCTCAGAAACTATGCTGAGGGTACTGACTTGGGTGAGCAGGTGAATAGTGAGGCCCTTAATTGTGATTAGGAATGAAGGTAGAGGGGAAGCAGTGAGTTTGGTTTTGGACGTGTGGATTCTGAGGTGCCTTTGGGACATCCAGGCAAATGTATATAGTAGACAGTTGGAAAAATGCATCTGGAGATGGAGAGAAGAGCAGCAGCTAGAACAAATCTATTTGGGAGTCATGGGCATATGGATCAATACCTTTCTGTTTTGCTTTAACCTGGCTTCACCTTTGTAAATATCAGTTAAATGTTATAGTCTATTAAGAAAAAAGTGCCCCATATCAAATAGCTACTTATTGTGTGTCTTGTTCAAACTCAGAAAAATCCCTTTTTCATTCTTGGGCAATCCTATTTGCAAGTGATCAGAAGGTCGAGGTAGTCTTTTAGTCCTCCTATCCAGAGATTTAGCATCTCTTCATTAGGGGAGAATTAAATGGAAAAGATCATTAGTAAATGTTTGCTCACTTCACTCCACCTAAAAAGATGGGGCACATTATGGCTGAGTGTTTCTTTCTATAAACCATTATATCCCTAGGGATCCAAATTTGGGGGCAAGGAAAGAGTTGTGAATTGTTCATGTGTGAGGTGAAATACCAGGAAAATCTTTCATTGGACTAAGAATTCTGTAGGCCTAGATTCTGAATACTACAAGGTAGTTGTGCTGAATGCATTATCAGTATTTCTATTGTACAATTTTAGAGCCAGAAAAAAGGTTGTAGAGATCACTGAGTTCAAACCTACCCCTCTCCCATAGATTGTACAAATCTGGAAGCAGACAACCCCACAGGTTTGTGACATGACCAAGGGCACACAGTTAATGACAGAAACAGATCTATACCTGGATTTTCTAACTCTACTCTGTAACTTAAATTCAGCAGATGAGAATTTCCACCTAAACATCAAACTCTGGGTTCTGGGCCTACTATATTTCTGAGCCATCACTTTTCAGGAAAAAAAAAAACAAAACAACAACAACAAAAAAAAAACCACCTTTTTTCTTCTTCTACTTTTAATCTTATTAGAAGTTCCCTCAATCCACTTTATTTGTATAGCTCTAAAACAATTAATCTTATTTTTTTAAAGAAGCAAATACACTGTAAATCCTGCTTTACAGTGTCAAGTATTTGTTTTTAATGGTAGGTATTTTTGACTGAATTTTCTAGACTTCTATTCCTTTATGTTCTGCTACATCCCTGAAGAAACTGTCAGCACTTATTTAGTTCTTTTATTTTTTGTAATAGCATGTCCACATAATTTTCTATTTTTTTTTCCTCTGGGACAGAAATTTGCTCTTTCTCTTGAGTCCCTGTATCACTGACTTTTTTTTTTTTCAGATATGAGGTTATATTCAAACAGCAGGTGGGAACTGAGGATATATTCCTAGGATTTTCGAGAAAGGATTCTTCATCCGCATGTTGTGAAGATCTAGTGGTGAGCCTCTCTATTTTCTCTATGACCCTGATAGCTACGTTTACTAACTGTTGTATACATAATACCACAGGCAAGGCAGTAAACTCTTTAAAAATAGTGGTTGCTATGTTTTAGGTACTAAGGAAATAATGGGATTGACAGTTTAAATTGTAAACACAAACTAAATTACATATATGGATAAGATTTACAAATAAAAATAGTAGAATCATAGGATGTGATACACTATTTCTAGTCCTATGAAAACTGCCCTTCCCTGGATCTCTCTTATCTCTTCTATCTGTATTTTTTCTAATGACTCAGCTTACATTGTGAGACTTAAAAAGGGACTTTTTTCTTACTTTTTGGATCAGAACTTCTGATTTAAAACTCTAAAACTCCCTGATCGGGATGACACTGTTTCTACGTAATAACAACAGCAATACCAATGAGATCAATAATATCCCCTTACTTCTACTTATTTTAGCCTCAGAATGATTGAAGAGTCTGGACCTAACCAAGAAGATGGGGTGCAACTCGTTTTGGCAACCTACACTAGTAATTTTGGTGTAGAGAATTATTTTCCTGAGATCAGGGGCTATGCATTTATCTTTTCCCCTCCCTCTTTACTATACTCCACTGTATAGAGTACTGAGGTACCCATTGGAGATGCTTTGCTTAATATTTTTTTCTTAAGCAAATGATAAATGGAGTCTCTCTTTTGCATGAACTTCAGGGTTTTTCTTATTAACAAAATTTAAGACATTGAATTGAATCAAGTAACACAATGGGAATAGTGAGTTTAAGTACCTCAGGAGATTTTTCAAACTCTAATGAGTTAAGGTTTAAAGTGATCTTGAAGTAATTAGCTTCCAGGGTTTTACCAGTAATATCCCAATTCCTCTCTTTTAAATAACTGTAAAATGACAGTTTTGATGTCTACGATTGAGGATTGCTATAAACTATGGAGAAATTCTAGGCCCTAAGTAAATAACTGCTGTGAGCCTTTCTGTCTCTCTCCTGTAAAGTGCTACTAGTATTAATAATAATTGGTTATTGGAAACCAAATTATACCTCAGAGTAGGAGTATACAATTTATGCAAAACTCAACAAGTAGGGGATCCCTGGGTGGCTCAGTGGTTTAGCGCCTGCCTTTGGCCCAGGGCGTGATCCTGGAGTCCCGGGATCGAGTCCCACGTCGGGCTCCCCGCATGGAGCCTGCTTCTCCCTCTGCCTATGTCTCTGACCCTCTCTCTCTCTCTCTCCTCTCTCTCTACCTGTGTCTTTCATGAATAAATAAAATAATCTTTAAAAAAACTCAAGTATATACAGAAGAAGACTTGATCCCTCCCTTTAATGAACTTCTAATTGGGGAGACAGAACTCACATGAATGAAATCATCTTATTAATAGTTAAACTCACTGTTGACAGTTTTAAGTCTACCAGGAGTTTAGAGGGTTTGGATAAGGCATGGACAACACTGAATGGAAACCACATGAAGTATCTGTTGGTGCTATGGCACTTCACCACATGTACAATGTTTTTTTCTCTTGCTTTTTCTTCATATATGCAATTTTTAAATACTTAGTGAGTACAATTGCATACTAGGCACTGTTCTAAGTACTAGGGATACAAAGATAAATAAGATACAGTCATAACCCTCAAGGAATTTATAGTAAAAGAGGTGGACATGTAACAAATCATTGCAATTCAGTATGGTAAGTACATATTTAAAGGCATAAACCAGGTACATGGTGACATAAGGCAGAAAGGGATCAACACTGGATAGACAGGATTTTTCCAGCAGCAACATTCCAAGAAGGGCATTTCAAACAGAGGTAAAGCACTTGGGAAGGTATCCAGGCATGAAATAACATGGCCTAATTGAGTAAGTTGTGAGTATAAGAAGAGTAAAGAATAGCTGTGGAAAGTGGCATACTGGTAAGCTGACTCTCAAAAAAGAAAAAAAAAAACCCTGATTTGTAGCTTGAATTTTATCTTGTGGGCATATTAATGATGATATCCACCATCATTGCTTAACCCCATTGGTAAGACTCAGACTGAAGAGGCTGTTGACCACATTTCAAGTATTTCTTGCTCAAATTTATAAGCTTATTATTCCTGTTGATAATATGGATTTTCTCAGATCTAAGATATCATCAAATTGTCATTTATTTAATAACAAAGGAATAACATTGATTGCATGAAGCACCCCAGAATCAGAAATACCAAAGTGTGGGGGAAATTACACCTTAGAACTGGCTAAATTTGTCATTTGGAGGCTTGACCTGGTGTATATGTAACAATCCAAAACAGAAACTTTAAGAAGAAAGAAGACCTCTGTTTAAGCTGAGGAAGATAGCACAAATAGTCTAAGTACAAGGAGTGATTTAGGGTTTAAAAATTCACAAAGATTACCCTTTTCTGTATCCTCCCCAGACTCTAAATAAGAGAGCAAGTTTCATGAGTCTTAAATTAAAGCGATTGTCCTAAACAAAATTCTCAGTACAGATATATATATCTTCAGCAAACCTTTTGTTCTTTCCTTCTAACCTCAAGCCAAAGAGCTTCATTATCTAAAGTTTACCTGCTGCTCCTCTCCCGAGTTTGTAGCTACCACTCTTCCCTTGCCTTAATCTATATTTAGTCATTTTATGCTCTAGGTAAAAATTGTACAACATGATGATTTGTGTACAACATGATGATTTGATACACATATACATAGTGAAATGATTACTGCAGTCAAGCTAATTAATGTATCCTCTCCTCACACACTTACCATTGTGTGTGTGTGTGTGTGTGTGTGTGTTGAGAGCACTTGAAATCTACTCTCTCAGCAGATTCCCAGTATTCAATATGGTATTGGTAACTATAATCATCATGCTGTACATTAATTTTAGAGCTACAGCTAGGTCAGTGGTTTGCAGGTTTGTTTTGTTTTTAGCTGCCAACCATTTTCTTCAAACAAAATTTTATGAGAAAGCCCAACGTATAAAATACATAAAAGTACCACTGCCTTGGTTAAAAGGGTACTCTCACTCATGAAGCAGCTCCTAGGAGAAAAACTGGGGCTCTTTGGAACATGGTTTAAAAGATGCTTATCTAGCCTTTTCTCCTTGTATTACTGTTAGGTAAATAAGGTATCAAATACTCATAAATTAATGGAAGAATAATAAGAGCTAGAGGGCTTTTTCCCTCCTGGATAACATGTATGTTTTTCCTTACATTTCATGAGTATAATGCCCCTGTATTGTTCTATTTTACTTTATTTTAATTTATTATTTTTATTGTCTCTTTTGTTCTCTATACTTTCCAACCCTCCCCACAAGAATCCCGTTATAATGGGTTTGATATATATCCTTGACTATATATCCTCAAATACATATTTACCATTGTTTGCTCTACTTTTTAATTCAACACATACTTATTGAGCACTTACTATAGGCCAGATACTTGGTATACAGTGTTGAATAAAATAGATAGGTTTCTCTTTCTCACAAGGAGCTTACTTGCTATCAAGAGATCAAGCAGTCTATAAGCAGCAGCACAGACTTCCATAGATCCATCCAATAAGGAAACAGTGAGCCCAAATAGATATAGGTTTTACTTACACAGGCAGAACAAGCAAGATCAGCATGGTGTCAGGTCCCCATGTCCTCTTGCCCCACAGGACAACATCAAACTAAAAATACAAGATGACAGGTGACATGAGCAGTAGGGCAGTCTGTTGCTGAAGAGCCAACTCTAGACTGTAGCTAAACTGTTTCATAGCCTGCATCTGTACCCAAGAGGAGGGAGGTAGAAAACCCTTATGCCTTATTGGAACCAGGGAGTAGGGTGAGAAACCGCCTCATGGTAGCCTCCTACAAGATAGGGAGCCTCCTACAGGGTAGAAACACAGAAAAGAAACAGCCTTGAGGCAACTCCTCACAAGATTGTATATCTCCCCATGTTCCAGGAGGATCACAGGATGTTCTGCCAGGACTTGGGGCAGATTGCAGTTGAGACCTGCCTATGTGGCCTATGTGGCCTATGTGGCCAATGTGGATAGTGCAGGGTCACTGGAGTGCCAAAACAGAGCCATTTCCCTAAATTTACAGTCTATGAATAAAGGTTTTTATCCTGATTGCTTTCACTTAAAATGATATAATAATAATACTAGCAAATAATTTATATAATGCTGATTATGTGCCAGGCATTTCTCTGAGAGCTTTGCAGATAGTAAATCATTAATCCCCACATCAACCCTATAAAACAGGTGCTATTGTTTTCATTTTATGGAGGAGGTTGCTGAAGCACAAAAGTCAAATGACTTGCTTAAGTTCACACACTTAGAATCAAGCAGAATTATGATTTGAATCCAAACAATTTGAATTTGACAGAAGTGCGTATAAAATGATGTGATGCAAAGAAGTAATCCAAGCAGATGTCACAATACAAGGTGGCGTTTGGCCTGGACATTTGAAGTACATACTATTTTGCCAGGATGGAAAAGCTGCTGCTGTTGAAAGTATATGATGTGTTTTGAGAGCTATTTGTGATGTTCTGGAACCCCAGAAGGTACTGGCATGGAGCAACAAAAAATAAAATGGAATAAGCTTAGAGCTAGTCATAAAAGCCCTTGAAAGCTGTGGATCGAATTTTGTCCCCCCCAAAGTTCATATGTTGAAGCTGTAACCCCTGTTGTAATGGTATTTGGAGATGGAACCTTTGAGAGGTAATTAGGTTTAGATGAGGTCACAAGGATGGGGCCCACTTGATATTAGTGCCTTTCTACAAAGATGCCAGAGAGCTTGTTCTGCTTACTCACGGCAAGAAGGCAGCTTTCTGAAAGTTGAGAAGAGAGCTCTCACCAGAAACCAACTATGCTGGCATATTTGGCATGCTCAGAATTCCAGTCTGTAGTATTTGTTATGGCAGCCCCAGCAGACTAAGACACCATAAAATTTGGCATTAGAGTTGCAAAATTTCCTAAAGCAGGTGAGTTAAACAATTAGATGTGTATTTCAGAACAACTCTAGTGGCAGATTATGGTGGAGAATTTGGCAGAGATGATGGTAGGAGATGAGTGTGAGTTAGGGAGATTGGTGGTAGGAAAACTAGCTGGTAAACAATTGCACTAATGCAGTAAGAAAGGTAGGAGCCTGGAGTGTGGCATTGGTGATAGAGAGCAAAGTAGACATTTCAGAGATACTATTGATAGGATTTAAAAAGTTGTCAAATGAGATATGTAAGGGAGAAACAGGAGTCAAGAGTTCCAGCTTGGGTGACTGGGTAAATGGTGATGACATCAATCAAGATATGGGAATGTTAGTGGTTTGTCTCTAGATGGTAGTCTTAGAGGTGGTTTCTATTTCTTTTTGCTCATCTGAATTTTCCTTCCTTTTTAAAAAATACTTACCATCTATTGCTTCTGGAATAAGAGTAAACAAAGAGTGGTTTTGTTTGTGGTATGGGGATACAGGTATGGAATGCAAAAGAAGACAATTGCTTCTTGGCCTTTTGGCTAAGATAAAGTGCAAAAGAAAGCAAAGTACTAAGAGAAAAAACACTAAGTTTTGGTTATATTGAGTTTGAACTGCCTGCAAGAAATCTTGTTGGAGGCACCCAGTAGGCTGTTAGAAATATAAATCTATGTGGAAATCAAATACAGGGACGGGAGATGTTGATTTTCAGAATTGGTATTTGCTCTCTGGGAGATTAGAATATATTACCACTGAGTGCTGGCTTTGCATTGGGCTTAGAATGAAGTAGAACTGATTTTAGGTAACACCTGTATGTTAGGAGAGGACAAGGTGTTGAGAGGAACACTAGGAGACTAGCAGAAATGGACTGAGGACAGAATACATACCCCTTGGGATGGGGTCAATATTCAGAGACAGAGTTCAAACAGAGGCATTGGAAATTCTCACTCCAGTTCCAAGCCGGGTACTGAAAACCAAAAGGATGTGGATCAGTGAAGTGAGGTTGAGACTGTGTCATGGCTATAGAGATAAAACAATGATGATGGGGGAAGCAAAAAATCTGTCATAGAAACAAGGTGGGAAAAAATAGGAACCTGCCTACCCCTGAGATATAGGGCTGACCAAAGTACTGACCTCTTGGGTGCCAGTTGGGGGCTGTAGGAAAAGGAACTTTAGGTATCAAAGTATGTAGGAAGATAGCCTGTCTTCCCTATAGGATTATTTGTGGTAGGAAGGGGGATGGGTGCAGTGGAGAAGTAGATCAATGGATTCCCATTTTCACCCTTGCATGATGAACAGCAGATTATCTCTAAAATTCAAAAGTAAATGGGCATACGATTATTGATATTCTGCCAAAATGACCCATAGTTTGTTCTAGAGGAGGGGAAAAGCGTCCTGCATGTAGTTTGATGCTCTCTTAAGCTGCAATGGATACATATTTTGGTTCTTCTGCTTTAATGCATCTGTATTGATAAGGGGAGTTTCTGATGTGACCTATAAAACAAGAAACTAAGCCTGTTTCTTTTTCATCATCATCTCTTCACTGGGATATGAGCCTTGCTCCATCTCTAAATCTCACTGAAAATGCGATGAGAGTCAGGGATGGGATAGGAGTCAGTCACTATCTGGCAGACACAACCAGGAGTCACATGTTTATCACACATTCTCATCTTAGAAACGGCTATCAGTCATTCTGAGCAAAGTGTCTCCCTATCTTCTGAGAATTCACTTGTTTCTTGAGTGGTCTACTTCTCAGGTCCTGATTTCCCTCTTAAGGTTAAATCAGTCATATTCATTTACTTTTAATTAATAAATAGATTTGGCTGCTTGATAATGGAATGTATTATCTTTTTCCATATAAATTCACACATTTTTTGTAGGCTTTCTGGTTATGCTAACCTTATTTGATTGGTTACATATCAGACTGTGGTCACAGAGAAGGATATTTGAGCTGTAATACAATTCCTTATTACCAGCTCAAGGCAGCACAGTAAACCTTCATTTCAATTTCTAATAGTTCTCAGTAATATATGTACATTTATAGTTAATATCATAACAGTCTTTCATAATGATGGTAGGGGATAAATACTTCCTTAAAAGCAAATCTAATTGTATGGATTTAATATATTTGTGATTATGAACATTAGATGTATTTAAATTTTTAAATAGTACCAAAATTAGTAGAGTTGAAAATACAAGTCTCCCATAATGAGAGATAGATGCAGAATACATATGGGGGAGAGAGAGAGAGATGGGGGGAGAATTTGAGATGGGTTTAGTGTCAGGTGTGAAATAAGAGTGAAAGGTGTCTTACCCATATTACTTGGTTAAAAAAAAATTAGTAATTTTACATTTATGTAAAATGATGCCATTTTAAGGAGGCTTCATCAAAATATCTGAATCATATGGTCCAGAATCCTTGAACCAGAACTGGCAGAAACTTCTGAATCTATGCAAACAGATTAACAGATTGACAGATTGACCCTAAGAAAATGCCAACATTTGAAGGATGGATAAGGAAGAGGAACTGAGAAAGATATTCATAGATGGGGGAAAGCTGTAACAGTATCTACTGCTATATAGGAGTAAACCAGAATTAAAGTGCAGAAGGAATTTTTAGATTCATCAGTTAAATCTTTGGCGACCTTTGGAAGACAGCAACTTCAGTGGTGTAGTGTGTGCCAACACCAGATTGAAGAAAGCTGAGAAGGAAAAAAAAAAAAAAAGCTGAGAAGGGAATAGGAAGTGAGGAAGAAGAGGCAGCAAATGTAGATCATTCTTTGAGGAAGTTTAACAATGAAGGAGAGGAGACAGAAGAGATGGTTGTTGAGGAGGAGGCAGTATTTAGTGGTATTTTGTAGGATAAAAGAGAATTAAGAATGATTTTCAGACAAAGATTCCTTCATTTGCTTATGTAATATTTATTGAGTGCCTACTGCATGTCATTAGAGTGAATGAACAAATAGGAAAAAAGTAGTCATGGTATGGGCCCCCAGAAAACTTTTAGAAATGGATGGCAGCATTTTTGGTTATAAGGTGTTATTGAAATTTTTGGTTATAAGGTGTTATTGAAATTTAGTACTTAGGGGCCAGAGATGCTCTAAATCCTAAAATAAGAGGCACAATCCTAAAAACCAATAGTTGTCTTCCACAAAATTAGGAAAAGAGAGTTTGATGATATGAGGATGACCACCCAGCAGTAGTTTACCCTTTTGATTACTTCCTCCTTCTTAAAACATGTTTTTTTCTGTACATTAATGACTCCCCTCACCTGTTTTTTTTTTCTTTTTCTTTTTTTGTATATTTTTTATTGGAGTTTGATTTGCCAAAACATAGTATAACACCCAGTGCTCATCTCATCAAGTGCATCCCTCACTGCCCGTTACCCAGTCACCCATCCCTCAACCCCACTCCCCTTCCACTACCCCTAGTTCGTTTCCCAGAGTTAGGAGTCTCTCATGTTCTGTCACCATCTCTGATGTTTCCCACTTATTTTCTCTCCTTTCCCTTTAAACCCTTTCACTATTTTTTATATTCCCCAAATGAATGAAACCATATAATGCTTGTCCTTTCCTGATTGACTTACTTCACTCAGCATAATACCCTCCAGTTCCATCTATGTTGAAGCAAATGGTGGGTATTCGTCGTTTCTAATGGCTGAGTAATTTTCCATTGTATGCATAGACCACATCTTCTTTATCCATTCATCTTTCGATGGACACTGAGGCTCCTTCCACAGTTTGGCTATTGTGGACATTGCTGCTATGAACATTGGGGCACAGGTGTCTCGGTCTTTCACTGCGTCTGTATCTTTGGGGTAACTCCCCAGTAGTGCAATTGCTGGGTCAGAAGGTAGATCTATTTTTAACTCTTTGAGGAAGCTCCACACAGTTTTCCAGAGTGGCTGTACCAGTTCACATTCCCACCAACAGTGCAAGAGGGTTCCCCTTTCTCTACATCCTCTCCAACATTTGTTGCTTCCCATCTTGTTAATTTTCACCATTCTCACTGGTGTGAGGTGGTATCTCATTGTGGTTTTGATTTGTAGTTCCCTGATGGCAAGTGATTCAGAACATTTTCTCATGTGCTTGTTGGTCATGTGTATGTCTTCTTTGGTGAAATTTCTGTTCATGTCTTTTGCCCATTTCATGATTGGATTGTTTGTTTCTTTGCTGTTGAGTTTAATAAGTTCTTTATAGATCTTGGATACTAGCCCTTTATCTGATAGGTCATTTGCAAATATCTTCTCCCATTCAGTAGGTTGTCTTTTCGTTTTGTTGACTGTTTCTTTTGCTGTGCAGAAGCTTTTTATCTTGATTAAGTCCCAATAGTTCATTTTTGCTTTTGTTTCCCTTGTCTTCATAGATGTATCTTGCAAGAAGTTGCTGTGGCCAAGTTCAAAAAGGGTGTTGCCTGTGTTCTCCTCTAGGATTTTGATGCATTCTTGTCTTACATTTAGATCTTTCATCCATTTTGGGCTTATCTTTGTGTCTGGTGTAAGAGAATGGTCTAGTTTCATTCTTCTGCACGTGGCTGCCCAATTTTCACAGCACCATTTTTTGAAGAGACTGTCCTTTTTCCAGTGGATAGTCTTTCCTGCTTTGTCGAATATTAGTTGCTCATAGAGTTGAGGGCCCATTTCTGGGGTCTCTATTCTGTTCCATTGATCTAGGGGTCTGTTTTTGTGCCAGTACCACACTGTCTTGATGATCACAGCTTTGTAGTACAACTTCAAATCCAGCATTGTGATGCCCCCAGCTCTGGTTTTATTTTTCAATATTCCCCTGGCTATTTGGGATCTTTTCTGATTCCACACAAATCGTAAGATGGTTTGTTCCAACTCTCTGAAGAAAGTCTATGGTATTTTGGCAGGGATTGCATTGAATATATAAATTGCTCTGAGTAGCTATGACATTTACACAATATTAATTCTTCCAATCCATGAGCATGGATATTTTTCCATCTCTTTGTATCTTCCTCAATTTCTTTCAGAAATGTTCTGTAGTTTTTAGGGTATAGATCCTTTACCTCTTTGGTTAGGTTTATTCCTACGTATCTTATGATTTTGGGTGCAATTGTAAATGGGATTGATTCCCTAATTTCTCTTTCTTTGGTCTCATTGTTAGTGTATAGAAATGTGTCTGATTTCTGGGCATTGACTTTGTACTCTGCCACACTGCCAAATTGCTATATGAGTTCTAGCAATCTTGGGGTGGAGTATTTGGGTTTTCTATGTACAGTATCATGTAATCTGCAAAGAGGGAGAGTTTGACTTCTTCTTTGCCAATTTGAATGCCTTTTATTTCTTTTTGTTGTCTGATTGCGGAGGCTAGGACTCCTAGTACCATAGTGAATAGCAGTGGTGAGAATGGACATCCCTGTCGTGTTCCTGATCTTAGGGGAAAGGCTCCCAGTGTTACCCCATTGAGAATGATATTTGCTGTGGGCTTTTCATAGATGGCTTTTAAAATGCTGAGGAATGTTCCCTCTATCCCTACACTCTGAAGAGTTTTGATCGGGAATGGATGCTATATTTTGTCAAATGATTTCTCTGCGTCTATTGAGAGGATCATAGGGTTCTTGTTTTTTCTTTTGTTGATATGATCACGTTGATTGCTTTTTGAGTGTTGAACTAGACTTGCATCCTGGGGATAAATCCCACTTGGTCATGGTGAATAGTCTTCTTCATGTATTGTTGGATCCTATTGGCTAGTATCTTGTTGAGAATTTTTGCATCTGTGTTCATCAGGGATATTGATCTATAATTCTCCTTTTTGGTGGGGTCTTTGTCTGGTTTTGGAATTAAGGTGATGCTAGCCTCATAGAAGGAGTTTGGAAGTATTCCATCCCTTTCTATCTTTCTGAACAGCTTTAGTAGAATAGGTACTGTTTCTTCTTTAAACGTTTGATAGAATTCTCCTGGGAAGCCCTCTGGCCCTGGACTTTTGTGTCTTGGGAAGTTTTTGATGAATGATTCAATTTCCTCCTTGGTTATTGGCCTGTTCAGGTTTTCTATTTCTTCCTGTTCCAGTTTTGGTAGTTTATGGTTTTCCAGAAATGCATCCATTTCTTCTAGATTGCCTAATTTATTGGTGTATAGCTGCTCATAATATGTTTTTAAATTGTATTTCCTTGGTATTGGTTGTGATATCTCCTTTTTCATTCATGATTTTATTAATTAGAGACTTTTCTATTTTGTTTTTAATAAGGCTTGCTAATGGTTTATCTATCTTATTAATTCTTTCAGAGAACCAGCTCCAGGATTTGTTGATCTGTTCTACAGTTCTTCTGGTCTTTATTTCATTGAATTCTGCTTGAATCATTATTAAAGCTCTTCTTCTGCTTGGTGAAGGTTTTATTTGCTGTTCTTTCTCCAGTTCCTTTAGGTGCAAGGTTAGCTTATGTATTTGAAGTTTTTTCCAGTTTTTTAAGGGATGCTTGTATTGCAATGTATTTTCCGCTTAGGACTGCTTTTGTTGTATCCCAAAGATTTGGAACAGTTGTATCTTCATTTTCATTAGTTTCCATGAATCTTTTTAATTCTTCTCTAATTTCCTGGTTGACCCGTTCATCTTTTAGCAGGATGCTCTTTAACCTCCACGTGTTTGAGTTTCTTCCAAATTTCTTCTTGTGATTGAGTTCAAGTTTCAAAGCATTATGGTCTGAAAATATGCAGGGGACAATCCCAGTCTTTTGGTATTGATTGAGACCTGATTTGTGACCCAGTATGTGGTCTATTCTGGGGAAAGTTCCATGTGCACTTAAGAAAAATGTATACTCAGTTGCATTCGGATGCGAAGTTCTGTATATATCTGTGAAATCCATCTGGTCCAATGTATCATTTAAAGCTCTTTTTTCTTTGGAGATGTTGTGCTTTGAATTTCTGTTATTTGCAGAAAGTGCCGTGTTGAAGTCCCCCAGTATTAGTGTATTATTATCTAAGTATGTCTTTACTTTGGTTATTAATTGATTGATATACTTGGCAGCTCCCACATTAGGGGCATAAATATTCATGATTGTTAGGTCTTCTTGTTAGATAGACCCTTTGAGTATGATATAGTGTCCCTCTTCATCTCTTACTACAGTCTTTGTGATAACCTTTAATTTATCTGATATGAGGATTGCTACCCCAGCTTTCTTTTGAGGATTATTGGAATGATAAGTGGTTCTCTACCCTTTCATTTTCAGGCTGGAGGTGTCCTTAGGTCTAAGATGAGTCTCTTGTAGACAGCAAATAGATGGGTCTTGCTTTTTTATCCAGTATGAAACCCTGTGTCTTTTGATGGTCATTTAGCCCATTAATGTTCAGAGTTATTATTGAAAGGTATGAATTTAGTTTCATCGTAATACCTATTCAGTCCCTGTTTTTGTGGATTATTTCTTTGGGCTTCCGCTTTCTTTTACAGGGTCCCCCTTAATATTTCTTGCAGAGCTGGTTTGGTGGTCACATATTCTTTCAGTTTCTGCCTATCTTGGAAGCTCTTGATTTCTCCTTCTATTCTGAATAAGAGCCTTGCTGGATAAAGTATTCTTGGCTGCATGTTCTTCTCATTTAGGACCCTGAGTATATCCTGCCAGCCCTTTCTGGCCTGCCAGGTCTCTGTGGAGAGGTCTTCTGTTAATCTAATAGTTCTCTCCATATAAGTTAGGGATCTCTTGTCTCTTGCTGCTTTAAGGATTTTCTCTTTATCTTTGGAATTTGCAAGTTTCACTATTAAATGTCAAGGTGTTGAATGGTGTTTATTGATTTTTGGGGGGGACCTCTCTATCTCCTGGATCTGAGTGCCTGTTTCCCTCTCCAGATTAGGGATGTTCTCAGTTATGATTTGTTCAAATATGCTTTCTGGCCCTCTGTCTTTCCAGGCGTTTTCTGGAACCCCAATTAAACGTAGATTTTTTCCTTCTGAGGCTGTCATTTATTTCCCTTAACCTTTCCTCATGGTCTTTCAAATGTTTTTCTCTTTTTTTCCTCAGCTTCCTTCCTTGCCATCAACTTGTCTTCTATGTCACTCACTCTTTTCTACCTCATTAACCCTCATCGTTAGAACCTCCAGTTTGGATTGCATCTCACTTAATTGAGTTTTTATTCCGGCCTGATTAGATCTAAATATTGCAGTCATGAGTCTCTTGAATCCTGTATGCTTTTATCCAGAGCCACTAGTAGCTTTCTAATTGTGCTTCTGAATTGGCTTTCTGACATCAAATTGTAATCCAAATTTTGTAACTCTGTGCAGAGACTACTGTTTCTGATTCTTTCTTTTGTGGTGAGTTCTTCTTTCTAGTCATTTTGCTCAGTGCAGAGTGGCTGTATGAGCAGGCTGAGTGAAGAATATCAACCACAACCTAAATAAATTTCACCCTAGATGATTCTGACAAGGTCAGAGACCAGAAATTGAAAACAAAGATCAGAACGATATAAAACAAAAGGACCAGTAAAGTGAAAAACAAATTTTAAAACAAATTAGTAAAAAATAAAAGGCCAAGCATCCCAAAGAAGAAGAGGAAAAAAAGGAGAAGAAAAAAAAATGGGCAGGGGCTGGGAGATGGTGGTGGTGACGAAGTTGTAGTAGAGGCATAATGTAGTCTAACTGAGGAGTTCTAGAGGGTGATCCTTTGGTTCTGAGTTACTAAGTTCTGTATGTCAGAAGATGCTCAGACCCAAATATATTAAACAGAAATACTTGTAGAAGGCCCCACCATTGACCACCAAAACATAAATTAGATAAAAGAGGGGGGGCAGAATGGGAAGGAGGAATCTCACAGAATGAACCAGCATGGTATACCACTTGGTTCTGGATGCATGCTGGTCATGTTTTAGAAGGTATTAATTTACGCCATTGTAGAACAAAATGAGGCAGAGAAAACAAAATACACAAAGCCAAACAAAAAAAACATATGTTGTATATCTCCCCAAATTAAGTTGAGTATGTTGAAGGGAATATAGAAGTGGAAAATATATCTAGGACCTGTAATTGTAGAAATATGAAAGTCAAAAAGGAAGAATCTTAAAAATGAAGAGGTGGTAAAATATTGTTGTTAAGGTGGGGAAAGAGAAAAAAATGGAAATTTACAGTCTGATATAAAAACGAGTTGTACTGGAAAAAGGAAGAAAAGAAAAAAATAGGAGGGGTACCCTTTAGTTCTATATACTGTAAATCTCTAGACTTCCCTTGAAGCTTTCCAGCGCTGCTTGGTCAAAAACTCGCTCTTCTCCTGTCCTTTCAGCTGATCTTCTCGGGGAGGGGCCTGCTGTGCTGATTCTCTGGTGTGTGCACCTGAGGGAGCTGCCCCACCTCCTGCCGGGTGCCGGGCTCAGTGGGAGCTGTTTACCCCCAGAGGCCTCTGTTCCCTGGCGGCCCTGCCTCTCCCAGGCACAGGGTGACAGAAGGAGGGACAACAACACTGGCAGCGGCCAGCTCTCCAGCTCTGGAATCAACTCCCGCAGTAACTACCACAGTCTCCCAGTCTGCACTGGCCTGGATGCTCCCCAGCCGGCAGGGGGCACTGATCTGCACAGCTTGGGGGCGCCCCGCGGCAGGAGAGTCCTCACTGTCCTGTGCCCTCCCCGCCTCCGCCTGTCCCAGGGCGAGTGCAGGATCATGGACTTTGTCTGCTGGGTGCTCTGGGATCTGGGGCCTGTGCTGCTGGAATCGCGCTCCCAGGGCCTCGGCTCCTGAAGGCAGCAGGGCACAGACCCCTCCATCCAGAGCCCCCGCCTGACCCACCGGCTTTTCCCCAGGCCTTTACTGAGATCCGCCCACAGTTTGTGCAACGCTTTCCCCCGGCACACTTCCTCTATTATTGATTCAGGGAGACTCTCCGGGTTTTTCTCCAGAATCACTGGGCATTCCTTATCTCCTTGGCCCCAAGGCACTGTTTTTTTCTCTCCTGCCTGAAGTTCTCTAGGTCTCTGAAAAGAATCTATTTATTTTTTCTCTATTCTCTTTCCATCCAGTCCCATGACTTTAAATACTATTTCACTAGTCTTGGTCTCTCCCTGAAACTTCGGATTCATGTAACCATCTGCTTACTTGACATCTCTCACTTTAGCAGGCAACTCAAGCCTAACATGTCCAAAACAGAGCCCTTAATTGTCTTCCCCAGACCTCTTTTTCATTGATCTTTGTCATCTCAGGAAATGGCAAGAGCATTCACTGCACAAACTAAAAACGTAAATCATACCTCATTCCTTTTTTCCTTTATACTATCTGCAAGTCTTCTTGGCTCTACTTTCAAAATATATTCTAAATTCATCTAATTTTCCATTACCACTCCATTATCATGTTCCAAACCACCATCATCTCTCACCTGGACCTTTATGATTCCTTTCTCTCTCTCCTCCTTCCTTCAACAGTTGCTTCCTTGAAGCCTTTCCACTGTCTTCAGAGAGATCATTTTAAAAAGTAAATCAGGTATATTTTTAACTGTTTGAGGAACCTCCACACAGTTTTCCAGAGTGGCTGCACCAGTTCACATTCCCACCAACAGTGTATGAGGGTTCCCTTTTCTCCGCATCCTCTCCAACATTTGTTGTTTCCTGCCTTGTTAATTTTCCCCATTCTCACTGGTGTGAGGTGGTATCTCATTGTGATTTTGATTTGTATTTCCCTGATGGCAAGTGATGCAGAGCATTTTCTCATGTGCATGTTGGCCATGTCTATGTCTTCCTCTGTGAGATTTCTGTTCATGTCTTTTGCCCATTTCATGATTGGATTGTTTGTTTCTTTGGTGTTGAGTTTAATAAGTTCTTTATAGATCTTGGAAACTAGCCCTTTATCTGATATGTCATTTGCAAATATCTTCTCCCATTCTGTAGGTTGTCTTTGAGTTTTGTTGACTGTATCCTTTGCTGTGCAAAAGCTTCTTTCCTCAAACAGTTAAAAATATACCTGCCCTACGACCCAGCAATTGCACTGTTGGGGATTTACCCCAAAGATACAAATGCAATGAAATGCCGGGACACCTGCACCCCGATGTTTATAGCAGCAATGGCCACGATAGCCAAACTGTGGAAGGAGCCTCGGTGTCCAACGAAAGATGAATGGATAAAGAAGATGTGGTTTATGTATACAATGGAATATTACTCAGCTATTAGAAATGACAAATACCCACCATTTGCTTCAACGTGGATGGAACTGGAGGGTATTATGCTGAGTGAAGTAAGCCAGTCGGAGAAGGACAAACATTATATGTTCTCATTCATTTGGGGAATATAAATAATAGTGAAAGGGAATATAAGGGAAGGGAGAAGAAATGTGTGGGCAATATCAGAAAGGGAGACAGAACGTAAAGACTGCTAACTCTGGGAAACGAACTAGGGGTGGTAGAAGGGGAGGAGGGCGGGGGGTGGGAGTGAATGGGTGACAGGCACTGGGGGTTATTCTGTATGTTAGTAAATTGAACACCAATAAAAAATAAATTTAAAAAAAATAAAAAATAAATAAAAAGTAAATCACATCACATCATTTCTTTGTTCAGAACCTTCAATGGCTTCCTACAGCACTTAGAACAAAAATCCAAACTCTGTATCTTGACCTATGAGGCCTTATATGATCTGACAACTACCTACTTTTCAGTTTCATCTGACACCACATTCTCTTCCTTGTTCATTATGTTCTAGCCATCCTGGCCTTCTTTATGATTCTTTAATGTGTCAGGTTATTTCCTGATACCTTGCTTCTCATTCTACCTGGAATACTCTTCCCTTAGATAATGACAGTTTTACCTCCTATTTTTTTCTTGTTTAAGTGCATCAGTCTGTACATCTAGAACCATATTACATTAGAGTAGTAAGTGTTGGTCATTATTTCCTCTCACTTTAATTTGAATGTTTCTGGGGCTTCCCCATTTGACTACTCATTCAGATGCTGACTTTGGGGTTGTGTGTTAAGGAACTATTCATCTATTCGGATTTTATTAAGAGTTCTAAGTAAGAATGGGTGATGAATTTGATAAAATGCCCTTTTAAGATTTGTAGAAGGGGAGGTGGGTGGGGGGATGGGGTGGCTGGGTGACAGGCACTGAGGGGGACACTGAGTGTTATACTATATGTTGGCAAATCGAACTCCAATAAAAAATATATATATAATAAATAACAAAAACTACTTTCATAGGAATTAAATGATGTGGTCCAGGTAGAATGTTTAAAAGTGTATATAGGTCATATTAAAGGCTTGCTATTGTCATTTTCATGGTTCTTCACATTAAAAGTGCTATTTTATAACAGAAACAAAACAAAAAAACAACAACAAGAAAGATTTGTGGAGATTATATGATACTTTTCCTTTTGATCTATTGGTAAATTTTATTAAATCTCTTAATATTGAACTACACTTGCATTTATTCATTATTCAACAATTATTTACTGAGTGCCTACGATGTGCCAGGTTCTATCCTAAGCACTGAAGATACCATAGAAACAAAACATAAGTTTATCATTGCCCTAGCAGAACATACCTTCTAGTGTGAGAGAAAAATGAACAAAATACATAAATTTTATTGTATATTGGAAGGCAACAGATGCTGTGAAGTAGAAAATAACAAGGGAAGTGATAGGGCATACTAAGGTTGTTAGTAGCTGCAATTTTTTTAAGTAGGCTCCATGCCCAATGTAGGGCTTGAACTCATAACCTGAGATCAAAAGTCACATACTCTACTGACTGAACCATCCAGGCACCCCATAGCTGCAATTTTAAATAGTATGATCAGGGAAGGCCTCACTATGAAAGAAATATTTGTGCAAAGACTTGAAGGACATGCGAAAGTTAGGCTAGGAGGTTGGACAAGTTATCAAGACTGAAGAGAGAAATTTAATGTTAGAAGTATCAATAGAGAACAAAGAATTATTCTCAGAGAAGTAAAGAATTGGAAGATGATTGCAACAAGGAGGGTAACTGGTGGTACAGTGTGAAGACATGAGATTCATTTTTAAAAGCTAGAGGGAAGGGGCATGCCCAGGGATATAAATGTAATGGGAGGAAAAAGAAACAGGCACCACTTGAGAAGACTAGGGAGTGTCATCAAGGGAGATTCAGATTTCAAGAAATTGAAAGGAATATTCAGAGGCTGAAGTGATAAGGGATGATGGACTGTGTGTTCTGGAGGATCTATGGAAGTGTTTCACGAGTTGGTGGGTCATAGGAATTGGAAACAAAATGGGAGATATGAATATCCAGATGGTCATTATTAGGTTATAAACAAGGACTCGGGAGTCTGAGGCTCCTTGTGTTTATTGACAAATAGAGATAAAAGTATAATGTATTTAGTTCTGGTGTCTCAAGACAGCTAGTGGTAGTGAGGCTGTGAGTGTTTGAGGGTGATCATGGGGGCCAGTAGAGATATGGAGGTCCTATAGACAAATCTTATTCCAGAATGAACTGAGCTTACCCTGGACTCCTGTGAGAGAAAAGGTACAAAAAGAAGTACTATGCTTCCATGATCTCATAAGACAGGCATGACAATATAGTACTGGAATCTTTCCAAGTGGTAACATCATAGAAAACTTATCCATTAATTTAAAAAGATATCTATTGGTTTTGTGTCCTGGCTTTGGAGAACACATACCTCTATATTTTTATTCTTCAGAGGTAAATGTTTATATTATTTCAAAGTAGGGATCCATCAGTTTTAATATTTTTCATTTTCCTATAGATCTTTATTGCTCATGAGAATTTTTATAAAATACTTAGATGGCTGCAATGGGAAAAATGTCTCCATAATTAGACATGGGCTTCCATAGTTAAATAACAGGAAGTTAAAATACTGAAGCAATTTGGGATGAGACCTACCCAAACTTTTTCTGTTAATCAAAATTTCCTAACACTAAGTTTCCAATTGAAACTCAAATAGTCTTAACTTCTTTGCTAAGAATCAAATATATTGGAAGTAGCTGCTGTATTTCTGTCAAATAAAAATTTTTTGTGTCTTCCTCAATTTCTTTCAGAAGTGTTCTATAGTTTTGAGGGTATAGATCCTTTACATCTTTGGTGAGGTTTATTCCTAGGTATCTTATGCTTTTGGGTGCAATTGTAAATGGGATTGACTCCTTAATTTCTCTTTCTTCAGTCTCATTGTTAGTGTATAGAAATGCCACTGACTTCTGGGCATTGATTTTGTATCCTGCCACGCTACCGAATTGCTGTATGAGTTCTAGCAATCTTGGGGTGGAGACTTTTGGGTTTTCTATGTAGAGTATCATGTCATCGGCGAAGAGGGAGAGTTTGACTTCTTCTTTGCCAATTTGAATGCCTTTAATGTCTTTTTGTCGTCTGATTGCTGAGGCTAGGACTTCCAGTACTATGTTGAATAGCAGTGGTGAGAGTGGACATCCCTGTCTTGTTCCTGATCTTAGGGGAAAGGCTCCCAGTGCTTCCCCATTGAGAATGATATTTGCTGTGGGCTTTTCATAGATGGCTTTTAAGATGTCGAGGAATGTTCCCTCTATCCCTACACTCTGAAGAGTTTTGATCAGGAATATAAATAATAGTGAAAGGGAAAATAAGGGAAGGGAGAAGAAATGTGTGGGAAATATCAGAAAGGGAGACAGAACATAAAGACTGCTAACTCTGGGAAACGAACTAGGGGTGGTAGAAGGGGAGGAGGGCGGGGGGTGGGAGTGAATGGGTGACGGGCACTGGGTGTTATTCTGTATGTTAGTAAACTGAACACCAATAAAAAAAAAAAAAAAAAAAAAAAAAAAAAAAAAAAAAAAAAAAAAAAAATTTTTTTATAATATTCCAAATCCATAAATTAAATAAGATTATGTTTTAAATTTTCAGTCCAAACTCTCTGTCAATCAGTTTGAAGTCAATAAATAACCATGTCTATTTTCCAGGAATTCATTAAAAGTATTTCTAGGGCAGCCCCGGTGGCCCAGCGGTTTAGCGCCGCCTGCAGCCCAGGGTGAGATCCTAGAGACCCGGAATCGAGTCCCACGTCAGGCTCCCTGCATGGAGCCTGCTTCTCCCTCTGCCTGTGTCTCTGTCCACCCCCCCCCCCGGGTGTCTCTCATTAATAAATAAATAAAATCTTAAAAAAATAAAAGTATTTCTAAAGAAGTCTGATTTAATGTTTCAGAAATTTTTCTGTTAAGATTCCTATTGAACCTTCTACCTTATGAGATATTAACGTGTATGATTCCACTTAATTTGTTCCTTCCTGTCCCTCCTCTGAAACCATTTTTAGTACACAATTTTAATTTTCTCAAGAGGAAAAATTAGTGAGTTGTTTCTGAATTACCCTTCACTAGAGTTGCAAGTGATTTTAAGAACCACTTTAAAGTTCTACCCAGGAGTTGTATCTAAATTTCACATAAGTTATAATTTTTTTCCTTTCTCAAATGTCATTTCAACCTTGGGGAAATTATCTTTTACCTTGAAAAATCTAAACATTTCATACTAAAGAAATAAATATTTATATGCCTTGGTCCAGGTGATATGAGTCATCCTGCAACTTAAGAACTTCTCAACTATCAGATCTGCAAGTTATTATAATAAAAATAGGTCCTTCTTTGTCCAGTAGAATGCTCTGGACATTTACTTTGATGTAGAGCACCTATAACTACCACTTTAAGAAATGCTCTATTTCTCTTAAAATATCTGTTATTATGAAGATTTGAATTTTCAAAATATAAATTAGGAGGTAATTCTTTGCCTAATGAAAATATTAGCCATAGGACATATTTAGGTAATAGGACTTCTGGAGTTCTATTTACAAATATTTTTATATGCATATTTAGTAAACTTAAAATATAAAACTCACATACATGTAATGGTCCACATATTTCATATTGTAAAAACACTTGCTCTCTTTAAGCTTCTTACAAGGAATTCCATTTTCTCCATTACTTATTTGATATGTATTTCCGTCATAACCTGGTGCTTTCATCCTTACCATTCCAGTTCTTAAATCACCAGATGTCTGATATTTCAAGTCTTCTAGCTCATTTTAGAGAAGGCTTTATAATTTACCTTAAACTTAGGTTGTTTTCATTTGTTTATAGAAACCATAGATGGATGGATGGATGGATGGATGGATGGATAGATAGATAGATCATCAACTTGTATCAAAAAGAGAATTAAGGGGCACCTGGGTGGCTCAGGGGTTGAGCATCTGCCTTTGGCTCAGGGCATGATCCCAAGGTGCTGGGATTGAGTCCCACCCACATCAGGCTCCCAGGGAGCCTGCTTCTCTGTCTGCCTATGTCTCTCCCTCTCTCTCTCTCTCTGTATATCTCTCATGAATAAATAAATACAATCTTTTAAAAAGGGGGACTTAATTAGAGTTAGAGATGAGGCTTTGTACTGTGGTAAAATACACAATATAAAATTTACTGAGAGTGACATGTAGTACATTGACAATGTTGTGCAACCATCACCAATATCTAATTCCAGAACATTCCATCAACCCAGGAAGACATCTGTACTCTAAACAGTCACTCCTTTTTTCTCCATCTCCAGCCTCTGACATCCACCAATCTGTTTTCAGTCTCTATGGGTTTATATATTCTGGATGTTTCATATGAATAGAGTCCTACAATATGGGCCTGGCTTCTTTCACTTAGCTTAATGTTTCAGGGTTCCTCCATGTAATAGTACTTCATTGCTTTTTATGGCTGAATAATATTCTATTGTATGGCTATACCACATTTGGTTTTTGTTTGAACACCTGTTTTAAATGATCTGGGGTAGGTACTCAGGAGTAGAATTGCTGGGTCATGTGCTAATTGAGATGAGACATTTTTCAGTAAAATCTTACCAAACCAATCAACAGTCCCATTTTTGTGTGTGTGTGTAAGGATCATGTTGTTGTCTTCTGTTAATAACTATTAGGGGCTCCTAAACTTCTCTAGGAATTGTGGTATGGGAGTATATACTGGGATACTACAGATGGCATCACCAACCCACACCCAACCTAAGAACTAACTACTTTTTATTCAAAGTGTCAACTGATGTAAAGTCCATTGAAAGCCCCCAACCTTAGCAGGTACACTAGTCTATACCTTCAGACAATGAAAGTTACAAGCAAGTAACCAACATGTTCCTATATAGCATTGGAGTCAGACAGACCTTAGTTCAATTATACACAATTGCTCGTTGGCCACTCAGTAAACTTATCCGTATCTCAGTTTCACCATCTATAAAATGAGGGTATTCCTGCCTCTCAAGATTGTTATGAGGGAAGGGCCTAGCCCTGCACAAAGCTGGAACTTAATAAATGAGTTCTCATTTCCACTTATTTCCCTACACTCTTCACATTAACTGTTCTTCAAGACAGCAGTATTTTTCTTCTCATTTTCTCTTTCAGGTTAAAATTAAACTGCCAAATACGAACCCTTCTGAAATTAAAATTGATATCCAGGAATTGATCATTGACCTCCGTACTCCTAATAAGTGAGTACTACTTAGAACTAGAATAACAACAACAACAAAAAAGAACTAGAATAACATGTTATAATATTAATGAAACTTTAGTCAATATTCTTAAAGTGTACATTGTTATTTTGCATCACCCCTAAAGTCTGAAAAAAAGTGAAAGTCATTCAGATGTTTGATCTACATAGTATAAATATAAATGTATTTGGAAACACCTAATTTTTTTCTGCTTTGCATCCATACATTTGGAGTAGGTTGATATCACCAAAACAGTTCTTGACATTCAGATATAGTTTGCTTATCTGTGAGGAAAAATAATGAGAAGTGAAAATCTCTTAAGATGTAAGTCTTTCATGTGTTTTTTTGTACAATGATGGCATAAGAGAAGCAATATCTTTAAACTTTGTAGTTTTTGTGGGGATCTAAAGTTAAATTTGATTATACTTATTTAGAAATGAACAGAAAAATCTTGTCATCAATTACTTAAAACAAAAATTCTAACAACTAATTTATCACTAGCTCCTCAAGTAGTGCGAATACGTTGAAAAATAATACAGGTAATAGTGGAATAATTCAATTAAGCATTGATATTTTCAAGAGTCCTATTACACAGGTTCAAATTATCTTCCCAAAGCACAACATACAGTAAGATTCTGATATAAATATTATCTTGAAGCCTGGACAAATCAGTGCTGTCTCTCAAAACCAACTGTAAAGAAGGAATCCATGGAACCTAGTGTGTGCTAGATAAAATATCTAAATATCTCACTGCTAAAAAAAATAAAATATAAATAAATAAATATCTCACTGCTTTGTTCACTTTTCATCTCAATGTATAGCAGTTAGCACACTTGGGTTGATAGCAGTGGTTCTTTCTCTGTAACTCACGAACATTTCAAACTGGGTGTGGCTAGCAGTCAGCTACTGGCACCTTTTCTTTCTTACATTATCAGTATCAATAGTTCTCCCCTGTTGATCTTAGGACTTCAAAAAATAAAAAGTAGATCCTTCACACAAAAGACTTCTATGTGTAAACAACCCAGTGTATATACATAGCTTAACCTTGATTTCATTACAGCAGATGGATTTAACCCAAAATGATCTACAGATGAATATATATCAAATATTTTTCATTACTTTTATCATTTCCAAAATATATTCTCACAAGAAATTGTCTCATGTTATAAAAATTACACCCACTATTCCTACCATTCACTTCAAGGAGTATTGTACTTTTTAAATTCATATTATAAATGCTTCTATTCTCTCATACAACCTCTGCATGGAAAGTTGCTTAAATGAACAGTTAATCTTCCATAATATTGGTGTGCTTGTTAAAAGCACATACATATCTACACACCATGGAATTAATTTCCGTTCCCGTAGCAGTTCTCCATCAATCTTTAGGCAGCTGCTCTGTCTATGCTGTCATTCCAGATATCTATCAGAGCCCACTAAATGAAAGACTCACACAGAGATACCTGTCCACATAGAATGTGAGCTACACTAGAATTTTTGAATCATATACTGTTCTTATATATTAAATGCTCTGTGCAGAGAGGTGCTGTCTCCTGAGAAAAGAAATCATGAATTATTATAGAAGACTGAAGATAGGTTTTCATCATTTTTACCATTTTTCCTAAACACTTGAGCATTTTTTGGAGCCATGCTATTACCCAAAATTGTATTGTTGGAAATGTGTCTTTTTTTTTCAGTTTATTGATATTCACATAAACTTTCTTTAGTTTCTAATTTTGACACACTATAACACTGTTTACTCACCCCAAGAAAGGTAAGAGAAAATATCCTCCTGTTCGTGTATGTATAAGACAGAACAAGTGAATCTATTTTAATTGAATGGACTAGTAATATCAGTCAAATGATAGTTAACTGCATTAGAATTATCAATAAAACCCAGATTTTTGGAATTATACAACCTTAAGAAATAAAGCAATGTCTTAAATTTTTCATTTTTAAAAAACTGGTTGTTTTGCATTGTCAATTCCCAACATGGAGTAGATGGAAAGGAGGAAAGATAGGAGAAATTGGATAATTTCCCAAGGACTTTTGTCTTCATAAGAGGTTTCATTATTTTTTGAAGTGAATCCTAAGAATGTCATAAATGAATTCCATGAATGGGAAAATAAAAACATATTGTAAATAAAAGTATGAGTTAATTTTTGGTTGAATGCTGTTCAGATTATTCTCACCTTTGCTGTGTCCTTTAATTCAGATTGATTGAGAATTGACTGATACTCAAAGTGAAAAAATTTTTTCAAAATGAAATAGTGAAGTTCAGCTCAGTAGCTATTTCTGCACTTTGAAAATAGTTATGGTTCCAATAGAAAACTTTTATTTTTTTATTTTTTTTTTTAAATTTTTTTTAAATTTTTATTTATTTATGATAGTCACACAGAGAGAGAGAGAGAGAGAGGCAGAGACACAGGCAGAGGGAGAAGCAGGCTCCATGCACCGAGAGCCCGATGTGGGATTTGATCCCGGGTCTCCAGGATCACGCCCTGGGCCAAAGGCAGGCGCCAAACCGCTGCGCCACCCAGGGATCCCCCCAATAGAAAACTTTTAAAAAGCCATATTTATTTTAACCCAGATATTTAGATAAAATAATTTATTAACTATGTAAAATAAAAGCTGCATTATGTGAATATGCACAGAACAAGGTTGTCCTGTATTTAAATCTCTTGCAAGGAACATCACCTTGACTTTGCTAATATAAATGTAAGTATGCAAGTCTCTAGAGTTCATTTTATGGATAGTTTTTTTTTGTCTTTACTTTTACATATTATAGTTCACGTTTAAATAATTGCTAATGAAAATCAACACTGGATGAACATTTGATCAGTGCTTAAACTGTAGCTTCTTAAAAGCAAGTACACTATCGAAATAAAGGCTGAGGGATTGGGTTTAAATGTTTATTCATATGTGGTAGTGCTAATCTATAGTAGGTATTCAAATATTATTTTGTGGTGACCTATTTGCTTTTCATCCATTTATTTATTCACTCAACAAACATAGGTCTTCTGCTAGACACTGGGGGGACACGAAGATAAGATATAGTTCTGTCCTTCAATGAATTGTACATGGAAAAGTATTTGTAGATTTTTATTTTGTTTAAATATAAATCTCAACTCAGATATCAAGCAGTAAAACAGACTAGACAAAAATACTTCCTTTCTCCTAAGATCCTAAATAAGTTTCAGTTTCTGTTGTTCAAAATTTTAGTATGTGAAGCCATACTACTAAAGACTAGACAGAAATGCAGGGATAGATGGATCATTACAATGGCCACTGTCTCTTCTGAATTTATTTCTCTCTGGACAAAGAGGTGTACATTATCATTGGAACTCCTTCTTCGGCTGATTTATAGTTGTCTTAGTGCAATGAAGCTACCACCACTGAGCTTTGCTTTATTTTTAAAGTGCATATATTATCATTTGTAGGATAAAGGATAAAGCAAATCTAACTCCAGCTCAACCTATATTATAAACAATTTTAAAAAGATAGACTCTAAATATTTTTTGCACCTGCTTTTTTTGAGATGCCAAATATAGACTATATTGAAATACATCACCATATCATTACTTCTGATAGAGAGAGCAGTTTTTCCTACCCTAAATATCTGGAATGGAACAAGAGTAACAGAAAATTTCTCCTTTAGGTTCCAGAGACATGTGATAAATACTTTTAATGAGCCCAATTTCCTGAACTTAAGTATTTGCAAATGAGTAAAGAGGCAATTGGTTTTCAAGAGTTTGTTTTCAAACACTAGTTATTTATATAAGTATTCAGTAAGTATCCCTAAAAAATACCAGATTACTTTACTAATTTGGGTCTTATGCCTTCTAAAAGAGTTTTTTGGTCCACTTTTTATAGAGATACTCAAGCCTTCTCTATGAAGAATGTGAGGTAATGAGTTTTGTGCATTTAATTTTCTTCAGCTACCAGCATGTGCTGACCCCATGCATAATACAGATTCATACCACTATGAGAGAATTATGGATGTCTCATCCCAGCAATGCATCTAAAGCATGCAGCTATCCAGCAACTGAGCCACAACTGCAAAATAAACCCTGAAATCTCTCACAAGGCTTTCATTCAATGTATAGTAGAAAGAACCAGAAGCAAGCCCAGAGTAGCACTTTCATTGATCTGGTATTAGAATTATTCCAGGCCGAATTTCAATAACTATACCTGTAGTGGAGACTCAGCCTAAGGTTGCATTAGCAGAATTATTATAGAACTATTCCAATTTTCAGATTTGTGTCAATCACATTCCATCTACACGTAAGCATGGCTGGCAACAGATCTATCCAACCAACTTAAAATTGCAGTGGCTCGGGACTCCTGGGTGGCTCAGTAGGTTAGTCATCTATTTTCAGCTCAGGTCATAATCCCAGAGTCCTGGGATCAAGCCCTGCATTGAGGTCCCTGCTCAGTGGGGAGTCTGCTTCTCCCTCTGCCCCTCCGCCTGCTCATGCTTATGCTTTGTCTCTCCCTGAAAAAAATAAATAAAATTTTAAAATCTTAAAAAAAAATAAAGTTGCAGTGGCTGTATTCTTCTGCCTATTATCCAAGCCTGAGACTATGTGTCTATAATGCAAAATGAGGTCAATTTTGGAAAAAAAAGAGTGGGGGATCAAAACCCCTGCTTGGACTTTTAAGGCCAAAACTCTGGTATATGATTTATGTTATTTAGGCATATTTTTGATCCAGTACTTGTACTGTCTCATATTGTTCTTTGGTTCCTAATCTTCTGATACTTTGTATTGCTTTCCATTACCTTATTAAAAGTGACATCTTCTGGATTTCACTTTAGGAAGCTGATTCTGGGTTTTTATCCTGTCTTGTTTTGTTCTGATTTTTAGGAAGTTGTTGATAACTCTTCCTCAACCTGTGGAATGCAGCAGTGCCAAAGCTTTCTATATCCTGGAGACTGAGACTCTTGAAGTCACCATGACTATGAAAAGAGAACTGGATCTCATTAATTTCTTCTAAAACTTCATGAATAAGAAGGAAAAATGGCACAATAGCACTGATAAAAAATAAAACTTTGAAAAAATTGGTTAATGTTTTCTATCTTATTATTCTGACATATTTCTGAAAGGGTCTAAATTCAATTAAAGTGAGATCCTGATATTTACAATCATGTCTATTACTCTGGTGAGAAATATTGTTTTCTCATATTCATAAGTTATTCCATTTTTATAGCAATAGCTGGATAAAACTGACAGGTTAGCCAGTCAGATTACTGCATGGCCAATTAAAACTGAAATATTGGGCAGCCCGGGTGGCTCAGCGGTTTAGTGCCACCTTGGCCCAGGGCCTGATCCTGGAGATCCGGGATCGAGTCCGACGTCCAGCTCCCTGCATGGAGCCTGCTTCTCCTCTGCCTGTGTCTCTGCCTCTCTCTCTGTCTCTCTGTGTCTGTCATGAATAAATAAATAAAATCTTAAAAAAAACTGAAATATGACCATGAAATGGTTGGTCCACTTATTTCAGGAGTCTGAAGAACTTAAGCCAATTAATTATACTATGATGCAATCAGTTGCATTGCAGTTGGACATTATTATCACCAGAAAAGTTTATTTGGTTGCCTTTTCATTGATTTGATCAAATGATCTACAGTGTTCTCTGGTTAGGCTCTCACAATTCTGGAAAATATAAATAACAAAGGATTATAAATAGTTTGGAGCACCATACTAACAACATGTTTTACTTGAATAAGCAATACTTCAGAGCACACAGCATTATTTAGCTTCCCCAGTCCTGCTCTTGATATTTGGATCTAGTTAGGTTAAAAATAGTCTTCCTTTTGTGCACTAATAATTACTAACAATGCCTTTTGAGGTACTGTATGTATATTTAGTATCGAAATCCTTGACATTTAAAAGGAATATAAATAAAGTGTAGTGCATTCATAAAACTTGTTCTTATTTCCTATCTTTATTCATAATTGATCATACCTATTTTTATTTTTTTAATTTTTTTTTAAATTTTTTTTCAATTTTTATTTATTTATGATAGTCACAGAGAGAGAGAGAGAGAGGGAGAGACATAGGCCGAGGGAGAAGCAGGCTCCATGCACCAGGACCCCGATGTGGGATTCGATCCTGGGTCTCCAGGATCGTGCCCTGGGCCAAAGGCAGGCGCCAAACCGCTGCGCCACCCAGGGATCCCGATCATACCTATTTTTATGAATTATGTCAATGTCTTCTGCCTCTTCTAGACTGTATTTCCTGTTTATTTCAGAATTATGAATAAATCACATTTTAAAGCTCATTTAAGTAGGCTTCACACATCACTGTAGAATTGTGAAGGTAACAGTGAAATTTTGAGAAGAGATGAAAAATTGAAAGATGTTTATCACTTCTGTATGATTAAAGGACTAAATATTCAAGCAGATGTTTTCTGGACTTACTTTTGTTGATAACTACCAAGTGCCTAGTTTGTGATGATCTAATAGAAGGAAAAGACTGAGATTTGGGCCAAAGTAGTTGTGTTAAAACCTTGAGTTGTAGAGAATTTGCCATTGAAATTAACAGCATGACTCCTCTATGGCAGCAAGAGTTGAGGGTAGGATTAACTAAAAGGAACTAGTGTCTGTGAATTTAAGTCCATGATGTTGCAGGAACAAAAAAATGTCCTACTTTGCTTCCTCAGCATCTTTTTTGAAGGCTATATTTTAAGAATTTAAGATTATACCCTGTAGTGTAAATCTGGGAGGAGGCCTAAGCAGTAACCAATATTTTTCTTCTCTAAAGAGCAATAGTGAGTCAGTGGAAAATGTATCTCTTTTTCCTATGTACTGGCCCTAATTACAGAGACCATTATTATTCAAGCTGACTGAATGTGTACAAGTTGTCCCTGGAAGAGAAGATAAAGCATATCCAAGCCAACTTGAATTGGGCTTTGGTTATGTTGTAGTGTATCAATTATATAATGAAACAGAGCTTCAAGACAGTGAAATGTGATCCAGTAATTTATACCCATCTGCACATCATCCTACTTCACTGTCTTTGGCCTCAGAAATAACAACTTTGTTGTCGTTTTGTTTTTAAGCTAATTCATAGGACTTCCTCCCTTTAAAAGGGACTAGTCCAGTAAAGCAGACAGAGAAAAGAGAAGACAAAAGGAAACTTATCTGGTCAGCATTTTTCAATGAATCTTAGCCATACCAGGAGAACTCAAAGATATAACCACAATTGTGGCATCTTAGTAGCCTTCTCCTTTATGAACTTCTTCATTTTTTGTTTCCATAATGTCCAGTAGCACTTGTGAGGATTCAATCATGCATCCATCCATTTATGCTTTCTTTCAACAAATATCCATTGAACGCTTACCACATGCCTGGCTCTATATTAGGTGCTGGGGATATAGCAATGGGCAAACCATCCATGGTCCCCATACTTACAGAGCAAATGGTTTATCAAAGAAGACAAACAATAAACACATAAACATGTATTTGTAAGTTTCTTTTTACTGCTAAGAAGGAAAAGAATGGGTGCTTTGAAAATATCTATCAGAGAAACCAAACTTAGTGTGGGGGAGTGAGAGAAGAAAAAGTTTCCCTAAGGATTTAATACTTCAGCTGAAACATGAAGAATACTTGGGACTTGGAAAGGTGAAGAGAGTGTTGGGGGAAGGAGAGCAGCTGGACTTCCAGGTTCAAGGGGTAGCACATGTGAAGACCTAGATAGCAAGGACTTGGAGAGTTCAAGGAAATGAAAGACAGCATTGTTGGACTAGAGTGAATCTGGGGAGTGTGGCTGGAAGTAAGGTCAGAAATGTAGGCTAGATGGGGTACCTGGGTGGCTCAGTCCACTAAGTATCTGCCTTTGGCTCAGGTCATGATCCCAGAGCCCCACATGGAGCTCCACATTGAGCTTTCCTCAGTGGGGAATCTACTTCTCCCTCTCCTTCTGCTCTTCCCTCTCCCTCCCTTGCTCATGCTCTCTCTATCTTAAATAAATAGATAAAATCTTAAAAAAAGGAAATGTAGGCTGGAGCAATGTCACCCAAAACCTTGCAGTCTCAGGTTAGGAAATTGGATTTTATTCTCAATGGTGTGGGAAAGAGACTATATTAGGGCCAGAATGGAAAGGAGGAGACCAGTTATGAGGCTATGGCAAAAACCAAGCAAGTTGTTATTCTACAAGTTATCCTAAGTGCAATTCATTGTTGTTTTTTTTAATTAGGAAAAATATATATATGTGTACATGTGCCAAGCAGGAAAATTTAACAACACAGAAAAGTCTTTAAAAATAAATCAAAGCTATAAATAAATAAACAAAGCAAAGCTAAAAATCACCTGTAAGCCAACAAACCATATATAACCACTATTACCATTTTTAGTGCCTCTTTTTAACCTTTTTTTCAATGCATAACGTAGATGTTATTTTTCCCCAGATGGGATAATATTGCACAAACTGGTTTTATTACCTACTTTCTTTTTAATTTCCAAGTAAATACTTTTTTATTTTTGTTTCTTGGAATTCTAATTGTATTGCAATGTGATAAAACATCTATGTGTATTTTTAAAGAATGAGTATTCTGTAATTATTTGGTATAGAATTCCATGTACATCTTGAATTTTTTTAATTGGACTGTTTAAATCTTCTATATTCTTGTTAGTTTTTGGTCTGCTTTCTCTATCAACATGGAGAGGTGCATTAAAATTTACCTCCAATGATAGATTTGTTGGTATCTCCTTGTAATTCTGTCAGGTTTTCTCTTACGTATTTTGAGGCAATATATTTGGGTGCAGACAGATTTAGAACTGTTATATTTTCCTGGTAAATTCTTTCTTTTATAAATATACTATGGCACTCTTTATCCTTAATATTTATCACTTTGTATGTTTTATATGCTTTATATGTTTTGTATGTTTAACCTTACCATACCTACATCAATTTTGGTTAATATTTGTATGGCCTTTTCCCATCATTTCTTATGCCCTTATGTTTTGGGTGACTTTTATGAAAAGAATTTAGCTAAATTTTGGATTTTTAAATTTTTCAAAAGATTTTATTTATTTATTTGAGAGAGAGAGAGAGAGAGCATAAGGGAGAGGAGCGGAGGGAGAGGGAGAAGGGGATTCCCCGCTGAGCAGGATTGTGGGGCTCCATCTCAAGACACTGGAACCATGACCTAAGCCAAAGGAAGAGGCTTAATCAACTGAGCCACCCAGGCGCCCCTAAATTTTGGATTTTAAAATGCAAGCAAGATTCTGTCTTTAAACTCACAAGTTTTAGTCTAGCCACATTTATTATGATTAACGATATATATGGATTTATCTATATCACCTTATGGAATTTCTCTCTTATTCTGCTTTTTTCTACCCTTCCCCCCCTCCTTTCATGCCTTATTTCCCTATTAGTCAATTTTTTAAATTATTTTTTTTCCTCCCAGTGGTTTGGAGGTTATACATTTTGGTTCTTTCTTTTCCTTTTACTTAAAATGTCGAAAATTTCTCAATAGTTCTGCCCTCCCCTAAAGCAATTCAAGGACTTAGACAATTTTATCCAAACCATGCCGCTCCAACTTTGTTTTTATAGCCCCAAATTATTCACCATCCTCATTATTTTTTTTTACAACCAATGCTTATTTAGATCTACCCACATGTTTACCAATATTTTTGTTCACAATTCTCTTTCCCACTTCAGTGCTTCCTTTCAGAAGTAAACACATAAGTATGACTTTTGGCAAGGATTTATGAATTCTTGATCCTCTCGGTTCATTTCTGGAAATGTTTTTACTGCCCTCACAGAATAATAATTTAGCTGGCAGGAGGAGGTGCCTGCCTGGCTCAGTTGGTAGAGTGTGTGACTCTTGATCTTGGGGTTGTGTTTTCAAGTCCCACATTGGGTGTGGCGGTTACTTAAAAATAAAATTTTTAAAAAATAATTTAGCTGCATTTTGAAATCTAGGTTGACAGATATTCTCCCTAAGAACTTTGAAGGTATTATTTACCTGTTTTCTAGCCTATATTTTATAATTTCAAAGTCTGCTGTTTATCTCATCATTGTTGCTTTGGATGTAACCTGTCTTTCCTCTTATAGTTTTCAAGAATTTTCTCTTTGTTTTTGGTTCTGTAGTTTGAGTCTAACATGTCTGGATATAGATTTAATTTTATTTATTTTATTTGGCACTTGCCCTTCTTGAGTCTTTTATCAATCCTGGAAAATCCTTAGCCATTATCTCCTTGAATATTGCCTTTCTTTGGTTCTATTTTCCTCATGGAACGCATCTCAGATTAATATTTCAACCTTCATTCTCTCCTCTATGTCACTTTGCCGCTCCATCATACTTCCCATCTCTATTTGTTCTTTATACTGGACAATTTTCTCAGAGCTAGCCACCTCCACCCCCAGCTCAGTGGTTCTCAGGATTCTAAGCTTGCTGGCGTCTGTGTCCACTGGTTCTCACTCATGTTAGATAATTTATTCTTGCAGGTTTTTATTGTGATGTCTTCTTTAATGGGATTTGTAAAAAAAATTCTGTGAAAACATTTGTGGTCTGTGTTGTGGGAACATCCATTCAAAACAGTTCTACTTTTGCTTCTGCCAAGAGCATCAGAGTAAAGATTCCTGGTAATTCAGATAGTATAAATTAAAATCTAAAACCCACATGAGTTTCAGGCCTGTGCTTTAATTCACAGATATATATGTATTTTTTTTTTATATCTAGGACTTCGACACGGACAGATGAACTTCCTTGTACTTTCCTTCTGTTAAAGATGTAGATTTTTTTCTAGTCCAACCTTTTATGGAGAGTACATCCCTCCTGGGGGAACTTAACTGATGGGACCATTGGACCCAAGACTTCATCTCCTGTCCCTGTGGTTCTTTTTTGGTTAACTTCTTATTTTAATTCCATATAGTTAACATACAGTGTTATATTGGTTTCAGGTATACAAGAGAGTGATTCAGCACTTCTATTCAACACCAAGTGTTCATCACAGCAAGTCCACTCCTTCATCCCTGTCACCTATTTCACCTATCCCCCCACCTACCTCCCAACTGGTAACCATCAGTTTGTCTCTAGAGTTAAGAGTTTCTGTTTCTGGATTTGTGTCTCTCTCTCCCTTTATTTTCCATTGATCAATTGTTTTGTTCCTTAAATTCCATATATGAATGAAATCATATGGTATTTGTCTTTCTCTGACTGACTTATTTTGCTTAGCATAATATTCCATCCACATTGTTGCAAATGGCAAGATTTCATTCTTTTTGATGGCTGAGGAATATCCCATTGTGTATATATACCACATCTTCTTTACCAATTCATCAGTCGAAGGACATTTGGGCTCTTTGCATAGTTTGGCTGTTGTTGATAATGCTGCTTAAATGTCGGGGTACATGTGCCCCTTTGAATTTGTACTTTTGTGTCCTTTAGGAAAATACCTAGTACATTGCACTAGACCTAGTGCAATTGCTGGGTCCTAGGGTAGTCCTATTTTTTATAATTTGTTTTGTGACCTAATATGTGATCTATTATGGAGAATGTTCCAAATGCACTTGAAAAGGTGGTGTATTCTGCTGTTTTAGCATGGAGTATTCTGAATATATCTGTTAGATCCATCTGTTCTAGTGTGTCATTCAAAGCCATTGTTTCCTTGTTGAATTTCTGTTTACACAATCTGTCCTTTGTGTCCTTTAAACTAAGTCCTTTGTCCTTTAACACCCTTTAAGTGGGGTGTTAAAGTCTCCTACTATTACTGTGTTATTATCAATTAGCTCTTTTATGTTTGTTATTAACTGTTTTATGTATTTGGGTGCTCCATGTGGGTGCATAAATATTTACAATTGTTATATCTTCTTGTTGGATTGACCCCTTTATTGTGATAGTGTCCTTCTTTGTCTCTTGTTATAGTCTTTGTTTTAAAGTCTATTTTGTCCAATATAAGTATTGCTACTTCAGCTTTCTTTTGAAATCCATTTGCATGATACATGTTTCTCCATCCCCTCACTTTCCATCTGCAGGTGTCTTAAGGTCTAAAATGAGTCTCTTGGGGATGCCTGCGTGGCTCAGCGGTTGAGGATCTGCCTTTGGCTCAGGGTGTAATCCCAGAGTACCGGGATCGAGTCCCACATCAGGCTTCCTGCATGGAGCCTGCTTCTCCCTCTGCCTATGTCTCTGCCTTTCTCTCTCCGCCTTTCATGAATGAATAAGATATTTTTAAAAATAAAATAAAATGAGTCTCTTGTAGACAGTATATATAGATAGGTCTTGTTTTTTATCCATTCTTTCCCTCTATGTCTTTTGATTGGAGCATTTAGTCCATTTGCATTAAAAAATTATTGATAAAGGGATCCCTGGGTGGCGCAGCGGTTTGGCGCCTGCCTTTGGCCCAGGGCGCGATCCTGGAGACCCGGGATCGAGTCCCACGTCGGGCTCCCGGTGCATGGAGCCTGCTTCTCCCTCTGCCTGTGTCTCTGCCTCTCTCTCTCTCTCTCTCTCTCTGTGACTATCATGAATAAATAAAATCTTTAAAAAAAAAATTATTGATAAATATGTATTTATTGCCATTTTGTTTTGTGGTTGTTTCTGAAGGTTTTTTTCTGATCATGTCTTATCTTTCTCTCTTTCATGGTTTGTTGGTTTTATTTAGGGATATATTTGGATTTCTTTCTCTTTATTCTTTGCATATTTATTAGTGGTTTTTGATTTTTGGTTACCATTAGGTTTGTATATAACATCTTCTGCATATAGCAGTCTACATTACATTAATGATCATCTAAGTCCACTCCTGCCTGTGTTTTAGGTATATGTTGTCATATTTTACACACTTTTATTTTGTGAGTTCCTTGACTGATTTTTTTTACAGAAATATTCATTTTTACTGCTTTTGTGTTTCCTACCTTCAGCTGTCATTTTGGGTCTTTCCTTTCCACTCAAAAAGTACCCTTCAATTTTTCTTGCTAGGCTGGTTTTATGGTCATGAACTCCTTTAATTTTTATTTCTCTGGGAAACTCTTTATCTCTCCTTCTATTTTGACTGGTAGCCTTCCTGGATAGAGTATTCTTTGCTATAGATTTTTCCCATTCAGCACTTTGAATATATCATGCTCTTTTCTTCTGGCTTGAAAAATTTCTGCTAAAAAATCCCCTGATAATTTTACGAGGTTTCCTTTGTATCTTACTGAATTCTTTTGTCTTGCTGCTTTTACAATTTTTATTTGTCACCATATTTTGCCAATTTAATTGCAGTATGTCTTAGTGTGGATCTAAGACACTTTTGTTGGTTTTCTTGGGGTCCTCTGTGCATCCTAGACCTGGATATCTGTTTTCTTCCCCAGATTAGGGAAGTATTGAGGTATTATTTCTTCAAATAACTTTTCTGCCCTTTTTTCCCTTTTTCTGGGACTCCTATAATACAAATGTTATTACATCTGATGGAGTCCCTCAGTTCCCTTAGTCTATTTTAGTTTTGCATCATTATTTTTTCTCTTTTTTGTTCAGCCTGATTACTTTCCATTTCTCTGTCTTCTAGGTCATTCATTCATTCCTCTACTTATTCAAGCCTGCTGTTCATTGCATCAAGAGTGTTTCTAATCTCATCTTTTGCACTCTTCATCTCTGATGGGTTCCTTTTTGTCTCTGTATTAAGGGTCTTACTGATGTCCTCTACTCATTTCTGAAGTTCAGTGAGTATCTTTAAGATCACTACTTTAAATTCTTTATAAGGCATGTTACTTATATTTGTTTCACTTAGATCTCTGGCTGCAGCCTTGTCCTGTTCTTTCATTTTGGACAAACTTCAGTCTTCTCATTTGGCCCAAGTCCCTGTGCCTATTTCTGTGTATTAAGAAAATCAACTGTGTCTCCTGTTCTTTTTTTTAAGATTTATTTATCTATTTTAGAGAGAGAGAGCACACATGAGTGGGGGGAGGGGCAGAGGAAGAAGGAGAGAATCCCCAAGCAGACTTCCCACTAAGTACAGAGCTCTATCCCATTACCCTAAGATCATGACCTGAGCCAAAATCAAGAGTTGGATGCTTAACCTACTAAGCCACCCAGGCACCCCATATCTCCTGTTCTTAAAAATAATGGCCTTATGAAGAAGAGGTCCTATAGTTCCCTGCCATGTAGTATCCCTTCTTCCCCAGGGCCTGGAACTTTCAGGAGTATCTCCAATGTGTGCTGCATGTACTCTGCTGTTTTGTTCTGGCTGCTGATGGGCAAGGGAGGGAAATGGTGCCTGCCAGTTCCTTTGTTCTCAGAGGTGTCTCTCCATGAATGCTGTCACTCTGGGACATACTATAAGAGGAGCAACTAACCTCCCCACTGTGTGCCCCAGATGCTCTTCAGATCATTGTTTCCACATTGTATGTTCCACAGGCCGTTTGCAATGGCTTCTCTCCAAGAGTAGCTCCAATGCCCTCTGGGCTCTATCTGAGCCAAGCCGGCTAATCTTTAAAGTTCCAACTTTTAACCCCACTGGTTGAAAGAACTAGCAAAATTCAGGCCCTGTTGCTTTCCAAGGCAATTGCTATGGAGACTTGTTTTCCCCATGCAGTTCTCTGTGTGCTAGTCTTTCTCTTACCCTTCTCTGAAACCGTGGCTCCCTCACTACCACAGTGGCCACAGTCCATTTCTCTCCCAAACCATGTCTCTGTACTTCCTATCTTCTTCAATGTGACCTCTTCTCTACTTTTAGTTGTGAAGTGTTCTGCCAGTCTTCAGGTAGATTTATGGGGTATTTAGGATGATTTGATAGTTATCTACCTGTATTCATGGGATTAAGTGAGCGTAGGGTCCTGCTCTACCACCTTCTTCCCCTCCTCCCCCTATGATTCTTAAAAGTTGGAATTCCCTTCTCAGGGCAACAACAACTTCCACTCACAAGATTACAACTTTGATTTTCAGTTTCCTCTTTGTTTCTAGAATCCAGGGGTTTTCCTTTATTTCTTGGGAGCTCAGTAATGAAATTTATTTTCATTCATGCAATTAAAAGAATGTTTGTATATTTTATCTTGCACTTACAGAAGTGTGTAACAAAAGGTTTTCAGGTAATTTAGTTGGCCATATTGTTGAAAATGGTAAGTCTTCTTCCTTAACTTAGCAAAATATTTTGAACATCTCCCCATGTTAATAAATATTCTTTAACATAATTATAGATTGAATTTCCCAGAAATCAGTCTCCAAGTAAGGCAAGAGTGTATGGGAGAGTGCACTTGCTAGAAGTCAAATTGCTAAGTAATTGCATTTTAAAATATTTTGATAGATTTAGCTAACTTGCCTATCAAAAAGCTTATACTTGTGTATACTTCCCCCAAAAGTATATGAATAATTACTTGTCTGCACTCTGAGAAACCCCAAATATCATTATCCTTTTTCATTTCCAATTTAATAAGGAAAAATTACATTATATTATTTTTACAATCTACCTTCTTTGACATTGACATCGTTTTGTGTTGGTCTCAGCCTACCCATACTGATACTAACAGCTAGGAATGCCTGGAGCCACACAGGCATTTCCCCAACAAGAGCCAATGTGTGGCTGGACTGGCCCTCATGTTTTTTACTGTGATTGCAAGAAATTTCTACATAACAACCAGTAGGGAACTTTGGAAAAACAAAAATTATCATTTACATATTCAGGAAGGTACACAGCATGCCAGGGCTACACAGAGAGGTCACAGGTAAGGAGTTTGTGTTCTGATTTTATTGAGTCAAAGGTGAGGTGCCTAGGGCTTCCTGGATTCACTCTTCATTGGTGAATTTAAAACATAAAAGTGGGAATTAAAGCACAAGAAGGGTAAAGCAGTCAGTTATCTAGATCAACCAGAGCTTTCTTCTTCTTTATTTTTAAAGATTTTATTTATTTATTCATGAGAGACACAGAGACACAACACAGGAAGGAGAAGTGGGCTCCATGCAGGGAGCCTGACATGGGACTCGATCCTGGGACTCCAGGATCATGCTCTGGGCCAAAGGCAGGTGCTAAACCTCCGAGCTACCCCAGCTGCCCTAGATCAACCAGAGCTTTCTAAAAGGGGAACTTCATTGGGGCACCTGGGTGGCTCCAGTCAGTTAAGCATCTGACTCTTATTTCTGCTTGGGTCATGATCTCAGGGTTGTGAGATCAAGTCCTGTGTTGGGCTCTGTGCTGGGTGTGGAACCTGTATAGGATTCTCTCTTTCCCTCTCCCCCTCCCCCTAAAAAATAATAAAATAAAATGGGAACTTTGTAGGTGGGGGTTGCTTGTCTCTTTATCTACTTGTGTAGCTGGTAATGTATTTATTTGAGATGGAAGTCTTTGATATGATGCCTCAGCAATCAAAAGTTTAATATCAGGCCTTTATAATCAAAGAAACTAATTGTCAGGTACTTACACTATAGACATGCTAGGGAAGTTGAACAATATTTTATATATTAATTAGTCATTTGTGTTCTTGTTTTGAGGACTTTTTTTCTTTTGATCATTTTTGTATTAGAATATTTAACTTTTTCTTATTTATTTGTAAAAGCTTCTTATATATTAAAAATATCAAATTTGCGGGATCCCTGGGTGGCGCAGTGGTTTGGCGCCTGCCTTTGGCCCAGGGCACGATCCTGGAGACCCGGGATCGAATCCCACGTCGGGCTCCTGGTGCATGGAGCCTGCTTCTCTCTCTGCCTCTCTCTCTCTCTGTGTGACTATCATAAATAAATAAAAAAGGAGAATTATTAAAAAAAATATCAAATTTGGTTATCTGTAATATATTTTACAAATATTTTCCCCAGGATGTTCTTTACCTTTTAATTTTGTTTCTAGTATTTTTAATAGGAAGTTTTAAATTTTATGTAGCATATTTGTAAACAAATTATTCACTTATTTTTATTTTGATATTTTTAAGGCTTCATCTTATACTTTTAACTGTATCCATCTGGAACTTATTTTAAAACAATTAATTTTTAGCATCCTGATACTAGACTCTGACTTCTTCCATTTAATTTTAACCATGAAATCATCCATAAATTATAGTGTTAGAAGAGCAGTTGATGATTTGTAATATATTATAAGGTAACAGAATTTGAGTGCCATGCACTTTTAGTCAACTCTTCTGACAAGCTAATTTTTAAATGTTTCTATTTGACTTTTATAGTATATAAAATACTATATATATATATATATGCATATATACATATATTCAGTCTTCACTGAATTTATACCAGTGCAGATTTAAGAACTCTTTTATGAACATCCAACTAGACATGAGCTAGAAGGCAACCTGTTTTCCTCATCTTGCCAATCTGTTTTATCTTTGCTTGTTTGTTTCTTACTCCATGCAGAAAAAAGACAGAGTATCATCTTTCAACCTAAGCAGTGTTTTTATCTAAATATCCTGTCTGAATATTCCCACATTCAGGAGAGGAGCATTAAACAAATGAGTTGTAAGGGCAAAGGTAATTTTTTTTTGTTTCCAAACTTTACCTTGTGGATAACTAAGAGCATAGGAAAAGGCAAGCCCAAGATTAACGTGGAATCTTTCTGCAGGTAAGAAAAAGATTTCCCCCACTACACATTGACAAAAGGCCCCCAAACTGCACCCTCCGCAAAGAAACTGAACACAGAAAGGGACACTCCTCAGAGGCCAACTAGGAAAAGGCACTAACCAGTGCCTATGCTGGATTTTGGCCTCAACTTACTCCCTCTTACTCAGATATCTTTGCCCTACAAAACTTCAGGGAGTCTTTCTCTGCATCCTCCATTTTTTCCCCTCTACAATCTTTGCTGCACTACAGACTTGAAAAGTCAGTTGAAGAATCCAAATAAAGTCTCTAGTTTAGTTCGTATATTTCTCAGTTTTGATCATTGTATTATGGTTATGCAAGATATTAACATTAGAGGAAGCTGGGTGAACAATGAGAATGCTATATAATTTTTGTCACTTCTGGTGAGTCTAAATATTTTAAAATTAAAAGTTTGATTTAAAAAGTTGGAGGAGTGAGGCACCTGTGTGGCACATTTGGTTAGGCATCTAACTCTTGGTTTGGGCTCAGGTCATGATATCAGGGTATCTGGACTGAGCACCAATGTTGAGCTCAGTGCAGATTCTGCCTAAGATTCTTTTTCCTTCCCCTTCTGCCCCTCCTCCCCCATGCTCACACACACTCTCTCCCTCTAATAAATCTTTTTTAAAAGTTGGAGGATAAAGCTATAGGATTACGATCATAGCATCACTAGTCTGTCTTTCTTTGCAGCTTGGCACTCTCTAGTTTTTGCTATGCTCACCTGTGTTGTGTTTCATATTTTGCTGCATATACTCCACCAAGCAGGGACTCTGTTTATGGATGACAGCTGGTTTTATTTCCCAAATACAACCTGTTCAACATAAAGACATAAAAAAATAATGAGCTTAATCTCAATTCTAATAAGGTTGATTAATGAACTTCTTTGCTAGACGCTGTGGAGGTAGTATACAGAAATATGCAGTAAAAAAAATCTATAGTTTGGGGAACATAAGTCACACGCAATACAGAAGCAAACAGATAAGATGGTATACAAATGTTAAACTGTGTACCATAGGACATTAACGAAAATGGTGTAGTAAGAACCACTGAAAATCCTCTTCTGCATAAAAGCAATGAGAAAACTAGCAAAAACTCTTAAGAATTAACTTTCTAAGACTCTGAAAATTAACCAAAAGCTTGCAAGAATTCAAGGAGTGTTTATTCAAGTAAAGGGGTTGAATGAGTAAAAACAGCAAGATTTGTGGCATTTTAACTTACCTTATTCCTACCTCCAGCCTCTCCCCAGCTTCATAGAAACTTTGAAAACTATGGGGGGGCACAATCATGATGAAATCAAGCAACCTTGAAACCACTGGAGGGAGCAAAATGAGATTGGAGCTTGTGATGGTCAAATTTATGTGTAATTTGACTCAGTCACAAAGTGTCCAAGTATTTGGCTAAACATGATTTCTGGTTAAGTCTGTGAAAGTGTTTCTGGATGAAATTAGTATTTGAATCTGTGAACTCAGTCAAGCAGTTTGCCCTCCCCATTGTGGGTGGGCATCAACCAATCCCTTGAGAGCATAAATAGGACAAGAAGATGAAGGAAGAATTTGCCCCTTCCTGCCTGATTGCTTGAGCTAGAACGTTGATCTCCTTTTGCCATTTATGCTCTTGGTTGTCAGGCTTTCAGACCCAGACTGGAATCTACATAATCAACTCTCCCAGTTCTTAAGCCTTTGGACTCATACTAAATTACACCACTGGCTTTTCTGGTCTCTTGCTTGCAGATGGTAGATCATGTGACTTCTCAGCTCCATAATTGTGTAAACCAATTCCTTATTATATATATGTTATGTAATGTAGTTATATAATATATAATTATATATAATATATAATCTTATATATTATATGTACATAAAGACAAAGAGCTATATCTCCTATTAGTTCTGTTTCACTAGAGAACTCTAATACAGAGTTCCTTCAAACTTCCGTGTCCAGCATTACTCTAACATATAAATAAGACAAAGGCATTGCAAGAAAACAAAACTAGGGCCAATATCCTTTATGAGTATAGATGAAAAATCCTCAACAAAATAGTAGCAAACTAAATCCAGCAATATATATTGTACACCATGTACATTATACACCATGATTAAGTCGTTTCTATTCCAGGAATGGAAAGTAGTTTCAACATATGAAAAACAATCAATGTAACACTGCATATTAATAGAAAAAAGACAAAAACATAATTATCTCAATAGATACAGAAAAAAAGCATTTAACGGAATTCAATACCCTTCATGACAAAAGCACTTAATAAATTAGGAAAAGAAGGAAATTTCGCCACTCTAATAAAAGGCGTCTATGAAAAATCTAAAACTAACAAGCTTAATGGTGAAAGGTAGAACACTTTCCCCCTAAGATCAGGAACAAGACAAGGAGGTCCACTCTTACCACTTCTATTCAACATTGTACTGGAGGTTCTAGCCAGGGCAATTAGGTATGAATAAAAAAATAAAAATCATCCTGATTAGAAAGAAATAAAACTAACTCAATTCTTAGATAGCAAGGTTTTGTGTATTTAAAAAACTATAGATTTCTGCATATAGAAAATCCCAAATAACCCTAAAAAGGCCTCTGAGAGCTAATAATTGAGTTTATCAAAGCTGTAGGAAACATAATCAACATACAAAAATCAGTTGTATTTCTATACAAAAACCAGTTGTAGTTCTGAAAATGACTTAAGAAAATAATTCCATTAGCATCAAAAACAATAAAATGCAGAAGAATAATTTAAAAAAGAACTGCAAGACTTGCACATGGAAAACCACAAAATATTGTTGAAAAGAATTAAAGAATACCCAAATAAGTAGAAAGGCATCCCATGGTTGTGTATTGGAAGACTTTATATTGTTAAGATGGTAATATTCCCCCAAATTAATCTATAGATTCAACACGAGCCCTATTAAAATCCCAGGTGGCTTATTTGCAGAAATTGGCAAACTGATTCTGAAATTTATGTAGAAATGCAAGGGACCCAGCATAGTCCAGAGAATATTAAAGAAGAATGATTGGAGAACTCACAATTTCCAATTTTAAAACTTACTATAAAGGTATCATAATCAAGAATGTTTTAGAATAGGCAAACCCACAGAGATAGAAAGTGGATTTGTTGTTGCCTACATCTGGAGAAAAGCAGAATATGGAAGAATTGGCTAGTGGGCATGTCCCCACTTTGGGGGGTGATGAAACTCTTTTAGAAATAGAAAGTAGTGATGGTTTGTGGTTCAATATTATGTATGGCTTTGACATCTGAAATGAAGGGGAGGATTGACTCTAGTGGCCTAACTGTAAGCCATCCTCTCAAATCTACTCCTGTGGATAAGGTCCTCTAGCCAAACAACTTTCTTTGTGTGTGTGTGTGTGTGTCTATATTTTTTTTATTGTAGTTCGATTTGCCAACATATAGTATAATACCCAGTGCTCATCCCGTCAAGTGCCCCCCTTCAGTGCCTGTCACCCAGTTACCCCATCCCCCTGCCCACCTCCCCTTCCACTACCTTTGTTCATTTCCCAGCGTTAGGACTCTCTCATGTTCTGTCACCCTCTTCTGCCAAACAACTTTCTTTATCATGAGGACCAGGCAAAATTCCTGCTTATCCTTAAATAAAAGGTTTTAGTTTCCCTGCCAGTTTGCGAAATTATTCAAACAAACCACTCACATCATCTTGTGGGAACCAATGATTACTCCACCCTCCTGACACTACAAAGCCTGCCTCCTACAGCCCCTGCTTATTCACTCTGCTCCCTAGTATAATTCCTATGTGATCCTGTGTGACATGCTATGTCATTCCCCTGGGATTTGAGTATATGTGATTAATAAACTGCTTTTAATCTCATCTGTTCAGTGTTAGGTATCATATACCTGGCCATCCCTATAACCTAAAAGCGAGACTCCATCTCTCACCAATGAGGTAAAGAGCAAGCAATCGAAATATGGCTGCACATCTTTGTGAATACACTAAAAATCACTGAATTGTACACTTTAAAAGGGTAAATTTTATGGTATGTAAATTACAAGTCAATTTAAAAATCATGAAAAATTATTTGCTACAGATGATAAATTCTATAGATTTTTAGAGGAATGGGAGCTCGGGGAAAGCTTCATAGAAGAGATGGGTCTTGATTTGGCTTTTGTAGGATGGCTGAGATTTGGGCACTCCAGGTAAGTGAAGGCCAAGAATAAGAAATGAATATGACAGATGTGAAGTTCAGTATGGAAACTAATCTTATTAAATTGGATGATTGTTTTAGGGATTAGCAGAGAATAAATCTGGCTATAGGTAGGTGGAGTAAAAATTAGAGAGGAGATTGAAAGTCAGCAGAGGAGTTTAGTCTTGATCCAGTAAATCCAGATTTTTATCAGATAATTGACATGATACAGAGAGGAAAGGCAGTATGTAACCTAATAATTAAAGAGCATAGGATCTATAGTCAGACAGACCTAGGACTGAATTGTGACTCTATTTCCCTCATGATCACCATACTTTTACTCTTTCACAGCTTTAAAGTCAGTTAACACCTCTGGATCTTGCTATGGCAAGGCATCATTGTCCCTTTTTCTCATTAACTGTGCTAGCATTCTTCCATTTACCGCTTGTTCTAAATATTCTTTCTTTAAGCCTAGAATGATTGAGCAATAAGACTCTGGAAAGGCTTGCTAACCTGATCCTCTTTTACATTTGAAGTGCTTAGATAATTATATTGCTTTGAAATAGCCTGACTAGAACTGAGCTAAAATTTATCTTTCATTGATTTTATAGGAAATAATGTAAACAAAATAGTTTGTTCCTTCAAAGTATTGAGAAATTAATTTTGGGAAGACTTCAGCTTATGTTTTAATGGCACTGATGCCCGATGTAATGGATAACAGTTGGAGTAAACAATAGATTACCTAAAAAGCTTAAAAGGAAAAACCGAAAATGAATTGTCCATAGGGACTTTGAAAAGCTACTATATATTTCTTGTAATCTAGAAGGCCAGACACATGTGTAGGGCTCTGCACACACTCAGAAAAGACCTAAGAAATCGATAAGCTTTCACCTCTGGCTGATTTTGAGGTTCTGTGCAAGCACGGAGTGCAGGCTAATGCAGAGTTTTAAACTGACTGGGAGTACAACTTGCTTACAGATCCCCTTGGCAAAGACTAGGAGACAATTAGTTCTAGGCACTTAAGGAAATTGCTAATAATTAGCTTTCCTGTAAACTAACTGAGCAGAGACTTTACTGGCCACATATGACAAAGAAGGTAGAATTACTGAATTAGTTCAGAAATTTACCGAATGCAAACAACAAAAACCACCACCACCAACAAACCCTGGAGAGAAGGAATGGCATGATTCCCAGGATTATGAAATTATATTATTTAAAATATCCTGTATTTGATGAAAAATTATGAGAAAGATAAAAAAGGAAAAAAATACTATGGCCATGACACAGAAAAAACACCAAGCAATAGAACCTATCCATAAGGAAGCTCAGACATTAAAATTATTAGATATAGTTTTAATCATCTATTGTAAATATGCTCAAAGATTTAAAGGAAACTATGTCTAAAAAAACTAAAGGAGGGGCATCTGTGTGGCCCAGTTAGTTAAGCCTCTGATTCCTGATTTCAGCTCAGGTCATAATCTCAGGGTTGTGAGATCAAGCCCCACATCAGGCTCCATGCTCAGTGGGGAGTCTGCTTAAGATTCTCTCTCTCCCACTTAATTTTCCTCTACCCCCTCACTCACTCTCTATCTGTCTCTAAAATAAATAAATAAATCTTTTTAAAAATAAAAATAAAAAAACTACAGGAAATTATGAGAACAATGTCTTATTAAACAGATAGTATAAAGAGATAGAAATTATAAAAATGAACCAGATGGAGTTGAAAAGTACAATAAATGAAATGAAAATTTCACTAGAGGGGCTCAACAGCATATTTGGACAGAAGAGTTTGAACATAATGCTAGATCTGTTGAAATTATTAAGTCTGAGAAACACAAGAAAAAAGAATAAATAAAAATAAACAGAACCTCAGAAAGCTGTGGGATATCATGAATTATACCAACATAACTGTGAACTCCAGAAGGAAAGAAGAAATATGGAAACATAAAGAATATTTGAAGAAATATGATTGAAAATGTCCCAAATTTGATGAAAAACATTACACATAAAAGGCTCAATGAAGTCAATGAAGGACAAACTAAGAGATCTGTACTGGGACACATCATAAACAGTCAAAAGACAAAAATTTTTGAAGGCAGCAAGAAAGAAGTGGCTAAACATAAAGAAGTCATCCTCAATAAGATTAGCAGCTGATTTCTCCTCAGAAACCATGGGAGCCAGGAGGCAGAGGGGTAACATATTTAAAGTGCTAAAAGAAAAAAACTTTAAAAAAATATTTTATTTATTTATTCACGAGAGAGACACACACACGGGGGCGGGGGGCAGAGAGAGAAGCAGGCTCCATGCAGGGAGCCTGATGCGGGACTTGATCCCGGGGCTCGATCCCAGGGCTCCAGGATCACGCCCTGGGCCGAAGGCAGGCGCTAAACCATTGAGCCACCCAGGGTTCCCCAAGAAAAAAACTTTTAAAGGTCAATGAAGTATGTTATATCTGGCAAAACTGCCTTCAAAATGAAGGAGAAACTAAGACACTCACAGATAAATAAGAACTGATGGAGTTAATCTCTAGCAAAAGTATTCTCCAAGAATACTAAGGGGAGTTTTTCAGACTAAAAAAAAGGACATAAGATGTTAACCTGAATCAACATGAGACAATAAAGAGCACTAGCAAAGATGACTACATAGGAAAATATAATAGTATGAATGTATGTATGTAGCTCCATTTTCTTTTTTTTAGAAGATTTTATTTACTTATGACAGACACAGAAAGAGAGGCAGAGACACAGGCAGAGGGAGAAGCAGGCTCCATGCAGGGAGCCCGACGTGGGACTCGATCCCAGGTCTCCAGGATCACACCCCCCGCTGAAAGAAGTGCTTAACCGCTGGGCCACCGGGGCTGCCCAGCTCCATTTTCTTATATATGACTTAATAGACAACTTCATAAAACAATAATTATAACTAAGTTAATGAATACAACATATAAAAATGTAATTTGTGAAAATTATATGGATAAAGGAGGGGTAGATAGAGCAATATAAGAGCAATGTTTTTTATACTATTGAAATTCCATTAGTTTTCATCTAAATTAGATTGTTATAAATTAAGAGGTTAATTATACTTCATAAAGCAATCACAAAGAAAAAATACTCAAAAATATATAGTAAAAACAAAAGACAAGGAATTAAAATAGTACACTAGGGGCAGCCACAGTGGCTCAGCGGTTTGGTGCCGCCATCAGCCCAGGGCTTAATCCTGGAGACCCGGGATTGAGTCCCACGTGGGGCTCCATGCATGGGGCCTGCTTCTCTCTCCCTCTGCCTGTGTCTCTGCCTCTCTCTCTCTCTCAAGAATAAATAAATAAAATCTTTAAAAAAAATGGTACACTAGAAGATATCTATTTAACAAGAAACTGCAGTAATTGAGGATTAGTAAAACAAAAAGGCAAAGGACACATGGAAATACTAGCTGAATGGTAGGCATAAGTCCCTATTTTATCAGTTATTACTGTAAATGAAAATGTATTAAACTCATCAATCAAAGGTAGAGATTAATAGAATGTATAAAAATCAAAATCTAGGGCAGCCCGGTGGCTCAGCAGTTTAGCACCGCCTTCAGCCCAGGGCGTGATCCTGGAGACCCTGGATCAAGGCCTACGTTGGGCTCCCTGCATGGAGCCTGCTTCTCCCTCTGCCTCTCTCTGTGTTTCTCATGAATAAATAAATAAAATCTTAAAAAAATAAAAATCTAACTATTTGCTGTCTTTAAGAGATTCATTTTAGAATTCAAAGATATAAATCTGTTAAAAGTATGAAAAAAGATATATCATGCAAACTGTAACCAAAAGATTGGTAGTTTAGACTAATAATATACAAATAGACATGAAGATAAAAATTGTTTAGAGAGACAAAGTAGAACATTTTATAAGACTAAAATGATCATCAGGGATGAGGGAAATGGGGGATAGGAATTTAAAAAGTACACTTATTATGATAAAAAATTAAATAAAATGTTAAAGAAGATTAAAATGATCAATCCAGAAAGAAGATAAAACAATGACAAACATATATGTACCTAACAGCAGAGATCCAAAAAACTTGAAGCAAATGCAGGCAGAATTGAAGAGGAAAATAGACAATTCAACAAAAAATAGTCAGATATTTTAACATACCACTATCAATAAGGGATAGAACAATTAGAAGAGCAGCAAGGAAATAGAAGACTTGTACAACACTATTAACCAAAAAGACATGACAAGCATCTAAACAATATTTCACCCAATAACAGGAGAATATACATTCTCAGCTGCACATGAAACATACTTCAGGATAGAAGATATGTTGGGCCATAAAAAAAGTCTTCATAAATTAAAGAGCTTTTACATCATACAAAATATGTTTTCAAATCACAAGGGAATGAATTTAAAAATCAATCAATAGCAAAAAGAAATCTAGAAAATTCACAAAAATGTGGAAATTAAACAACATATTCTTTTTTAGAGATTTTATTTATTTATTCATGAGAGACACACAGAGAGAGAGAAGCAGAGGCACAGGTAGAGGGAGAAGCAGGCTCCATGCAGGGAGCCCAATATGCGACTTGATGCCAGGACTCCAGGATCATGCCCTGAGCTGAAGGCAGACGCTTAACCACTGAGCCACCCAGGTGTCCCGATGAACAAGATTTTTAAAAAAATTTATATGAAGATGCAAGGAACCCTGAATAGGCAAAATAATCTTAGAAAAGAACAAAGTTGGAAGACTTACACTTCTCAATTTCAAAACTTACTACAAACTATAGTAAACAAAACAGTATAGTATTGGTATAAGGATAGGCTTATAATCAATAAAATAAATTGAGAGATAAAAACCTATACACTCTAAAATTTAAAAAAAAATTTTTTGTATATTTTTTATTGGAGTTCGATTTGCCAACATATAGTATAACACCCAGTGCTCATCCCATCAAGTGCCCCCCTCAGTGCCTGTCACCCAGTCACCCCATCCTCCTGCCCACCTCCCCTTCCACTACCTCTTGTTCATTTCCCAGAGTTAGGAATCTCTCATGTTCTGTCACTATCACTGATATTTTCACTCATTTTCTCTCTTTTCTCCTTTATTCCCTTTCACTATTTTTTATATTCCCCAAATGAATGAGACCATATAATGTTTGTCCTTTTCCGATTGACTTACTTCACTCAGCATAATACCCTCCAGTTCCATCTACGTTGAAGCAAATGGTGGGCATTTGCCGTTTCTAATGGCTGAGTAATATTCCATTGTATACATAGACCATATCTTCTTTATCCATTCATCTTTCGATGGACACCGAGGCTCCTTCCACAGTTTGGCTATTGTGGATATTGCTGCTATAAACATTGGGGTGCAGGTGTCTCGGTTTTTTCATTGCATCTGTATCTTTGGAGTAAATCCTCAGCAGCGCAATTGCTGGGTTGTAGAGTAGCTCTAATTTTAACTCTTTGAGGAATCTCCACATAGTTTTCCAGAGTGGCTGTACCACTTCACATTCCCACCAACAGTGCAAGAGGGTTCCCTTTTCTCCACAGTCTCCAACATTTGCTGTTTCCTGTCTTGTTAATTTTCACCATTCTCACTGGTGTGAGGTACATACACTCTAAATTCAATTGATTTTCCAAGAAGTGCCAAGATCATGCAATGTGGAAGAAATATCAGTCTCTTCAACAAATGGTGTTGGGACAATTTGGTATCTGCATACAAATGAAGGAATGTGGACACTTACTTCTTGTCATATGTAAAAATTGACTCAAAATGGATCAAAGACCTAAATGCAAGAGCTAAAATTATTAGCCTTTTAGAAGAAAACATAGGGGTAACATCTGCATGACTTTGAGTTTGGCAACAAATTCTTATTAGATATGACAAAAACACAAAGAGCAAAGGAAAAAAACATAAATTCAACTTTAACAAAATCAAAACTTTTGGAGGTGAAAGGATACTATCAAGGAAGTGAAAAGGTAACCCACAGATGAGAAAAAATATTTGCGTATTATATATCTTTTTAAAAAAGATATTATTTATTATTTATTTATTCATGAGAGATACAGAGAGAGGGGCAAAGACGTAGGCAGAGAGAGAAGCAGGCTCCAAGCAGGGAGCCCGATGTGGGACTCGATCCTGGGACTCCAGGATCATGCCCTGGGCCAAAGGCAGACACTCAACGGCTGAGCCACCCAGGTGTCCCACATATTATATATCTGATATGATTTTATTATAAGTATTATATAATGAACCCATACAACTTAACAAAAAAGACAATTCAATTTAAGAATGGGTAAAGGAGTTGAATAGACATTTATCCAACAAAATATACAAGTGGCCTACAGCACATGAAAAGATGCTCAACATCATTAGTCACTAGAGAAGAGCTAATCAAAACCATAATTAAATGCAACTTCCCACCCACTACGATGGCTATAATTTTAAAAAAGCAAAAACAACAGAAAATAACAGGTGTTAGCAAGGATGTAGAGAAATTGGAACCCCCATACACTGCAGAAAAGAATGTGAAATGAAACAACCATTGTGGAAAACATTTTGGCAGTTCCTCAAAAAGTCAAACATAGAATTACCATATGACCCAGCAATTCCACTCCTAGAAAAATAAAAACATATGTCCACATGAAAGTTTGTACATGACTGTTCATAGCAGCATTATTCAAAATGGAAAAAAGTGTAAATAGTCTAATTTCCTATCAACTGATGAATGGATAAACAAAAGGGAGTATATCCATTCAATGGAATATTATTCAGTTGTAAGAAGGAATAAAGTATTGATACATGTTACAACATGGATAAATCTTCAAAACACAAAGGTTTCCATACCGTATGATTGCATTTTTATGAAATGTCCAAGACAGACAAATCTGTAGACACAGAAAGCAGATTAGTGGTTACCAGGAACTAGGGGGAAAGACATTGAATTGTACACTTAAGATGGTTACAATGGTGTATGATGTGATGTGAACTTTTCCTCAATATTAAAAGGATATGTGTACTAGCATAAAGATAGATATATAGATAATTGAGATGCATTATACATTGAGATAGAATTGTGAATCCAGTAATAATCCTATACAACCGTGGTCAATTGATTTTCTACAAAAGTGGCAAGACCAATAAATGGGGGGAAATAGTCTTTTCTAAAATTGGATGTCTTGGGGCACCTGGGTTGCTCAGTTGGTTAAGCCTTTGCCTTCGGCTCAGGTCATGATACCAGGATCCTGGGATCGAGCCCTGCATCAGGCTCCCTGCTCAGTGTGGAGTCTGCTTTTCCCTCTCCTTCTGCTTTCAGCAACCCCTGCTTGTGTTCTCTCTCTCTCTCTCTCTCTCATTCTTTCTCTCCCCTGCCAAATAAATAAATAAAATCTTTAAAAAACTTTTAAAAAATAAAATTTGATGTCTATGACATTGCTAAACATGATTCATGAAGATAAGTTAAGGAATGAGGTAATTAGCACCAAGAAATAGAAAAAAATTTCTCGGAATGTGGTCCTTAGACAAGACTTTATTTTTTTTTAATTTTTTAAATTTATTTATGATAGTCACACACACACACACACAGAGAGAGAGAGAGAGAGAGAGAGGCAGAGACAGAAGCAGGCTCCATGCACCGGGAGCCCGACGTGGGATTCGATCCCGGGTCTCCAGGATCGCGCCCTGGGCCAAAGGCAGGCGCCAAACCGCTGCGCCACCCAGGGATCCCCAGACTTTAGAATCAGTTGGAGATTTTATTAAAATGCCAATTTCTGGGTCCCATCTAGTGAATCAAATGTTAAGGTGTTAGGACCAGGAATCTACATTTTAACTAGCTCTCTGGTTAATTTGGATGCATACTGAAGGCTAAGAACAACTAATATAGAGGCTGGCATCGTGGGTTTTAGAGTCACAAAAACCTGGGTTCAAATCCCAGCTCTGCCAATTAGCAGTTTTACCTCTGTTCTTAAGTGTCACTCATGTGCTTCTGTCTCACTAGCTTAGCTCTTACCATGAGAAGCCTGTGTCGATTACTTCATGTTTTATAGCAACAGCAATATAAATGAATAACCCCAGGTGCAAAATCTTAATATATAACCTAAGTCCTGGGGATCCCTGGGTGGCTCAGTGGTTTAGCGCCTGCTTTCGGCCCAGGGCGTCATTCTGGAGTCCCGGGATCGAGTCCCACATTGGGCTCCCTGCATGGAGCCTGCTTCTCCCTCTGCCTGTGTCTCTGCCTCTCTGTGTGTGTGTCTCTCATGAATAAATAAATAAAATCTTTTTAAAAAATAATTTAAAAAATAAAAATAAAACTTAAGTCCTTCCTTCCAGTGCTGTCCCATTTCTCTAATCCCAGCACCTCCAACAATGACCCATGCTCCAGGTCCGGTGCCCCCATATCTCTCTTTTGCTGCAATACAAGTGGTCTCATCTTACTGTTGGGCGACGGGAGACACGAAAACAGAGAAAGGTTCATGAAAGGGGCCTTAGTCTGAACTGGACCTTGAAGAACAGAGCAGAATTTTCACATGCAGAAATGGGATGCTCCAGAAGGAGGAAACGCCATTAATGTAAAGGTAAAGAGGGAAGTTGCTACCTAGTTTGTCACTGGGACCAATCAGAGAGCTAGGCTTGGGTTACCTAGTCATTGGTTTACTGGTTTCCCTCCAATTTCTAGTTTGTGTTCATTTTTCTGACCAATCAGGGGGCTTGCCCTCACTTATTTTGTTGTTGATTGACTCTCAGCTTCCTTCCTCGGTAGCAACCCCAAATCCTGTGTACAAATTCCAAATGCAAACCTGTGATCCTTCCTGACATTTCCAGTCTAGCTGTTCTTCCTAGTGCTAATTCCTTTGAACCCTAGTGTTAATGCCTCTCCATAACTCCTCATAGTCACAGGAGAGGCCACTTCTATTTAGGGTAAAGGACAAGAAATCAGGAAAAGCTCCACAAGGGGAGGCTGTGTTTATGCAAAGTTTTAAGGGATGTGGGCAGGATTTCCCAAGGAATGGAGGGAAAAGCCATCTCAAAAAGAGGCCATAGGGACGCCTGGGTGGTTTAGCGGTTGAGCATCTGCCTTTGGCTCAGGGCATGATCCCGGGGTCCTAGGATTGAGTCCCCCATCAGTCCCCACGGGGAGCCTGCTTCTCCCTCTGCCTATGTCTCTGCCTCTCTCTCTCTGTGTATCTCATTTATTTTTTTTATAAATAAAATCTTTAAAAAAAAAGAGGCTGCAGTATGATTTTATTATTTCAAAAACATTTATGGAGGTCCTCATATTTTCCCATCAATCAATAGTGGCAACACAATTTTTTAGAGCACCTGTTATGTGTGGTGCTGGGCTTCTACATATTTGTTCACTCAAATTTCCACTTAACAAGACTTATGCTGGACACCTACCTCTCCGTGTACTCTGTAGCTTATGGAAGTGTGCTCCGAGGACTACCTGCATGACTCACCTGAGCAGCATTTCATATACCACCTTAAGTATCTTTGCTGCAGAGTCCCAGGTAATCTTTATCTTCAAAGCTGGAAGATTAGTAGGCAACTACCTTCAGGGACTGGGGCTCCTCATTCTCTCCTGCAAGCCACTGTCATCCTCAACTTGCTAGTTCCTACTTGCCATCAGGTCTATCTATTACATATATATGTGTAATATGTGCATACATATGTATATACATACACATAATGCAATACATATGTACGCATATATATTATGTACATGCATATACATACATATATATTGTTACATACATATGCATCATACAATATATATATAACTTCAAACATTAATCTTTTTAGGCGCACAGCCCAGTGGCATCAATTACATCCACACTGTCTTACAATGATTATTATAATCTACTTTAAAAAGTTTTTTTTTTTTAAGTAATCTCGACACCCAACATGGAGCACAAACTCACTACTCCAAGTTCAAGAGTTACATGCTCTAACGACTGAGCTATTGAAGTGCCCATACAATCTACTTTTTATAAAGCCTTTTTTATAAAGATTTTATTTTTAAGTAATATCTATACCCAACATGGGACTTGAACTCACAACCCCAAGATCAAGAGTTGCACATTCTACTAACTGAGACAGCCAGATATCCCAGAACAATTTATTTTTAAAATATTTTCATCACCCCAAACAGAAACTCTGTACCCATTAAACAGTAACTCTTCTAAAAAAAAAAAAAAAAAACAAAAAAAAAACAGTAACTCTTCTTTTCTCCCTCCTCCCTAAGCACTGGTAACCTTTAATCTACTTTCTGTCTCTATGACTTTGCCTATTGTAGACATTTCATATAAAAGGAATCATCAGGGGATCCCTGGGTGGCTCAGCGGTTTGGCGCCTGCCTTTGGCCCAGGGTGTGATCCTGGAGTTCTGGGATCGAGTCCAGCATCGGGCTCCCGGCATGGAGCCTGCTTCTCCCTCCTCCTGTGTCTCTGCCTCTCTCTCTCTCTCTCTCTGTCTATCATAAATAAATAAATCTTAAAAAAAAAGAAAAAAAAGGAATCATCATATTTGTCCTTCTGTGTCTGCCTTCATGTCTCAGCGTGATATCTTCAAGGTTCATCCATGTTATAGCAAGCATCTGATTTCCACTCTGAACGAAAGGGTTTCATTTCTTTTAATGGCTAAGTAATATTCCATTGCATATATCTACCACAGTTTGTTCATCCATCAATGAACATATGGGTTGTTCCCACGTTTTCACTTCTGTGCATAATGCTGGAATGAACATTTTCATACAAGTATTTGAGTCTCTGTTTTCAATTCTTTGGGGCATACAGCTAGGAGCAGCATTGCTGGGTCATATGGTATTCTGTGTTGAACTGTTGGAGGAGCTGCCAGACTGTTTTCTACAACAGCTGCACCATTTTACATTCTTACCAATGAGGTGAGGTTCCAATTTCTCCACATGCCTGCCAACACATACCACAAACCATAAATAGCATCTATATTGAAAACATGCCTTTACAACTACCTAGTTGGCTCTCTTCATCCTGGCTTATTTGAAACCAAAGGTTGTATCCTTAATTGTACACACTTTAACTATGAAATCTAAGGTGAAAAAACTGAGATAGATTTTAAGTCACAGCAACAAGTGAGCAGAAAATATTTGAAAGAATTGGAGATGATTGAAGAGGGAGAGATTAGTGTCCTTTGACACTTTTTCATCAACTGAATTCAAATTTATTCCGGTGACAGCATCTACAGCCATGAGAGAAAGGTTAACGTTTCATAGATCACTTAACAACTCTGCCCATAGCCATTGAAGTGAAGAGGTCAGCAGCCTGGGAAGAAATGACACTATGCCACTCACATTCTGAGTGGTTCCTTTTAGTTGATTATTTTAGAACTTTTTGGGTGATACAATTTGGCCATTTCTCCCTATTTTTAAAGTACTCAAGCAATTTTGGCATTTAAATGTTATTCCATCTTTAAGAGTTTTAATCACTTAGCCCTGCATTTTCAATCTTCTTGAATCAATTGAAGGCTTACAAAGTGTTCCCTTTAGCTAAGGTTGGAAAGAGAACAGCAGGGCTGAGCCAACCCTATTATTTGGTATCAGAGTGGAGATCAGAGCTAGTAAGGCAAGTTGGGCTGCCACCAAGCCTTTTACTTATGTTGCAAAGTGTGGCCTGGGGACCACTTGCTTTAGAACTACCTGGGGGTGTTTTATTTTTATTTATTTTTTCTTTAAATTCAAGTTAGTCAACATATAGTGTATTATTAGTTTCAGTGTAGAGTTTAGTGATTCATCAGTTGCATATAACAACCAGCACCCTTCTTAATGCCCATCACCCGGTTACCCCATCCCTCCCACTTTCCCTCCAGCAACCCTCAGTTTGTTTCCTAGAGTTAAGAGCCTCTTATAGTTTGCTTCTATCTCTGTTTTCATCTTATTTTATTTTTCCTTACACTCGGGGAGTGTTTTAAAATAACTTACTCAGAACTAGGGTAGCTAATCATCTAGGTTTTCCCTAGATTGAAGGCTTTCTCCAGACACTGGATTTCCAGTACTAAAACTGCAAAAGTCTCAGGTAAACTAGGATGGGTGGTTGCCCTCATCCCAGACCTACTGAATCAGAATCATTGCTTTCTTATAACTACTAAAAAGGTTAAGATCCACTGAAGTGGCCAAAGCACTCTGCCTTCTCCACTTCCCACTGAGGACCACATTTAGCCTGCAGCTGTCTCACTCTATCACTGCTATTGCTAATCACTTTAACTGTTACCTTCTTCCATTATTACATGTAGGTAGCCCTGTTACTTCGGTTGGATGGCAGCGCTTTTATGGCAATATAATGGCTAAGCAAGTATCAGGATCATCACTGTTGTTTGTATCTATGCACTAGGTGAAACAGGGAGGAGGTAATGGAAGTTCATTCTTTCATTTTATTCATTCCATGAACATTTAGTGAACACATTTTTAATATATAAGTTGAACTGTAAGTTGCTTAGAGGAAAAAAAGAACCTAAGCTTATATAGGCACACATGTAGGGACATATGTCTGGCATGCATCAGCATATAGATGAAGAAATACCCAATTTCCAAGAACTATACTATTTGAGAATATTCATTAATTCAGCAAATATTTATTGAGGGCCCTTTGTATGCCAGTACAGTGCTGGGATATAACAGAGAACAAGATCTACAGGTCCCTGTTCTCGTGGAGCTTACATTCTAGCGTAAAAGACAGATAAAGACACAAATAAATATATAATGACACACACAAATATATAATAATATACATATGTAATGACAGGTGCTTTGATAAGTGCTATATGATGTGATTGAGATGGAAGGTCTACTTTGGTTGGTAAAGGAATGGCTCTCTGAGCAGGTGACATTGGAGCCATCTAAATGATAAAAAGCCAGCCATTCGCAGACCTGAGGGAAAAATGTTCCAGGCAGGGGAAATAGTTACTACAGGAGCCTGAAAGCAGGAAGGAGCTTGATATGTTAGAGAAATACAGAGAAAGCTGGTGTGACAGAAGCGTCATGAACAACAGGGAGAATCATGTGAGAGGAGGATGGAGAGGCAGGCAGAGTTTAGATCATGCCCCTCTGTGGGCCTTGGGTCAGGGGCCTGGATTTCATTCTTGTTCTAATACTTGTTCAGAGAAAATATTGGAAGGTCGTAAGCAGAGGAGTGAGGTGATCAGATTTACAGTTTTAAAGACCTCTCTTATAGTTTTGGAGAATGGACCATAATAGAGTGAGAGTAGAAGCAGAGAAACCAACTAGGAGACTATTGTAGGTAGACAACATAAGAGATGGTGGAGGTTTGGAGTAAGGTGGTGGGAACCAGAAACAAGGACAATTTTGTATGTATTTTGGAGTTAGGGCCAACAGCTTTTGGTGATGGTCTGAATGTAGGGTATAAAAAGAAAGAGAAGACTCAAGGGCACTTCCAGGTTTCTTGATTTGAGCGAATGGTGGGATCATTTACTAAAATAAGGAGGACTCAAAAAGGTACTGGTCAGGTATCAAGAGTTCAGTTTTAGACGAGTAAAGGTTGAGATGCTTAATAAAATTCCAAACTGAAGTGTCAAGGAGATATATATGTCTTGAATTCTGGGCCCTGTCAGAGTAAGAGATAGAAGTTCATTTTGGAGGTAAGAGCACACAGATACTACTTAAAACCTTGGGATTGGATAACATTATCTAGGGAGATAATGGAATAGAAAAGAGGAAGAGGTTCCTCTAGACAGAGCCCTGGAACTGCCAACATTTAGAGGTCAAGCAGAGGACAAGAAACCAGCAAAAGAAGCTTAGGGGCTGGTCATGTATAAGATAAACCAGGAAAGTGTAGTGTTGAGGAAGCCAAGAGGAAAAAAAGAGCAGGAGTTTCAAGGAGAGAGAGAGTACTATTATTTCCATTCTTCAGATAAAGAAACTGAGGCAAGGGAGTATAAGTAACTTGACCAAGTTTGCACAGCTAGTGACAGAACCACGGGAGTTAAACCCAAGCAATCTGACTTCAGAGTCTGTGCTCTGGTGTAACCACTACACCAGTGGCTCTCAAGCTTTAGTGTTTATCAGAATCATGTGGAAATCTTGTTAACACACAGATTGCTGAGTGGGTCCTACCTTCAGAATTTCAGATTCAGAAGTTCTATGATGGGGCCCAGGATTTTATATCTCTAACAAATTCCCAGGTGATGCTGGTGCTGCTGGTCTGAAGACCACCTTTGAGAACCACTGCCCTACTATATATTACCTTTCATGTAGAAAGAAAGGCTTGTGATAATGTTGGTATTGTATTTTTTCTCCAATTGCTTTGTAAGACTCTCCCTTAGGTTGTGGGGGAAGAGCTATCCCACTACCCTTTCTAGAATTATCTGAGTAAAACAACCATATATCTGACTAGTGCAGAAGAGCTCTAGGGCTTAAGGATGTGGTGGGACCAGAAAAAAGGATAAGGCTACCAGCTCCTTGATGTTTACTCCACAGCTATGGTGGCCTAGTTGGGGACACTGCTGAAACCAGCTAAGGGCTGAGAAGGCCAAAAACAAATTAATAAATTTTAAAAAAAGACTGCAGGAATCTAGGCTTAGGACTTTAACAAGGGTGGGATTGAACCTTCTGATATCCCTGGTCAGTAACCACATTCTTCTACTATGTGGCCCACAATCATCTGTTTTAGCTTTATAAAGGTAGCAAAGGCATATAGGGCACTAGGAAGCAAAAGACTGGAAAAATGGATCCTGGCCTTGGATACACAAAAAAGCCTATGGGTACAGGCTTTGCTATGCTATGAGATCTAAGGGCAGAAAGAGGAAGAGTAATGGAATAATAACCAACAAGTATTTACTGTATGCTAGGCATTTTACATATATTATTTCATTGCATCCTCACAACAACCTATGAGGTAGATAGTTTTATTATTCTCATTTTACAAATAAGGAAACTGACCCGGTAGACTAAGGTCACAGCTAGTACGTGGCAAGGCCCCTTGATTCAAATCTAAGTCTAATCCCAAAGTTTTTGTTCTTTTTTTTAAGGATTTTATTTATTTATTTGAGGGAGATATGCAGAGGAAAAGGGACAAGCAGTCTCTGCATTCAGCAACCCCCAACTCCTATCACGGGGCTCAATCCCACAACCCTGAGATCATGACCTGAGCCGAAACTAAGAGTCAGACACTCAACCGACTGAGCCACCCAGGTGCCCCTCCAAAACTCTTGTTCTTAATCACTACACTCCAAAATGACTAAAATATGACTTTTCTAGACTGCCTCCATATAAATAAGACGGAGAAGAGTGCCATAGCTTTTTTTTTAAGATTTATTTATTTATTTATTTATTCATGAGAGACACAGAGAGAGGCAGAGGCACAGGCAGAGGGAGAAGCAGGCTCCATGCAGGGAGCCTGACATGGTACTCCATCCTAGGTCTCCAGGATCAGACCCTGGGCTGAAGCCACCCGGGCTGCCCAAGAGTGCCATAGCTTAAGGAAGGCCTGCACTAGAGGGCTAACTGAGGCTGCCAGATCAGACAGAGATTGACAGTACAAATGCCTCCGGCCAGTGTCTTGCATACTGTTGTTTTTAAGTCATCAGATTTATTTAAAAAAAAAAAAGGCAGTTTGCCATTAACACTATATATGAGAAGAAGCATGTGAGATGAGACAGGAGAGGATGACCAAGGAATGATATGCATGATGCACACAATACATAGTATCAAATTGCTAGTCAAGTCAAACAGTCAAAAAGTATAGGCAAGGCAAAAAGTCAAGGCATTTAAGTGAAGATATTAATGGAGAAAAAAGATGACACATCTGGTGGAAGTAAATACATTAAAAGCCTTCACCACATTGGAGGATTCTGGGATCCAGGATCTTCTTTTATTTCCTTTTTTTCTCAGCTTTTCTCTGCTTTCTTTTTCATTGAAATTTTTCAGAATTGTATATTCATATGCAGTTGGAAATAATAATACAGGCAGAGCCCTTGTAGGCTTTGCACAGTTTTTCCAACTGGCAACATCTTGCAAAACTATAGTGTAATATCCCAACCAGGAAGTTGACATTGATATAATCCACCAATATTATTCAGATTTTCCCAGTTTTGCTTGTACTCACTGTTTGTGTATGTGTGTGTGTGTGTGTGTGTGTGTGTGAAGTTCTATACCATTTTATTACCTAGGTTTGTGTATCCACCACCATAGTCAAGACACCAAATAGTTCCAACACCACAAGGACTTCTCATATGGCTGTTTATAGCCAAATTACTTCCACTTTCCACCATATCCCATCCCTGAGCCCTGGCAACCATTACTAGCCTGTTCTCTATCTCTATAATTTGTGAAGACTGTTACATAAATGAAATCATGTAATTGCAAGTTTTTGTGATTGGCATTTTTTTTTACTTAGCACAATTTCCCTGGAGATTTATTCAAGTTTCTGTGTATATAAATAGCCTGTTTCTTTTTGTTGGTAAGTAGTATTGTATGGCATGAATGTACTACAGTTTTTTTAACTATATTCATCTGTTAAAGGACATTCGAATTTCCAATTTTTGGCTAGTATGAAAAAAGCTGCTACGAACATTTGTGCACAGGTTTGTGTGTGAATATAAATTTTCATTTCTGTGGGATAAATGCCCAGAAATGCAATTGCTGGACAGTTTATTAGTGGCATGTTTAATTTTTTAGGAAACTGCCAACATGTTTTCCAGACTGGCTGTACCATTTTACATGCCCACCAGCAATGTATGAATGATCCAGTTTCTCTACATCCTCACCAGCATTTGGTGATGTCACTGTTTTTGTGTTAGTCATTTTGATGGGTGTGTAGGAATATCAAATACCAATCTTTTGTTTTTAAAAGAGGTAAACTAGAGAAGAAAAATTTTTGGAATTCCTTTGAGATAAGATCTCTTATTGTTTCAGTTGAACCATCCTGACTAGTTATGCCTGGAAATCCATTTTGAACTTTTGCAATAAAAGATCTCCACTCATCTGGGAGCCTAGTTGCCCTAAACTACAAACTAATTGCTTATCTTCTAGGCCCAAAGAAAAGCTGAGAGAGCTATGGGAGATTCATCTGAAGTAGTCAGAAGAGTCAGGCAGAGAAGGGATATATAGAGAGAATTTCCTTGGCAATATTTGCCAATAAAATGTCTACATCTTGTTCTATATTCCCACTTTGACAGAGGCAGTGGTCTGGCAGTAGACTTGGTTTACAAGTCAGTTTGTCTGAAGGAGAAAACTGAGTTGTAATGGTGGTGTGAAGAGAGCTGATTCTGCATATCTATTCCCAACACTGTGTTCAGTGACTTTAGCTTGGTTGGTGGCTTAGCAACTTGGTAGCTTGAAATCTGCCATGGTCAGAGTATTTATACCACAGAAATTGGTAAACACTAGAAATAAGAGCACTTTTTATCCAGGGATTGGTTGGTAAACATTTATTATCATAATGCTCTACATTTCTTTCCAAAACATGTTCTCTACCATTAAGAGGCAGGTGATGAGGAGATATCAGTTGGAGTGCCTGCTACATTTGTTAGCTCACATAATTCTCATAACTTTATGAGGTAGGTATTATTCTATTCATATTGTAGATGAGGAAACAGATTCAAGACGCAGTATTTTATCAATGTTGCACGTCAAGTAACTGGCTGACCCCTAATTTGGATTTGAGTCTAAGCTCAATACAAACCTCTTTTCTCTATATTTCATGGGCTTTCTAGAGGAGAAGAGATGCTACATGCCAGAGAGGAGTCGTGAGGCAAAACAAAACAAAAGAATTATTTCCTTGACTTTAATTAAAAGAAAAAAAGTTAATTAAAAGAAAATACAAGACTGCTTTTGGCATTGTGTAGCTTTTTAGCTTATATAAAGTATATTTATATTCTCATCTCAATTGTATGCACCTATGTATAGTCTAGCTATAGTGGACACAGTAACTATGGCTTTTGTCTTCTGGGCATTCTTTCTACTTCTCTTCTGGTTCTCCTGGAGAGCACTTCCCTCTCTCCATGTGACACTAGCAAAGCTGGCAATCACAGAGCTCTGGCCTCCCCCAACCACAGGTGTGACTGGGCCATTTAGGGTCCTCCTCAGGACTTGTCTATTGAAACTAAAAGAAAAGAGATTTTTTTTCCTGCTTGGGTTGCTTACCTAGGACATTATGAGTCTGAGACTCAATTGTTCTTTTCACATAGTAAATGAGGTGGCCTCCTACAGGTTTGAACATACTCTGTAGATTTCCCAATTAGTTGAGCCAATAAAGTCACCCCTAGCTTTTGTGGGTGAGTGCTTTCATGTTTAATTAAGCTGTCTGAGTTGAGTTTTCATTATTTGTAACCAAGAGTCCCATCTCCTCTGTGGCTGCCCCAGCTCATTAGTCTTTTCATTCTATGAATTTTTACAACATTTAACAATCTATATACCAGCTCTGTTCAATAGAAAGACAATATGGGATATATACACATATATATATGTATATGTTATATAGTGTTTATATATAGTATATAGTGATATATAGTTTGTATAAACTATGGTATATAATTTATATATAGTGTTATATATAGTATATATATTTAATTTTTAAAAATTTTGTGTGTAGCCATATTTTAAAAAGTGAAAAAAACAGAAGTAAATGTAATAACATTTTTCATTTAACCCAACATATAAAAATATTATCATTTTAATATATAATCAATATAAAAATTCTTTTTTTTTATTTATTTATGATAGGCACGCAGTGAGAGAGAGAGGCAGAGACACAGGCAGAGGGAGAAGCAGGCTCCATGCACCGGGAGCCTGACGTGGGATTCGATCCTGGGTCTCCAGGATCGCGCCCCGGGCCAAAGGCAGGAGCCAAACCGCTGCGCCACCCAGGGATCCCCTCAATATAAAAATTCTTAATGAGATGATTTACATTCTTTGTTCTAAGTCTTCAAAATCTGGTGTATGTTTTATACTCATAGCACATCTCAATTCTGACTACTCACATTTCAGTTGCTCAATAACCACATGTGGCTAGTGGCTATGGAATTGGACAACACAGATCTATACTATACATATTGCCACCAAATCATACATCATCATGTATTACTACTTGAATTTTTCATGTGTAAATGTCTAATCTTTCTACCTATCATAAGCTCCTCGAGAACAGAAACCTCATCTTAAAATCCTTCTATGGTCCTTAAGTTTTAGCACAGTGCTATGCTACTAGTAGGTAATAGTATAAATAAGTGATTTCATTTAAGTCATTCAATGAACAGAGGGTTGTAATTTACACCCTAGTAAAGAAATGTGAATGAAGAACATACAGCAGGTCTTCTGGAGATATGTCATATATCTGCATATGATGTAGTAAATGTTTCTCTGATAGCAAACTATCAAGCCCAAGGCAGAGATGATAAGGACCAAAGCTATAAGAATGCCATGATTCTCAAATGAAAAGTGCTAAATTCAAAGTGTGAAATGAGTATCCTTTCCCAGTGCCATTCCATCTTACAGATGAGAGTACTAAAGTGCAAGATGAGTGATTTCTACTTTTTGTAACACATAACTAGCAAATTGTTAGCTTCTGAACACAGACAGAGGCCATTTCTTTTGCCCTTGTATAGCCTCTGCTTTAAAAAAAAAACAGTGGAAAGTGGGGGCAGTGGGTTGGGGTGAAAGGCTGAAAAAGAGGTGGGCGAGATATAGATATCAGCCTACAAGTTTTTTCTCCAAGTATACATTTCCTATCCTCACCCTAACACACACACACACACACACACACACACACACACACACACACCCTTCCCACTGATACATCAGTGTCTCGTTAGAGTCCAAGAAAGAGTTCAAGATGTTCAGTGCTCCTAAATTCTACTGGACCTCCCCCAAAATATAAACACTCAGCTGCAAATAGTCCCTCAGATCACTTGGTCATTCATTTTTTTTACTAATTTATTTGGTATATATGATATGCCAGGTGCTACAGGGGCCGTAAAGACCAAAGATATGATTTCTTCTCTCATAGAGTTCAATCTACTGAGAGCACGGTGGGGAGTGGGGATGGCAATGATGACAGAAGAGACTGTTAACTATAATGCCACATGATAAACACTATAGAAGGGCTATACACAACATACTATTGTGGAATGCTCTGTAGCAGTTTTAAGAATGAAATGTATTCATGAAAAAATCTCCAGGCGTAAGTGTTTAAGGCAGTGGTTCTCAGTGTGGTCTCCAGACCTGCGGTTTCAGCTTACCTGAGAACTTTTGAAAAATGCTCATTCTTGGGCCTCTAATTCAGACCTACAGAATCAGAAACTCTGGAGGAGGGAACCAGAAATCTGTTTTAAACAAGCCTTCCAGGTGTTCCTGATGTATGCTAACATTTGAGAACCACTGGTTGGTTAAGAAGGAAAAAAAATTGCAAAATCAAATATATACTGTAATGCTATTTATATTTTTAAAAACACTACATGTTTTAATATGTGTGTGTGTGTGTGTGTGTGTGTGTGTGTGTGTGTGTTTGTATGTGCATAGAAGTCTGAAAGGAGACATACCAAACTGTAATAATAGGGGTTACCCCTGAAGAAGGGATTAGGATTGCAGGGCAAGGAGGTAGGTAAGTGGGTCTTTATCTTTTTCTGCATCATTTGAATTCTTAAGTAAGAATTTATTTGTATAATAATTGAGCAATTAAAAATAAAGAAATAGTATTTTAAATATTTTTACATGCTCTGAAAACATGTAGGAAAGAACCATTAAATCTTCCCAGAGGAGGTTGCCATTGAACCAAACTTTGTGGCTGGCCCAGTCCTTGCTTTCCATCCAGCCCTGTGGCTCTCCTATGCCCAGGACCTAGCTCAGATTTTTGTATTCTGGTCCTTCCAGATGAAGGAGGTATCTCGAGAGAAGCTACAATCTTGAGTTCTGAAATAGTAGAGTGGACCACCCACTCTCCCCCTAAACTTCAAGTCTCAGAGAAACTACTAAGGTAACATGCTGAGTTGAAGACTAAACTAGAAAGAAAATGTGACTGTCCTTCAATACAAAGAAACTGCCCTCCACCCTGTGTTTTAATAGTGATGTTGCTCTAAGCATATTAGGGTAGATGAAAAGCATAAAATAAAGATCATTATTGATTCACCCTGGGCCAGGCTCATTCAAATTCAAGATGGAAAGTCCTAGAGAGCCATCCATGTCCTTGTCTTCCAGTGTCCAGTGACAAACCATTTTGGGAAAAAAGCCATGCCCTTTAGAAGGCCAAGTTCTGCATCCTATTGACCTACTCTCTTTTACAATCTGTTTTGGATCTTTTTAGCTGATGAGATTGGTGGGAGGTGACATAGGAAAAACAACAATGGTAAGATTCACCGAGTCTCTAGCATGAACATGGCCTTTTCAAGTTATCAAGATAAATAACTATCTAAGCAGCATTCTGGAGAGTTTGTTTCCAATAAAGTGAATCTGAGGAGAAAAAAAAAGTAGTCACATTAACCTCTTACACAGCTTTCCAGGAAAAAGCTTTCATAACTAAAGGCCACTAATATGATGGCAGGAAGAAGCTCTGTAGAATGAGCCAAGTTGCCCTATATAATCAAGAGGGGTAAGGAAACCAACAGCCTGGAGAGAAGCCCCTATCATTTATGATCACTTTCTGACAATCTGGATACTAGAAAGATAGTCTCATGTACTCCAACTGAGTTGATAGGCTGGGGAGAATGGACAAGTACAAAATTTCTGTTACTTCTGAAAAGGTCTGAGAGGGAGAATCAACACAATGTGCTGGGAAGTTTGACTTTGAAATCAGAATTGTTTGTAATAAAAGAGTTTCTAGGGCTTTTGATATAGCAGGGGGGAACTCTGCATTAATAGATAGTAGTAGAATTTGGAGACAGAAGGATTCTCCTTGAAAGAGAATTTCTTTGATTTGGGTCAAGCATTTTGCTCCATTTTGAGTTTTATATAGGACCCTTGCTCTCTGCCAAACCATGTCAAAGCTTGTAGCTGAACTCAGAAAACTAATTATCACTCAAATTATTTGCCTTGACATGGAGGTGCTGGAAGAATTCCATCTAGTTTTTAAGATAGACATTTTTGTCACACTGGATATTTCAAAAAGTGCCTATTGGATATCTGATATGTGCGTAACACTTTACTGAGTGCTATAACAAACGCAAAGAAATACGTGTCAGAATATACTCTCAAGGAAAATATAGTACACTTAGGGAGGGGTGGTAGAGGCTGAGTTGAGTTGAGTTGGCCTACATGAAAGTTAACACCAATGGTACAAAAGCAATTACGAATTTTTTTACATTTCCATTATGTTTTTTTAAAGATTTTATGTATTTATTCATGAGAGATACAGAGAAAGAGAGAGAAGCAGAGACACAGGCAGAAGGAGAAGCAGGCCCCATGCAGGGAGCCCTACATGGGACTCGATCCCGGGACTCCAGGATCACGCCGTGGGCTGAAGGCGGTGCTAAACCACTGAGCCACCAAGGGATCCTCCATTATGGTTTTTTTTAATTTAAATTCAATCTGCCAACATATAGAGCAATTATGATTTAATGCCAAAATAGTGACACTAATAAAAATCAGACTAAAGATAGAGAAATCTTTGTGGATTGAACAGCTCAGGGAAGTCTTAGGGAAAAGGGAGGAAATTAAATGAGGTCTTAATAAGTAAAGGATCTTTGGCTTTTGCTACTTGCCTTTTTGTGTACTTGAGAGACTTTTTGTGGTGCTAAATTATAAGTGGTGACCACTGGTGATTGATCTAGGACAAAATTAACAGTTTTTAAAAAAAATTTTATTTATTTATGATAGTCACAGAGAGAGACAGAGAGGCAGAGACACAGGCAGAGGGAGAAGCAGGCTCCATGCACCGGGAGCCCAACGTGGGATTCAATCCTGGGTCTCCAGGATCGCGCCCTGGGCCAAAGGCAGGCGCCAAACCGCTGCGCCACCCAGGGATCCCTTAGGACAAAATTATAAAGTAAAAATGTCTTTTCTGCCTTCTCATTCTACTCTTGTCCCTAGGCAGTGCTCTAACACTTCTCAAGTTGTTTAAGAGAGATAAGAAGTAGCATCCAAGTTGCTTTCCTCTGCTTAATCCAATTTACCTGTCCTATGTTACATTTTTCTCAAGATCCACCTTCTCCTTGGAAACCAAGTACAGCTAAGGTGGTAATGATCTTCACTTTGGTTATTAATTGATTGATATATTTGGCAGCTCCCACATCCGGGGCATATATATTGAGGATTGTTAATTCCTCTTGTTGGATAGATCCTTTAAGTATGATATAGTGTCCCTCTTCATCTCTCACTACAGTCTTCCGGGTAAATTTTAGTTTATCTGATATAAGGATGGCTACCCCTGCTTTCTTTTGAGGACCATTCGAATGGTAAATGGTTCTCCAACCTTTTATTTTCAGGCTATAGGTGTCCTTCTGTCTAAAATGAGTCTCTTGTAGACAGCAAATAGATGGGTCCTGCTTTTTTATCCAGTTTGAAACCCCGCGCCTTTTGATGAGGTCATTAAGCCCATTCACGTTCAGAGTTACTATTGAAAGGTATGAGTTTAGTGTCATCATGATATCTATTCAGTCCTTGTTTTTGTGGATTGTTCCACTGAACTTCTTCTTAAAGGGGAATTTTAAGAGTCCCCCTTAAAATTTCTTGCAGAGCTGGTTTGGAGGTCACATATTCTTTCAGTTCCTGCCTGTCTTGAAAGCTCTTTATCTCTCCTTCCATTTTGAATGAGAGCCTTGCTGGATAAAGTATTCTTGGTTGCATGTTCTTCTCATTTAGGACCCTGAATATATCCTGCCAGCCCTTTCTGGCCTGCCAGGTCTCTGTGGAGAGGTCTGCTGTTACCCTAATACTCTTCCCCATAAAAGTCAGGGATTTCTTGTCTCTTGCTGCTTTAAGGATCTTCTCTTTATCTTTGGAATTTGCAAGCTTCACTATTAAATGCCGAGGTGTTGAATGGTTTTTATTGATTTTAGGGGGGGATCTCTCTATTTCCTGGATCTGAATGCCTGTTTGCCGTCCCAGATTAGGAAAGTTTTCAGCTAGGATTTGTTCAAATACATATTCTGGCCCTCTGTCCCTTTCGGCACCCTCGGGAACCCCAATTAAACATAGGTTTTTCTTCCTCAGGCTGTCGTTTATTTCCCTTAATGTATCTTCATGGTCTTTTAATTGTTTGTCTTTTTCCTCAGTTTCCCTCTTTGCCATCAACTTGTCTTCTATGTCACTCACTCGTTCGTCCACCTCATTAACCCTCGTCGTTAAGACTTCTAGTTTGGATTGCATCTCATTCAATTGATTTTTAATTTCTGGCTGATTGGATCTAAATTCTGCAGTCATGAAGTCTCTTGAGTCCTTTATGCTTTTTTCTAGAGCCACCAGTAGCTGTATAATAGTGCTTCTGAACTGGCTTTCTGACATTGAATTGTAATCCAGATTTTGTAACTCTGTGGGAGAGAGGACTGTTTCTGATTCTTTCTTTTGAGGTGAGGTTTTCCTTCTAGTCATTTTGCTCAGTGCAGAGTGGCCAAAAACAAGTTGTATTGGGAAAAGGAGAAAAAAAGAGGAGAGAAAGAAGGAAAGAAAAGAGAAAAAGAAAAAAAAGGAAGAAAAAAAGAGAAGAAAAAGAGAAAGAAAAAGAAAGAAAGGAAAAAAAGGGGGTGGGGGAAGCAAACAAATCAAAAAGCAAAAAAAAAAACAAAACAAAAAACGGGGGAGGATCTTCTGATTCTGTATACTTTAAGTCCCTTGACTTCCCCTGGAACTTGTCCGTCTAGTTGGTCTTCTGGGGGAGGGGCCTGTTGTGCTGATTTTCAGGTGTTAGCACTTGGGGGAGCTGCTCTGCCCCCTGCCTGGTGCAGGGCTCAGTGGGGGCTGTTTACCCCGTGAGGCCCCAGGAGGAACAACCCCAGTGGCGGGGCCAGCTTTGGAGCCCTGGATTCAGCCCCCGCAGTAACTACGGAGCTCTCGGTCCACAGGGTCTGGATGCTCCAGGGGCGGGGCCGCTGATCTGCTCAGCTCGGGGCAGGGGCGTCCTTGCGGTCCTGGACCCTCCCGGCCTCTGCCTGTCCCGGGGGGAGGCCGGATCCTGGGCTGTGTCCCAGCGCCCAGTGCTCCCAGGCCTGCGCTGTGGGATTCGCGCTCCCGGTGGCACAGCCCCCTCCGCCGAGCCGCCGCCCGAGTCCCTCCGAGCTGATCCCGGAGCCGCCGCGCAGCCCCGTCTGCACTGACCCTCTTCCTCTGCCCGAGCCCCTCCGAGCTGCTCCCGGGTCCAGCCGTGGGTGCTGCAGCCCTTCAGGGAGCTCGGCGCACTCTCTCCGGGGTGCAGTTCCTCTGTTACTGTCCCAGAGAGCCTGAGGGCACACCCGCCCTCCTGGGGTCCTGCTCCAAATCCCTGCGAGGCCTTTCCACCCAGGAAGATTGGTGCAGCTCCTGCTTCTCCGGGACGGGGCTTTCCTGTCCTGGGGGCACTCGCCTGGGCCTCAGCCCGGCTCCTCGCGGGGCCCCTCCCCCTTGGATGCCTTTTGTTTCTTTATTTCTTTTTTCCCCCCGTCTTCCTACCTTGATAGAAGCTCGAACTCTTCTCACTGTAGCATTCCAGCCGTTCTCTCTTTAAATCTCAGGCCGAATTCGTAGATTTTCAGGATAATTTGAAGGTTATCTAGGTAATTTGGTGGGGACAGGTGATTTGGAGACCCTACTCTTCCACCGTCTTGCCCCTCCTCCCCAAAGTGGTAATGATCTATAATGGCTAGTGTGATATTCTTTCCAAGTAGTATCTTGGAAAATATACATTACTAGTCTCCTGTGCTAGATTACACTGTTTAATTTTCACAATAATCTGGTGGGGTAAGTTGTATTCTTCCTATTTATCAGGTGAAGAAACTGAGGCCAGAGAGATGAACAATTTAACTTGTTCAATTTAATTGGTTCATTTTTATTTAATGAACAAGTTAAATAAAAGAGCTAGGATTTGAATCCAGGTTTGTCATATGATACCATTATTTGATGACTTATCCAATCCAAAAGACTGCATGCATACACTTAAGGATTCATAACACCCTTTTAAAATTATATTTTCAGGTAATATCAATGAAAATGTCAGAGTAGGGAACTCTAACTACTCATCCCTCCACAAAAACAATGAGCAAATGGGCAAAAAACATCAGAATCAACTTTATTGGAACTCTGGAAACTAATGAAAGGTTTATAGTATCCAGGCAAATGTTTAATCATGAAAATGGGGTTGGGAGGCAGAATCTTTGTAGGAGAGCTTCATGACATTCTACTCACTAACTGACCAGTGAGAGAACTTAGCTGAGACTTCAGTGGCCATACACAACAAGGAATATACTTTAGAAAATTAGTTAAGTAAAGTCACTAAATAAACAAGAGCCAACAACAAGGAGCAACTGAAAACTATGCAGAAAGAGAGACAACATGATTTCCAGAGTTGCCATTTCATAATATTCAAAATGTCTAGTTTTCAAACAAACAAAGGGTTGCAGAAGGGGATGTGGGTGGGGGCACAGGGTAACTGGGTGACAGACATTAAGGAGGGTATATGTTGAGATGAGTACTGGGTGTTATACTATATGTTAGCAAATTGAATATAAATAAAATTTTGAAAAATAACAATAAAAAAACCAAATGTCTACTTTTCAGCAAAAAATTTCATGCAAAAAAAGACAATAGGGTCTATACACAAGAAAAAAGAAATTAATAGAAACTATCCTTGGGGAAGCTCAAACATTGGACTTATTAGACAAAGATTTTAAATTAACAAATTTAAATACGCTCAGATATTTAAAAATATAACAAGAAATATGGGGATCCCTGGGTGGCTCAGTGGTTTAGAGCCTGCCTTCGGCCCAGAGTATGATCTTGAGTCCTGGGATCGAGTCCCACGTCTCTCTCTCTCTTGCTCTTGTGAATAAATGAATAAAATAAATAAAAAAATAAAAGATATCTGGCTCTTGTGAATAAATGAGTAAAAAAATAAGAAAAGATATCTGGCTCTTGTGAATAAATGAATAAAAAATTAAAAAATAAAAGATTTTATTTATTCATGAGAGACAGAGAGAGAGAGAGAGAGAGAGAGAGGCAGAGACACAGGCAGAGGGAGAAGCAGGCTTCACCCAGGAAGCCTGACGTGGGACTCGATCCTGGGACTCAAGATCACACTCTGGGCCAAAGGCAGGCTCTAAACCACTGTGCCACCCAGGGATCCCCAAATAAAATCTTTTAAAAAGAAATAAAGACAATATGAATAAAGAGATGGAAATTATTAAAAATAGGAATTCTCAGGTTAAGAATTTTAATAACTGAAATAAAAAATTCACTAGAGGAATTCAACAGTAGACTTGAACCAGAGGAAAAAGAATATGTGAAGATGGGACAACTGAAATAGTGTGAGGAGCATGAAGAAAACTTAATAGTGCCTCAGAGACCTGTGGAACACTATTAATCATACTATCAAATGCATAATGGTAGTCACTGAAGGAGATACGGAGGATGCAGAAGGAATATTTGAAAAAATAATGACCAAAACTTCACAAATATAATAAAATATATGAATCTACATATCCAATAAGCTCAAGAACTCCAAGAAGGATAAATCAGAGATTGAAATCAAGACATGTTATAACCAAACTGTAAAAAGACAAAGATAATTTAGAAGGCACCCAAAGAGAAACAACTCACATACAATGGATCTTCAATACAATAAACAGATGATTTCTCACCAGAAACCATGCAGACCAGAAGACAGTGAGATGACATATTCTAAGTGTTGAAGGTAAGGGACTGTCAACCAAGAATTCCATATTTGGCAAAATTATCCTTCAAAAATGAAGGAGAAATTAAGACATCCCCTGGTAAACAAAATCCTGGAGAGTTTGTTGCTAGTAGACCTGTCCTATAAGAAATATCAAAGGGAATCTTTCAGGCTGAAATGGGATGATACTAAACAATAACTCAGACTCATATAAAGAAAGAAATAGCAATGGCGAAGATAAATAAATAAATATAAAACTCAGTATTACTGTATTTTTGGCTAATAACTCCACTAGCCATAAAATTTTTTCCTATATAATTTAAAAGACTACTACATAAAGCAATAATTACAAATCTATGTCAATGAGCATAAAATATATAAAGATGTTAACTTGTGATCAAAACAATATAAAGGGAGGACAGAGCTATACAGGAGAAAAGTTTTTGTGAAATATTGAACTTCACTTGGTATTAATTTGAAGTAGATTGTTATGAAGTAAGATGTTAATTGTAATCCCTAGGAAAAATTACTAAAATTATATAGTAAAAGAAATAAGAATGTAATCAACTCAGTAGGCTAAAAAATATCTAATGTAGAGAAGGCAGTAATATAGGAATTTATGAGTTAAAATGATGTAAGATATATGAAAAACAAATACTAAAATGGCACAGGTAAGTTTTTTCCTTATCAGTAATTATGTTAAGATTAATGGATTAGGGGATCCCTGGGTGGCGCAGTGGTTTGGTGCCTGCCTTTGGCCCAGGGTGCGATCCTGGAGACCCGGGATCGAATCCCACGTCGGGCTCCCAGTGCATGGAGCCTGCTTCTCCCCCTGCCTATGTCTCTGCCTCTCTCTCTCTCTCTCTGTGACTATCATAAATAAATTAAAAAAAATAAAAAATAAAAGATTAATGGATTAGGGCACCTGGGTGGCTTAGTGGTTGGGCATCTGCCTTTGGCTCAGGTCGTGATCCTGGCATCCTGGGATCGAGTCTCCCATCAGGCTCCCTGAAGGGAGCCTGCTTCTCCCTCTGCCTATGTCTCTGCCTCTCTCTGTGTGTCTCTCATGAATAAATAATAAAATTTTTTAAAAAAGATTAATGGATGATACTCTCCAATTAAAAGGCAAAGATTGAAGAAATGGATAAATACTGTTATGCAGCTATACACTGGAGACAAGAGATTCACTTTAGAACCAAACACAAATAGGTTGAAAGTAAAAGGATGGAAAAAGGTATTTCATGCAAACAGTAACCAAAGCAGAGCTGGTGTGGTTATACTAATATCAGACAAAATAGACAAAAATTGTTACAAAACATAAAGAAGGACATTATATAATGATAAAAGGGCCAATCAAGAAGATATAACACAAACATATATGGCTAATAGAGTCTCAATATATATGATACAAAACCTGACAGAATGAAAAGGAGAAATAGTTCAACAATATTGGTTAGAGACTTCAACATCTCACTTTTTAAAAATATTTATTTATTTATTTATTTATTTATTTAAGAGAGAGAGCATGCATGCACATACAAATGAGGAGTGGGAGAGGGACAAGCAGACTCTGTGCTGAGCATGGAGCCTGACATGGGGCTCAATTCCACAACCCTAATATCATGACCTGAGCCAAAATCAAGAGTCAGAAGATTAACCGACTGAGCCACCCAGGTGCCCCTTCAACACCTCACTTTCAATAACAGAATAACTAGACAAAATATAAAGAAGGAAATAGAAGACTTAACAAATACTCTCAACAACCCAGACCTAAAAGACATGTAGAACTATTCACCCTACAACAGAGGAATATGCATTCTTTTCAATTGTACATGGAACATTCTCCAAGATAGATCATATATATCAGGCCATAAAACAAGTTTCAGCAAATTTAAAATGCTTAAATCATACAAAGTATGCTTTAGTACCACAACAGAGTGAAGTTAGAAATCAATACCAGAAAAAAAAAGAAATCAATACCAGAAAGAAATCTAGAAAATTCACAAATACACAGAAATTAAACAAAACTCTGAAACAACCAATAGATCAAAGGAGAAATCACAAGAGAAAGAGAAGAATACTTTAAGATGAATGAAAATGAAAACACAACATTGAAATTTATATGATGGACCCATCTCAGTTCTCAGAGGGAAATTTATAGCTATAAATGCCTACATTAAAAAAAGAAAGATCTTGTCAATAACCTTTCACTATAAGGAATTATAAAAAGAAAAGCAAAGTAAAACAAATAGAAGTAAAGAAATAAAAAGATTAGGGTAAATGTAAATGAAATAGAGAAAAGAAAAACAATTAAGAACAACAAAATAACAAAAAAATCCAGAAGTTAGTTCTTTGAAAAAAATCAACAAGATTGACAAACAGATCAAGAAATAGGGTAGATTCACACTACTAAAATCAAGTGAGAAAATGGGGACATTGCTACTCACCGTATAGAAATAGAAATAATTATAATAGAAAAGCCCAGGACCAGATGGTTTCACTGGCAAATTCAATCAAATGTTTAAAAAATTAAGAGAAATCCTCATCAAAATCTTCCAAAAAATAGAAGAGGGGAGAACATCTCCTTATCCTAAGCCTGGCATTACTCATACCAAAGCTAGACAAAGACATCATAAAAAAAGGAAACTAATTCAAATATCCCTTACAAATATAAATTAAAAAATTCTTAACAAAATGCCAGCAGAACAAAACTAGCAACATATTAAAAGGATTATACAACATAAACAAGTGGGATTGATTCCAGGAATGCAAGCACGGTTCAACTTATGAAAATTAATCAATATAAAATACTAGATTAAAATAATGGGGGGTAGGGGCACCTGGCTGGCTCAGCCAGTAAAGCATGAGACTCTTGATCTTGGGGTCATGAGTTCAAGGCCCACGTTGGGCGTAGAGCCTACTTAAAAAATAAATAAAAATAAGATATTGAGTTGGAAAAGCACATTATGATCTCAATGCAGAACAAGTGTTTGATAAATCCAATATTTTTTCGTGATTAAAAAAATTCAACAAGAGAATAGAAAGAAACTTCCTCAACCTGATAAAGAGTATCTAGTAAAAATCCAAAGGTAACATCATATTTAATTGTGAAAGCTTTTAGTCTTTCACAGATCAAGAACCACACAAGAATGTGTTCTCTCACCACTCCTATTCCACATTATACTGAAGTTTCTAACCAGGGCAATTAGACAAGAAGAAGAAATAAAAGTCATCAAAATTAGAAAGGAATAGTTAAAACTGTCTCTGTTTGCAAATGACATGTTCTTACATATAGAAATCTTAAAGAACACTCATACAAAGAAACTATTAGAAGTAATAAATTAATTCAGCAAAGTTGCAGGATACAAGAACAACATACAAAATCAGTTGTATGTCTATATACTAGAAATAAACATTTTGAACAGCAAATTAAGAAAACAATTTCATTTATAAAAGCATTAAAAAGAATAAAATACTTAGGAATAAATCTAACCAAGGAGGTGCAATATTTGTAAGCTTAAAACTAACAAAATATTGTTGAAAAAGATTGAAGATACTCTCTCCTCCAGCAACCCAAGATGCAGAAAGGAAAGAAGGCAAAGGGGAAGAAGATGGCTCCTGCCCTGCTGTTGAGAAGAAGCAGGAGGCCAAGAAGGTAGTCAATTCCCTGTTTGAGAAAAGGCCCAAGAATTTTGGCATTGGACAGGACATCCAGCCCAAAAGGGACCTCACCCGCTTTGTCAAATGCCCCCACTACATCCGGCTGTAGCAGCAAAGGGCTATTCTCTATAAACATCTAAAAGTGCCTCCTGCAATTAACCAGTTCACCCAGGCCTTGGACCACCAAACAGCTACTCAGCTACTTAAGCTGGCCCACAAGTACAGACCAGAGACAAAGCAAGAGAGGAAGCAGAGATTGTTGACCTGGGGTCAGAAAAAAGCTATGGGCAAAAGGGGATGTCCCTACTAAGGCCACCTGTCCTTCGAGCTGGGGTTAACACTGTCACCACTTTGGTGGAAAACAAGAAGTCTCAGCTGGTAGTGATTGCACATGATGTGGATTGCATTGAGCTGGTTGTCTTCTGCCTGTCCTGTGTCGTAAGATGGGGGTTCCCCACTGAATTATCATGGGGAAGGCCAGGCTGGGGCCATCTGGTCTGCAGGAGGACCTGCACCACTGTCACTTTCATACAGGTTAACTTGGAAGACAAAGGAGCTCTAGCTAAGCTGGTTGAAGTCATCAGGTGTTTCAATTTGATGCCCAAAGCAAGAAAAAGCCAATATCACAATTTGAAGGCAGGAAGAATTCTCACTTAGGGTAGGGGTTAGCCTTTTTGTTCTATTCACACCCATCCACATGAGAGAAGGCATTCTGCTTTACTCAGCCTACCAATTCAAATATTAAACTTATATAAATACACCTTCACAAAAATACCCAGAACAATGACCAAATATCTGGGTTTCCCATAGCCTCAGCCAAGCTGACACATAAAATTAACTAGGGGATCCCTGGATGGCTCAGCGGTTTGGCACCTGCCTTCGGCCCAGGGCGTGATCCTGGAGTCTCAGGATTGAGTCCCACATCAGGCTTCCTGCATGGAGCCTGCTTCTCCTCTGTCTGTGTCTCTGCCCCTCTCTCTCTATCTGTGTCTCTCATAAATAAATAAATAAATAAATAAATAAATAAATAAATAAATAAAATCTTTTAAAAAATTAAAATTAAATTAACCATCACACCACAAACAAACCCCTCAAAATGGATCAAAGACCTAAATGTAAGAACTAAAAACTATAAAGCTATTAGAAAAAAACGTGTGTAAATTCTTGTGACCTTGGATTTGGCAATGGATTCTTTGACATCACACCGAAATCAAAGCAATAAAAGAAAAAAAAAACAAATAAATGGGACTTCATCAAATTAAAGATTGTGAGCATCAAAAGACATTATCAAGAAGGTTAAAAAATAAACCACAGTATGCAAAAAAAGTTTGCAAATCATATCTGTAAAGGGCCTAGTACCCAGAATATATAAAAGAATATTTATAACTCAACTCCAGAAAGACAAACATCTCAATTAAAAAATGGGCAAAGGCTCTTTCCGGTCTCAGTCATGGGCACACTGCAGAAGGATGTTATCATCAAGTCAGGTGCACCTGACACGCTGCTGTTAGAGAAGCATGTGGATTATATCGCATCCTATGGCTCCAAGAAAGATGATTATGAATACTGTATGCCTGAATATTTGAGAATGAGTGGGATCTATTGGGGTCTGACTGTAATGGATCTGATGGGACAACTACATCGGATGAATAGAGAAGAAATTCTGACCTTCATTAAGTCATGTCAACATGAGTGTGGTGGAATAAGTGCTAGTATTGGACATGACCCCCATCTTTTGTACACTCTAAGTGCTGTCCAGATTCTTACTCTGTATGATAGTATTGTTATTGATGTAAATAAAGTTGTGGAATATGTTCAGAGTCTACAGAAAGAAGATGGTTCTTTTGCTGGAGATATATGGGGAGAAATAGATACAAGATTCTCTTTTAGTGCGGTGGCAACCTTGGCTCTGTTGGGGAAGCTAGACACTATTAATGTGGGAAAGGCAATTGAATTTGTTTTATCGTGTATGAACTTTGTTGGTGGATTTGGTTGCAGGCCAGGTTCTGAATCCCATGCTGGGCAGATCTATTGTTGCACAGGATTTCTGGCTATTACTAGCCAGTTGCATCAAGTAAATTCTGATTTACTCGGTTGGTGGCTTTGTGAACAACAGTTACCATCAGGTGGACTCAATGGAAGGCCCGAGAAGTTACCAGATGTCTGCTATTCGTGGTGGGTGTTGGCTTCCCTAAAGATAATTGGAAGGCTTCATTGGATTGATAGAAACTGCGAAGTTTCATTTTAGCATGTCAAGATGAAGAAACAGGAGGATTTGTAGACCGACCGGGAGACATGGTAGATCCTTTTCATACTTTATTTGGAATTGCTGGATTGTCACTTCTGGGAGAAGAACAGATTAAACCTGTTAGTCCTGTTTTTTGCATGCCTGAATAAGTGCTTCGGAGAGTCAATGTTCAGCCTAAACTAGTGAGCTAGACATTGATGGAGATATGAGATATTGCTTAGTATAGTTTTGCCATCTTAACATTTCTGTAAAGTGCTTATCAAATTTAGTGACTACTGTGTCACTATTTTGTATATTAATTGTATTAATTTTAATAAGTTATGTAATTATACATACTGTAAAATTAAGATCTTTATCTTCAGCTTTAGATTTTTTTCTGCAATGCTGTTATCCTGAGTACAGTATTTTGTTTCTGCTTAAGTGTATTTATTTGTATGTTTCCTTAACAGCAAACTATTGACTTAAAGTTTAAGTCTTGTGTTCTACTTGATTTTCCCATGTGCTTCTTTCATGTCATATAATAATGGTTAATGTAAATTGACCTATATCAATGAGAATGTTAACTGGTAAAAATGATAAACCTATCCATATATGAATTAAAAGATTCACCAGAAAAAAAATGGGCAAAGGATTTGAGTAAACATTTCTCCAAAGAAGATATATTAATGGCCAATAAACACATGACATCATTAGTCATTACAGAAATGCAAATCAAAGCCATAATGAAAGACCATTTCACACTCATTAGCATGGCTATAATTTATTAAAACAGCAAGAAAAGAACAAGTGTTGGTGAAGATGTGGAGAAATTGTAACCCTCATACACTGCTGGTGGAAGTATAAAATGGTGCAGCCACTATAGAAAACAGTTGGGGAGTTCCTCAAAAAGTTAAGCATAGAATTACTATATAATCCAACCATTCCACTGTTAAGTATATACCCAAGGGAAATGAAAATATATATCCACACAAGAACTTGTACATAATGTTCATAGTAGCATGATTTTATTAACCAAAAATGAAAACAACCCCAGTATTCATGAATTGATGAATGGATAGACAAAATGTCCATACAATGGAATATTATTTAGCCATTAAAAGAAATGAAGTAGTGATATATGTATGCTACAACATTGATGGACCCTGAAACCTAAATGAAAGAAGCCAAACATAAAAAGTCAAATATTATGATTCCATTTATATGAAATGTCCAGAATAGATAAATCCATAGACCTTGAAAGCAGATTGGTGGTTGCCAGGGGTTGGAGGGAGGGGGGAAAGGGAAGTGACTGCTTAATGCTAGCATCACAAAGGAGTCCATTTTTATCATATTGTTTGACCTGATGTGTTTGAAATATATCAAACTGTCCAACTCTATGACACTTGAAAGGTTTTGGCCTGACAGTGCCTGATCCCTTCAATATGGGTGGCATTTCATTTAGAAGAATATATGACCATTGCCAGAGGAGATATAAAGCTAGAATTAGATAGTGGTGATGGTTGTGCATCATTGTGAGTGTATTCAAAGCCACTGAATTGTATACTTTAATATGTTTAAAATGGAGGATTTTATGTTGAGTGAATCTTATCTCAATAAAAAAATGGAAATATTCAGATAATCCTTACAGTTTTACAGTCAAGATAGCAGATCTTCTGGAGAATCTTACAACGTACTGAGAGGATGATCATCAGTCCCAAGGCATATCAATAATCTGGAACAGACATTGGCCTTCTATAGGACACAGGCCAAAGCTGGCCATTGGCCTGTTTCATAAGGCCCATGAGCTCAGAATGGTTTTAAAATTTTAAAGGCCTTTTAAAAGCAACAATAACAAAGAATACATGACAGAAACTTTTGTGGCCATAAAACTGAAAATATTTACTATATGGCTCTTTACCAAAAAAGGAAGAAAAGATTGTTGACCTTGATCTATGGTAGTGATAAACGATAATCCCCCACATTTATAAGTGAACTTCAGTTTACAAGGCACATCTATTTTCTCTCTGCTGACTTTCAAAACAACTTTGTGAGGTAGATGAATTGTTACTTCTCTTTATAGAAGGGCAAACTGAGGCTTGGAGAGGTCAAGCTACTCATATCCCTTGCTGTGTCACTTGATAGAATTCAGATGGTCTGAAAGTAATTCACTATTCTACCCCTACAGCCCATTGCCTCCCTGAACACTTTGGAAGAACAACTAAAGGTTCTGTGAAAACACAATACAATTTAGACTTGACAGATCTTCCCAAGGTTGAGAAAAAGACCAAGAGAGCTTTGGCTAACTACTGCTGGGATCTCTCTCACAGCTTTAGATCTCCTCTGGCAATGGTCATATATTCTTCTAAATGAAATGCCACCCATATTGAAGGGATCAGGCACTGTCAGGCCAAAACCTTTCAAGTGTCATAGAGTTGGACAGTTTGATATATTTCAAACACATCAGGTCAAACAATATGATAAAAATGGACTCCTTTGTGATATGTCCCTTTATAGGAACCATGACAATCCCTCCTTCCCCAGATGTCCTGCATCTAACTTGTAGTTTCTGGACAGCATATCATGCAATTGCCATTCTGCCTTCCCACCAATTTACCAGGTGTCAGATTTCCTGAGCCTCAGGAGCTCTGTAATATGTTGAAGAGTAGGGGTAGGTTGCAATTGATATGAATATTTCTTAATACGCCCTTGGCACCCAAGTAGCCAATCAACGGCTTCAAAGATGGCCTCCCCACCTCTAGGTCACTGTTTTCTTCCTCCACTCTTCATCCCACATGTGCCTGGCTTAGTACAATTCTATGTACTACTCATTTACAATCTGTAATCTTCTCTAGTCAATTTTGGATTATAGTCTCATGGAGGGGGAAGGAGCCCTGCACGCACTGTTGATTCAGGTACTCAAGGGCTATGAAGTAAATGGCTGCCCCTACTGGAGCCACTGTAATAGAATTGTGGGGGATTTATAATTATATCCCTCCATACAAGTCAGTTAATTAATCAGCCCTTTCCACACACTTCTATTAGGTTCCTCTCACTGGGTAGGCCATTTTACTCACAGCATGTAGCTCCTTCATTCAATTCTCTTTCTGCCCTCTTCTTGGGGGTCCTTTTCACTAAGGGACCAGTGTATCCTCTCCCCAGGAAGAAGGATCTTTTACAATTTCAGGCCCTTTCCTTCTTTGGGGCCCCCATATAGATGCCAGGTTATTTGATAAGGTCCTCATATTTTGAATTTAATCTACATAAGGCCAAATTCCCTTGATTTTTAAAGAAACAACTTTAATTCTCCCACCTGACATTCTGATTGTATCCAAGGCCTGGATGCTACCTTAAGTTTTGTGGACCTAGTAGGGGAAATGATTTTAAATTCCGCTCTCACTTTGACTGCTAGGCTTTGATCCCATTGCCTGTAACACCTTGATTCTTTTTTTAAAAGATTTTATTTATTTATTCATGAGAGATACAGAGAGAGGCAGAGGCATAGGCAGAGGGAGAAGCAGGCTCCCCTCAGAGAGCCTGATGTGGGACTTGATCCCAGGACCCCAGGATCACAACCTGAGTCAAAGGCAGATGCTTATCCACTGAGCCACCCAGGTGCCCCTAACACCTGGATTCTAAATATGCTTTGAGAACAAATAATATTAACAGCCCCCTTCTTCTGTCTAGGCAGTCCCAATGCCTTGTACTTTTTGTTTTCTTTCTCATGCAAGATCTTTGTCTATTAGCATCACTTGTACATCTGGCCATCTATTACCTTAGATTCCTGGGAATTTGCAAGATTCACCCGGCCTTCCTGCTCATTGTCTTCTAAATCTCCCTTATCTCTATCTCTGGGTTCAACTGTCTATATGTACAGTTTCTAAGATATAAGCCCTGGGTCTGCCTTTCTTATCCAATGCTCCTACCTCTTTGTGGGGAGAGGTTAGGATTAAAACAGCCACCATGACTCTGCCCTCGCAAAATTTTTCCCTAGTTGGCGAAGTTGTTCTGTCCAGCCCAAGCTTTGTGGATAGCTTCCTGCTTTAGCTCTTTTCTCCTCCAGCTCCTAACCCTTAGCTTAGGAGTTTAAGTGGGGTTTCCAGTACAGATTATTGACCACTAGAAGTGAGCTAAAAGCTACTTAATACCTTAATGTTGAAATAAGCCAGTAGACCAAAGAATCTTCCTGCAGCCTATTCTAGGCCATTCTGCAGACTACACTTCTTTCCTCTTCATGTTTTATTTTATATTTTTCCTCTTTTTTTCCCTCTTCATGTTTTAAGTATCCAGCTGCAGTGGATTCTGCATTATTTAGTTTAAAGATCTCTCTTTAAAGGCTTCCATGACCTCCCCAACTATCTGTAAAATTGGTGCTATTCAACTAACTTTCTGGAGGATATACTGGAGCTGTAAGTTGGTTTTTCACCCTCTGTCTCGTGTATCAGCGTATCATTAGACTGAGTGATGCCTAAATGGCAGAATTCAGTGATAGCTTTCAGTTTTGTATCACTGATGGGATTCGTGGTTTTTATGTATAATTACCCTGCAACAGGCCAGTGATCTTTTAAAAATGTAAATCAAAACATATCACTCTCCCACTAAAAACTCTCCAATGGCTTTCCATTGTACTTTATTTAAAAGAAAATATTTTATTTATTTATTCATGAGAGACAGAGAGAGAGAGAGAAAGAGAGAGAGAGAGAGAGGCAGAGGCAGAAGCAGGCTCCATGCAGGGAGCCTGATGTGGGACTCAATCCTGGGTCTCCAAGATCACGTCCTGTGCTGAAGGCGGTGCTAAACCGCTGAGCCACCCGGGCTGCCCTCCATTGTACTTTAAATAGAATCCAGACATCTTTCTGTGGCTTACAAAATTCTACACAACCTAAGCTCTGCCCACCTTTCCAAACTCATCTTGTACCATGCCCCTAGCACTCATAAATTCTTCAGCCCCATGGAACTTGTTTCTGTTCTTATAACCACAAACCCTTTCTACCTCAGGGACTTTGCACTTGTTATTTCTTCTGCCTGGTATATACTTTGCCAGATCCTTGAATAGCTGACTCCTCATTATTCAGATATCAGATCAAATGTCACTCACTCAAAAAGGCTTTCCCTGAACACCCAGTCCAAACAAACAAACAAACAAACAAATATTTTTTCTAGATCACTTACTTTCATGTCATCCTGTTGTATTTTCTTCACAATGGTTGCTGCAATCTGAAAATTATATTAATTACCCATGTACTTATCATTTGTCTCCCTTCACAGGAGAATGTAAATCCCACAAAATAGAGGCCTTGTGTGTTTTGTTCATTGTTGTATCTCCAGTGCTGGGCACAAAATATTTGTTAACGAATGAATATATGGCATATGATAAAAGTTCCTAGCTCTCTGTCAACTTTGCTAAATGACCCATGATGAGTTTCTCTCATATGTCTTTTAAGATTAAAGTTCTTAAAACACAACAGTTCTTGGATGCTCAGCTATTGGATTTTGGGTAATTCATTTATTCAAGTATTACTGAGAGTTAGACATTATGTTAAGCTCTGGGAATATAAAAATAAATAAGACTATAGCCTCTATCCTCAGAGATCTCATAATCTAGTGTGGGAAATGGACATGTAAATAATTGTAGTACAGTGATGTATATGCTAGGATAGAAGTTTGAATTAGATGTTGTGGCAACACTGAGGAAAAAGAGTCCATATCTTTGGTGCTGGAGTAGGAATGGAGGTGGTTCAAGAACATAATCCTAGAGGAAGTGATATATGAGCTGGATCTTGAGGAATGGATTAGTTCATTGGGAAATGAAGACAAGAAGTACATTCTAGCATGTGTGGAATATGGAGAAGAGACTGGGCACTGACCATTCTGGAGAATGGCAAGCTGAAGGCTGTTATTGGAACACAGGGTGATTGTGGAAGATAAAGTTGGAAAAGAAGCAAGAAATTTGTTGAGTTGGAATCTGTTGAGTTCTCATCTCAACACAGCTATAAAATGCTCCCTATATACATTTAGTCCTTCTCACAAAAAGTAAATGAAATTGCCACCTGATAGTTAAACTAGTAAAATTCACTGCAAAGGGTTAGGATTAGAGATATCTGGAAATGTGTGACTGGAAGTTTTGGAAACTCAAAACTTTGCTCAAGGTGATCTAGGACAAATCCCAAGGAAGCAGAACTGGAATGCAATTGTAATTTTGTAAGTGGAAACCAAATTAATTGTATTATACATTGCTTTGAGTGAATAGAAAACGGTTGGCCTGCTAGCAGCAAAGAAATTACTGTTACAAGCCAGCTCCATCCAAAAGAATGATCTTGGCCAAGGGAATCCAGCATTATGGGTTCATTGGCAAGGCTGGCCCTATAGTTGATGAAAGTGCTTCAAGTTGACTAATCTGTGAGGTTCTTATGATCAACTACCTCTCCTCATTGTGATTTTATGCTCACCAAACAATCTTTTGATAATTTATTTGGCTCCTCACACAACTTGCACACAGAGAAAAAATACACTGATCTGCCTACTCAAGCATTTTGACCTGTTAACAAGTGTGTTTCTCATTGTGAATTGAGATATATGGGGGACGGATAGGTATAGATATAAGTACAAATGTTTTTTTAGAAGTCTCTATCTATCCAAAAGGCATGTGAGCATTCCTAAGTTGACTTTACCTTCTTGAATTCACTCAGGCCAGACTCTGGTCTTTAGCCAAGCAACTCAGAAAGCTATTTTTGTCTCTACACTGAGAGTCCAGCCATCTCCTGCAAAGCTTTTGGAAGCAGGCAACTTGCATTCCTTGGATAACCAAGTCCTCTGCATTGCTGTGTTATGTACTCCAAAGTTTACTAGGAGGACAGTGTTCATTATTCTGTGTTTTCATATGTGTCATTTGCATTGAGGAGTTTGATTTGAGAGAAGGAACATTGTTGTAAAACAGTGTGTGGATAGGAGCTATTCTTGTTTTATTTTTTCTTACTTTCAGTTCTCAAAATCAGACTTTCAGAAAAGGATTTGGGTGCAGGTGATTTATTGGAGAGGCAGTTTTGGGAACCACAAAAAGGGAGTGGGCAAAGTGAGAAAAGAAGAAAGAAAAGCTAATAATGAGTATGTTATAATCAGCAAGTTACCCTGTGGGCAGCTGGGACTCAGTTCTGCTGGGAACTCTCTGAGAAACCATGTATAACATGTCTCAGAATCTTCCCACTGGAAGACACGGAGTCTGTGATATTTATCCACGGACTTCCATCCCCACTGGTTGAAGATTAGCCCTAGTGGTGTAAACTATCCTGTACTTTCAGGTTGCACCTGACTGAGGCACAGCAAGCTTTCACTGTGCCAGAGAAAGCCTCAGTAGAGAAGAGAGACAATCCACTTGAGGTAGAAGACTGTCAAGATGCTGGAAACTGCAGCTGCAGGTGAAATCAGGTGGGCCAAAGGGAATATGGGGTGGTACTGACAGCATCTGGTGCATTATTAGAAACAAATATATCAGACCTTGAGACCCTAGTGGGCATATGAACAAAGGATATGAACTGGTAAATTGTACAAAAAACTGTAAATGGCAAACGAAAAAAATGTAAATGGTCAAAAATTGTATTTTTATGCATTTAACCTTGGTCATAATCAATGAACTGTAAATAAAAACAAGATGTATCTTTTCCCCTTTCAAATTAGCATGGGCTTTTCTCAATAAAAAAAACAACACATGTTTGATGGGGATACACTGCAGGCAGGGATGTAAATTTGCAAAACCTTTCTGAGATGTAGTTTTTTAATATGTATCAAGAGCCTTAACAATGTTTGTCTTTTAAATGAGTAATTCCTGATAAAAGATAAGGATGATGATGATGTTATTTATCACATTAAATGTCCAGTAGGGTAATGGTTGAAATAATTATAGTATAGTCATATGTTAAACATTTAAAGAAAAACATTTTCAAACATTTGGTGACATTGAAAATGCTTATGATATATTCAGTTAAAAAGCATAATCCCAACTGTAGAGACAGAGTGAGCCCATCTATTATTTTTCTTTTTTTTAAAGATTTTATTTATTTTTTCATGAGAGACACACAGAGAGAGAGGCAGAGACACAGGCAGAGTGAGAAGCGGGCTCCATGCAGGGAGCCCGATGTGGGACTGGATCCGGGGACTCCAGGATCACACCCTGGGCTGATCCGCTGGGCACTAAACCGCTGAGCCACCCGGGCTACCCCCAACTATTATTTTTCAATTCAGAGATGACGTAAATTGTAAGACATTGGTTCATTAATAGCTTTGAGGAAAATAAACACTACCTTTAATATACCTAAACTTTAATCTGCCGAATAACGTATGTATATCCATACAATTGTATACCACTTTCTTTTTTCAAGAATACCCCCAAAAGGAGAGTCTAAACTTTCTTCACATTCCAGAGTTTCAAGATTCTTCTGTATTACTTTCGGCCATTGATAGTGAAGCAGCATATTGTGGTGACATGCGGCTACTTTTCATAACTCCAGCCAGTAATGATGTGAGAAAATCATATTGAAGCATGTAGAAGAATACTGGGAATTCACCCACATTTCCTGTTTGGTTAAACTGATAGTTTCTTTCAGTCATTAGAGTGTGCAACTTTTGATCTCAGGGTTGTGAGTTCAAGTCCCAAGTTGAGTGTAGAGATTACTTAAAATAAAATTTTTAAAAAGCCCTCATAGTTTCTTTTTTCTTTTCTTTGTTTTTTTTCAATTCAATTACATTAGCTAGAAATCAATCGTTTTTTCTTGAAAGTCACTCAGAAGCTTTTGACAGACAGATGTTCAGTGCCTGAGTAATAGTCCCTCACAACACATGCAATGGTCACACCAACCTTTCCTAGCTTTGAAATTTTTATGATATATTCCAAGAGATTTGGCAATTTCTACCACCTTTAATTGCATTGTCTGGCATATGACAGCAATCTTCTGCAGACACAATAATTTTTCATTTCAATGATGCATCATCGTGTAATTTTAAGGAGACATTTTAAGTGACAATTAGGGAGAAAGCCAAATTTAAGTTAAAAATTTAGCCACAAGCAGTGCTACCAACAGAAATAAGTCATTTGAAGTGACAATCAGATGAACAGATGACTTCTATGCCCAGCTAAGTCTGCGCACACATAAGCAATGATGACAATATCACAGTGAATTCCTTTGCCTGGCCATTTGCACATCATTTTTTACATCTGTTATAAGATGCATCCTGATTTCAGAAATGAAGAATATGTATCTTAGAATGCAAGAAATATGGTATGAGACATGTACACATTTTGTATACAAACACACATATGCAGACAGAAAAAAGACAAAAAGGAAATGCACCAAAATGCTTACAGCCATTGTGCCTGGATGAATAGAATATAAATAATAGTGAAAGGGAATATAAGGGAAGGGAGAAGAAATGTGTGGGAAATATCAGAAAGGGAGACAGAACGTAAAGACTGCTAACTCTGGGAAACGAACTAGGGGTGGTAGAAGGGGAGGAGGGCGGGGGGTGGGAGTGAATGGGTGACGGGCACTGGGGGTTATTCTGTATGTTAGTAAATTGAACACCAATAAAAAATAAATTAAAAAAAAGAAAAAACAGAAAAAAAAATATTGGCAATACCCTTATATTACTGTTAAATTGTGAAAAATAATCAATTTCTTAAAGGACTGGTCCTCGTATTTTAAAGGCTGTTGCTCCCTATTGGGAGATAAAAAGTTGGAAGAGAGATGGACAACCTTGAATCTAAATTGGACAGATGCTTGGAAGACTACAGTAACTTTTGGATCTTCCTAGTCCAACAGAACAAATAACCAAGTATTCTCAACTCAGAAATGACTCAAAAGTGAAAAAACTAATCAGGAACTTTGAGGTTACATTTGTCATTCCAGTCCAGTTTCTAACTTGTGGCATAATTTTGACAAGTCACTTACCCTGCATACTTGTTTTCTCACCTATAAATAAGAGAATACCTTCTACCCTTCTTCTTGCTGGCAATGATAAAAATGCAGTTAAAAACATTGATCAAATAGTTTACAGTCTTGTTTGTGTTCCCACAAGTAATGCAAATATTGGCCAATAATCCATTTATTAGCCAGTGACTATTTGAGGCCTGATGCTTGAGGACTGTGTTTTGTCCTTGCAGCCCATTTATTAGGAAGATCTCACCAGAAAGTTTCCCTAGGGTGTGGGGTGTGTTTGAGGGGTGAGTAGAGGGTAAAGGTGTGGCTATGTTTGGAGAGTGGGAAGGAGCATAGGTGGGAGGGGAGGTGTGTGTAGGCTGTGACTATGTGTGAATGCATGTGTGAGTGTGTGCATGCACACATAATGGGAAATAGGCGTGAGGGAGAAGGATGGTGAGCAAAGAGCCACAGGGTGGACAGTGTGCACACAAGGTCTGTTTCTGGGGCCTGAAGAAAATGCCAGGACTTGTGTAAGTTCTGTCACTGCACCTGGGCAAATTAATTCTATACTGGGAGCCCTTGCAGGCATTATCCAGCTTAGGGAATTTAATTTCAGCTCATTAACGTGGTCCCAGTTTCCCACTACCTGTTGATGGGGGAGAGGGCCCAGGAAATTTGCCCCATCTTGCATACCTCTGCCAAGTCTTACTCCCAGGCCTAGCTCCTAAAACAAAGTGGGGCGATGAGGAAACAGTCTTTCAATGTGGAGCTCTGGCTATAAGCAGCAGATCTGCAGTGCATTGTGATGAGAAGCTGCAGGGCTTACAGCACGCTACCCAGTGCAATCTTCAGAAAATATGTGGTGACAGGTTGCAATACCTTAGTTCAGTTCATCTTCCCAATGACCCAAGATTGTCACAACATGATTTGGAGGAGTCAGGACTGCTTGGTTGATGTCTAGCACAAAGTCAGTATAAACAGTCAAAAACCAGTAACTACTATTCTTCCCATCATCATTGTCATTATTCCCACCACAGAAAGGGCCTGTTAATCAACACCCTGTCCAGGCAGGAGTCCACCATCACCCCACCCCAACCTGCCCTGTCCTACCCTGGGACCTCAAGCCACTCCTTTGAGGCAAAGCAGTGAACACCCTACTGAGATGCAGGTGCTCTCTGGGAGATGATCCACCTCAAACCTTTCTAATTCATCAATAACTTTGCAATGTGAAGACACCAGGCAGCTGGACTGGGGATCCAGGGAATTGTGTGATTCATGAAGGAGGGATTCAGAAATGAGTTTGCTGGGCCTCTGACAAGACCAGCCTGTAGCATAGGTAAGCAGAGTGGTGGAGGAAATTGAACCAAGACCTTACCCCAGGCTGGCTCCTTGCCCAGGTCTGTAGGGATCGGGAACAGGGGAGAGAGGAAAGCAGTGTAAATTGGGAGGAGCCTCAGACCTCAGCTTCAAAGCCCAGAAGACTCCAGGTTTTGAGAGGGGGATTTGATCCAGACTGGTAGAAGGAATATGGCTTTCCCCTTCCTGGGCTCATGAGTGTCATGAGTATCTGGATGACTAGGTGGGGGCGGGGGGAGGCTTTTGCTCACCAGCAGCAAGCTGGACGCTGCTTTGGAAAAGCCAGCAGGACACAATAATTGATTGCCTTCTTGCTGCAAAATCAAAATGGCTTTTGATGTTCAGCCATTCATTGCCGTAACTGGAATAATAACACAATTCATTTTAGCTGCAGCCCTGCAAATGGATGGCTTTAATAATGGCTAATTTGGGATGATGAATGTGTCATTTTGGGGTGACATTAGTGCTGAATAAGGAGAAGGGCGTGCAAGAGACAGAGGGAGGAAGGGATGAGCTATATAAGACTAGCCACGTTTGCTAACTTCCAAGGCTGCCAGCCATTCAATTCCACTCCTCAGAATTGACCTTAGCAAGCATCTATTCCCTATGTAGCACTGGGCTGAGCAGTAGGGGAGATTCTGAAAAGATATTTGGTGAGAGTGACTATATGTCCTGGTTCCCCTGGAACAGTCCTAGTTTATGCCAGGATCAGATACAAATATTAGTATCACCCTCAGTCACAAAAATGTCTTGGTTTGGGAGATAATTATATTGTAATTCTGTGTGGCTCACTCTCTGCTTTTCGTAAGCATATAGATTTTCTGGGAAGATAAGACTTATTTATCTTTCTTTTTTTATTTATTTATGATAGTCACAGAGAGAGAGAGAGAGAGAGAGGCAGAGACATAGGCAGAGGGAGAAGCAGGCTCCATGCACCGGGAGCCCGACGTGGGATTCGATCCCAGGTCTCCAGGATCGCGCCCTGGGCCAAAGGCAGGCACTAAACCACTGCGCCACCCAGGGATTCCATAAGGCTTATTTATGCACATGGAGCAATTATAGTGTACTGGGGGACAGTATGTAACCAATAGATGAATCAAATAAGCACAAGCACCAAATCAATGCTTACAAGTTTGAAATTGATGGTAGCTGTGGGTTTCAATACATCAAAGAAGACTTTTACATGCTTGGGGATGATAAACCTCAATACCCTACTCACTTGATCTTCATATCAACCCTAATGTGACCTCCATCTGGCAGATGATGAGCTAGAGACTCGGAGAAGGGAATTGATTGCTCAAGGTCACAGAGCTAGTAATTGATGAAGGCAGGATTTGAATTCAAGACTGCTTTAATAAAAGCCAACTATATTTCCCCTTCAGAACAAACAAATCAGGTATCAGTGCTGGCTGGAGAGATCAAGGAAGCCCAAGAAAGAAGTGTAGTGCTGCCAATCCATAGGTAAAAGGGAATACAGTAAAAAAGTGAGTAAGATAAGGCAGAGAAGAGAGAGTAAAGAAATTTAAATGAGGTGGGACTAATCAGGGATGATTTGCAAAGGAGGTGTGTTTTGCACTAGGTTTGAAATTACTGATGAATATGGATTAACAGAGATCAAAGAATGCTTTCACATGTGTGGGAATGATAAACTCCAAAATCAGGGTGTTATTTCTTGGGAGTGGGGAAGTAGATGGGAATGGGGTAAACAGGAGATGCCAACTATATTTGTAAGGCTTTATTTCTTAAACACAATGGTGACTAAATGAGTGTTCATTATACTATTCTTTGTATTTTTGTATATCTGAATATTTCATGATAAAACATTTTATTAAGAGAGAGATTGGTCTTTCTGGATGAAGGAAATGTATGTTAATACAGGACATAGAAGCAGAGATAACAAATATCCACTCGGGTTATGTTCTAACCAGAACGCTAGTATATTTGGAACAAGCATTCATAATTTTCCTTGCAGAATGACCCACTGCCATTTCTTCTTCTCAACAAAGCACAACATTTTAAAAGCCCTGTGTGGCCTTAACTTTTATTTGACTCAAGATTTGGAACTTCTAAAAATACCCATTTACCACTTTCTTATAAGGTGTGCGATCCATGTGTCTCTCATTTGCTTTGGGCTGTACTAAGTACTAGTGTGTTTACTACTTGGGGGATTTGGTGTTTAAACAAAACCTTTGTGTCCTCACAAGATTGTGGCCTCTCAATTGGCAGCTGGGGTCAGAGACTGCCCCTCAGCCCCTCTCCCACTCCCCAAGACAGAAGGACAATCCTGAGGGGCCAAGGGAGCTGCTGGAAGTTTAGGATTTGGCCTCCTCTGTGCCTGGCTGCCACTGCACAGCAATAAACAAAGGCAGCAGATGAATCCATACAAATCCCATCGCCGTGGCTCCACTGGGCAGTAAAAAGGCTGTAGCACAAGGCTCCACATACTTCACCCCCGAACAGGGCTGCAGTGGCTGCTGGCACATTTTAAGAGAGCACTCCATTGAATAGATCCTGTCTGTGGGCAGAGCATGGATGGCAGTTGTAAAACCCTGGGTTTTGCTTCAAGATGAGGAGCAGAGAAATGTTCGAACAGGGTGTGGTGGGGCCTTCTGACAACCCCCAGCCTGTCCCTGTATGTCTCTTGGTATGGAGCTTTAGACCTCAAGGCCAGCCTCACCCTGATCCAGGGCCTTGGGTCTGAAGCCCTGAGCCATCTACTTTGATCGTTTCTATTTCTGCCCAGTCCAGGCTGAGTTCCCCTGGCCATTGGTTCAGGCAAATGAAGGAGCGCTGGAAGAACCATAAAGGCACGTTGCATTTCCTCCTGGCTGATTCACCTAGAACAGGTGGCTCAAATTGTATGACACACACATGTACTTGTTACCATGCAGGGTGCTCCTGGGGGAGGAGGGGCTCTTCTAGCATCTTTTGATTCAGTCTCTAAGGTCACTTGTCCCACGTCCCTGGATGGATGTGCTAGAGAGGGAGCCCAAGAGGATTCAGTGTGGGAGGGTCGCAGGATGGGGTAGAAGGTTTGAGAGTCAGAAGGCACAGGTTCCTGTCCTGACTCCACTGAATTGGCCTATGACCTCTGGCGAGCATCACAGGCCACATTCCTAGGGGAGCAGAGCATGAGACAGAGCCTTGTGGGCAGGGGTCTCTTGGGGAGCCCTCTCATGGTCAACACCTACAGGGAATGAAGAAAGCAGCACTGAACAGAGGAGGAAGCTGAAGTGTGGTCTCCACTACTACTAATCTCCGAGAAATAGGATTATAAGGAATACTGTGAGCAATTGTATGCCAGTAAATTAGATAAGGTAGGTTAAATGGACAAATTTGTAGAAAAAACACAAACTACTGCAGCTGATTCAAGAAGAGATAGCCTGAATAGACCTATAACAACTGAAGTGATTTAAGAGATTGAATTAGTCATTCAAAAACCACCCATAAAGGAAAGCCTAGTAAAAGATGGTTTCACTGGTGAATTCTATTCAATATTTACAGAATTAACACTAATTCTTCATAAACTCCTAAAAACAGAAGAGGAGAGAGCACTACCCAGATCCATCTATGAGGCCTGCAGAATGATACCTGATACCAAAATCAGACAAAGACAACACAATAAAACTACAGACCAATATTTCACACAAATATGGATGCAAAAACATGTAACAACGTACTAGCAAAATGAATCCAGTGAAATGTATAAAGAATCAGATACTATGATCACGTGAGATTTACCCCAGGAATGTAGTATTAATATCTGAAAACCAATTAATGTAATCAACCATATCAATAGAAATAAAAACAAAAACCAAATTATCATTTCAATGAACAAAGAAAAAGCATTTGAAAAAAAAATCCAACACCTCTTCATGATAAAAATACTCAACAAACTAGGAAGAGAGAATCTTCCTCAACCCAATTAAAAGCATCTAAAAATCACCTGCAGCTAAGATCATTTTTAGTGGTAAAAGACTGATACTTTCCCCTTAAGATCAGAAACAAGATAAGAATATCCACTCTTATCATGACTATTCAACATTGTTCTGGCCAAAGGAATTAGGCAAGAAACAGAAACAAAAGACATTCAGATTGGAAAGCAAGCAGTAAAAACTACCTTTATTTGTAGATAACATGATCTTACATATAAGGAACTTTTCTAAAGAACACACACATGTGCACACACACACACCACTATTAGAGTAAATAAATGAATCCAGCAAAGTGGCAGGATACAAGATCAATAGGTATAAATCAATTTCTGTACACTTATAAAAAATCTGAAAGTGAAATCAAGAAAACTCATTTACAGTAACATTAGAAAAATAAAATATTTAGGAATAAATTTAAATAAACTTAATTTAAAAAGTGCAAAACTTATTCTCTCAATATTACAAGACATTGTTGAAAGCTATTTGAAAGTTTCTAAATAAATAAAATCATAAAAAATACAATTACAAGTGTTGGAAAGGATGTGGAGAAAAAGGAAACTTTGTGTGCTGTTGGTGGGAAAGTAAATTTGTACAGCCACTGTGGGAAAACAGTATGGAGGTTCCTCAAAAAATTTAAAAAATAGAAATGGTATATGATCCAATAATTCTACTACTAGGTATTTACCCAAAGAAAGGGAAAATGCTAATTTGAAAAGATACCTGTGCCCTTATGTTTATTGCAGCATAATTTACAATAGGTAAGACATAGAAGTAACATAGTATCCATTGATAGATGAATGGATAAGAAAGATGTGAGATAACTACACACACACACAGGAGTGTTACAAAGCCATAAAAAGGGGTGAGATTGTGCCATTTGCAACAACATGGCTAGACCTAAAGGGTATTCTGCTAAGTAAAATGAGACAGAGAAAAACAAATACCATATGATTTCAATCATATGTGGAATTTAAAAAAACAAATGAATAAGCAAAATGAAAAGCAGAATCAGAACTATAAATACAGAAGATAAACTGATGATTGCCAGGGGGAGGGAGAGAGGTTAGGCAGAATGGGTGGAGTGGGAGGTATAGGTTTCTAGTTATGGAATGGATAAGTCACGAGAATAAAAGGTACAAAATAGGGAGTATAGTCAATGATATTTTAATAGTGTTAGCTGATGACAGACTAGTAGCTACACTTATGGTGAGCGCAGCATAACATATAGAAAAGTTGAATCCTTATGTTGTAAACCTGAAACTGATTTAACATTGTGTGTCAACTATACTCAAATAAAAACATTACAAAGCTCTAAATGAATAGCAAAACATCCCATGATCATGGATTGGAAGACTTAATGTTAAGATGGCAATGCTCCCCAAATTGATCCACAGATTCAGGACAATCCCTATCAGAATCCCAGCTGACTTCTTTGTAGAAATTGACAAGTTGCTTTTAAAATTCACATGGAAATGCAAAGGATTCAGAATAGCCAAAACAAATCTGAAAAGGAAAACAAAATAGGAGGACTCCCACCTCCTGATCTCAAAGTGTGGTCTTCAGACCAGCAGCATCAGTGACACAAGAGAACATGTTAGAAACATAAATTCTCAGGCTTGCCCCAGACCTGTGACAGGTGATTCTGATACAGGTTCAAGTTTGAGAATCACCATTGGCCTAGACTACAAACTAGATTAACTTTACAAGATGAACTGAATTTGCTTTTTCAACTTCCCCATTCTCTGGATCCCTCTTTATTTTGTACTACACAGAAGACCAAAAAAAGATAAAGCCATATTGTTGGAGAAGGATATATGAAGCCCTGTTTCCTAATTAGAATGGACTTTCTTTCCACCTTAGTCTTGGAATTTCTTTTTTGACCAGTCATTTCTAATAGAATCCATGGCTGGTCTAACTTGATTTGCACTTGATACTTATTTCTCTAATGGCTACTGGTAAAAGCTTCGGCACACAAAACAGAGCATTTGTTGGAATACAACATGAATAAGCATTTTGAACAGAGATTTAGTTTCATTACAGTCACTGGCATAGTGTGTTTTACAGCTCTGATTTCAGTTCCAGTTGTGAAGACTCAGGGAAGGCAAACAGATTTCAGAAAATAAAGAAAGAAAATAAAAGGCAGGGAGAGGGGGAAAGACATACTCTCCACCTGGCAGATCAAGGCCAGAGAGCTAAATTTGCCAGGCAGTTTTATAGCAAGGGGAGAAGGAAAATGCAGCACTGGAGCATAATTAAGCTGTGGAGCCCTCACCAGGGAAGGAGGGGGCTGGGCCACAGCAGGGCTGGCTGAGGGCCCAGACAGGAGAGACCAGGGACCAGAGGGAGCTCTGCGGGAGAATCCCAGAGGCCCGGTCAGGGCCAGGGGCTCAGGTCTAAGGGCCAGAGATGATTACCAAAGGACTTCCCTTGCCAGCCAGAGTGATGGTTCCCATAAAAGGCTCACAGAGAGAGGAGTCAACACTCTCCCTGCGTACCTGCCAGTGTGAGAAAGGTGACAGGAACAGAGTGTGAAATGAACCCCTGCCTCCCTCCCATTGCCCTCAGGCCTCCCCTGGACCCCACCGGGCTTCATGCAGCTTGGTCCCTTTCCCCAGCTAGTGGGACAAGACTGCTTCCCTCCAGCCCATGCCAGGCATAAGGCCTCCCTACAGAAAGCCACTCTCCCTTTTGGGCTTTGTTGGCTCTCTCCTTCTTTCTCTTCCTGGGGTCTTACCAGGAGCCTGAGTGGACTGGACCCCCCCTAGGGCTGGCACCTTGGTCAGCAGAGAGCACGTGTGCTGGGTGATTTCTGTTTTCCCATCCTGATGGATGTGGGTCGCCCACCTCCTGGCTCCTACCTGGCAAGCATCCCAAAGCATTTCAGGGGGAAGGAGAGGGAAGCTGTAGCCACCTGGGGGGATGGGATGGGGGCACCTCTGGTGGGGCTGGGGGTGCACCCCAGATGAGGCAGGAGTGTGCTGTTAGCTCACCCAAAGCTGACTCCCCCCAGGGGTGCTCTTGATGCTAGCTGGCCACAGTGCCAATCTTCAGCTGTGAGTCAAGCTGATGCACTCCCCTGGTATGCTGGGTTCAGAGGGAAGAACGACTAACTTATAGGCACAGAACTAGCTGAGTAGCTTGTCAGCTCCCCCAGCTGGGGCTGGTCTCAGATGAAGGGAGTGGGGGGAGGAGGGCCACTTACTTATATGGAAAGATCTGAGGGTGCTTCAAAAATAGGCCAAAATGCTAAATTCTCACCATTGGAGTCCATCCTTTGGATGAAGGCATGAAAAAGTTCTCTTAACATGTGCTGTTATCTGGGAGGAGTTATCATCATTTCCCAAATTTCTCAGCAAGTATTGGTAAATTAGGTTAGAGAGTGGATTCTGCCCTCACCACCACCACCACCCCCTACACCCAGAATAAAACTTTGAAAATTCTTCCTCTGCATGAACACATTGTTGAGATAAGAGAAAGACTGGGTACAGAAGAGCAGGTGTGGCCTAGAAAAGGTAACTATGCAAGGGGGAGAAGAATCAGAAAGTTCCCAGGGATGGATGTAAGGAGTACAATATCCCAAGGTGGGGGATGTGGATAGGGGAGCTGGCAGGCAGGTTGTCAGAGGCAAGCCTTTCTCCAGTGGGGAGTAGAAGCCCAGATCAGTTCTCAAAAGGCCTGAATTCTAGCGTGGCTTGCTCTACTTAAGCCTTCTGTGAATTGGGGCAACTTAACTGTTCTGGGCCTCAGTTTCTACATCTGCCAGAAGGGAACAGTGATCTCTATCCTACCTGTTTCAAAGGTTGCTGTAAGGCTTACATGAACAACAGCAACAAAAAAGGAATAGCAAAACTTAATGTAAGCTGCATAATGCAGTATGAATGAAAAGGTTAGGATTTTTCTCTCATTGAGAGTGAGTTTAGGAAAATGAGCAATTTCAGATGGTAGAGTTTAAGACTAACTGTGAATTTCTTGCCTGGTTTTTGTAGGGATGCACCACATCTTAGTTTCCAGCATTCTCCAGCTTTACCTCCTGAGAGTCTCTCTTTTCTTTAGCCAGGCCCCAGCACTCTTTCCAGGTCCTGTGGGCATTGTGAGATGCTCTTAGGGGAGGGCTCAGACTCATTCTTTGCAGGAACTCAGAAACCCACTCCCTCTGTCCCTTCTGCCACCATCCTCTTGTTTTCATTTAGTATATGCCCTCATCCACGGTCTTAGCCTAACTTTTCAAAGGATTTTTTGGAAATCAAGAGGCTAACTCCTTTAGGTTACTAAGCCACACAACTTCAGGGGGACACTTTTTTTAAAAAAAATCATAGATGACATGGGCATGACATTCCCTGGATCCGTGTAACACGCTTACCCTGCTTGCAAGATTTAGTCACCCCCCTGCCTCTGTCTGTCCCCCTCTTTAACCTACTAACTTTTACTTTTTTGGGACTGAGCTCTTCATCTTTTTCCTCTGAGATGACTGCCCCAGCTCCCCAAAACTTGGTGAGATGCCCCTTCTCTGCCCATATAGCTCCCTGTGCCTGCCTCTGCTAGAGTGCTGATCATTGTACTGAATTATCTGGTTACAACTCTTTCTCCCCGACTAGACTGTATGCTCCTTAAGGGCAAGAACTGTGTCTCTCTCTGTCTCTATTCTCACCTTCTTCCCCTGGGCCTGGTTAATAGGCATTGAGTAAATAGTTGCCAAATGAACTAGCACTCTGGGATGTTGAGAATTGTACAGCTGGAGAACTTTGGGAGTATAGCTATGACTTCCCTGCCTCATCCCCAAAGGACACTGTGCTTATTTAATTACTTGTGTGGGTGGGGTTTCAAACAGATGTTATAACAGCTCACTTAGCAAAGGACAGCAATTAGGGTTTTCTTTTATTAACGAAATAGACAGCACCCAAGTGGAATATTAAAAGCCAGATGGCACAACTTTCATTTTGTGTGTTTCTGGAAGGGAAGCACTAAAGTGCCAGCATTGTCCTGTTTAATCTTAAGTCCAGTCTCAAAGGATATTCCCTACCTACTTCTTGGTTGAGGCAAATGCATTGAGTCACACAAGCTTTAGCTCCCAGGGTATGTGAACAAAGACTTATATGCCTCAATGCATTTGCCTGCACTCCACATCCATTTCCCTGCTACCCTAGTTGAGAGAAAGCCAAAGGTGTAATAAAAGATGGGGTCTGTTTTATTTTTTTAATTTTTAATTTTTTTTATTTATTTATGATAGGCACACAGTGAGAGAGAGAGAGAGAGAGGCAGAGACACAGGCAGAAGGAGAAGCAGGCTCCATGCACCGGGAGCCCGACGTGGGATTCGATCCCGGGTCTCCAGGATCGTGCCCTGGGCCAAAGGCAGGCGCCAAACCGCTGCGCCACCCAGGGATCCTGGGGTCTGTTTTAGACTGAATTGTATCCCTTCCAAATTCGTATTTTGAAGCCTTAACCCCCAATACCTCAGAATGTGACTGTATATACAGATAGGACCTTTGAAGAGGTAATTAGGTTAAAAGGAGGCCTTAGGGTGGACCCTAATCCAATCTAACTGATGTTCTTATAAGAGGAAATCTGGGATACACAAATGAGACACCAAGGGCATGCATGCACAGAGAGACCACCACCACGTGAAAGAGGCAACAAGAGGGCAGTCATCTATAAGCTAAGGAGGCCTCAGAGGACTCCAATCCTGCTGGTACCATCATCTTGGCTTTCTAACCTCTAGAACAGTGAGGAAATAAATTTCTGTTGCTCAAGCCAGCCAATCTGTGGTATTTTGGCATGGCGGTCTTAGCAAACTAAGATGAGGTCTGATCATCAGCAAAACTTGGGTTTCAGTTCAGCTTTGGGATGCTGAGGTAACCTCATATCCACCCCTGAGCCTGAATCATCTGGGTCTCTGACATGGAATTTGACCAGAGTTGTGCTCCTCCCCCAAACTTGGTCCTGAACCCAATGCCCATTTTTTCATAGTTAAATTCATTGTATTTTTCCTCATTCATTCATTCATTCATTCAACAGTTGCTGAAGTGCTAAAAGTGATATAGCACCTTGCTCTCAAGGAACGTAATGTCTTATAAAGGATATCTATCTACCCTGTTAGAGATGAACTAAGTATGAGGCATCACTTCCAGCTGGAATGATTGGATTGGTCAGTGAAGGAGGAGCATTAGTCTGTAAGAAAAAGGATCAGAGAGTTGCAATGCAATATGGCATGGCAGTTAAGAGCTTAGATGCCAGGCAGCCCAGATGGCTCAGCGGTTTAGCGCCACCTTCAGCCCAGGGCGTGATCCTGGAGACCCGGGATCCAGTCCCACATCAGGCTCCCTGCATGGAGCCTGCTCCTCCCTCTGCCTGTGTCTCTGCCTCTCTCTCTCTCTCTCCGTGTGTGTGTCAAAAATGAATAAAATCTTTTTTTTAAAAGAGCTTAGATGCTGAAGCCACTCTGGCCTGGGTGTCACAGTTAAGAGGATAGACTCAAGGGTAGACCATTTAAGCTCAAATCTGGAACTTACTAGCTATATGAACTTGGCACGTTACTAAACCTCTCTGTTCTTCAGTTCCCCCATCTGTAAGATGGGGCTATACAATGCCTATCTCATGGTTATATTAAGATAAGATAAATGCCCACATGAAAAACTCTTCAAATAGTGCATGGCACATAGTAATCACCACACTTATTTTACCATTATAGAACTTAGGGACAGAAGATCTGGCTTTCAGGCTGTCACTGGGTCGGTATTCTGGGGCTAGTATGTTCTGCCCCAGTGGGCTACCTTTCTACCTATCAAGGTACTTGGGATGATCAAGTGAGAATATCAACATTTAAGGGCATGGCAAACTGCTATTATTGAGTTGAGCTTTGAAGGACAGTAAAGTTTTAATATGGAAGTTACCATATCCTGAGCACTTAAGTATATACCAGGAGCCAGTATATGTATATATGGGAAACAGAGAGTTCAGATATTCCCTTTACTAGCCTCATGGATCTGAGAATAAGCTGATTTTCCTGCCCAGATCTCTGAATCTTGTATAATTATCTAAAAGACAGAGTTGGGGTAGGCCAGGAGTCCGAGGGTAGGGTCAGTGGTGTAGTAGTATCAACAAGTGGCATTTTAGCTAGACTGGTTCTGAGATGTGAGATAGTTGAGGGTTACCCTGCCCAGCCTTCCTGGTCCCTAATTATTTTCTGAACTAGACTGTTTAATCTTTCAGTTGATTCTTTGAGCAAACTGCTACCCTTTCAATAAATTCCTCTGAATACAACTAGAGTCATTTTTTATTGTTTGTAATAGGGAGCACTGAATAATACTTATAAAATATTTCTCTCATAGACCTGAATGGTATTGTTTTCATCCAAATTTACTGATAGAGAAGAAACTGAACCTAGGGTAAGGGGTAAATATAACTTTCCCAGTATCACACTGATAGTAAATGATAGTAAAGTCCACTTTGAGTGTGGACTTATCAGTACTTTGTGATCACATTGTGATGCCCTAGGAGGAGAGATTGGTGAAAAGCATTCCAGGTGGAAGAAATCCCCCACTCAAGTCTATATATATGACAGCATAAGGGCAGTGGGGGTGGGGTGGTGGTGGGAGATGTTCAGAGAATTGAGAGTTTCTAGATTGATAGAAATAAAAGGTTGATGAGCCTAGCTAACTCAGTAGGCAGAGCATGTGACTCTTGGTCTCCAGGTTGTGAGTCCAAGCTCTAAGTTGAACATGCAGATGACTTAAAAAATAAAATAGAAATTTTTAAAACAGTTCATGTTGGAGATAATGAGAAATGAAGTTGGAGAGAGAGCATAGGATGAGCAGTGTGGATTTCATTTGTTGGACGTCAGGAGTCAATGTAGACCTTTGGCTTAAGGGGGCAACTCTGTTATACGTCAGTTGGAGTGTGAGGTGATAGGACCTTAACTGGGTAAGGGCAAAGAGAAATTTTGTAGAAATATTAGTCAAGTCTTGACTAATGAATGATTAAGTAGTGAAGAAGAGCCTGGTCACTGAGAGGCTATTGACATCCTTGACAGAAATGAGGAAGTCGGCCTAGGAGTGGTTTAGGGGCTACAAGAGGATGGAGGAGCTGTGTATTCAGGGGGAAGGGCTTGTTGTCTGCTTCTACTAAGATTGTCCTTCCTTGAATCAAGGCCACACTGTCATAATTTCTAGCTTTCTTATCTCAAAGCCCTTGCCATTTGTCTCTTCTCTGTGTGGTTTAAAAGCTAAGACCCCTAGGATTGGTTGATAGGACTCTGGCTTCATTTGGGGAACTTCACCATTACCCACAGATGTGTGAATCAATGGCTTTTTTGAAAAGTGGAATCCTAGCCAGTTGGAAGCAGTCACCTCTCTGGACCCCCTAAGGCCTGGATATGGTTATTAATAACTGATGGCTGCTCCATCTCTAGTTCCAACATCCCAGCAGGACCTCATTCTCTTATAGTCTGTTGCTCTTTTGCTACAGCTGTCAGCAGTGACTCAGCTGACAATCCTTAAGCCTGCATTTCCAACAATCTCCAGGGCTTCTTGTGCCCAGCCCTTGACATAGTTGTGCCAGCTTCTGTGATTCTAGGAGAAGGAAAAAGGGGATGAGCCATGTTCCAGCCCTTTGGCTAGTTTCTCTCAATTAGTCAAAGTGAAGTTGGTTTCAACCCAATTTAGTGACTTGCCCTCTCTCTCTTATTCTCAAGTGCTCTCTTTCTCTATCTCTCTCTCCCCTCCCACCCTTCCATTGTCCTTCCTTCTTCCTCTCCTCCTTTCCCTCTGCTTGTCTCACTGGCCTACCTATTACTGCCTCAGCTTCCTTTTGCCCTCCTTCTTTCAAACATTCAACACAATTTAGATCCCTACTATGTGCCCAGACCTATGCAAGTTGTTGGAAATATATGAAACAATGCAGGCTCTGCCCTCTAAAGAACAATGTGGGGAAGATATGCAATGATAGAAATAAGACTATGATATAATGAGAACATAGAGGACTGCCTTATTTAGATTGGAAATGGGAGAGAAGACAAGGAAAGTTTCCTGGGGGAAGTTATACCTGAATAGAATCTGAATTATCCTAGCATAACCTGTGTAAAGGAAAGAATGGGAGGACAATATTCCAAACAGAGGGGGTCAATAGAAACAAAGGCATAGAGGTAAAAAAACAGCATGCTGTGTGGAGGGAATAAGCAATGTGGTAATGCTGGGATATAAAAGCAAAAGGCAAGCCATGGCAGCAGATGAGCTAGACCAGAAATAAAAGCAGAACCTTGTATGTTAAGAGCTTAGTCTTTATCCAAAAGACAATAGATAGTTATTGAAAGAGCTAAAAAAAGGGAAAAGGATGGTTATGCATGTTTTTAGAAATCTAGACCACTCTATCAGCAGTGTCAGGGTTGGATTACAGAGGGATAAGACCAGAAAAGGGGAACTCAGTTGGGAAGCTGTCACCACCATCTAACTGGAGCAGTGAGTCTGGAAGGGAGAGGACAGAATTAAGAAAAAAATAGGGGGTAAAATTGGCAGGGCTTTGTAAGTGATTGGAGATGGTTGATATGTGTGAAGGAGACATCCAGGTGGATACTCAGACTGCTAGCTTGGGTAGCAATGTAGATAGTAATAATAATAGCAGTAATAAAGCTAGTAATAAGAATGGTGGTGCCATCAAGTACAATAGAGAATTCAGGAGGCAAGGGAATGCTGGTTTATAAGAAAATGGAGAAACCCCCTCTTGGACATGTTGGGTGTAAGGTGCCTTATGGAGCATACAAGAGATGACATCTAACAGGCATTTTCAAATTTAAATGTTAAATTCAGCAAAAAAAAAAAAAAAAAAAAAAAAAAAAAAATAAATGTTAAATTTAAACAGTTTAAAGTCCTAGGGACAGTCTGTGTTAGAAATTTAGATTTGAGAATATACTAGGGATATTAGTCATGGTCTGCCAGTGGAACTGAGTAGGCCCCTCACCTAAGTGCAGGCAATCTGTGAACTGACAAGACTTATGACCAATGGCCCGGTGAATAAGATAAACTGGGCTCATTAGAATCCTTCTCTCAGGATTTTGAACTAAGAACTACAGAGATTCCAGGCCAGTTAATGCTGGGAGTTGAAGCTGGAAGATTGTGGAAAATTGGGACACCATACGCTGAGGCCATTTGAAGCTGAAGTATGGGATAGAGAAACCATGTGTAAGCAGAGGATGTTGGGCAGTAGAAAGAGAAGAACAGAGTAGATGCTGGAGAAAAAGGATACAGAGAGACAAAGACAGTGAGCATGTGACCCAAGAAAAAGATGCAGAGACTTGTCCATTCTTGAAGGTGCTTCATTACCTGATCGAGTTCCCATCTCAGTCAATGTGTGGCCTCAAATCAACACGCAGCCATCTGAGGATAATGTGAGTGAGGGTTTTCATTCCAACCAAAAGAGGAGTTACCAGCACAAGGGCAAGTGAGATCATGTAGGGAGAAATTCACACATGATAAAAGCAGTGGGTTAAAGACAGCATTGGGGAATACCAACTGTGAGGAAGCAAGTGGAGGAAGAGGAGCTCATACACAGAAACATGCACACAGGGTAAAACAAGGAGAACAAGAAGCCGTGGAAGCCAAAAGAGCTTTCTGTTTTTCTTTAAAGAGGCAATGATCAGAAATGTCAAAAACTGCAGAGAGATTTGGTAAGGATTAAGCACTGCCCATTGGGTTGGAAATTAATAGGTAACCGATGATTTTGGTGAGAATATTTCGTAGAGTGGTAGGAGAGAGACAGAAGCCAGACTTCAGTTGGTTGAGAAGTGGGTTGAAATTAAGACTGTGGAGGTGGGAAATGTAGAATTACTCTTCTGAGAAAATTAGATGAGAAGGAGAGGAAAAGAGACTGAACAGGAGCTAGAGGGGACTGAGGGCCATTAAGAGGTTTAGATTTGTCTTCATTTTGTTTTGTCCTGTTTTGTTTTTGAAAGAGGCTCGAATCATTAGGCTGTGAGGAAGAACCCAATTGAGAGAGAAAAAAAGAGGAAAAGGGGGGGGGAAGAATCATCTAATAGAGAAAGGTCCTAGAAGAAAGCAGGAGGGGTAGGTCCAAGGCCCCACTAAAGATGTTGGCTCTAAACAGGAAGAAGGGGACCTCACCTCCTGAAACTGAAGGATAAGAAAGAAGAGATGGGTGTGGATAGAGATGAGATTGTAGGTGGTCATGTGGGGTGGGGGAGTGGAAGTTGGAGAGATCTATCCTGAGGACCTCGATTTTCTCAACAAGGTAAGAAGCAAAGCTCTCTGCCAAGAGTGAGTCAAGCATAGTGGAGTAAAGTGCTTGAGGATGGTAGTGAAAAGTCTGGAAAAGCCTTTGAGAGGAGTGTGAAAGGAACTGAACCAAGGACAGGGGAGAAAACTGACAAGTGAGGCTGAGAAGACTGGAAATTGTAGGAGCAAATACTGTTGTGCTGTTCTCCAGTTGGCATTTCATTGGGTGGGGGTGGTAGAAGGATAGGGGTGCCAGCAAAGGGAAGGTGAAACAGAGGAAGAGATTTGCATTCTTAGCCACAGCATCCTGCATGTTAAGGAAGGAAGGGAGATCAAGAAGGATCTAACAGACTGGGAGAATGGAGGAAACATGAAGCTAAAGGGCTCTGTGAGGTGGAAGAGCATGTGTTAGAAGGCTGGGGTGTGAACCAGCCTGGCATGTTCCAGGAACTGTTTGTCATCCTGTTGGCTGGATCATGGGACAATGGTGAAGACCCAGAGAGAGAGGAGGCCAAAGAGGTAAGCAAGGCTCAGCACAGGAGGCCTCATGTGTCACTATTTTAGTTGGATATTACAGAAGAGGCAGAAGCAAGGCAAGCTTACAGAGGTGGTTTTACAAAGTGAATTATGGAGGGAAAACTAGATCTTTAGAGTCCTGCTGAGTCTTTCCCTGAATTCTTGTACTCTCTTCTGATGATTTCTAAGGTTACCTTCGGATTCTAAAATCTGTAATGCAAATCATCCCCTCCTTCTCCCTCTATAATACTTTCCAGGTGGCAGGAAAGTTAATTCTTAACCCAAGGAGGGCCAGTCTGTTGAAAGAGCCCTGAGTTTGGAGTCTGGAATCCTGGATCCCAGTCCCAGCTCTACCTCCAACCAGGTTTGTATTCATCCCCATCTTTCTGAGCTTCTTTTTCATTATCTATAATGACAGAGGAATATTACCTGTTTTGCCTATTTCCTAAATTGTCATGAGGGTGAGATGAAGTGGTTGATATCAAAGTGCTCTGCGAAGTTCAAAGTATATGGTGAACAGAGTGGTGGTCCTTAGTAGGGTCTGGCCAGGTGCATTTTGTGTCCTTCCTTTACAGACCTTTGATGGCAGGGCCTGCCTCCTGCTTCCTTCCCTCATTCCCAGTCCCTACATGCCTGCCAGATCCCCCAGAGGTCAGGCCAATGCTTGTGGGAACTGACGAAACAGTCTCAGCAGCCCTGTCATGGATGATGAGCTGAGAAATCAAAGGCTCTATCTTTGCAGGGAAAGGGTTTTCTTTGCTTTCTTCCTGCTCTCCAATAAATCTGTCTGACTGCCATTCCATGACGAGGCTGATTGGCCTTGCCCTTGGGACATGCCAGCTCAGCATGGGAGAGGGAGATGCTGCAAGATTTGATGCCTCCCTTTTCGATACATGTTTAATTCATTGTTGCAAAGACTTGGATAAGTAAAACACTAAGCTCCCTCTGACTGGGCTTCCTGGAGAGAGGGATTCCAACAGCTTTTAAAGGAAATGTCAAACTGTTAAGAGTTCAGGCTTCAAGCAGCTTAATGCTTTATAATGTTTTGGAGTGAATGTCTCGTGTATTTTTAATGCCTGGGTTATTTAGAATTGAAAATAACTGATCAGTTAGTCAATCTGATTAACAAGAGACAACCACAGTCAACTCCAGAGAAAGATGAATCCATTTTATTCATTGCTTCATAGATTCTTTTCCCATCAAACCTTTTAGCCAAGTTACTAATCAACCACTCAATATGAATTAGGGACCAACAGTATGCCCAGCTCTGTGCGGGGTACTGTGAAGGTAATACCAAAAAAAGCAAACAAAAATATATATTGCATACTATTATGGGCTGAATTATGGCCTTCCCCATTCATATGGGGAACCCCTAACCCCTACTGCCTCAAAATGCAACTAATAAGGCCTTTAAAGGGTTAGTTAGGTTAAAATGGGATCATTAAGGTAGGTACTATTCTATATGACTGGTGTATAAGAAGAGATTAGGACACAGAGACACCAAACACATGCATATACAGAGATATGGCCCTGTGAACACATAGCCAGAAGATGTCTGCTGCAAATCAAGGAGAGAAGCCCATCACAGAAACCAAGGAGATCTGGGATCTCCTCTCTCTGTAGTTTCTCTTCCTCTTCTCCTCTTCCACAGACTCCTGAATCCTTTTCTAGCCTGCTTCTCAGAACCAGGCTCCTGGCTCTACAGTATCTCACAAAGATCCTTTAGGTTCTATGGGTTACCTATGAACCTATGGGTTAAGGAGATCCCATGTCAGGAGTTCTCAGACTTCAGAATCATCAGGGGGTATCAAGTGAAAATGCAGATTCAAGGACCTCACCACTAATAATTCAGGTTTGAACCCTAGGGGGTTCAGTCACTTAAGCATCCGAATCTTGATTTCAGCTCAAGTCATGATCTCAGGGTTGAAAGATCAAGCCCCATGTTGGACTCCATGCTGGGCATAGAGCTGTGGGACCCAGGAAATTTAACAAAAATCCCCTACCCCTGGACAAGCAGCTCAGGACTAACTCCATTTTGTGCTGCACCTGCCACCTCCTATATGACCCCCACATGACCTGCTTATTGCTTAAGGCGCTGCCCCACCCTAGTCAAGCCGCTGGGCACACCCTTACTGGAAATCGGCTCATAACAATGTAACCCCGCCTTGTGCCCACCAAAACTGCGCGCCAATTCTGACCAAAGTCATAGGCCAGTTCAAATGGATACCATAGGGTAAAATGTTATTCAATTGGCCACCTGCTTGTGGACCGACATGACTGTGCAACTTTCCCCATATGTTACAATCCCACTGGCCACTGGCCCCTATAAAGCTGCTACACCTCTTAGCCTCGAGGTCCAAGTCCCTGCTCCGCTGTGTCGGGTGCACTTGGACCCAAGCTCGAGCTTGTAAATAAACCCTCGTGTGTTTGCATCCGTGTCGGTGTGGGCTCCTTGGTGGTTTCTCGGATTCGCAATCTTGAGCACAACAGAGCCTGCTTGGGATTCTCTTTCTCCTTCTGCCTCTCCTCTAGCTCCCCCTTTTAAAAAAAAGAAAAATATTCAGGTATGGTGGTTTGAACAAGGCCTAGAAATCTACACTTAAAATTTGTCAGTGTGAGATATGCATACAAAAGAGTATACATGATATATATGTATAATTTAAAGAATCATAATGAAATGAATAACCATGTATTAACCACTGAGCTTTAAAAATAATACATTTCTCTGCGTACCCTCCCCAAATACATTCCTCTCTTCCTACAAGAGGCAAACACTTTACTGAATTTTGTTAATCATTTCTTTGTCTCTCTTATTATTTTCCACATGTGATTATTTTTTTAAAAAGATTTATTTATTTATTCATTCAGAGAGAGTGAGAGAGAGGCAGAGACACAGGCAGAGGGAGAAGCAGGCTCCATGCAGGGAGCCCGATGTGGGACTCAATCCTGGGTCTCCAGGATCACACCCCAGGCTGCAGGCAGCGCTAAACCGCTGTGCCACCGGGGCTGACCTCCACATGTGATTATATCTTTGAACAGGAAATACCGGTTTAGCTTGCTTATTTGGGGATTTTATATAATAGCATCATACTGTTTGCATTTTGGAGCAACTTGCTTCTATCATTGAACATTGTTTTTGGGATTCATTCATGTTGATGCATTTAGCTGTGGTTTAGTCATTTTAACTGTTATGCAGTATTGCATTGTGTGAATACACCACAATTATCAGTTCTCCTGTTCATAGCCATTTGGGTTGCTTCCAGTTTTTATTTATTTTATGTTTTGCTATTTTAAATAACATGGCCATAAACATTTTTATATATGTCTCTTGGCTCATAGAAATCTTCATTTTCTTTTTTTTTATTTTTATTTTTTTTTATTGGTGTTCAATTTACTAACATACAGAATAACACCCAGTGCCCGTCACCCATTCACTCCCACCCCCCGCCCTCCTCCCCTTCTACCACCCCTAGTTCGTTTCCCAGAGTTAGCAGTCTTTACGTTCTGTCTCCCTTTCTGATATTTCCCACACATTTCTTCTCCCTTCCTTTATATTCCCTTTCACTATTATTTATATTCCCCAAATGAATGAGAACATATAATGTTTGTCCTTCTCCAACTGACTTACTTCACTCAGCATAATACCCTCCAGTTCCATCCACGTTGAAGCAAATGGTGGGTATTTGTCATTTCTAATAGCTGAGTAATATTCCATTGTATACATAAACCACATCTTCTTTATCCATTCATCTTTCGTTGGACACCGAGGCTCCTTCCACAGTTTGGCTATCGTGGCCATTGCTGCTATAAACATCGGGGTGCAGGTGTCCCGGCGTTTCATTGCTTTTGTATCTTTGGGGTAAATCCCCAACAGTGCAATTGCTGGGTCGTAGGGCAGGTATATTTTTAACTGTTTGAGGAACCTCCACACAGTTTTCCAGAGTGGCTGCACCAGTTCACATTCCCACCAACAGTGTAAGAGGGTTCCCTTTTCTCCGCATCCTCTCCAACATTTGTTGTTTCCTGTCTTGTTAATTTTCCCCATTCTCACTGGTGTGAGGTGGTATCTCATTGTGGTTTTGATTTGTATTTCCCTGATGGCAAGTGATGCAGAGCATTTTCTCATATGCATGTTGGCCATGTCTATGTCTTCCTCTGTGAGATTTCTGTTCATGTCTTTTGCCCATTTCATGATTGGATTGTTTGTTTCTTTGCTGTTGAGTTTAATAAGTTCTTTATAGATCTTGGAAACTAGCCCTTTATCTGATATGTCATTTGCAAATATCTTCTCCCATTCTGTAGGTTGTCTTTGAGTTTTGTTGACTGTATCCTTTGCTGTGCAAAAGCTTCTTATCTTGATGAAGTCCCAATAGTTCATTTTTGCTTTTGTTTCTTTTGCCTTCGTGGATGTATCTTGCAAGAAGTTACTATGGCCGAGTTCAAAAAGGGTGTTGCCTGTGTTCTTCTCTAGGATTTTGATGGAATCTTGTCTCACATTTAGATCTTTCATCCATTTTGAGTTTATCTTTGTGTATGGTGAAAGAGAGTGGTCTAGTTTCATTCTTCTGCATGTGGATGTCCAATTTTCCCAGCACCATTTATTGAAGAGACTGTTTTTCTTCCAATGGATAGTCTTTCCTCCTTTATCGAATATTAGTTGCCCATAAAGTTCAGGGTCCACTTCTGGATTCTCTATTCTGTTCCACTGATCTATGTGTCTGTTTTTGTGCCAGTACCACACTGTCTTGATGACCACAGCTTTGTAGTACAACCTGAAATCTGGCATTGTGATGCCCCCAGATATGGTTTTCTTTTTTAAAATTCCCCTGGCTATTCGGGGTCTTTTCTGATTCCACACAAATCTTAAAATAATTTGTTCTAACTCTCTGAAGAAAGTCCATGGTATTTTGATAGGGATTGCATTAAACGTGTATATTGCCCTGGGTAACATTGACATTTTCACAATATTAATTCTGCCAATCCATGAGCATGGAATATTTTTCCATCTCTTTGTGTCTTCCTCAATTTCTTTCAGAAGTGTTCTATAGTTTTGAGGGTATAGATCCTTTACATCTTTGGTGAGGTTTATTCCTAGGTATCTTATGCTTTTGGGTGCAATTGTAAATGGGATTGACTCCTTAATTTCTCTTTCTTCAGTCTCATTGTTAGTGTATAGAAATGCCACTGACTTCTGGGCATTGATTTTGTATCCTGCCACGCTACCAAATTGCTGTATGAGTTCTAGCAATCTTGGGGTGGAGACTTTTGGGTTTTCTATGTAGAGTATCATGTCATCGGCGAAGAGGGAGAGTTTGACTTCTTCTTTGCCAATTTGAATGCCTTTAATGTCTTTTTGTTGTCTGATTGCTGAGGCTAGGACTTCCAGTACTATGTTGAACAGCAGTGGTGAGAGTGGACATCCCTGTCTTGTTCCTGATCTTAGGGGAAAGGCTCCTAGTGCTTCCCCATTGAGAATGATATTTGCTATGGGCTTTTCATAGATGGCTTTTAAGATGTCGAGGAATGTTCCCTCTATCCCTACACTCTGAAGAGTTTTGATCAGGAATGGATGCTGTATTTTGTCAAATGCTTTCTCTGCATCCAATGAGAGGATCATATGGTTCTTGGTTTTTCTCTTGCTGATATGATGAATCACATTGATTGTTTTACGGGTGTTGAACCAGCCTTGTGTCCCAGGGATAAATCCTACTTGGTCATGGTGAATAATTTTCTTAATGTACTGTTGGATCCTATTGGCCAGTATCTTGTTGAGAATTTTTGCATCCATGTTCATCAGGGATATTGGTCTGTAATTCTCCTTTTTGGTGGGGTCTTTGTCTGGCTTTGGAATTAAGGTGATGCTGGCTTCATAGAACGAATTTGGAAGTACTCCATCTCTTTCTATCTTTCCAAACAGCTTTAGGAGAATAGGTATGGTTTCTTCTTTAAACGTTTGATAAAATTCCCCTGGGAAGCCATCTGGCCCTGGACTCTTGTGTCTTGGGAGGTTTTTGATGACTGCTTCAATTTCCTCCCTGGTTATTGGCCTGTTCAGGTTTTCTATTTCTTCCTGTTCCAGTTTTGGTAGTTTTTGGCTTTCCAGGAATGCGTCCATTTCTTCTAGATTGCCTAATTTATTGGCGTATAGCTGTTCATAATATGTTTTTAAAATCGTTTGTATTTCCTTGGTGTTGGTAGTGATCTCTCCTTTCTCATTCATGATTTTATTAATTTGAGTCTTCTCTCTCTTCTTTTTAATAAGGCTGGCTAATGGTTTATCTATCTTATTAGTTCTTTCAAAGAACCAACCCCTGGTTCTGTTGATCTGTTCCACAGTTCTTCTGGTCTCGATTTCGTTGAGTTCTGCTCGAATCTTTATTAACTCCCTTCTTCTCTTGGGTGTAGGATCTATTTGCTGTTTTTTCTCTAGCTCCTTTATGTGTAAGGTTAGCTTTTGTATTTGAGTTCTTTCCAGTTATTGAATGGATGCTTGTATTGCGATGTATTTCCCCCTTAGGACTGCTTTTGCTGCATCCCAAAGATTTTGAACGGTTGTATCTTCATTCTCATTAGTTTCCATGAATCTTTTTAATTCTTCCTTAATTTCCTGGTTGACCCTTTTATCTTTTAGCAGGATGGTCCTTAACCTCCACGTGTTTGAGGTCCTTCCAAACTTCTTGTTGTGATTTAGTTCTAATTTCAAGGCATTATGGTCCGAGAATATGCAGGGGACAATCCCAATCTTTTGGTATCGGTTCAGACCCGATTTGTGACCCAATATGTGGTCTATTCTGGAGAAAGTTCCATGTGCGCTTGAGAAGAATGTGTATTCAGTTGAGTTTGGATGTAAAGTTCTGTAGATATCTGTGAAATCCATCTGGTCCAGTGTATCATTTAAAGCTCTCGTTTCTTTGGAGATGTTTTGCTTAGAAGACCTATCGAGTATAGAAAGAGCTAGATTGAAGTCACCAAGTATAAGTGTATTATTATCTAAGTATTTCTTCACTTTGGTTAATAATTGATTTATATATTTGGCAGCTCCCACATTCGGAGCATATATATTGAGGATTGTTAAGTCCTCTTGTTGAATAGATCCTTTAAGTATGATATAGTGTCCCTCTTCATCTCTCACTACAGTCTTTGGGGTAAATTTTAGTTTATCTGATATAAGGATGGCTACCCCTGCTTTCTTTTGAGGACCATTCGAATGGTAAATGGTTCTCCAACCTTTTATTTTCAGGCTGTAGGTGTCCTTCTGTCTAAAATGAGTCTCTTGTAGACAGCAAATAGATGGGTCCTGCTTTTTTATCCAGTCTGAAACCCTGTGCCTTTTGATGGGGTCATTAAGCCCGTTCACATTCAGAGTTACTATTGAGAGATATGAGTTTAGTGTCATCATGATATCTATTCAGTCTTTGTTTTTGTGGACTGTTCCACTGAACTTCTTCTTAAAGGGGAATTTTAAGAGTCCCCCTTAAAATTTCTTGCAGAGCTGGTTCGGAGGTCACATATTCTTTCAGTTCCTGCCTGTCTTGGAAGCTCTGAATCTCTCCTTCCATTTTGAATGAGAGCCTTGCTGGATAAAGTATTCTTGGTTGCATGTTCTTCTCATTTAGGACCCTGAATATATCCTGCCAGCCCTTTCTGGCCTGCCAGGTCTCTGTGGAGAGGTCTGCTGTTACCCTAATACTCCTCCCCATAAAAGTCAGGGATTTCTTGTCTCTTGCTGCTTTAAGGATCTTCTCCTTATCTTTGGAATTTGCAATCTTCACAATTAAATGTTGAGGTGTTGAACGGTTTTTATTGATTTTAGGGGGGGATCTCTCTATTTCCTGGATCTGAATGCCTGTTTCCCTTCCCAGATTAGGAAAGTTTTCAGCTAGAATTTGTTCAAATACATATTCTGGCCCTCTGTCCCTTTCGGCGCCCTCGGGAACCCCAATTAAACGTAGGTTTTTCTTCCTCAGGCTGTCGTTTATTTCCCTTAATCTATCTTCATGGTCTTTTAATTGTTTGTCTCTTTTTTCCTCAGTTTCCCTCTTTGCTATCAACTTGTCTTCTATGTCACTCACTCGTTCTTCCACCTCGTTAACCCTCGTCGTTAGGACTTCTAGTTTGGATTGCATCTCATTCAATTGATTTTTAATTTCTGCCTGATTAGCTCTAAATTCTGCAGTCATGAAGTCTCTTGAGTCCTTTATACTTTTTTCTAGAGCCACCAGTAGCTGTATAATAGTGCTTCTGAATTGGCTTTCTGACATTGAATTGTAATCCAGATTTTGTAACTCTGTGGGAGAGAGGACTGTTTCTGATTCTTTCTTTTGAGGTGAGGTTTTCCTTCTAGTCATTTTGCTCAGTGCAGAGTGGCCAAAAGCAAGTTGTATTGGGAAAAAGAGAAAAAGAGAGGAGAAAAAGAAGGAAAGAAAAGAGAAAGAGAAAAAAAAGGTAAGAAAAAAAACGAAAAAAAAAAGAAGAAAAAGAGAAAGAAAAAGAAAGGAGAAAAAAAGGGGGTGGGGGAAGGAAACAAATCAAAAAGCAAAACAAAACAAAAACAAAACAAAACAAAACAAAAATAATAAAAGAACCACAGGGGAGTATCTTCTGATTCTGTGTACTTTAAGTCCCTTGGCTTCTCCTGGACGTTGTCAGTCTAGCTGGTGTTCTGGGGGAGGGGCCTGTTGTGCTGATTTTCAGGTGTTAGCAGTTGGGGGAGCTGCTGTGCCCCTGCCTGGTGCAGGGCTCAGTGGGGGTTGTTTACCCCGTGAGGCCGCAGGAGCAACAACCCTAGTGGCGGGGCCAGCTCTGTAGCCCTGGATTCAGCTCCGGCAGGAACTCCGGAGGTCTCCCTCTGCAGGACCTGGAGGCTCCGGGGCGGGGCCGCTGATCTGCTCAGCTCGGGGCAGGAGCGTCCTTGCTGTCCTGGGCCCTCCCGGCCTCTGCCTGTCCCGGGGGAGGCCGGATCCTGGGCTGTGTCCCGGCGCCCAGTGCTACGGGGCCTGCGCTGTTGGATTCGCGCTCCCGGGCCGCGCAGCCCCCTCCGCGGAGCTGCCGCCCAAGCCCCTCCGAGCTGCTCCTGGAACCGCGCAGGCCCCTCCGCACAGAGCCTCTTCCTCTGCCCGAGCCCCTCCGAGCTGCTCCCGGGGCCGCGCAGCCCCCTCCGCGGAGCCGCCGCCCGAGCCCCTCCTGGCTGCTCCGGGTCCCCCATTGCGCGCTGCAGCCCTTAGGGAGCTCGGCGCACTCTCCTGGGCGCGCAGTTGCTTTGTTACTGTCCCAGGGAACCCGAGGGCATCCCCGCCCTCCTGGGTCCTGCTCCACCTCCCTGGAGCCCCTTTCCCCCGGGAGGGTCGGTGCAGCTCCTGCTCCTCCGGGACGGGGCTCTCCTGTCCTGGGGACACTCGTCCCGGCCTCAGCCCGGCTCCTCGCGGGGCCCCTCCCCCTTGGAGGCCTTTGTTTCTTTATTTCTTTTTCCCCGTCTTCCTACCTTGATAGAAGCGCGAACTCTTCTCACTGTTGCATTCCAGCTGGTCTCTCTTTAAATCTCAGGCCGAATTCATAGATTTTCAGGATAATTTGAAGGTTTTCTAGGTAGTTTGGTGGAGACAGGTGATTTGGGGACCCTACTCTTCCGCCATCTTGCTCCTCCCCCCCTCGAAATCTTCATTTTCTAACCAGCTACCCAGGTTGAGTCTGACGTAAATGGTCCAAGAAACACTGTCTTTGATCCTTCGTGTTCTTCAGAGTGATACATGTACAACATATACTTCTCTTGATAGTACCGACTTCATGTTGAAGCATGACTCCAATGCCTCATTTTGGAGAGGAAAAGAAACTGAATCTTTACTTTTATTTTCAAAAAGCCTACACTTAGTAAGAGGAATCTTTACTTTTATTTTTTTTTAAATTTTTTAGATTATTTTTTAAATTTTTATTTATTTATGATAGTCACAGGGAGAGAGAGAGAGAGGCAGAGACATAGGCAGAGGGAGAAGCAGGCTCCATGCACTGGGAGCCCGACGTGGGATTTGATCCTGGGTCTCCAGGATCGCGCCCTGGGCCAAAGGCAGGCGCTAAACCGCTGCGCCACCCAGGGATCCGGAATCTTTACTTTTATTTTCAAAAAGCCTACACTTTCCCCTGCAAGGAAAGAAGGGGCAGAGTGGGAAGAAACTTCCATATATCACATATATTGCATTGGAGAGATTGTATGTAATAAATGTTCAACTATGTGGTACAGATTATAAGTGTATTGATACTTATGTGTGGATATTCAGAGACAGATATCAACTATAGCCACATAATAGGTTTCAGCTTGTTCACCAATTTCAAAATCAAGGTACATTGAAATAGAAAGAAGTAGATGAGATCCATGCTTTGAAAGATGGGAAAACTGGAATTTGAGATGAGAGGTGGAACGGGCGTCAGTTGATGGCTAGAGTTTGCTTAAGAAAGAGAAAGCTAGAGAGGGACTCCCAAGCAAATCAGAAGTGTAAATGGCCAGGGATGCCTGGATGGCACAGTTGTTTAAACATCCAACTCTTGGTTTCAGCTCAGGCCCTGATCTCAGGGTCTTGAGAGTGAGCCCAGATCATTATCTTTTTGGGTTTCTCTCTCCACTGTCTCTGCCTCTCTCTCCCTTCACCCTACTCTCTCTTTCTCTCAAATAAATAAATAACTCTTAAAAACCAAAAAGAAATGTAAGTGGCCAGAGTGGGGCCGGCTGTTAAAAACGGGCACTGAGGGGGGCACTTGATGGGATGAGCACTGGGTGTTATGCCATATGTTGGCAAATTGAATTCCAATAAAAAAAAATATATATATATATATATATATATATATATATATATATATACACAAAAACCCTACAAATCTAGCCCAACAAAGGCACAACAAATCCAGTTTGGTTTTAGGTAAGTATTGAGTTCCCACGGGAATCCAATCTGAGAAAACAAGGAAGAGGGCACAGCTTTGAAAATACAGGGTAGAGATAATGAAAATGTCAGAGTCAGGGTACTCTGTAGAAAATAAAGCATAAAAGGTCATCATAAAGTCAAGGATCCTGGAGAACGGGGCTGACAGAAATAAGGAGGGTAATAATTCAGCTCTAGTATAGAGTTCCTCACAGATTTCAAAGTTTTCTCCTTGTTCTTCTAGATATGAGTCTGCATAATATCTTTTCTTGTCTACATTCAACCCTCTACCATCCATCTCCATTCTCAGCTGAAGACCTCACCTCCTACTTCACTGAGATAAGAGAATGAATTAAGTGGGAATTCCCTTACCTTCCCACTACATCTACCCACCTACCTCCATCTGTACCTTCCTTTCTGATATGTTGCATGAACTGTCTCCTGCTAAAAACCATTCCTTCCACTTGTGTACTGGTTCCCATTTGAATCAGCTAGAATTAACTTCATTGAGAGCAACAGGGGTCCAAAATAATCGTGGCTTAAACAAGGGAGTTTCTTTTTCTCACACATAAAAGAAGGAGGTAGGTAGTTCACATTCAATATAGTTACCCTGCTCCACAAAATCTTCAGAAGCCCAGGCTCCTTTCACCTCACCATATCCCTTGGGTGTAACCCTTGTCCTTAAGATCCAAAATGTTATCTCAAGTTCTGGCCATCACATCCAAATTTCATGAAGCTGGATGGAGGAAGGAACAAAAGATGGGATGAAGGGCATTGCCAGCTGTCTTTCAAAGGAGGTTCCCAAGAGCTGTCACATGAAATTTCCGGTAACATCTTATTGATCAGAGATAGTTACATAGTCACATCTGGCAGCAAGAAAGGCTGGAAAGTATAATCTTTATTCTAGTGAGTTATGATGCTAGTTATGAATTGGGAATTTTATTATTGTGGAAGAAGAGGAGATAAATGTTAGAGGATATCTAGAAGTCAGTGCCACACTCATTTCTTTTGTAAGGAGTTTTGCCCTCTATTAAATAATGCTTACATCATACAAACTTGAGTTAGCATTTACTATCTGCAAAATAAACTCTTCCTTGACCCAACTATCCCTCCAACTGCTTCTCCACATTTCTGTACCCATTAACAGTAAACATCCTTGATCTAATTGACTACATATGAAATCTTTTCTTCCTTACTTCTTATTTATTTTCCAATCCTCTCCAGTCTGGCTTCCATATCTGTCAATTCACCAAAACCACTCTTAAGAACCCCAAGATCTCTGTGTTGCCAAATTTAATGATCACATTTCTGTCCTAATCTTATTAGCCTTTTCATTAACATTTGACCCAAGTGATCACTCCATATTTCTTTGAAACTTTTCCTCTTGGCTTTTTTAATACCATATTTTTATAGTCTTGCTCTCAAAGTCTTCTTCCTGAACTCTGAACATTGGAGCTACCTGTACTTTGTCTTGAGCCCTCTCCTTTTCTCTCTCAAATCATGCCTTAGGTAGTTTCATTAGTTCCCACAGCTCTAAGTACCATCTTTATGCTAATGACTCCGGCAAAGATCGTAAAAAAAGACTCTAAATATCAGCCCATTTAAAATCATCGCTTGGATATCTAATAGATATCTCTAACATGACACATGTAAACAGAACTCAACACTCTCCTCCTCAACACTCAACATGTTTTCCATCTTAGAAAAGGACATTTACATATGTCAGAAGCCTGGGAGTCATTGTTGATTCCTCCTTCTCTCTCACTCCCCAAATTCAACCCATCAGCAAATTCTGATCATTCTACATCCAATACGAATTTCTAGTTCATCTACTTCTTCCACTCCCACTATTACTACCCTACTTCAAGGGAAACTCATCTCTTGCCCAAACTGTAAGGTAAGGTAATCTTTTTAAAATGGGTATTAAATCATGTCATTATCCTGATCAAAATCTTCTAATGGCTTCCCATCACATTTAATATAAAATTCAAACTCTACATGATATAGCTCCATGGTCTGGATAACGCTTCATCCATTTTCATTTCTCCTACTTTTCTCCTCTCAACTTACCATGCTCCATCAATATTGGCCTTCTGTATTTGCATTATGTTACATAAGCTCTTTCTAACCTCAGAACTCTTTCATTTGTCATTCACTCTGCCTGAAATTCTTTTCTACTGAGTTCATATGTCTGACTCCTCTTCAACCCTCAAGTCTTGAACTCCTCTTCAACTTCCTTATAGGGATATTCCCTGACTACCCTGTCTAAAGTAATTTTTTCTATTTTCTATCAGGGTTTCTTCAGTGGTATTGTCACAATTTGCAAGTCTTGTCTTTCTTATTTACCATTGTATCCCAGCACCTAGTATACTTCCTGGCACTGTACCTGCCACCAGGCTCAGTAGAAACTCAACACCTATTTGTTGAAATGATGAGTTAATGAACAGGAATTGTCTGAATCTCCTCTTAGTTACTGAGAAGGGAGGAAGAAAGCGAAGCGAAGGGGGAAGTGGTGAAGTTGGATGGGATCAGCAGGGCTGCCAGGCCAAGACTAGAGCCACTGTTGAGGTTCTGAAGGGACAGCCAGAGGCAATGCTGTGCATACAACACTTGAGCTAAGAAGAGGATAGAGCCAAGAGTCAGAGTCAAGATGGAAACCCAACTGGAAAAGGAATAATTGGGCTGAGAGTAAATGAGAAGGGGCCTAGACAACTGTCAAGAACTGGAGAGAGAGAGAGAGAGAGGTTGCAGCCTAATGATAAGCAAAAGGACTAAGAGCGGAGAGTTCAGATGAGGCTGAAGATCATGTCAATAATCTGCAAACTTGGATAATCTTTTTCTCCAGCAGTCCTCAAAAGCAGAAAAGGTAGATTACAGGATCTGAGTGGAGGCTTATAAGGCATCTGAAGCAAGGTCCAAGAAAAAGTGTCAAAGAAGTAAGAGGGCTGGGGAAGTGAGATCTTATAATCTATGAATGGAAATTGGAGTTTAGAGTTTTAGAGATGTAGCAGTTCTGGGTGATAATGATTTCCACAGTATGGCTAAGCCAGTGGCTGAAATGAAGCAGAGCTGAAGATAACCTGAGATGAAGGAGTCAAGAAGTTAAGATTTGGGACTTCCTTATCAGGGTAGTGGGGAGGGGGAGAAGGAGACAGAGCACTCAGGCTAATGACAGGATTTGGGGTAGAGGAAAGTACTAGAATCTTCCTTGGATCTGGGTAGTAACCAGGATGTAGATAGATAACAGTGAGGAGGCATAGAGAGTAAATGGTGTGAGGATTAAAGAAGGAAGGAATTAAAAAAAAGAATGCAAATAAAAGAAAAGAACTAGGAAAATGCTGGTGCAATCTCTTGTTTTCAGACTTTGGGAGAAAGAACAATTCACACAAGAGAGGGCTCTAGGAGAAATGTTTTAGTTTTGATTGTCCCCACATCAGACTCTGAGGTAAGGATTTCAGCATAAGTAAACTTGTTTGGGAGGTGATCACGGGAAATACATATAAAGGAGTAGGGGGAGGCACATAGGGGAGGGAAGAAAGCCAATGGAGGGGCATGTTATCAAGCAAATTACCACTGTGGGTAGCTAAAACTTAATCATGCTGAGGAATTCTAAGAAGTGGTGTAGAACATGCATTCAGAATCATTCCACTTGAAGGATAACCTACTCTTGTAAGTTACTGCCTCAGAGCTCCTCCTAGGGAGGTTGTTCAACCCCTGGCACTTCTGGCTTCCTTTGTGTTCAGGGAAAGAGGGCTTTGGGGGCCAGAGAAAACCCTCCAGGCAAATAGATGCAGGGGCTGGCAGCTGGAAGTCAGGCTGGCATGGACAAAACTGGTAAGGGTCCAGGGACGTGGGTGGAACACCTGCAAGCAGGGAGCCAGGATTCAGTCAGGACAAAGAACTGGAGAGACCATTCTATAAAGATGGTGAGAGTGAAAGGTCTAATTGACTTTAGAATGGACATTTTAAAAAGTAACTATGTCCTTTACCTTAGCATACAGATTTTTTAACACCATATAATACTCAAACCAGATTCAAATCTCCCCCAGTCATTCCAGAAACATCCTTCATAGCTAGTTTGTCTAAATCAGGATTCAGTCCAAAATCGTGCATTCATCTCATAATGTCACTTGAATCTCCTTAACTTGAGAACGCTCTTTGTGAATTTCATGTTGTATTTACATATGGAACAAATCAGGCCAGTTGTTCTGAAGAAAGTCCCACTTTTGGGATTTGTCTAAGTGCCCATTTGTGGTGTTATTTAGCCTGTTCCTCAGGCTAAATCCAGTTTACAGGAAATGTCTCTGATATTTCCTGTAAACTGAACATTAGGTCTAAAGGCTTGATCACATTAAAATTAAATATCTTTAGCTAGAATATATCAATGTGACATTGCATCACATAACTGTAGCACTATGGTCAGGAGTCATATGTCTGGTTGCTCCTCTGATAGTAATGCTATGATTGACCACTGCATCAGCATGATGGCAGCCAGGTCCACTACACAGTTAAGTTTGCCTCTTGGTTTCCAAAAAATAGTCAGTGGGCTGTTTGTTTGGCACTATACAGATGTCCATCTTCCCATCAGCTAGTCACATAGTTGTTTTAATCCCATTTGACAATTCTTGTCTGAATCAATGAATTCATGTCAGCATTAAAAATGATTTTTTAATTCTATCACTCCATCTATATTTACTAGCCAGCATTCTTCAGGAAAGTGGAACTTTCCTTATTTAACCAGGACAGTCTAGTGCAGTGGGTAGGAACATGGACTTTAGAGCCCAGACTGCCTGGATTCAAATCCTGGTCCTACAATTTGCTGGCTGTGTAGCTAAGTCACCTCAACTCTCAGTACATCAATTTCCTTATCTGTAAAATATGATTGTTATGAAAATTAAATGAGGTAATACCAGGAAAGCCATAAGAATATGGCCTGGTGCATGGTTAGTTCTATATGAGTATTAAATATATTAAAAAGTAAAACTATGGCTATTTAATTATATTGAAATATAGTCCCTACTGTAAAGGCAGGATAAATGCTTAATTCTTTCCCTTTAATTACCAAGTCTCAAAGTAGGGATTTGGTTTAATAGCTGCCACAAGGGGTGACAAATAAGCAGAGGGAACATTAAAGGGCTCAGGGAAAGATTTGGGAGGGAGGGCAGCTGGGAGAAGAGCCCAGAATGAGAACATGCTGAGCAGTGTGGGGCTGGGAGAAGAAGAACACTGGAAATAGCCTTCTCCACCTTTTTTCTCCATTCCACAGAACTTCAGTCAAAATCACATAGGGCTGGGGCAACTAACAGAGATAAGAAACAGAGCTCCTGTTTAAAGGACAGGTGGTTGGCCATTCACATGCATCTGCAAAAGACAGCCATGCTTTCCCTTCATTTGCTGTTATGATAATACAGTTGCATTGTTTTGTTTGTTTTGTTTTTTGTTTTTAGATTTTATTTATTTATTCATGAGAGACACACACAGAGAGAGAGGCAGAGACACAGGCAGAGGGAGAAGCAAGCTCCATGCTGGGAACCCGACTTGGGACTCAATCCCGGGTCTCCAGGATGACACTCTGGGCTGAAGGCGGTGCTAAACCACTGAGCCACCTGGGCTGCCCGCACTGTTTTTATATAACATATGTTACATATATATTATATGAAATAGAAGTTTTCATTCATAAAACAAAACTTGGAATAAAACAACACAAAACTTATTCTAGCCCAATCATCTTGATCTGTTAAATAAAATAAGTCCCTATTTGAAGATCCTAAAAATGTTCCTAGGTAGAGCTGGCTTCTTGGGTATGGGACCTGGGCAGTATCACAGAACCCCTGGTTTAATGTCCTGCTGTCACCATCTTAAAACCCCTAATCATTTTTTTTGAACAAGGGACCCCGTATTTTCGTTCTGCACTGAACCCTGTAAATTATGGAGCCAGTCCTCTTCCTGGGGCTTTTCTGGACCCTTTACCCTGAACCCAGGCAAGCTGCCAGCCTGCACCCTGCAGAGCAGTGTAGATAGGTAGATGGCTCTTTGTATTTCTAAGCAATCGTTCGCTTTAATTCTTGGGCTGCTCTACACCTTGCTCTTCTTACTGACGGCTGTTTGATTTGGTTGTCTGCGTGGCTTGTTCAGTCTGCAGTCCCCTTCCTTTTTCCTGCTTCAGAAACATTGATGAAATGCATTTCTCTGTAGGCGATGCTCCTTCCCCCACCCCCAGGAACACGCTCTCACCAGAGCTGTGAGGATTGTCTGTTTTGTCCTCTTCCCCCTCAGTCTGAGTATTCTCTGTATTGCTTGTTGCTTGTTACTAAAATAAGACAAATGGCCAAGAAAAGAAAAGAAACCACCCGGCTCTCCCAGGCAAGCATTTATCGATGTGTGAACCAGCTCAGCTCTGAGGCTCTGGGACAGTTGAATGTAGGTGGGGGCTGGGTTGGAAGACAAGCAAAGCGAAAAAAGGAAGCTCTGAAAATGGTAAGATTATCCAGTTCTTCTTTCTGTCTCTCCGTAGGAGCTGCCTCCAGCTTTATGCCAGACAGATGAGGAGCTAATTCTTAAGGAGTAACAAGGGAAGGCCATGTCATGGGGTTTTTCCTTATAAAAAATTTAAGCTTTTCTGCCCACTTACAGTTCATTTCATTCACGAAACACCTTTCCAGAAATGATCAATGTCACGTTTTCAGCACACTAAACTCTAATCTTCATCCTTTCCCCATTTATTATCCCTTAGCCCATATTTAATATATGTGATTTCTGCTCTGACTCCTTGCTCTCTCTCTCTCCCTCTCTCTCTTTATATATATATATATATACCAGCATTGTCCTATTCAGATGAGGCTTTATGTCTAAAATTTGCCTTTTGCCCTTCCTTCTTCGGTTTATTCTCTTTCCTTACCATGAGAATAAACTTTTCATTAGGGCTGGGATAAATCTCCAACTGTGTATTTTATTTGCTTATTTTATTTTTAAAAAATAAATCAAAGGTTGAGGGGTGCCTGGATGGCTCAGTTGGTTGAGTGTTCCACTCTTGATTTCAGCTCAGGTCAAGATCTCAGGATTGTGAGATCAAGCCCCACACAGGGCTTGCTGGGCATAGAGCCTACTTGAGATTCTCTCTTTCTACCTCTCCCTCTGTCCCTTCCCCTTCTCTAAAATAAACAAACAAATAAATAAATGGTTGAAAAGTCATAGTAGCAACAGTAGTAATATTGAGTGCTCATTATGTGCAAGGCACTGTCCATGTATTGCTAATCCTAGTGCCAACCCTGTGATTTAGGTTTTATTGTCCCCATTTTACAGACAAAGAAATAGAGGCTTACAAGTCAAGGAAATTTGTCCAAAGTATTCCCTTTTAAAATGACAGAACTAAAATAAATAAATAAATAAATAAATAAATAAATAAATAAATAAATATAAATTAAAATGACAGAATTGAGGTACTAATGCCCCTCTGTTGACACCAAATCTTGGCCATCACACTGCCAAGTTCTCCTTTTGAAAGAGAAGACCACAGCATCCTCTCTCACTTTAACAAGGCCTCATTAGCTTGGTAGTCATGGCATGTCAACTCTTTACGTCCACGCAGACACCAAATGCTGGAGTGCCCCCCACCTGCACACCTTTCTCTCTATTATGTTACACATTAGCTTTCACTAGCTGTTTGTTATGGAAGACGCTCCACATGACATCTCTGCTTTGCCGTCTTTTTTACATTCCCTGGAGCCTCTTAAAGATATTTTTAATGTCTTTGTCCCCTAATCCATCAATTTCTATGTTATGGCTTTAGCCCTCTTTGCTATTTCTCTGTATGGCACTCTCCTGGCCTTCCCTTTGTGGTATTCGCCCTTCCTTCTTTGTTATACCCTTTCCACAGGTCACCCTATCTGTATATCTTGTGTTCAGTGACATGGGCTCCTTCTATTAGTTTTTTAATGTTGGCAGAAGGAATTTGAAGCCTGCCCCTAAGTTGTCCTCCCCTGGTATCTTACTTTGAAACATGAAAGCATTAAATTGTAAATCAATTCTGCATTGATCAAGGCTGGTTCCCATTCCCACTACCTGGCTGCGACCTCTGAATGCCAAAACTATGAGTTTGCTTCTGTGCTTGCTTTATTGTTGTACAAGGCCAAGAAAAGGTCCTCCACAATGAGACTGCACACTCTGTTGGCAGGAGTCAGGCAGGAAAGCTGGCAGCCAAAATTTGCTCAGTTCTACCTTTCTTTTCTAATGATAACCCTAGCCTCCCTAATTTGCTTCTTTTTAAATTTTCCTACTCCTCTTGCATCTTATTCTTCTCCCAAGTGCAATCAGGGAAGTCTTATCCTTACACATCCATGTTTTCTTCTTTCCCTTCTATTCCGTTCATTTGTCCTTTGGTTTGACTCTCATGTCAGTCTATTTGGATGATGCTTTTAATAGCCTTAAATAGTTCAACAAGCATGTACTGGATGCCTACTATGTGCTAGCTTCTAAACAAGGTCCCTTTATCTACCTTGATTTACAGTAACAAAACTCCCTCCAATTTGTATAGCTTGAATTTTTGCCAGGCCCTGGTGGGGGGGGGGGGGGTAGATAATGAGAAAAGAGAAAATGAAGATATTTGCTCTTCATTGATTTTTGGCAGTGTTATGTACTCTGCATGGGTGTGGTTGGGATTCTCCTTGCTTTTCAGGAACTCCCTCTTTCCATGCCAAGACTTTGCACCCATTTGTCTGACATATATTTCTTCTCCAGACTTTTTCACATCCCCACTTAGATGTCTGAATTTAGGCACCTGAAGTTCAAGTGGTCCCAAACTAAGCTTATGATTTCCCTAATCCTCATACCTGTATCTTTCCTATTCTTCTCCATTCTAATAAATGCCATCCTGATTCATGGAGTTGCCCAGGCCAAAACACTTGGTGTCATCCTTAACTCCCTCTCACACACCACATCCAGTCCATCAGCAAAGTCTATTAGCTTTAACTGGGTTTGCCTTTAGAATATATGCCAAATCCACCTACTTTTCACTGCATTTGCTGCTGCCACCCTGGTTGACAGCATCATCATCTTTCACTTGGGGCTAATGCAATAGTCTTCTGACTGGTCTCCCTGTTTCCACTTTCACACCCTACAGTCCATCATCCACACCACAGATGGAAGGATTCTTGGAAAAGGTCAACCTGATACTTTCAATCCCCAGATTGAAAACACTCTAATGGCTTCCTATCAAATTAGGAAAAAACAAAGTCATACCCCAATCTCCAAGGCCTTTTGTAGATTGGCCCCTGGCTACCTCTACAGGCTGGCCTACCTTCCTACCACTCTTCTTTTAAATCACCTTTCTTCACTGGCCTCCTTTGCTGTATTTTTTTTTCAAACACTTCAGACATTTCCAGGCATTTGCACTTATTATCTCCTTAGCCTAAAATGCTTTTCTCCTAAATATCCACACGACTCATATCCTCATTTCATTTAGGACTGTTCACTCCTCCAAGGGCCTTTCGATACCATACTACCTAAAATAGCACTGTACTCCATCACTTCTTAGCTTACTAACCTGCTCTATTTTTCTTCATAATAATGATAAGATTATATTATATGCATAATTGTTTGTTATCTATTTCTCATCAGAATTCAAGCTTCAGGGCAGCCTGGGTGGCTCAGTGGTTTAGCGCCGCCTTGGGCCCAGGGTGTGATCCTGGAGATGCCGGATAGAGTCCCACGTCAGGTTCCCAGCATGGAGCCTGCTTCTCCCTCTGCCTGTGTCTCTGCCTCTCTCTCTCTCTCTCTCTCTCTCTCTCTCTCTCTCATGAATGAATAAATAAATAAAATCTTTAAAAAAAAGAATGCAAGCTTCATGTGTGCAGAAATGTCTGTTTCATTCACATCTGTATTCTCAGATCCTAGAACAGTGTCTGGCACATAGTAAGAGCTCATTAAATATCTGTTAAATGAGTGAATAGTTACATGGAAGGGGCCCAACTTAGCAGCCTAAATTATATTCACCCTAAGATTCAAATATATCTTGTGTCTGTCTAAGGAGGTCCAGGAGGGGTGTCCACTGGGGAACTATTTGTTTAAAAGCCCAAGAAGCTTCTCAGGAAAGATATCATCCTAATGGAAGAAAGAATGAACATATAAGATTCCTCTTAGACCTCAGAGTAGAAGCAGAGGGAAGATTTTGAGTACAACTCTCAAGTTGTAATTAATCTGGACATTTTAAAATAAGAACTAACAGAAATCTAACTCAACCCACCTTAAGCAGAAAAAAAGGACTGCACTAGTTCAGAGGACTAAGAAGGAGAGTGGGATGCTCAGAGGAACCAGAGTTGTGTATTCAACATGGTCAGAACTTCTCTGTGTCTATTTTTCATCTTTGCCTGTCTCTGCTTCTCTTTCCCCATTTGCCTCATCCTCTCCTGTTGTAGATGGTCTTCTCCATATCATAAGAAATGTGGCTGCCAACAGCTACCACTTAGCAGAGAACTTTAGTCTCCTGGAGTCCATGGATTTATTCCAAGGAACATTTCTGGTTGGCCTTTTGTGATCACATGTCCATCATGTAATCTAATCAATATTGCTAGAAAGAATGAATATTCTGTGATTGGTTGGGTCTAGTTCACATACTTATCCCTCTGGGCCAGGAGTAGAGTCTAAATCAGTTGAATGGAGTGGGAAATCTTATAGAGAGGACTAAAAACCAAATAATAAGAGCAATAAACACAATCACTACCAGAGGCCACTACCCTAGTTATCTTCTGATCCAGCTCCCAGAACTCATACCGAATTCTAAGCAGAGAGGGCTAAGACTAAGTACCAATTTAAAGGACAGTGCACTGAATACACAGACCACAACATAAGCATTGGCTTTAGTAGTTTCACTTGGGTTGGAAGGCAGCTTTATGACAGCAGCAGCAAGAGCAGCAGCAGCAGCAGCAGTCAGTGCATCAACGCCTTTGTTATGGGCATCAGAAGGCTTGGCAGCAGATTATCACCCCAGGATGCTAGAGAAGGAAAGGAGGAGATGGTAGAAGCCACTGGGGAGGTGAAAGGATTCTGTTAATTAACCTATGTGACAGATCTCTGGGAGGCTCACAGAAATTGGGTTCATGAAAGGCTTTGATAAATGGCAGATATAGGCAGGGGCAGAGTCGGAGAAATTCCTTTCTTGTGATTATATTGTGGACTTGATTTTACTTCCAGCCTGTTTCTCAGGTCAGAAGGATGTCTCCTGGGATCCCTGGGTGGCGTAGCGGTTTGGCGCCTGCCTTTGGCCCAGGGCGCGATCCTGGAGACCCAGGATCGAATCCCACGTCGGGCTCCCGGTGCATGGAGCCTGCTTCTCCCTCTGCCTGTGTCTCTGCCTCTCTCTCTCTCTCTGTGACTATCATAAATAAATAAAAAAAGGAAGGATGTCTCCTAACCACAGAAACGTAAGGAACAAGCAAATCAGCCTAGTAATGTCCCATCCCTCAGAGGCCCTAGAACTGTGCTCAAGTCACAAAAATCTGTGAAACACCACCTTTTTTTCTGGGAAGATTCAAAACAGGGCAGGGAGTAGATAGGTTCCAGTTCTGGGATCCACTGGCACATCCTAGTTGAGCTATGGTGTGGACCACCTAGCTGTTCCAATTCAGAAGATACTTTTCCTACTCTGATTTTATCTCCTCTTATTTTTTTCTTTTTGGCTTGGCACCCAGCCATGGGCCAACACCACAATTAGACCAGGATTCTCCTGACAGTGCCTTCTGCCTAGATTGAACCTCTGCAGTTTCATTCTTGCCTATTTATTCAGACTCCAAACTTTGTCTGTTTCCTCCAGTTTGGCTTTACGCCCTAGATTCAGACCTTGGCTTCGCACTCATAACTCATGGTAACTAGCTCCCTAGTCACTCATTCTACCTTCCCAATTTACCTGCTGCCCCCACCTGACTGTGAGTCCCGACTTGCATTGCTTGGCAGCCACCCATGACCTAACATTGAGTGTCCTTCCACCTTACTCTCCTTATCACTTGAATCCCTGAGAATATAAAGATGCTGCTCACGTTGATACATAATGTCTTCATATTTCAGCAGCTTGTCTGGCTGAAGGAACCTTCATAACCTCCTCTGGCAATCCATTCGACTGTCTAATCATGCTGATAGTCAAAATTCTTCCTTCTGTCATACCATTTAGTAGAAGCCTGAATGCTGCTGAACAATAATCATTCTAAATGTCATCCACCTGGGAGGGATAACAGTGATCCTCAGGGTATGCACTACTTGGAATGTGCCTAGAATGTAGAAACACCTGTTTGTGATGGAAACAGTGGTCCCCTGAACATATGTCATTAATAGGCCCAGGGAACTATAATAGTCACTCCTAGCTCTTATTGGGATAAAATGGGGGAACCAAGAGGCTGACTCTGTGACTGGGCAATTGAGTTTCTTGAGGAAGAAATCCTAAAGCTGGGGGTGGAAGAAGGTATCCTTCTCTGGCTGGATGAAAGCAGTAAGATTGCTTGACTAACACAACTTGTAATGTCCAGGCCAGTGCCTGGCAAAACAGATCCCCATTCAGTTTTACTTCCCTGCATTTCAAGTGTCACTACCCTGTAACCCTGCTCAAGTCCAGGCACCCAAATCATTCTGCCTAGACAACTGCAATAGCTCCTATCTGGTTCTCCTGCCATTACTCTTGCTCTCTTCTATTCTATTTTCCTCACAGCAGTGAGGAAAGATCACAGAGTAATCTTTTAAAAATGTAAATCAGATCTCATCATTCTCCTGCTTAAAACCCTTCAAAAGCTTCTCATTTCTCTTAGAATAAATTCCAAGCTTCTTCCAATGGCTTATAAGGTCCTCCAGGATCAGGCCCCTGCCCACCTCTCAGACCTCTTCTGGGCTTACTGTCTCTCTTCCCCACTATACTCTAGATACACTGAATCTATTTTATTTCTTCCTATGTGCTAAGCTCTTTCTTCTCTTGTGGGTCTTGACACATGTGGTTCCCATTGCCTAGAATGCTCTTTCCTAGGCTTTCCTAAAGGCTAGATCCTCCACAGTTCTTAGTTCTGGGCTATAATGTAACTCTGCCCACACTCGCAAAAAAAGTTCCCTCCCCTATTGTTTATTTCCTTCTTTAGCATTTATCACAATTACAGTACTTTGATGTGTCTATTTATTAATTCAAAGCCTATCTTCCTCACTAAAATGTAAGTTTCAAAAGGGCATCATATTATCTCCAACTTTAGCTCAGCACCTGGCACATAATAGGCATTCAATAAATAAGTGTTGAATTCATGCTTTTAAGTACAGGGAGGAAATTGAAGCAGTCATCAAAAACCTCCCAAGGCACAAAAGTCCAGGGCCAGATGGTTTCCCAGGAGAATTCTATCAAACATTTAAAGAAGAAACCATACCCATTCTACTAAAGCTGTTCTGAAAGATAGAGATGGAGTACTTTCAAACTCATTCTATGAGGCCAGGATCATCTTAATTCCAAAACCAGACAAAGACCCCACCAAAAAGGAGAATTATAGATCAATATCCCTGTTGAACACAGATGCAAAAATTCTCAACAAGATACAGCCAATAAGATCCAACAGTACATGAAGAAGATTATTCAGCATGACCAAGTGGGATTTATCCCTGGGATGCAAGGCTGGTTCAACACTCATAAAGCAATCAACGTGATAGATCATATCAGCAAGAGAAAAAACAAGAACCCTATGATCCTCTCAATAGATGCAGAGAAAGCATTTGACAAAATACAGCATCCATTCCCTATCAAATCTCTTCAGAGTGTAGAGATAGAGGGAACGTTTCTCAGCATCTTAAAAGCCATCTACGAAAAGCCGACAGCAAATATCATTCTCAATGGGGAAACACTGGGAGACTTTCCCCTAAGATCAGGAACAAGACAGGGATGTCCACTCTCACCACTACTATTCAACATAGTACTAGAAGTCCTAACCTTAGCAATCAGGCAACAAAAAGAAATAAAAGGCATTCAAACTGGCAAAGAAGAAGTCAAACTCTCCCTCTTTGCAGATGACATGATACTGTACATAGAAAACCCAAAAGACTCCACCCCAAGATTGCAAGAACTCATATAGCAATTCGGCAGTGTGGCAGGATACAAAATCAATGCCCAGAAATCAGTGGCATTTCTATACACTAACAGTGAAACTGAAGAAAGAGAAGTGAAGGAGTCAATCCCATTTACAATTGCACCCAAAAGCCTAAGACACACAGGAATAAACCTAACCAAAGAGGTAAAGGATTTATACCCTAAAAACTACAGAACATTTCTGAAAGAAATTGAGGAAGACATAAAGAGATGAAAAAATATTCCATGCTCATGGATTAGAAGAATTAATATTGTGAAAATATCCATGCTACCCAGGGTAATTTACATATTTAATGCAATCCCTATCAAAACATAATTTTTAAATGAATGAATGCATAGAATGTGAAGGAAATCCCATGGACATTGAAAGGAAAATAGAGGAATATTACCAACAATTCTCTGCCCACCAATTTGATAACTTAAGATGAAGTAGATAACAGTCCCTTGAAAGACACAATTACCAAAAGTCATACAAGGAGAAACAGAGAATCTGAAAAGGCCTGTATTGACTAAAGAAATTGAATAAATAATTAATAGCCTTCCAAAAGAGAAAGCAACAGGCCCAGATGGTTTTACTATTAAATTCTACCAAACACTTAAGGAAGAAATTATTTCAATTCTCTACAATCTGTTTCAGAAAAAAAGCACTTGTTCTACAAAGCAAGCATTACCCAAATATTAAATCCAAACAAAAACATTGCAAAAAAGGAAAACTACAGACCAATATCACTCAGAAACATAGATGCAAGGATATTCCTAATTTTATTATATATTCAACTCCATCCCAATCAAAATCCCAGAGAGCAGCTTTGAGATATTGACAAATCGGTTCTAAAGTTGAAGTGAAAAGGCATAAGACACCAAATAACCAACACACTATTGAAACAGAAGCAGAAAGGGAAGAAGAAGAGGAAGGGGAAGGAAGAAAAGAAGGAAGAAAGAGGAGGAGATGAAGAGGAAGAAAATAAAGTCAGAAGATAGACACTATCCAAATTCAAGACTTATAGTAATCAAGAAAGTGTAGTATTGGCACAAGAGTAGACAAATAGATCAATATAACAGAATAGAATGCTCAGAAATACACCTATACAAATGTAGCCAACTGATCTTTGACACAAGATAAAGACAACTCAATGAGGAAAGAAGCGTCTTTTCAACAAATGGTGTTGAAAATCCACAAGCAAAAAAGAAAAAGGGTAAAAAAGAGTGAACCTAGACACTGACCTTATACTTTTCCCAAAAATTAGCTCAAAATGGCTCATAGACCTAAATGTAAAATGCAAAAGTATAAAACTTATGGAAGATAACATAAGAGAAAATATAGATGACTTTGTGTTTGGTGATGACTTTTAATATACAATACCAAAAGCATGGTCCATGAAAGAAAAAAATAGTTAAGTTTGACTTTATTGAAAGTAAGTCATCAAAAAAAAATGGTAAAAGCATCTTCCCTGTGAAAGACACTGTTAAAGGAATAACAAGCCACGGACTAGGAGAAAATACTTGCAAAACACAAATTAGATGAAGAACTGGTAAAAAGAACTCTTAAAACGCAACAATAAGAAAACAACTTAATTAAAAAATGGGTGATTAAAATTAAAAAAAAATGGGCGAAAGATCTGAAAGGACCCCTCACCAAAGGAGATATACGGAATGCAAATTAGCATATGAAAAGATGCTCAATATCATGTCATTAGAGAATTGCAAATTAAAATAAATGAGATACCACTCACTACATACCTATTAGAATGGATAGAGATCCAAAACATTAACAATAACCAAAGCTAACAATGAGGATGAGGAGCAACAGGAACTCTCATTCATTGCTGGTGGAAAGGCAAAATGAAGCAGCCACTTTTGAAAAGCTGACAGTCTTTCAAAAAATTAAACGTAGTCTTACCATACAAATCAGCAACTATTCACATTTTACAAATGAATTGATAACTGAGAAAGCTTTAGCAAGATGGCAGACAAGTAGGGTCCTCAAGTCACCTGTCCTCACCAACTTATCTAGATAACTTTCAAATCATCCTGAAAACCTACAAATTCGACCTGAGATTTAAAGAGAGAACAGCTGGAACGAAACAGAGAGAAGTTGTAATTCTAACAAGTACCACTCGTTTTTAGCCACTCTGCACTGAGCAAATTGACTAGAAAGAAGAACTCACCACAAAAGAAAGAAACAGAAACAGTCCTCTCTGCCACAGAGTTACAGAATTTCGATTACAATTCAATGTCAGAAAGCCAATTCAGAAGCACAATTATAAAGCTATTGGTGGCTCTGGAAAAAAGCATAAAGGATTCAAGAGACTTTATGACTGCAGAATTTAGATCTAATTAGGCCAAATTTAAAAATAAATTAAATCAGACTCAATCCAAACTGGAGGTCTTAACAACAAGGGTTAATGAGGTAGAAGAGTGAGTGACATAGAAGACAAGTTGATGGCAAGAAAGGAAACTGAGGAAAAAAGTGAAAAGCAAGTAAAAGACCATGAAGAAATGTTAAGAGAAATAAATGACAGGCTCAGAAGGAAAAATCTATGTTTAATTGGGGTTCCAGAGGGTCCCAAAAGGGCCAGAGGACCAGAAAGCATACTTGAACAAATCATAGCTGAGAGCTTCCCTAATTTGGGGAGGGAAACAGGCATTCAGATCCAGGAAATAGAGAGGTTCCCCCCACTAAAATAAGTAAAAACTGTTTAACACTTTGATATTTAATAGTGAAACTTGCAAATTCTAAAGATAAAGAGAAAATCCTTAAAGCAGCAAGAGACAAGAGATCCCTAACTTATATGGAGAGAACTATTAGATTAACAGCAGACCTCTCCACAGAGACCTGGCAGACCAGAAAGGGCTGGCAGGATATATTCAGGGTCCTAAATGAGAAGAACATAACAGCCAAGAATACTTTATCAAGCAAGATTTCATTCAGAATAGAAGGAGAGATAAAGAGCCTCCAAGATAGGCAGAAACTGAAAGAATATGTGACCACCAAACCAGCTCTGCAAGAAATATTAAGGGGGACTCTGTAAAAGAAAGAGGAGATAAAGAAATAATCCACAAAAACAGGGACTGAATAGGTATTACGATGAAACTAAATTCATATCTTTCATAGTAACTCGGAATGTGAATGGACTTAATGATCCCATCAAAAGATGCAGGGTTTCAGACTGGATAAAAAAGCAAGACCCATCTATTTGCTGTCTACAAGAGACACATTTTAGACCTTAGGACACCTCCAGCCTGGAAAAAAAGGGAAGAGAACCATTTACCATTCCAATGGTCCTCAAAAGAAAGCAGGGGTAGCAATCCTCATATCAGATAAATTAAAGGTTATCTCAAAGACTGTAGTAAGAGATGAAGAAGGACACTATATCATACTTAAAGGATCTATCCAACAAGAGGACCTAGCAATCATGAATATTTATGCCCCTAATGTGGGAGCTGCCAAGTATATCAATCAATTAATAACCAAAGTATGGCAGCCCGGGTGGCTCAGCGGCTTAGCGCCACCTTCAGCCCAGGGCATGATCCTGGAGATCCTGGATTGAGTCCCATACCGGGCTCCCTGCATGGAGCCTGCTTCTCCCTTTGCCTGTGTCTCTGCCTCTCTTTCTCTCTGTGTCTCTCATTAATGAATAAATAAAATCTTTATTAAAAAATAACCAAAGTAAAGACATACTTAGATAATAACACACTAATACCGGGAGACTTCAACTCTGCACTTTCTGCAAATAACAGAACTTCTAAGCACAACATCTCCAAAGAAACAAGAGCTTCAAATGATACACTGGACCAAATGGATTTCACAGACAATTACAGAACTTTCCATCTGAACGCAACTGAATACACATTCTTAACAAGTACATATAGAACTTTCTCCAGAATAGACCACATACTGGGTCACAAATCAAGTCTCAACCAATACCAAAAAACTGGAATTGTCCCCTGCATATTTTCAGACCATAACGCTTTGAAACTTGAACTCAATCACAAGAAGAAATTTGGAAGAAACTCAAACACGTGGAGGTGAAAGAGCATCCTGCTAAAATAAGAAAGGGTCAACCAGGAAATTAGAGAAGAATTAAAAATATTCATGGAAACTAATGAAAATGAAGATACAACCATTCAAAATCTTTGGGATACAGCAAAAGCAGTCCTGAGAGGGAAATACATCGCAATACAAGCATCCCTCAAAAATTAGAAAAAACTCAAATACACAAGCTAACCTTGCACCTAAAGGAACTGGAGAAAGAACAGCAAATAAAACCTACACCCAGCAGAAGAAGAGAGTTAATAAAGATTCGAGCAGAACTCAATGAAATAGAGACCAGAAGAACTGCAGAACAGATCAACAAAACCTGGAGTTGTTTCTTTGAAAGAATTAGTAAGATAGATAAACCATTAGCCAGCCTTATTAAACACAAAAGAGAAAAGACTCTAATTAATAGAATAGTGAAAGAAAAAGGAGAGATCACAACCAATACCAAGGAAATATAACAATTTTAAAAACATATTATGAGCAGCTATACGCCAAAAAAAATAGGCAATCTAGAAGAAATGGACGCATTTCTGAAAATTACAAACTACCAAAACTGGAACAGGAAGAAATAGAAAACCTGAACAGGCCAATAACCAGGGAGGGAATTGATGCAGTCATCAAAAACTTCCCAAGTCACAAAAATCCAAGGCAAATGGCCTCCCAGGAGAAATCTATCAAACGTTTAAAGAAGAAACAATACCTATTCTACTAAAGCTGTTCCAAAAGATAGAAAGGGATGGAATACCTACAAACTCATTCTATGAGGCCAGCATCACCTTCATTCCAAAACCAGACAAAGACCCCACCAAAAAGGAGAATTATAGACCAATATCCCTGATGAACACAGATGCAAAAATTCTCAACAAGATACTAGCCAATAGGATCCAACAGTACATGAAGAAGATTATTCACCATGACCAAGTGGGATTTATCCCCGGGATGCAAGTCTGGTTCAACACTCATAAAGCAATCAACGTGATAGATCATATCAGCAAGAGAAAAAACAAGAACCCTATGATCCTCTCAATAGATGCAGAGAAAGCATTTGACAAAATACAGCATCCATTCCTGATTAAAACTCTTCAAAGTGTAGGGATAGAGGGAACATTCTTCAGCATCTTAAAATCCATCTATGAAAAGCCCACAGCAAATATCATTCTCAATGGGGAAATACTGGGAGCCTTTCCCCTAAGATCAGGAACACGACAGGGATGTCCACTCTCACCACTGCTATTTAACATAGTATTAGTAGTCCTAGCCTCAGCAATCAGGCAACAAAAAGAAATAAAAGGCATTCAAACTGGCAAAGAAGAAGTCAAACTCTCCTCCTTCACAGATGACATGATACTGTACATAGAAAACCCAAAAGACTCCACCCCAAGGTTGCTAGAACTCATATAGCAATTCGGCAGTGTGGCAGGATACAAAATCAATGCCCAGAAATCAGTGGCATTTCTTTACACTAACAGTGAAACTGAATAAAGAGAAATTAAGGAGTCAATCCCATTTACAACTGCACCCAAAAGCATAAGATACCTGGGAATAAACCTAACCAAAGAGGTAAAGGATCTATACCCTAAAAACTATAGAACCCTTCTGAAAGAAATTGAGGAAGACATAAAGAGATGAAAAAATATTCCATGCTCATGAATTGGAAGAATATTTTAAATGTTAATGCTACCCAGAGCAATTTACACATTTAATGCAATCCCTATCAAAATACCATGGACTTTCTTCAGAGAGTTGGAACAAATCATCTTAAGATTTGTGTGGAATCAGAAAAGACCCCGAATAGCCAGGGGAATATTGAAAAAGAAAACCAGAGCTGCGGACATCACAATGCTGGATTTCAAGTTGTACTACAAAGCTGTGATCATCAAGACAGTGTGGTACTGGCACAAAAACAGACACATAGATCAATGGAACAGAATAGAGAACCCAGAAATGGGCCCTCAACATTATGGGCAACTAATATTCGACAAAGCAGGAAAGACTATCCACTGGAAAAAGGACAGTCTCTTCAATAAATGGTGCTGGGAAAATTGGACATCCACATGCAGAAGAATGAAACTAGACCATTCTCTTACACCAGACACAAAGATAAACTCAAAATGGATGAAAGATCTACATGTGAGACAAGAATGCATCAAAATCCTAGAGGATAATATAGGCAACACCCTTTTTGATCTTGGCCACAGCAACTTCTTGCAAGATACATCTATGAAGGCAAGGGAAACAAAAGCAAAAATGAACTCCTGGGACTTCATCAAGATAAACAGCTTCTGCATAGCAAAGGAAACAGTCAAGAAAAGTAAAAGACCACCTACAGAATGGGAGAAGATATTTGCAAATGACGTATCAGATAAAGGGCTAGTATCCAAGATCTATAAAGAACTTATTAAACTCAACAGCAAAGAAACAAACAATCCAATCATGAAATGGGCAAAAGACATGAACAGAAATTTCACCAAAGAAGACATAGACATGGCCAACAAGCACATGAGAAAGTGCTCCGCATCACTTGCCATCAGGGAACTACAAATCAAAACCACAATGAGATACCACCTCACACCAGTGAGAATGGTGAAAATTAACAAGATAGGAAACAACAAATGTTGGAGAGGATGTGGAGAAAGGGGAACCCTCTGGCACTGTTGGTGGGAATGTGAACTGGTACAGCCACTCTGGAAAACTGTGTGGAGGTTCTTCAAAGTGTTAAAAATAGATCTGCCCTACGATCCAGCAATTGCACTGCTGGGGATTTATCCCAAAGATACAGATGCAGTGAAATGCCGAGACACCTGCACCCCAATGTTTATAGTAGCAGTGTCCACAATAGCCAAACTGTGGAAGGATCCTCGGTGTCCATCGAAAGATGACTGGAACAAGAAGTTGTGGTCTATGTATACTCAGTCATTAGATACGACAAGTACCCACCATTTGCTTCAACGTAGATGGAACTGGAGGGTATTAGTCTGAGTGAAGTAAGTCAATTGGAGAAGGACAAACATTATACCGTCTCATCCATTTGGGGAATATAAAAAGTAGTGAAAGGGATTATAGGGGAAAGGAGATAAAATGAGTGGGAAATATCAGAGAGGGTGACTGAACACAAGAGACACCTAACTCTGGGAAACGAACAAGGGGAAGTGGAAAGGGAGGTGGGCAGGGGGATAGGGTGACTGGGTGACGGGAATTTAGGGGTTACTTGACGGGATGAGCACTGGGTGTTATGCTCTATGTTGGCAAATCAAACTCCAATAAAAAATATATTAATTAATTAATTAATTAAAAAAGAATAGAAAACTTATGTCCACACAATAAACCTACACACAATGTTCATTTCAGCTTTATTTGTAATTGCCAACTCTTAGAAGCTACCAGGATACCTTTCAATAGGTAAATCTGTAGACAGATTGGGGTACATCCTGGTAGTAGAATATTATTCAGCAAAGAAAAGAAGTAAGCACTCAAGCCATGAAAAGACATGGTAACAGGGTGCATAGGTGGATTAGTCGATTAAGCATCTACCTTCAGCTCAGATCGTGATCCCAGGATCCTGGGATTAAGCCCTGCATTGGGGGTCCCTGCTCAGCAGAGAATATGCTTCTCCTTCTCCCACTTCCCCTGCTTCTGTTTTCTCTGTGTGTCAAATAAATAAATAAATAAATAAATAAATAAATAAATAAATCTTTAAAAAAAAGACATGGGTATTACTGAAATGCATATCTCTAAGTGAAAGAAGCCAGTCTGAAAAGGCTACATACTGCACAACTCACAATTCCAACTCTATCATATTCTAAAAAAGGCAAAACTATAGAGATATATTAGTGGCTCCTGGGGCCTGGGGTGACGGGGGGGCGGGGCACAAGTACGTGGAATAAGAGGACCGTGAAAGTATTCTGATGATATTATAAAGGTGGATACATGTCATTATACATTTGTCAAAATGCATACAACTGTAAAATACAAAGAGTGAACCCCAATGTAAACTATGAACTTTAATGGTAATGTATCATTATTGGTTCATCAACGGTAACTAATGTTCCACACTAATTCAAGATATTCGTAGTAGGGGCACCTGGGTGGCTCCGCTGATTAAGCCTCTGACTCTTGATTTCAGCTCAAGGCACAATTTCAGGGTTGGGGATTAAGCCCCGAGTCAGGCTCCCTGCTTGTCAGGGAGTCTGCTTGAAGGTTCTATCTCTCTGCCCCTCCCCCTACTCTCTCTCTCTCTCTCTCACTCTCTCTCTCTTTCTCTCAAATAAATAAAATCGGAGCTCCTCGGTGGCTCAGTCAGTTAAGTGTCCAACTCTTGGTTTCAGCCCAGGTCATGATCTTATGGATGGTAGGATGGAGCCCTGAATTAAGATCTCCGCTCAGCAGGGAGTCTGCTCTGCTTGAAGATTCTCTCCCTCACCTCTCCCCCTGCTTGATCATTCTCTCTCTCTCTCTCTCTCTCTCTCTCTCTCTCTCAAATAAATAAATAAATCTTTAAAAAAATTAAATCTTTTCAAAAAAGATATTAATAGTAGAGGCAACCATTTGCACAGGGAGAGGGATTATATGGAAACACTGTACTCTCTGTCAATTTTTCTATAAACCTGAATCCGCTCTAAAAGATAACCTATTACTTTTAAAAAGTGGAAGAAATGTGTGAGAAAATGTTCTAGAAAGTGCAAGTGTGGAGACAAGCCCCTGGCATTGCATAAGAAATGGAGGTCAATGGTTAAAGAGCCAGTTACGCTCTGAAAGAGCTTCTAAAATTCTCCTCCCACTAAAACCTGTGGCAGATGCTGGGCTCTACCACTGATCTTAACCCCACTCAGATTTCAGGCTTTACATAGCAGTTAAATCCCACTGGGGCCATCTCAGACAGGCACAACGACACCTCTTCCCCCCCACAACCTCTTTCTCCCATTAAAGTCCTATGAACTGTTATCTGACAGTTTGACTAAATCTATCAAAGAAATTTTCCCTATGATCATACTATTTATGTAGCTCTCCCAAATGGAAAGAAAGTAGGAAGGGAGAGAAGGAAGAAGAGAGGAAGGAAGGAAGGAGAAAAAGAGAAGAAAATAACTAATGGAAAACAAAACTAGAATTCATTTTACAACTAACTTTGATGGGTTACATCCATTCCATTAAAGTGTGGGATATTTGCATGCCTCTTCATTCATATACCCTACTGCCTCACTGGAAAAAGATATGACAAGCACACTCCTACTGCAACTTGTGCAACTGGTTATGTATTCTCCCTATCAGAGCTATTTGTGATTACCTAGGGATTTTTAGAGTCACCGGCTAGGAAGCAATTAGACTCATGGGGGAATTTCAGGCACTAGTGAGTGGTGAGGCCAGTGGGGAAATTCTTCACCAGGCTTCTTGGTCAATCTCAACTCCTGGATCATAGGAAATTGACTGGCTGTAGGAGGGGGAGCCTGGACAGGCTCAATCTCAAGAGTTTCTGTTGTTAATAATTCTGACAGATGGTTTAGGAGGGAGACAAGTCACACAGGCCAGATAAGAGAGAATGAGACCTAGTTCTGGTCTCACAGAGAATCGTAGGGGGAGGAGGTTGACTGCTTTTGGCTGCCGTGGCCCCACCAGAATTGAGGAGGTGACAAGAATTTCAAAGGCAGATGGCTCTGCTAGGAGAAAGGCAGCTGAGTGAGCTGTTTATTCAACAGGCACTAAAAATGAAGTTTGGCACCTCGTTTGAGAACTTCCAGCAGCATGAAGGAAGCTGATTCATTTTTTTCAAATAAAACTTAATCATTGTACTGTTTATTTAATACTGAAATAATAACATCTTATGTTTATGAACTGCCTTGTAGCCTGAGGGAGTCCACACCAGTTTACACACTTCAAAATGTGAAGGAAACTAGACTATGTCTTCTGAAATGCCATCACCCCAGGGGGCTGGGAACAAGGGTGGGGAGGGATTGGCTCAGTCAGTAGCACTGGCTTTACAATAACAGATGCTTCCTGGATTAACTTCCCAGTCTCTTTCGCCCAGTGCTACTGTCTCTAATGGGCAGGGTTACCATGTAGGGTTGCGCAGATTGTTCCATGCATGTGCATGATGCTGTGCTGAAAAAGCAAGTGGGAGCCAAAGCCTAAACCAGGGTCCATTTGCCAAGCCAAGTACCCTGTGAGAGTCTGCATCTGTCTAGGGGAAGGGGTACCCTTTTTCTCATTCACAGAAAGTAGTGTTTCTGATTTTAATTAGTGCAACATTTAATTCTAATGTGTATTGGCTAGCTGTGATGCACACCCACCCCCCATGAAGGGGTCTCTAAGGCGTGTGTTGTGAGAGAACCAGGCTGCCTTTAACAGCCTGACCTCCGCGGCAGAATAGCGTGGTGAAGGTGAGGTAGAGATCACTCTGACATGAAAGAACTGTGCAACCCACCTCATATTTCCAGGTCTCCATTTCTTCATCTGGAAAGGGGGGATCATGGTAGCTGATTTTTGAGGAGGGCTGCCCAAATGCACAGCTCCAGGGGGCACCATTCACATTGTGTCTGAAGAACCTCGAGCTCTAAACTCCTCTGCAGTCCTGACTGAATGATGGTAGGGCTGACCATTCCCCTGTGAGTCACTGAGGCCAACTGCTGCCACTTGCTTCAGGTTCTCTCACACTGAGGCCAGTTTGCTCTGCTCTCCACTTTCCTGGTACACAGAAGTCATTCTTTGTTTACCCCCTCACAGTATACCCTGATGTGTTCTTCTTCATAAGCTTGTAATATTTTCTCACTTGTTTATGTTCCTTATTAGACCATGATCTCTCCAAGGGCAAGATAGGATTTTTATTTTTTTATTTTATTTTTATTTATTATTTATTTATTTTTTTTAGGATCTTTATTTTTTAAGATTTTATTTATAGGGTGCCTGGGTGGCTCAGTGGGTTAAGCATCTGTCTTTAGCTCAGATCCTGGCCCCTGGGTCCTGGGCTCAAGCTCTGTAGCTGGCTCTCTGCTCAGTGGGAAGCCTGCTTCTCCCTCTGCCTCTGCTCCTCCCCCTGCTTGTGCTCTCTGGCTCGGGCTCGCGCGCGCGCGCGCGCGCGCTCTCTCTCCTTCCGTCAGGTAAATTTAAAAAATCTTTACCAAAAAAGATTTTATTTATTTATTTGAGAGGGAGAGCATGAGCCTGGGGGAGAGGGAGGGTTGGAGGGAAAGAAAGAAGCAGACTCCTCACTGAGCAAGACCCTGAGATCATGATCTAAGCTGAAGGCAGATGCTCAACGGACTGAACCACCCAGGCACCCCAAGATAAGCACTTTTTCTTATCCATCTTTGCATATCCAACCTCTGCCCAACCCCCAAGACCCCACACAAAGAGTCTATGTAGTTCTTCTAGCTAATTAGAAGCTTGTAAGCCTGTTTGGTCCCTCTCTCCCTCTCTAAAAACTTAACTTGGAAGAAAAAGACTGGGGGATGAGGGTGGGGGTTACCTGGGAGACCGCTAAGAATCAACCATTTCCCATCTAGTCTCCTCTTGGCTCCAGGAGGCCCCTTCTCATGCCTGCTCACTGCAGAGGAGGTGGGGGAAGGGCACTGGGGGAGTAAAGATTAGCTGATCTCTAAAGACTCTTCTGTTTCTGGCTTCCTATGAAAACACCCCAGTTGCCCTTAGTAACCAGCTACGCATAAGTTTATAAATCCATATAACCCTTTTAAAAAGGTATTTATACATACTTTCCGCTTACACTAACTCTTGAGGATAATGAATTTCATACATTTGTTTCACGTTGCATAAAAGCACATTAATTTGTGTTTTTCTAAATGTACTCAAGTGGGCTCTAATAGAGTCTCCACATCTGCATCCACTATCTCTGTAGGCCTTCCCCCCAGCTCTGCTCGGTCTACCTGCATACTGACTTCAGAGGCAGGAATTCTTTGTGCAAGGGGAGAAACAAGCCCAGTATTTGGTGGCCTGCCTTGACCACAGTGGTAGGCGGCCATCTCACGCTTAAGAAAATTATCTGTCACAGAGTTCTTTGTGCAGCTTTTTCCAATGGTCTGTCCCCAACCTCTTTCCTCCCAGCCAGTGTTGAAGTGGGTTTTGGAAAGTGGGAAATGCCCCCAAACAAGCTAGACAACTCTCACGAATCCTGGATGGGTCTTTGGCTGCGTTTCAAGAGCTCCCAACTCTTGGGGGGATGGGGTTTTTCCTGGGATCCTTGAGAAGCATGGGGCCTAGGGGATGCCAGCAAGATCAGCTGCCATCCAGAAAATATTTCATTAGAATACATACCATCGGCAAAGCTACTCCAAAGAAAAGGCAGTGCTCTAAAGACTAGAGAACTGGGTTGATGTACAAAGGACTTGCACCTGGTGCTGAACAATGCTGTCAGATTGCTAGGAGACGATTATCTCAGTTTTTCCATTCGTCTTGTGGGGAAGAATGGGGATGAATGATATAGCACAAACAAATGGCTAGTTATAATCCCAACCTCCTTTTAAAGAGTGTGGCTACTGGTACATGGAAGAAAGGTTTCTAATTCTGTTGAGGCCTTGGTGGACTGATCTTCTGGTTGCTCTGTCTAACAGAGGGAGAAGAAATTGCTTGTAAGAATACAATCTTCCCAGGAGGGAGAAGGAAAAAGGAACAGAGAAGGGAGGAGGAGGGGGAGAAGGCAGAGGAGCTGGCAGAAGGCTCCATGCTGTCACCCTCTCTCTGGGACCGTCCCCTCAAATCACTAGTCTACCCAGACTTGCTGAATACTACTGGAGAGAACTAGATATCTTTTGGAAATCAAAGGAAAGTCTGAGGTCGCTCCTGGTGTCCCAAAGGAAACCAAAGCAGCATATGGAGATGCAGACGCCAGAAGCAGAGTGAGGAGAAGATGAAAATGAACTGTCCAGAATGGCTGACTCCCCTTCCATCACACTGAGCTGTCTCTTGAGGCCTGCAGTGTCCTTTCCTGCCCAGAGGCTGTGATCAGGCTTTTCTACTTGGTCAGATGTCCCCAACCTGAAGTCTCTTGGAAGGGAGCTTGGAGTCCCATCTCCTTTCTTCACAGAAGGCCCTTGCACCCCAACACACATTCCTGGGGCTCTGCTTAAGGGACATGGGCTGGAGAAGCAGCAGGCCAAAGATCCTATAACATCTTTTCTCTGGCACAAACGTGAACACTGGACTTTAATTGACTTAACTAAGGGAAGCCACTCAAGAGATTTGTTTGGCCATAATAGAATTAAACAAAATCAAAATATATGAAAATCTGTGAGCTGAGGTGACATGCAGATTTGGCTCCAATAATTTTTGAATTGCCACCTCGAGGGCCCTCAAATGTCTCAAGGAAACCCACACAGCTTTCCAATTTTAAGGCCTCTTTCCCTTGGATCCACCCTTTCATCTATAGATTTGGCTAGTGCTGAAGGGGGAAGGGCAGATGGATCAATATTAATGAGGAGACAGCCCCCCTTCCCCCGCCATCCTGCTCCTGGGAACAAATAGGTCACCAATCAACAGCCAGAATCTGATGCTGCACTGAGCTTCTGACCCGGGCCTGGTAGTCCTGCTGGCCTCCCCTTCCTCGGGAGCTATGAATCAGATGCACTGGAGGCATTTCTTCACGCAAGGCTGAGATGTGGAAATTCTCTAGTGCAGCCATTCCTGTTATGGAAATAATAGGGGGAAGGATGGTCTCAAGCAGGAGGGACACGCAACAGCCTCAGCAGCCTGCCCTCCCCGCCCTGTACTGTCTTCCACTGTCCCTCTGCCTCTCCTCTTCCTCCATAGGCTTTCCCTAGAATCCTAAATTGGGACAGGTGCTACCACTCCCACACCTGGCCTCTGACAACCCAGTGTCTCCCTAACTAGGCTGGCTAGTTGTGGACAAATCCCCCAGTTCTGCAGAAATAAAGTTGGAAATAGAAATCAACTACAAACATGTAGAAATGGGGTGGTGGTGGAGGCAGGGGGTTGGCAGCACAGGCATCTTCAACGAAAGCCACAAAAATCTGTTTATAGCTTATAGGCCACTGGGCCCCCAGTTCCTTTTCCTCACTAAAAACCTTACTTTGTACAAAGGGTGAATGCTAGGGCGAGCCACTCAGACTTCCAGCCCAAAATGCTTTTGAGTTTATGCTGCAGTAATTGCATGGGGAGGAGAAGAAGCCCACACAGAAAAGAGGTAGGGACACAAACATACACCCCCACACACACACATACACAAACATATGTGTGTGGATAGATAGATAGATAGATAGATAGATAGATAGATAGATAGATATCATATGTATGATCCCTGAGCAAATATACTGACAATTACCATAAACAAGCCATAGTGCTTTGTGATCTTAATGCCATCAGTTAAACTGAGAAATGTTTTTCATTTTGACAGTTAAGGTCCCAATTGACTCAATTGATTTGACTCTTTCCCCTATCCTGTGTGCCACCTAATTTGCCCTTAGATTGGCTGAGATGGGCATCATCAAGGATCCTTAGCCAATTTTTAGTTTTGATATTTCTTTCTATGGCTGAAGGTTTAATCTGTTTAGAGAAGATTTGTGTTTTGGCTTTTGAAACAGCCATACTCTTTTCCTCTGAGAATTATGGGTCATTTCGGAAATGGGAGCTTCAAAGAAAGCTCTTATTGGATCTGGACTTGAGCCACTCCTGAAACTATTTGTTTCATCTAGTTCATCACTCTGCTTGCTGCCACCTACACAGATAGGAAACATCTCCTGGAACTGAAATTTACAAGCTCCTTGCCCATCATCCAAAGTGCTGAGTCTTATTTTCTGGGAGTTGATGTCTACTGATAATTGCAATAGTAAGATACAGACAAGAAACATAAATGCTGTTAATTTACTGAAAATAGCCATTCCAGAGTTCTGGGATAATAGGTGCCTGAAGAAAGTATTGACTGTAACCTGCCTACACCAAGGAAACCCAGCATACAACCAAGATTTGAAAACATGCAAGAGCTCCATGCAGAGCTTAGAGCTGACACCACCTTTTAATATGTAAACATTCCATGATCATTGAGGAAGAGGGAAACCAAAGTAAGTCTTTTCAAAGTGTGTCTCCTAGAAAACCAGCAGACAGATGTGTCTCTGAAATCTCTCTTCAGCCCCTCATGTGAATTAGGCAATGGCATTAAGTGACCAGCAGGGAAGACAGTGTCACATTATGCATGGAAGCCTATGCTTGCTGTAAGACTGCCTGGATTCAAAACTCTCCTGAAACACTAAGATTTTTTCTGGAACTTAAGGAAGGGAGTAAGGTTGTATCTCTCTTACTTACTTAACTTACTAAAACTCTTTGAGTCTGCATTTTCTAATTCATAAAATGGACATAGTAATAGTATCTGTTGGAAAATTTAACTAAGAAAATTCATATAAATATTTAGCCTAGTTCCTGGTTATGAGAGTTCAATAAATATCAGTTGTTATTGTTTATGGGCTTTAAGGAACTCATGAATCCACAGCAGATTTTGGCCCCTACTTCTAACACCAAAAATTATGGCTCTTTAGTTCTCTAGAATCCCAACATAAACTACTATCTCCTGTCATGAAACTATAGTGTCCAGTCACTGGGAGACTAGATTTTCAAATCAGATCTGAGGATGTATTAGAGTTCTTCAGAGAAGCAAAACCAATAGGATAGATAGACATGTAGATAGATGATAGATAATAGATAGATACATAGATACATAGATGATAGATAGGTGATAGATAGATAGATATAGAAATTTAGTATAAGGAATTAATTGACTCACACAATACAGAGACTGGGAAGTCACAAAATCTATAGAGGGCATGATAGAGACCCAGGAGAGCTAATAATGGAGTTCTAGTCTGAGTCCTAAGACCTAAAAAACCAAGGGAGCTGATGGTGTGAGTTCCAGTCTGAAACACAACAGGGTCAAGACCCAAGAGAAGTCAATGTTGCAGTTTGACTCTGAAGACAGGAAAAGATGAATGTCCTAGAGCAACAGTCAGGCAGTAGGAGTTCTCTCTTACTCAACTTTTTTATTCTATTCAGGCTTTTAATTGATTGGGTGAGGCCCACCCACATTAGGGAGAGCAATCTGCTTTACTCGGTTTACCAATTCAAATGTTGACCTCATCCAGAAACACTTCCACAGACACAACCAGAATAATGTTTGACCAAATGTCAGGGCATTCTGTGGCCCAGTCATAAAATTAACCAACACAAGGGACATATGCTAAATTCTCATGAGCCAAAGTGTGGTCTGCAGACCAGCAGCACTGCCACTCCTATGGAGTCTGCTAGAAATATTTAATGATCATGGGTTGTTTACATACTCAGACATGAGGCCTGAACAATAAGACATTGTTTTGGAGCAATGACTTGATTCTCTTAAGCTGATGGATTTAACTCTACCATTTTTTTCCAACACTGAACTCTTTCATGCTTATGACTTTGTTGTTATTCATTTGTCTGGGAAGGGGAGGACACTGCCTTGAAGTCTTTCTGGACATCCCAGATGGTCCAACTTCCCATCAGACTCGAAGCTGTACGGCCACTATTCCCACCCCCAGAAATGACCAGACTCTACAAGGGGTCTCCATACTTGCCATGGAGGGTATTGGAATCAGTGCTAGATGAAAAAAAGTTTTTGGTGTGGGAGGTGAGATGGATGGGAAAAGACTCCAAGAAGATTCAGAGAAGACCCTCTAACTGCAAATCAAGATAAATGATGCCCCCCAAATATGCACACATGCATGCACACACACTGGTTATATGTCCTCTGAATAAAACTGGATGAATTGACTGTAATCCCAGCCCCTCCCACACATATCCAAATGTAATTTTATTAGCAGAGTTCATCCTGTCTCCTTTCTCTTTGAAGAAGAGACCAATTCAAGTGACCTAGAAATGCCTGGATCTGGGATTACCCTTTCACTGGCCCATGAAAGAATCAAGAATTGGCAAAACTGAGAATTTTCCAAGGACTTTATAAGTACATCAAATATTGTTGTTATTTCGTGATGAGTTGCTTAGAAATTGCCCTGATATATATATATATATATATATATATATACTAAAGATTAAAATATATTAAAGTATATATTTACATATTATATTAATAATATATTATGTATTATATATTAATATATAATAAAGATTAACATATATTAAAATATATTATATATAAATATATTAATATAAATTAATATATATTAAGATATAACATGGGATCCCTGGGTGGCGCAGCGGTTTGGCGCCTGCCTTTGGCCCAGGGCGCGATCCTGGAGACCCGGGATCGAATCCCACATCGGGCTCCCGGCGCATGGAGCCTGCTTCTCCCTCTGCCTGTGTCTCTGCCTCTCTCTCTCTCTCTCTCTGTAACTATCATAAATAAATAAAAATTAAAAAAAAAGATATAACATATATTTTTAATATATATTAAAGATTTTATTTATTTATTCACGAGAGACACAGAGAGAGAGATAGAGGCAGAGACATAGGCAGAGGGAGAAGCAGGCTTCACGCAGGGAGCCCAATGTGGGACTCGATCCTGGGTCTCCAGGATCACACCCTGGGCTAAAGGTGGTGCTAACCCACTGAGCTACCAGGTGTGCCTGCCCTGATATATTTTTGACCACTGTTGTATGGTAATGTGTATGTAGATATTTATATGTGTAAGTTTCTTTAAGAATATTCATAATTTATACTGTGAGTTTGTTTTTTCCATTATATACTCTCTCTTTAGGCCCTGGGAACTGTGAAAATTGAAAAGCGATCTTAAAGCTACAGCTAGGTCCATGGGGGTCATTAAATAAGTAGAAGGGGGAAAGTGAAGATAGTGGATCCCCAAAGTTTGTAACAGATGTACTAGTTTACCATGGGGAGATCTCAGGGGCCCCAGGAAGCTGGCTAATCCCTTTGCTTATAGGTTTTGATACCTACTAAAATTTAAATACTCCTGGGCTTTACTCTAGTTATCAATCATTCATATCTCAGAACAAATATATAAATCCATTATTCAACAAATATTTTTTCATCTTTCTGCCAGGCACAATGTTTTAGGAAAAGTTATAAGTTTAAGATGGAGAAGAATTAGAGAACCTGGGTGGCTCAGTTGGTTAAGTATCCAACTCTTGATTTCCACTCAGGCCATGATCTCAAGGTCATGAGATCAAGCTCTGAGCAGAGTTCCATGCTGGGCATAGAGTCTGCTTAAGATTCTCTCTCTCCCTCTTCTTCTGCTCCTTTCTCACTAGTGCTCGAGCTCTCTTTCTCTCACAAAAAAAAAAAAAAAAAAGATGGAGAAGGATTAAGAGAGAATCCCAAAAAGGAGCTGTATAAAAAAAAGGAGGACTGAGTTTCTAGGCTCTTTCTCGCCTGGAAATCTCTTTTATTCGTTAAGTCAACAAATATTTTTGAGTACCTACTATGTGTGAGATACCGGACACTCAGCACTAGGGTTAGAGTGGTGAATATAAACAAAACAGACAAAAATCCCTGCCCTCATGAATCTGCCAAGGTAATGGAGAGAGGGGCCATAAAGTAGTAAGGCAAATATATAGCATATTAGATTGTTATAAACACTATGGGAAAAAAGAAAGCAGGCTATGGGGGCTAGAGATGTCAGAAGTTGTGATTTGAAGTGGGAGAGGAGGCCACACTAAAGATGTGGCCTCTGAGCTAAGACTAGAAGACAGTGAGAGAGTGAGCCATGTGAATAACTTCAAGGGTAGAAGGAAACAGTGGTGGGGACAAAGGTTCTGAGGTGGGACGCTGGCTAGCAGGTCCAAGGAACAGCAAGGAAGTGAGTGTGACTGAAGTTCAGACAGGCAAAAATGAAGCAAGAGGATCGACTATGAGGACCTTGTGGGTCATTGAAAGGCCTTAGACTTTTACTCAGAGTGATGTGAAAGCTCTTGCAGTGAGTGTTGTGAACAGTGGTCAATCTGAGTTTATTCAATTATTTTTTTTTAAAAGTTGGATATGTACATGATGAAAAAAATCAGTACATAAAAGTAATGAAAAGCAAAACTCTTCCTTCCATATTCCCATCTATCAGACTATCTCCAAAGATAAACACTATTTTCATTATCTTGAGTAACCTTGAGGGAGAGAAAGAGAGAGAGGTGTGTAGATAGAGAAAGAAGCCTATTTCCTTTTTTATTTACACAAATGGAAAAATGAATTTTATACAGTTATGGCTTAGATATTTATTCATATTGGTCCATATAGGTGTATCTCATCTCATTCTTCTCAATGCCTGCATGGTACTACACTATATATCATAATTTATTAAACCAATCCCTAATCAATTGATGGATATTTAGATTGTTTCTAAAGCAGGTTTTTTTTCTCTTGGGGGATGCTATTATAAAAATACAGTAATGAATATAGTAATGCATGCATCTTTGAGCACAATAAAAATAATAACAGGTAACATTTATTGAGTGCTTACTCTACACTAGGTACTGTGCTAAGCACTTTACATGCCTTATCTCATTTTATCCTTATAACTCTTTGGAGTGAATACTTGCTGTAGATCGAATGTTTGTGTCTCCCCCAAAATTCATATGCCCCAAAACCTGATGCCCCCATGTCTCGATGCCCTAATGCCCAATGTGCTGGTATAAGGAGATGAGGCCTTGGGAAGTGATTAGGTCATTAGGGCAGAGCCCTCATAAATGGGATTAGTGCTATTTTATTTTATTTTATTCTATGTTATTTATTATTTTTTTAAAGATTTTATTTATTTGAGAGACTACAAGCACAAGTGGGGGGAGGGGCAGAGGAAAAAGCAGACTCCCTGCCGAGTCTGGGGCTCCATCCCAGGACTCTGAGATCATGATCTGAGCTGAAGTCAGATGTTTAACAACTGAGCCACATAGTTGCCCCTATTGCCCTTTTAAAAGAGGTCCAAGAGACCGCCCTTATCCCTTCTACCATGCGAGGACATAGCAAGAGGGTGGCTGTTTGCAACCTAGAAGGCGGCCCTCACCAGGACCCTGGACTATGCTGGCATCTTGATCTTGGACTTCCTAGCCTCCAGAACTGTGAGCAATAAATCTCTGTTGTCTATAAACTACCCAGTCTGTGATGTTATGTTATAGCAGCCCACACAGACTAAGACAAACCTATTATTATCCCCATTTTGCAGATAAGGGAAGCTTTAAAGAGGTTGAGGAACTTTCCCAAGGTCACAAAGCTAAGCTGCAGAGACAGAATTTGAATGTAGGCAATCTGACTCCAGAGCTTGTGCTTTTAATTACTTTACTATATAAATGGAATTTCTAGGTCAAAGGATATGTACATTAAAAATTACAGTCGTTGGGATCCCTGGGTGGCGCAGCGGTTTTACGCCTGCCTTTGGCCCAGGGCGTGATCCTGGAGTCCTGGGATCGGGTCCCACGTCAGGCTCCCTGCATGGAGCCTGCTTCTCCCTCTGCCTGTGTCTCTGCCTCTCTCTCTGTGTGGGTCTCTCATGAATAAATAAATAAAATCTTTAAAAAAATTACAGTCGTTAAATTACGTGCTCCCCTATACCCTCATCAATGCTAGATATGGTCAATCTTTTTGAATATTAACCAGTGCAGTAGGTGAATAAAGGGCATCTTGCTGTTTTGATTTGCATGCTTTTGTTGAGGAGCAAAGTTGAACATCTTTTTACATGTGTAATTTGCCATTTGTATTTTTTTTCTGTGCACTGCCTCTTTTTATCATTTGTTTGTTTGTCTTCGGGTTGACGATGTTTTTCTTGATGATTTGTTTGAGCTTGTTGGAAATTAAGGAAATTAGTCATTTGCGTAAGTGTTGCAAATATCTTGTGGCAGTTTTTCATTTCTCTTTTGACTATTTTTATGTGTTTTGCTGTGCAGAAATTTTAAATTTTTATGTAGTCACATTTATCAATTTTTAAAATGATTTCTGGATCCATGGCCTGCCTAGAAAGACTTACCTTTTCCAAGATTATATGTATTTAAATTCTTCCATATTTTCTTTTAGTGCTTTGAAGGTTTAATTTTTCACATTCAATTCTTTGATTCATATATAATTTCCTTTGAAGTAAAGAATAAGTTAGAGAATTCAGCTTACCCATTACACAAATATAATTTTTGACTCATCCATCTTTTCCCCATTAATTTGATGTGCCATCTTTAAAATATACTAATTTCCCACATGTATTGAAGATTAATAGGCATTTTTTGGGTTACTTTTTGTTTTTTTGTCCTCAAGAACTCAACCATCTTTTGGTAACATCATAACATGTTTTAATATCTGATAGGCCTTGTTCCTCCTCAAATGCTCTTCTTTCGGACTTGTTCTGACTTTTATTTATCCTTTTACCCTTGAGTTTCAGTTTCCTCTTTTGTCATCCCTCCCTCACCTAAAATGGCAGCCCTTCCTCCAGTTTCTCCATATCATCTGGATGTTGTTCATTCATTAATAAGTATTTACTAAGCATTGACAATGGACAGATACTGTGTGAGGAATGAGAGGTATAATGATGAATAATGACCCAGCCTTTGCCCTCATGAAACTCTCAATCTACTGGGATACATAGATAAGTCAACAAGTAATTACAAGACAACATGGTTGGTGCATTTCCTGAAAGATGTGTAAGTACAACATGGTTGGTGCATTTCCTGAGAGATGTGTAAGTACTGTGGGTCTCTGGCAGAACAGTAACTAAATCTAGACTTGGTGGGGTGGGGGGGGAGGAAAGAAGCCAAAAAAGACCCAGAGTAGGTGCCCCTTGAAAGACTATTAGGAGTAGACTGGTTGAAGGGGAAAGAAATAGGAGGGGGTTCTAGGGCAAGCAAGCCTCTTATGCAAAAGATCAGAAACATGATGAGCTTGACAAATCACAGGAAACAGTTGTGGCTAGAGTGTAGGATATGTGGGAAGTGTTGGGTGAAGGTCAAGATGTGACATATAGCTGGAGATGCGCAAGATAGGTCCTGTGTGGAGGTCTTGAAAGCTGTGCTAAATAGGTTGGACTCAACCCAATGAGCAACAGGACACCATTAAAATGTTTTTTTTTTTTTTTCATTAAAATGTTTTAATCAGAAGAGCGACCTGATCACATTCTCACTTTAGAGTGATTGCTCTGGCTGCAGGGTAGAGAGCAACAGTGGGAACAGGGAGATGATTTAGGGGGCTGATGCAGTAATATGACCCAGAGTAGAAATGCTGGGCATCTGAATGAGGGTAGTAATGATGGAGGTGGAGAGAAGTGCATGGATTTGAAAAATGTTAAAGGTTAAAATTGACAGGAATTAATGATTAGTTGGACTCAAGTGGTTAGAGGGAGATATCAAGGATGCCTCCCAGGGGTCCCTGGGTGGCTCAGTCAGTTAAGCGTCTGCCTTCAGCCCAAGTCATGGTCTCAGGGTCCTGGGATCAAGCTCTGCATCTGGCTCCCTGCTCAGCGGGGAGTCTGCTTCTCCCTCTCTCTCTGCCCCTCTTCCCCCACGACCCCACTCCTGACTTGTGCTCTCTGCTCACTCTGTCTCTCTCTCTCAAGTAAATAAATAAAATCTTTTTTAAAAATGCCTCCTGAGTTTACTGAGCTAGGACATAGGGGAAAAGGCTCGGGAGGAATGTGGAATGTCATTGAGTACTGATGAGTGTCTTGTGTTATGAAACCTATTCTTCCCCCTTCCCGCATCAGAATTGATCTATCCTGTCACCCATTCCCGCAAAAGCTCTGTTCTCCCTTTCTAATTTACACTAGGATATTACAAGCTAGTTATTCTTACCATGCACAGGGAGCATTTTCATTTGGCAGCTACTCTTAAGGCTTTCATCTATAAAAATGATTTCGATAATAATGGTTTCAGGTAGGCCAACTGGGGAAGAGATTTTTGGCAGGAGGGCTTCAAATTTCAGTTGACCCTCAAACAGCCCAAGTGTGAACTGTGTGGGTCCACTTTTATGCAGATTTTTTTCAATAAATACAGTACAGTACTATAAATGTATTTTCTCTTCATTATTATCTTAATATTTTCTTTGTTCTAGTTTTATTGCAAGCATACAGTGTATAATACATAAGCATACAAAGTATGTGTTCATCAACTGTTTATTTGACAGATAAAGCTTCCAGACAGCAGTAGGCTATTAGTAATTTAGTTTGGGGGGAGTCAGAAGTTGTATACAGATTTTCAGCTACACAGGGGGTTGGTGTACCTAACCCCCATGCAGTTCAAGGGTCAATTGTATGCCATTGTCCACAGCCTGCTCCCCAAAGCAGAACCTAGAGCTGTTACCCTAAAGGTGGGTATGGCTTTGTCCCACAAGATGGAGGGAGGGAAAAAAAAGAAAAAAAAAAGATGGAGGGAGGAGAGGTGCAGATCTTTGACTGGTCACACCGGCCCAGACATCAGCAGAAACAGGCCACATACCTAACATAAAAAAAAAAAATCTGTCTGCCCTGGTCTAGTCTCCCACATGTCAGGCACCCTCTTCCCCAAAAGGAATGTGGCCTTAGGGGTCTGGAACAAACAGTCCTGGGAGACAAGCAGTTATTAGATGAGCCCATTATTTAGCCCCTGAAACGAAGCACACCATTTGCTGCAGAAAGAAAACTGGCATTCTAGATTCCGAAGGAGGGGGGAGGGCAGTCTGACATCAGAGAAGAGGGATTCATGTTGTCATGGCAACCATAAGAGTTATACTGTATTGTTTGTACCCAGAATTTAAGAGATTACCCTTGGGCTAAAAAAAAAAAAAAGAAAAAGAAAGTGTCACCCCTTCCACTTCAACATCACCATCTCAGGACACCCACCACCTTCTTAGGAGGAATTTTATTTGTTCATTCATTAGATGTCACTTGGGTGTTTATTGATTTACTAATCTGCCTTCCTCCATTTTTTTCTCTTTCTTTTCTTTCTTCCCTACATCTGACCAGCACAGCCAGAATGGAACATTTGTCTTCCCGCAGATGGTGCCAGTAAATCAAACTTCTGGATGGTGGAAACGGGGCCCTGGAAAACTTCCCAAGTTGGGAAGCATCCTTCCCATTCCTTAGGCCTGTTTCTGGTCTGCCTTGGGAGATAGCTGGGGAGGGGGAGACCGGGGTCTCTGAGAAAGGACTCTCTGCCCATAAAGGTGACAAAGAATAAGGCACTTAGGAAACCCTGCAGAGGTTGCCTTCCCAGCCAAGTCCTGCTCTGACACCTTTGAGGTCTATAGCAACTAGGCAGGGAGCTCACTCAAGTGACAGCCTTGACAGTGTCAGAGCAGGATTGGGAACTTGGTAACTGGGGAAAGACCTTTTTTAACCTTTATGAAGCAAGTAGGCAATTCAAATATCACCATGTGTTTCTTCCCATGTTACAGAAAAGTAAAGTGAGATGGGAAGGGCACACCCAGCCAGGATTTTGAAAAGAGTGAAGTAAAGAAGGATCTGGAAATATTGCAGTGCTTATTAATTCCTGCCTCCAGTTAACCCCACCTCCCATCAATAACACTGACATCACCTAGCTTTTTAAATCCCAGGACCTAATTGGCATCCTGTTTATGAAGCTTTAAAAAACCCTTTTCTTTCTTTCCCCTTCCTGGCTCAGTAACTCTCACTTTGGAAATCTCTGGAGATTTTAATTTCCCGAAGAGCCTCCTGTCATCTCTTACAGTAAGTCTTTTCATTTCACCTCGTTTAAGTATATTGGCTGGTTTAAAGTCTTAATTGCGATGAAGAAGATTAAGTCCAAATTTAATAAGCATTAAGAGTAGAACAACATCCTTTATTTCCTCTGGCTTCAATAATCATTGCATTTGGTTTTTTTTATTTGTAGTGGAAAAGTTCAGACGATCCAAACTCGGGGAAGGAGGTAGGCTAGAGCGAAGGGCAAGAGATGTCTGGCTGGCTTTTTTGTGCAGTGGCAGCACACAAATGGTTGAAGGAGGGTGATGGGTCTGGAAATGATCCAGCAAGAGCACAAGATGAAGCCAGCCTAGAGGGAGGAAGGCGTGCCTTCAAGCTCTTCCCTAGTTTGCAAGTGGGCTCTTTATTTTACCAGCAAGAGTGGCTTCCAGAACACTCTGGGTTCTCCAAGTCTCTTGGCATGGGTATAGCCAAATCTCTTTTCCTGTTAGTACAGCAAAGACCAGATTAGCATTTTTCAAAAAGAACTTGACTAGGAAATGAAGGGAAACACAAAACTAAAAAAAGAAAATGTAAATGCATAGAAATGAGCACAGAGTCTAAGATAAAGTCTAGCCCTAGATTGGCTCAATTGGCATAGACTACCATGACCTATGTTTATGTGTACGTGCGCGTGCGTGCACACACACACACACCTGATCCTTTCTCCTCCCCAGTGTTATTTGTGGAAACCTGCCTCAAAAGGCCCTCGAGTTTTTCTCCTATGCATTGCAGTCTTGGCTCGCTCCTCTATTACATCCTTTATCCCTCTGTTGTCTGATGATCTCAATACATATTTGTCTCTTCCTAGTGGACTGTTAAGCTCTGCAAAGACAAGGACTAATCATAATCATCTTTGTACCCACAATATCTGGCATGTGAAACCATCTGTAAAAGACTGTAAAACTAAAGTGCACCAGATCAGATCCTGGCAACCTAGAGTCATGTCTATCCTTGGAAAGTAGCTCCTCTAAAAGCGGGGTTCTGACAGTGGACAATGCTTCAATGCTTTACACTCTAAGATTAAGTCTGTTTGATCCCATGTAAACACACTTTTGGCAATTTACAAAACCAAGTGCTGCCTTATAATTGTATAGAACTCCGTGCATCTCAAAATGCGTTTCACACAGTATCTCATTTGATTCTAACCTTGTAAAGAAATGAGACTGAGAGAGGTTAAATAGATAGCCCTAAGTTACAGAGCTATATAATAATAGCAGAGTCAAATAGCTAGATCTAGGTCTTTTGGTATTTAAGCCTGTAGTCTTCCTGGTTTGATAGACTATATCCCGAAAGAGACATTTTTTGGTAAGGTCATCAGTAAATTCAGAGAATCATTCTAAAGGCTTGCCTCTCAAGATCACCATCCTCTCTGTCTTCCACTCACCCATTATGATACTATCCCAGGGAGAGAGTCCAATGATCATTTGAGGACAAGCAAATAGCAGAACCTTGCTAAATCAGAACTGAATGTTATGAAACCCAGCAATCCTATTTCTAGAAATATATCCTAACGGATCTTCCGAGTTCAACACAACTTTTTTTTTTATTTAAAAAGATGTGCTGTCCAAACAAAACACAATTGTGAGTAGAAATCAGCCAATGTGTTGGCAGTTTGCTACTTCTGAAATAACTGGACAGGTGTGTAAAGATGTATGCATAAGGGTATTCATGACAGCTATGTTATATTGAGAAAACATTGGAAGCTACCTAATGACTAACAATAGGAGAAAGGGTTAAAAAAATTAAGGCACATTCATACTATGGATTGTCATGAAGTCAATAAAACCAATAATGTGGTATAGATCTATACTTACTGACATGGAAATATATCAATGGCACTGTGAGGCTGTTTTGAAAGCAAGCTACAAATCAGCATTATAGTATAACATCATTTTTGTAAAACACTACACTTCAGAAAACAGTCTGGGAGGATATTTTTTAAATGTTTACAGTAGTGGATTGTGTGACATTGAGATTGGAAGGTGGAATGATACATGATCTTCATTTTTGTTCACATATATTTTTCTGCAATGAACACACACTATTATTTTTTAGTAACCTCCGTGCCCAGTGTGGGGCCTGAACTCATGACCCTGAGATCAAGAGTCACATACCTCACCAACAGAGCCATCCATGTGTCCTGAATATATATTACTTTCGCCTTAGTGAACATAAAAAATGATTTTCAAAGAAAGAGTTAAATGCTAGCCCTACCATTTCTGGTCAATTGATTTTTGACAAGGGTGCCAGTACATTTCAATGGCTCAAGAATAGTCTTTTCTACAAACTGTGCTGGAACACGTGGATATTTATATGCAGAAGAATGAATTTGAACCCCTACCTTACACCATATACAAAAATTACCTCAAGAATCTGACACTTAAAATACAAGAGCTAAAACTATAAAACTGTAGAAAACAAGTATAAATCCTTAATTCTTGAGTTGGAGTATAGTCTTCCCCTTTGGTGATTTTTTAAAAGATTTTATTTATTTGAGAGAGAGAGAGAGAGAGAGAGAGCATGAACAGGGGGTGGAACAGACAGAGAGATAAGCAAGACTTCCCACTGAGCAGGGAGCCCAATGTGATGTGGGATTTGATCCCACATCTCTGAGATCATGACCTGAGCTGAAGGCAGATGCTTAACTGATTGAGATACACAGGCACCCCAACTCTGGTGATTTTTTTTCAAAAATATAAATATCCTCAGGGCACCTGGGTGGCTCAGTTGATTGAGTGTCTGATTCTTAGTTTTTGCTCAGCTCACAATTTCGTGGGTCGTGGGATCGGGCCCTGCATCAAACTCTACACTTAGTGGTGGCAGGGCGGGGGATGTCTGCTTGAAGTTTTCTTGCCTCCTGCACCTCCCCTCACTCACTCTCACTTCCTCTCTCTATCTAAAATAAATAAATAAATCTTTAAAAAATATACATATATATAAATATCCTTGGGTAGGTGTATAGTATTTTTTAGACCCTGGTCTGTGGCACTTAATATTCTGTGTCATTGTTTGTGTGTGCATGTGTGTGTGTGTGTGTGTGTGTGTGTGTGTTTGTGTATTTGTGCATTGGGGACAGATGTGCACAGAGGATGAAGGAGCCTCCACCACCAGCCCTTTCATACTGTGGCTGTGAGCAAAGTGCCATTTTTGGGGGGGTTGGTGGGCCAGGAGTGGTGGTTTTTTTTTTTTTTAAGATTTTATTTATTTCATTATTTGAGAGCGAGAGTGCAAGGGGGGTGCAGTGGAAGAGGGAGAGAATCTCAAGCAGACTTTGGACTGAGCATACAGCCCGACATGGGACTCAATCTCATGACCCCCAAGATCTTGACTGGAGCCAAAACCAAAAGTTGGATGCTTAACTGATTGAGCCACCCAGGCACCTGACCAGGATTTTGTTTTTGTAAGGAAACAGAAGTGAGTGGTAACCTAGACTAGATGCATAAAAAGGGATCCAGCTGAAATCTGCTGCTGAGCAGAGGTGGAATCTTTATTAGCTGTGCCTTGAAAAATACAGACTTTCCAATTTATTCTTTGTACTGCAGCCATCTTTTCCTCCTTAAGGTAGAGTTGCTTCACCCCCACCCCTCCCTAGTATTTTTTTTTCAAATATTTCATTTATTTATTCATGAGAGACACACAGAGAGAGGCAGAGCCATAGGCAAAGGGAGAAGCAGGCTTTCTGTGGGAAGCTGGGTGCGGGACTCAATCCCAGGACCCTGGGATCACGACCTGAGAGCCAAAGCCAGACATTCAACCACTGAGCCACCCAAGTGCCCCCTCCCTAGTATTAATACTTGTCTTTTTGTGTCAATTGGAGTGTTACTTCTTCCTCCTCAGTCTTCTAGGTAAATCTATTTTCAGTTTGTTATCTTAGGTCAGGTTTCCTGAAAATAGTCTCTGATGCAGAGATTTGCATACCAGGAAGGTATGAGGGAGTACACTTGGGACCAATGCCTGTGAGGGAGTGAGGAAAGCAAGACTAGGGAGGAGAAGTTGAACTGGAAAGCCACAGCTATTCCCATAGGAAGCTCCAGAGCCAGGAAGACCTTTCAGAATTGTCAAAAATTGAGCCTAGGGAAGTGAGCCTCTGTATTCTCATTAGCTATGTGCTGCTTACCACACCATAACCTACCTGAAAGTGCATAACCTTGGGCAGGTCCATCTTTGGCTAAGAGCAATTCCAAGAGAGGGACATAACTGTGAGTCATCAGCATTAAACACTTCCAGCAGCTGGAGGGTGGAGGGAGGGGGAGGGGGAGGGGGAGGGAGAGACCTCAATGGTGCCTCACAACATCTACTACAGATATTTACCTGGTCGGACCTCAGAGAAAGCTCCAGAAAAGATTGCTGTGAATCCTTTCACCTTCACCCACAGTCCCCCATTTTTTCATGACTAGAGTTGACAGTTAGGAAGAGAGGTGTCAGACTCCCACATTGGGGGCATGAGCCACTGGTGAATAAAAAAAAAAAAAATCCCTGGCTTGAGCAAGTGGATGGATGCTGGTGCAGTTTACCGAGATGAATAAGGAAAAGGCTTGGGACAGGGAGAAATCAAGATTTTAGTCTTAGAGAAGCTAAGTTTGAGATGTTTTGAGACATTCAAATGGAGATGTATATTAGGTAAATGAATATATTACGGTGAGGTTAGAGAAGTCAGGGATATTGCTGTAACTTGGGAGTTAGTATATAAGTTGAGTTGAAAGCCATGGGAATGAATGAGGTCACTTAAGGAGATAAGTGTAGAAAGAGAAAACCTAGAGCTAAAATATAAACCCTTCCAGAAACCATTTTAATGCCTACAAAGAGGAGGATAGAGACAGAGCTGGAGTAGTCAGAAGAGTAGGAAGAAAGCCATGAGAGGATTGTGTCACAAAATCCACGAGGAGAGAATGTTTTGGAAAATGAGGACATGGTCGGCAGTATTAAATATTGTTGGGATGTGAAGCAAGTCAAGGATAAAAAATTTTCCATTGGATTTAACAACATGGGAGGCCATTGGTGATCTTTGTGAGAGCTATTTTAGTAGAGTTATGGGGACAGAAGGCCAGATTGGAGTGGGTTGAGGAATGAGAGGAAAGTAAGGAAATAGAGGCAATGTGTATAGAAAACTCAAGAAGTTGGCCGTGATAAGCAGGAGGAAAGAGATATAGGGCAGTTAGCCAAAAGCGTTTGTGAGCTTGAGGGATTGTGGTGTTGTCTGCTGATTTTGTTTGCTTTGGGATATTTTAATAGAAGTATAACATACATACAGAAAACCAGAAATCAGGTGTGCTGCTTGACGAATTTCCACAATCTGAACACGTCCATGTAACCAGCATCCAGAGCAAAAAAAGAACAACTAAAGGCTATATTTTGTATGATTCCAACTATACGGCATTCTGGAAAAGGCAAAGCAGTGAAGACAGTAAAAGGATCAATGGTTGTCAGGGAAGGAGAGTTGAATAGGTGGAGCATAGAAGATTTTTAGCACAGTGAAGCTACTCTGTATGATACTGTCATGATGGATACATGTCATCACACATTTGTCCAAACCCATAGAATGTACAACGCCAAGAGTGAACTCTAATGTAAACTATGGACTCTGGATGATTATGATGTATCAGTGTAAGTTCATCGATTTTAACAAATGTTTCCCAGTGTCATGGGGAACATTGATAATGGGAGAGGCTATGCATGTGAAGGAGCAGAGGTTATATAGGACTTCTCTGTATCTCCTGCTCAATAACACTGTGAACCTAAAACTGCTCTTAAAAATGTATATTTTTTAAAAGGGAGAGAACACCCCAGAAGTCCCCTTGTGACCTATTTCAGTAATTGGCCCCTGCAAAGGTAATCATCACCCTAATATATAACACCATGGAGTAATTTTCCTCATTTTTGAACTGTAATGGAATCATCCAATATGTACTCTTTCATGTCTGGCTTTTATTACTTCACATTACCTGTGGGATACATCCATATTATTGTGTGTAGTAGCATTGCATTCAGTCCCATTGCAGTGTAGTATTTCATTGTATTAATTTATCCATTCTACTGTTAAAGAACATTAGGATAATTTCCAGTTTGGGACTATTACAAATAGTACATTCTTTTAAAAAATTTTTAAATTTTATTTATTCATGAGAGACACAGAGAGAAAGGTAGAGACATAGACAGAGAGAATCAGGCTCCCTTCGGGGTGCCTGATGTGTGACTCGCTCTCAGGACCCCAGGATCATGACCTGAGTCAAAGGCAGATGCTCAACCACTGAGCCACCAGGCATCTCCCAATAGTACATTATTGTGAATATATCTATTTTTAGTACTTAAACAATCATTAATGTGCTCCATATAAATCACTTTCCAAAAAGCACTCAAACATTTTAAAGCGAAACTTTGTGAAAATAACACACAAATCTTTAAAAAAAAAAAAAAGCTTAAGAAAAGACCACCCTAGGGTCCGATCCTACGAAGCTAACTTCATGAATTTCAGAATGATTTATTAAGATTCTAAATATTCATAAAATATTTCTCATTGTATGCCCATAGATTGAAAGGCACAATGAGAAATTTGCTTCAAGGCTAATCCCCCCCTCCATTGGTCTCCAAATAACTTTCCTACTCCAAATAATCCAAGAACCCATGTAGGTCCACATTCCTTAAATGTTTGCTTTAAAATAAGCCAGTAGTTAAGTACTAGACAGAAACTTTTTTTTCCAGGACATATGTGAATAGGCAGCAAGTCAAATTCAAGCTTTCTATTTTTAAAACTTTTTTATTATTGAGGTAAAATTCACATCACATAAAATTAACCATTTTAAAGTGAACATTTCAGTAGCATTTGGTGTAATCACAATGTTGTGCAACAACTACCTTTATTTTGTTCCAAACCATTTTCATCACCCCAAAAGGAAACCCGATTCATGTTAAGCAGATGCTCTCCATTCCTCCTTCCCCTCCCTCTGCCCCTGACAACCACCAACCTGCCTTCACCCTCTACAGATTTATTCCGGGTATTGCATGTAAATTCTGGACATTCTGGAATCATACAATGTGTGACCTTTTGTGTCTGGCTTCTTTTCACTGAGCATAGCTTTTTTGAGGGTCATCTGCATGTCCTACATAGTGTGTATCATGACTGCATTCATTTTTTGGCTTGAATAACATTCCATTGTATGTATATACCACAATTTGTCCATTTATACATTGATGGACATTTGGGTTCTTTCCACCTTTTGGCTACTGCAAACAGTACTCCTACACACGAAAGTGTTCGTGTATTTGTTTGTTACCTGTTTTCAGTGCTTTAACTCTTTAGGTCATATGGTAATTCTATGTTTACTTCTATGAGAAACCACCGAATTGTCTTACACAGTGGCTGAGCCATTTTCAATTCCCACTAGTAATGTACAAGACTTCCAATTTCCCCAAATCCTCACCAACATTCATTGTTTTCCTTTTGTTTTTAGTTAATAGCCATCCCAGTGAGTGTGAAGTGATACCTCACTGCCTCATTGTGGTTTTGATTCACATTTCCATGATGACTAAAGATGATGCACATCTTTCCATGTGCTTGTTGACTATTGGTATATCTCCTTTGAATAAACATCTATTCTAATCCTTTGCCATTCATTTTAACTGGATTGCTTGTCTTTTTTTGTGTGTGTGTGTTGAGTTGTAAGAATTCTTTAGATGTTCTAGACACCAGACCCTTGATAGATTTATAATCTGCAAATATTTTCTCCCATTCTGTAGGTTGTCTTTTCACTTTCTTGGTCATGTCCTTTGATGCAATTGAGATGATTATGGGCTTTTTCTTCTTTCTATTAATGTAGTGCTTCACATTCATTGATTTTCTTATGTTGAATCACCCTTGCATTCCTAGGGTAAGTCCCACTTGGTCATGGTGTTTTATCTTTTGTAATATGCTATTGGATTCTGGTTGCTAGTATTTTGTTGAGGATTTTTTAAATTTTTTTGAGGATTTTTTAAAAATCCAAAATGTGTTTATTGGGATAGTTTCCCACTCATCTTGATTCAGGGTGCTTTTAGTGTTGCTTCTGTCTAAAAGAGCATATCTTCTGTAAGCCTTGCTTTTCCTCCTATGGACTGGCAAAGGACAGTGGAGCAGCCAATACACAAAACTACTATTTGTGCATGGCCAAAGATGATGGTGATTTTGTAGCATCCTGGGCACTTCACATCCCTGAAGTAGGAGTTGGGGCTCTGTATCAGGTGCTTTTTCTTGTGCTTCTTCTTCTCTTTTGGGAACTGGTGGAGGAAGGTCCTTTTGGAGGGATATCTTTTCATATCTTTTCATGATCTTTTCATCATCACTAGAAAGCTTGTTGAGGATTTTTGCATCTATATCCATAAGGGATACTAGTCTATGACAAATGTTCTATTTTAAAGAGTAAAAGAAGGGACATCTGGGTGGCTCGGTGGTTGAGCAACTGCCTTCAGCTCAGGTAGTGATCCCGGAATCCTGGGATCGAATTCTGCATCCGGCTCCCCGAAGGGAGCCTGCTTCTCCCTCTGCCCTTGTCTCTGCCTCTCTGTCTCTCATGAGTAAATAAAATATTTTTAAAAAAATTAAAAAAAGGAAAAGAAAAGAAAAGAAATGTATCAACGCAGTTTACTCAAACAAAATAAGGAAAAGGCAAAAATCACACCACAGCCGTCATAACCTTGAACAGTATTTTGTTACACTGAAAAATATCATTGGCCATACATCTTGTAGGGAAATTTCCCTCAACAAGGATCCTGCTTAATCTATCCAATATACTTAAAAACAACTAAATCTTAAGCTCATCAAGTCATCTTAGAGATGGGGAAACAGTGCCACAGAAGTTAAATGATTTGTGGATGGTGACATTTATAGTAAGGAGGGATTGGCACTTTTATTTTGTCACCATTCGTCTGAAGCACTTTCCATTTCACCACTCTATTCTTTCCTACCAATCTCCAAGATTTCTTTCTTACCAAAAACCCACACCACAAAATTTTCCCTTGCTTCTATTGAAAATGATGTTCCTCAATTTAAGCCAATTACTCCCTGCTATCTTCTTTGGTGACACTAGAAAACAGCCAGTCAGTATTTTATCACAAAAACCATTCACATACTTGACGTACAATAAACCCTGTGGCCAGGTTCTTTAACATTTTTTTGTTCATATTATTTCCCAAGTCTTTGGGCTACTCTGTCCTGGACTGGTATATGTTCTCTACATCTCTCAAGGCTACAAAAGCCAAAGTATGCCATACTGTCCTAATAGAGGGGAATTCACGGGATAAAGCAACTGTTGATTATGAAGGTGGATGTCATTTTAAAGTTTGAAAAGTGACATAGAAATATGAAACCTATCTGAAATGTTCAAGCTAAAATGTTCAAATTGAGAGTATTGTTGAGAGACAGGGGAGTAAAAATGTGAACAATAATGATTTAATTCACATGTATGAGTCAATTGTATTTAGTAAGTGGGTGGAACTAGAAGTGGGTGGAAATAGGATGATGAAAACTAGGGAGAAAAATCAGCAATAAAAAAGTCAGGGTCAATTCAAAGGTCAAATGAACCATAAGTAAATCAATTGGGATTTATATAAAGTAGTTTACACAATAATCTGCCATATATCAGGCTTAATATGACATGCTGCTTCTGGTATCCTTATAAAGAGGCTCTGAAGGGCCCAACATTTTAATATTTGTTGGTGGTAATTTCAAGCTCCATAGTTCCAGCTTTTTGACAGTAGCACTCTGGTTCTATTGTTTTTTGTCCTTCTGAACTTTTCCCATTTTCCCTTGCTTTGGGTGATTCTTTCTCTTTCTTATTTTGATTCCCTGTGGTTAATATAGGTCACTGCCTCCTCCTGTCCAATCCCTTTCACAAGCTCAGCACCCCCACTCTGCCACTGTGCTTCCCCAACAGCAGTGACCCCCACTATCCAAAGACAGTTGATAGGTCTCTCTCACTTCCCCTTTCAAGACTGCAGGGCAGTGAAAGCCATGTATACATCTATTGGTCAATGTATTTGCACATCTATGGAGTATACTCTTAGAAACGGGAATCACTGGGTCACAGAGAATGAATGTATAGTTAGCTTTAGAAGATACTGCCAAAGAGCTTGCAAAATGTTTGTATGAGTTTATATACTCCCACCAGTGATAAACGACAATTCAAGTTTCTCTTCATCCTCACCAATAGTTGGTATTGTCTTTTTCTTTCATTTTAGCCTTTGGTAGAATTGTAGTGGTATCTTACTGTGGGTGATTGTTGTTATTTGTGTCTTTCTTTTAATTATTCTGAAATAATTTTAGACTAAAAAAATAAATAATTTTAGACTTAAGAAAAGTTACAGGGCAGCCCTGGTGGTGCAGCGGTTTAGTGCCTGGAGACCCAGGATCAAGTTCCAAGTTGGGCTCCCTGCATGGAGCCTGCTTCTCCCTCTGCCTGTGTCTTTGCCCTCTGTGTGTGTGTGTGTGTGTCTATGAATAAATAAATAAAATATTTTAAAAAAAGAAAAGTTACATAAAATATTACTAGAAATCAGCATACCCCCTCACCAAGCTTCCCCTGATGTTACCATATTATGTACCCATAGTATAGCTATAGAAACTAGGAAGTGAACATTACATTATTATTAACTAATTTATAGACCTTATTTGAATTTTGCCAGTTGGCCTATTGCTGACCTTTTTCTGGTCCTGGATCCAATTGTATTTAAGTATCACGTCTCCTTAGTCTTCTCTAATCTATGACAGTTCCTTGATCTTTGTCTTTCATGACTGTGGTAGGTTGAATAATGGCTCCCAAAGATGTCCATGTTCTAATCTCTGGAACCTGTGAATGTTATCATGTATGTCAAAAGGGATTTTGCAGGTGTGATTAAGTTAAGGGTCTTAAGATGAGGTGATCACTCTGCATTAGCCAAGTGGGCCCAATTAATCAATCATAAGGGTCCTCATCAGGGGAAGGCAGGCAGGAGATCAGAATCAGAGTAGGAGATGTAATAACAGAAGAAAAATGATGGAGCAATGCAAGGAGGGGGTCACTAACCAAGGAATGTTGGCAGCCTCTAGAAGCTGAAAAGGCAAGGAAACAGATTTTTCCCTTAGAACCTCCAGAAATAAACAGCCCTACTGACATCTTGACTTTAGATTCTGGCCTCCAGAAATGTAAGAGGATAGATGGATTTTGTTTTAAGCCACTAGTTGGTGGTAATTTGTTATAACACCAATAAGGAACTAATAAAATAAACTTAACACTTTTGGAGAGTACTAGTTTGTAGGATATTCCTAATTTGGGTTTGTCTGATGTTTTCTCATGATTATATTGAGGTTCTGCACTTTCTTTTGCAAGAATACCACAGAGGTGATGTTGTGTCCTTCTCTGCATCATGTCAGGAGGTACATGATGTCAATGGGCCCTATTATTACTGATAGTAGTAACCTTGATCACTTGGATGAGATGGTGTCTGCTAGACTTTTTTCCATTGTAAATTTTTTATTTTGCCCTTTGATAAACCTTTGAAAGGAGATACTTTGAGACTATGCTAATATCCCATTTCTCCTTAAACATTTGCCCACTAATTTTAGCATTCATCAATGTTTCTTGCATGTAGCAAATATTACTGTGATGTTTGCCTAATAATGGTTATCAATTTCCATTATTCCTTCTACATCTATTAATTGGGATTATTCTGTAAGAAAGGGCTATCCCCATCCCTGCTGCTTTGTTCATTCACTTATTTACTTATATCGAGATGTACCCATATATATTTATTTTTATTCTGTGGGTTATAATCCATTGCTATCATTATTTACTTTGTTGTTCATATAGCCCCAAATTGGCCACTGAGAGCTCCTTCAAGTTGGCTACTCTATAAAAAGATATTTTCCAAGTTTTCTTCTGAAAAGTTTTGTTGTTTTACCTTTCACATTTATATCTGCAATCCATATATAATTCATTTCTGTGTATGGTATAAGGTAAGGGTCAACATACATTTTCCCCTGAATGGATAACCAAGTGATTTGGTACCATCTTTTGAAAACACTATCCTTTCCCCCATTGAACTTCAATGTCATCATTGACATAAATCTGATTGTGTGAAGTTGTTTTTAGGTTCTCCAAACAGTTCCATTGGTATTATTTCTCTATCCTTGTGTCAATACTGCATTATTTTAATAATTGCAGCTAGATATAGATTAATTTCTGGTATTATGTTTTGTTTTCTTTTTCTTCTTCAAGATTGATTTGCCTATTCTTGGCCATTTTTATTTACATATGATTTTTATGATTGGCTTGTCAGTTTCCACAAATGAAAATAACGTGCTGGGATTTGCTTGGGATTATCTTGAATCTAGATCAAATTAGCAAGAACTGACATCGTTACAATATGGAGACTTACAATCCATTTACAATCTACCTATTTATTTAGGTCTTATTTACTTCCTCTCAAATATGTTTTAGAACTTTCTGCTTAGAGGCCTTGAACAATTTTCCTAGTTTCACTCTTAGGTATTGAATGTTTTCCGATGCTATTATAAATGGTTTTGGTTTTGGTTTTGTTTCATAACCTGCTTTTAGCTTTTAATAAACCCATTTGTGAATGCAGACTTTTTAAAAAGTTTCTTCCTATAATGGCAAATAGAGGAAAATTGACAGAGAAGAGTGATTCATAATTATTAGATGACTCAGAATGTGAATATGAGAAAGAAGATAACAGCACTCCAGACTCAAATGATGACAGTGAAATTGTGTAAGTGAAATTTCAGACTATGAGTCTTCAGCTGAAGATCTATAATGTAGATGAATTTTTTCAGTCTCAAAAATTGACAACTTAATTAAATATTTCTATAGACAAAAAAAAAAAAGAAATGACAATACTCAAACCAAAAAAAGACACACAAAAAGGAATTTCAGTCATTTAAAATGAAGTACTTTATTATGCAGTGTTCTGTGACATGGACCTGAGCCATACCTTTTTACTGAGGTCAAGTGACCTCATTCTATCTATACCATTTATGATGTTTTTGTGCCAAAACTTACTGGATACAAAACTACATGTTATATTAAAATCCTTCCTAAATGATTTAATAAAAGTTACTATGCCTTTATGCTTACTTCTTTTTTAATTTTTTATTACTTCTTTTTTTTTTAATTATTTATTTATTCATGAGAGACAGAGAGAGAGAGAGAGAGAGAGAGAGGCAGAGACACAAGCAGAGGGAGAAGCAGGCTCCACACAGGGAGCCCGATGTGGGACTCAATCCCAGGACTCCAGGATCACACCCTGGGCCAAAGGCAGGTGCTAAACCACTGAGCCACCCAGGGATCCCCTTATTTCTGTAAATTATTTGTAAGTTAACTTAAAAATGAGAAGACTGAAAAGATCACATTGAATTCAGTTAGTAAATGGGATGACTATTTTTGTTGATACACTAAGGATTAAGGTGTTATTAGTTTGCTTGTAATTATATTTCTCCTTAAGGTATATCCCACTGGAGATGTCCAATAAAATTACTATTTTTAAGGATTTTTAAAATAATTCTATTATTAGATACAAATTTTAGTTGATTTGTTTTGTTAAATTTTATTTTTAAGGATTTTTAATGCATAAAATTTTTATTTTGGACTAAATTTAGGTTTACCAAAAAGTTGCAAAGATAATACAGAGAGCTCTTGTATAACCCTTATACAATTTATTCTATTGTTTACATCTTACATTGCTATGGTGCTTTTGTCATATCTAAGAAACTGTCATTGGCACCTTACAATGAACTGAATTTCACATTTTATTTGAATTTCATTAGCTTTTCCATTCATATCCTCTTTCTGTTCTGCGATTCAATCCAGAGTAATGGTGTAGTTTTTACACTTTCATTTTCAGATTGTTTGTTCTGGTATGTAGAAATACAATTGATTTTTGTATAGTGACCTCATTAACAATGACTTTGTTTTTATCCACTTATCCTCAGAGTTTATCTTATTTTTATTCTAATTTTAAAAATTTATTATTTTATTATTATTTTGATTTTTTTGTGGATAACCAGGCATATCATCTGAAAATAGGGATGGTCTAAATTTTTAACCAACTTTATTGAACTATAATTTACATATAAAATACACCCTTTTATAATGCACAGTTAATGAGTTTTGACAAATATATACACCTGTGTTCCTTCTCAGTTGATCTCCACTGCCTAATCTGGCTTCGAGTCATCACTCTAGATTAGATTTTTCTAAAGCTTCATATAAATGGAATCCTAGTATGTGTTATTTTGTGTCTGGCTTCTTTCACTTGGCATAGTGATTTTGAAATTCATATATGTTTTAGTTGATTTCTTTTAAAAATATTTTTAAAATATTTAAAGCTTTCGTGAAGTATAATTGAAGTAAACTAAACTGCACATATCTAGAGTATAAAATTTACTCCATTTTGACCTACATATATACTTGTGAGACAATCACCACAATCAAGATAACAAACATTTCCATCAGCCCTGCAAAGTTTCCTTGTGCCGCTTTGTAATCCATTCCTCCCTCCACCCTCATCCCAGGTCTGTACTGGTCTGCTTTGTGTCACTACATCTTAATTTGCATTTTCTATAATTTTATATTAATGGACTCATGAAATATGTACTTGTTTTGGCCTGGATCCTTTCACTCAGCATAATGATTTTGAGATTCATCTATGTTGATGAATATACCAATAATTTGTTCCTTTTAATTGATGAGTAGTATTCTGTTATATGAATTTACCACAATTTGTTTTTCCATTCATCAAATGATGAACATTTGGATATTTTCCATTTAGGGGCTTTTACAAATAAAGCTGCCATGAATGTTTGAGTGTACAAGCCTTTGCATAGACATAGGCTTCCATTTTTCTTGGTTAAATACCGAGAAGTAAAATAGCTAGGTTACTTTGTAGGCAACAGTTTACATTTTTAAAGAAATTTCCGAACTGTTTTCCAAATTGATTGTACCATTTTATATTCCCGTTAGCACTGTATGCTCCAGCTTCTTCACATCCTCACAAACACTTGATGTGGCCAAAATCTTAAACTTTAGCCACCCTACTAGATGAATAGTGATTTTAATTTGCAATTCTTTGATGACTTAATGTTATTAAATATCTTTTAACGTGTTTATTTACTATTCACACGTATTTTTCTGAGGTGTCTGTTCAAATCCTTTGCTCATTTTTAAAATTTTGTTGTCTTCTTACTGACAAGTTGTGTTTATATATTCTTGACACAAGTCCTTTATCTGATTTATGTATTGTGACTATTTTCTCTATGTATGATATGTATGACAATACTATGTATTGTGGCTTCTCTTTTCATTTTCTTAATGCTGTCTTCTGAAGAGCAAAATTTTAAAATTTTGATGAAGACCAATGTATTAATTTTTCTCTTATGGTTTGTGTTTTTGTGTTCCAGGAAGCTCTTGCCTTCCCTAACATTATATGTTCTCCCATTTTTCTCCTAAGGTTTTATAATTTTAGGTTTTATGTTTTGATATATTATCCATTTCAACTTAATTGTTATGTCTAGAGAGAGGTCATAGTAGAGGTTTGGTTTTAGCATTAGGATAGCTGGTAGTTCTAGGACTATTTTTTAAAAAGACCATTTTTTTCTATTGAATTACTTTGGTACCTTTGTCAAAAATAAGTTATATATATATAATTTATATATGTTGAATTTATGTATATTATATTTTGTATGTATAGAATATATGTGTGTGTGCTTTTCTATTCACTGATCTGTGTGGGGTTTTTTAAAAGATTTTATTTATTTATTAATGAGAGACAGAGAGAGAGCACATGGCAGAGACACAGGCAGAGGGAGAAGCAGCCTCCATGCAGGGAGCCTGACGTGGGACTCGATCCCGGGTCTCCAGGATCAGGCCCTGGGCTGAAGATGGCACTAAACAGCTGAGCCACCTGGGCTGCCCTGATCTGTGTGTTCTTACATCAATACCACGTTGTTTAGATCAGTATTTTTTAATAGTAAGACTTGAAGTCAGGTAGTATAAATACTTCAACACTGTTCTTTTTCAAAATAATTTTTTATATTCTAGGTCCTTAGAATTTTCATATGAATTTTAAAATCATCTTGTCAATTTCTACCAAAAAATCTGATGGGATATTAATTAGGAATGCACTGAATGTATTGATCAATTTGCAGAGAATGGGCATATTATAAGAATACAATTGATTTTTATATATTTATTTTGTGCCCTGCAATCTTGCCAAACTCACTTATTTTGCAGAATAAGTAGTTCTTTTTTTTTTTTTTCAGGGGAAATAGAAAGCGTGAATATAAACTACTCTGTCAAGACATTTGGCTGTGATCAGGAGTAGGAAAGAGATAGGGGGTGGTTAGCTGAAGGGTCGTGTGAGTTTGAAAGACTTTTTTGTTTGGCTATATGGTTTTCTTATCTTTTTGCTTTTGTTTAATTTTACTAATGGGAGAGTTTCAAACATTTTAAAAAGCTAAAAGATCCAATAGAGAGGGAACATTTTAATAATAGAGAACTAAAAAATCATTTGTAACTTAAGGAGTAGTTAGTTTTGCTCTTTAAAACACCACACACACACACACACACACACACTCACACTCACATAGACTTCTCTACCTTCTACCTTTCCAGTGAGTTACATCACAATTATTGTTTAAATTGATACTTACTATTTACATTAACATGACTATGACAATATCTTTCATTGCCGAGCCAAGTAGTATGCTATGACTGTATTTCCTTTTTTTCCACATCCCTTTTTCTCCATAGAGTGGGTTTGTCCTTTTTAAAAAATTTGTTGATTTTTCTATTTGCCTACTATCCAGATTCTTTTAACTTCCCTTTCCCCAGAATATTGTTTTTTATATTGTGGAAGACATCTGGGATTCTATTGGTTCTGGGGATTTTTTTTTTTTTTTGATGGAGACATCTGTCCTGCAGGCTTCCATCTTCTTGCTCCAATTTGGACTGGTTGCCCTCTAGGCTTGCTGCACAGCTCTCATCTTAATGTTTCCTTTCCTTCCCCTTCTATGATAAATCTCTCACTTCTTGGGTCCCAAATGTTCCTGTCTCCTGGAGCACTTCCTCTAGTCACTTCCTGAGAAAGGGTACATGACAGTTAAGTTTTCTTACATGTCTACAAATATTCCTTCTATTCCAAATCCTGATTAATAGTTTTGTTGTATATCTAAAATTTTTATTGAAAAAGAATTTCCCCTAGAATTTTAAAAACATTTCCCTGTTAATTTCTAACTTCCATGGTGGCTGTTGAAAATTATGCCATTCTGATTCTCCACTCCTTTGTATGTAAGCTGTTTTTCCTTCTGAAAGCTTCTGCTATCTTCTATTTATTCTCAGTGTTCTGAATTCTCAGGATGCTTTCATAGTCTAGATCCTTTCTCATTAACTGAGCTGGGCATTTATTGGTTCCTTCCAATCTGGACCTTCATATCTATCCTTCATTCCTGGGAAATTTACACTACTCCTTTTAGAATCTCCTTCTATCCAATTTTCTCTCTTCTCTGTTCCTAGAACTCCTCTTGATTAAATTTTGGCCATCGACATTAAATTTCTAATGTTTCTTTTCTTTTTCTCTGATTTTCCATGACCTTATATTTTTGCTTTACTTTCTGTGTAAGAGTCTTTATCTTACAACTCTTCCAGCAATTTTTTAAATTCCAGGTATGCTGTTCTTAATTTCTAATAGCTCTTTCTTATTCCTCATTCCTTTTTCTTTTTAAAGATCCTATTTCTGCTTATTGCATGAAATATCTTAACTCTATGAGGTTATTAATCACTGTTTCCCAAGTTTCCTGCTCTATGGATTGTATCTGAGGATTTTTTCTCCCTGTCTGTTTTTTCTTTCTTTCATAATAAAGGTTTTCGTCAAATGCCTGGTGATGCTCTGTTGTCTATATTTTAAAATGGAAGTTTTTCTAGAGCTCGCTCATAATAAGACTTACTCACTGTGGGGCTTACTAACTTTCACTATAGATAATTGGGCAGGAACACAGACATTTCAGTGGAAGAGCGACAGTAGTCATTATCAGCAATCCTCATTTTTCATGATTCCTGTATAAACAAATGTCAGTTACCATTAGTCCCCCAACAGCACAGTTCAAATTTCAGTTACCACAGTATATTAACTGTAAGTAATTACATAAAGCAAAACTACAATGCTAGCTTTTTAGCCAACAAGTCACCGTGTAAATAACAGATGTGCATCAAGACTGTGTCACTTCTTTCAAAGTCTATTAGTGACTGATCTACTGTGAATCCATTATTCAGTTCATGCATAGATGACAAAGTATGTACTGCAGTTGTGTTGCCTCCTTGTTTCACAGTGAGAAACTCACATGGCATTTACAAAAATGGATAATCAAAAGAGAGAATTGGCTAACAAAGATGAAAATACAGCAGAGAAATGAAAAGTGAAAATGCTGGAAATGAAATTGGGTGTGATTTGAATATGGCAGCAGCAAAGCAAAGATTGGACAAGACCTAGACCTGCATGAAGCTGTGGTAAGGACAACATTGGACAAGTTCAATTAATGTAAAAAAACCAGGTGAAGTTGCATCAACATCTTTTAGTTTAAATTGCAGTAGGAACAGAAAGCTACTTATGATTAAAATGGAGTGTTTACTTCTACTTTGGATTAAAGACTGAAAAAAAAAACCCTAATCAGTTTGGCTAGTGTTTGGGCCAAAGCATTGAAGTTATTGCCAGTTAAGTCTGCTTTAACCATTTCAGAAATTGACATGAATTGGTTAACATTAATCTATCTGGTGAAGCTAGTAGCACAGATGTGGATACTGACATAAACTCTGCACCCAGATTCCAAATATTATTAAGGCAGGTGGTTATAATGATCATCAACCATTTAATGCTGATGAAACAAGTCTTTTTTGAAAGACAACTCTGTTGATAACTTATATGACAAAAGATGAAGGATCACGAAGGGGCCATAAAGGAGAGATTCTAGATATGCAGCCAGTAAAACTTAGTGAAGACAAACTTACAACATAAATGAAGAAAGTGGTTGTGAAAGGATGAAGGTGTCCCAAAGGAAGTGACGCTGGCAAAAAACACTTTGCATTAAAGGAATTCTGCTATGCTTCATAAGATTGAAAGTGCAAAAGACAAAATCTTGGAAGCTGTTCCAAATTTAGAAAAGGTTATGACAATTTCCATGACAAGGCATAGAAAGGTGCTGGCCCCACATCGTAAATTATACTATGAAAAGAAGGCAAGCTCTGTTCAAACTACTTCTTGGTAAAACACAACACAACACTCTTTAATTCTCAATGTTTCTAATGTTTTAAATTGCAATGTACTAAATATAAGTTTTACTATTTCATCATTTCCCTATACATTTATGCCTAACAGAGAGTTCTTAATGTTTTCACAAAACAATTTAAAAATCATGGAATAGGGCAGCCTGGGTGGCTCAGCGGTTTAGTGCCTGCCTTCAGCCCAGGGCCTGATCCTGGAGACCCGGGATCGAGTCCCACGTCAGGCTCCCTGCATGGAGCCTGCTTCTCCCTCTGTCTGTGTCTCTGCCTGCCTCTCTCTCTCTGTCTCTCTCTGTCATGAATAAGTAAATAAAATCTTAAAAAAATCATGGAATAGTTAGAATTTTTCCAATTGATTATTAGGATTACTTTGCATGGTTATTTTTATGGTCCCTCCCTCCTGTGAAAGAAAGGACTGCCTGCCTGTATCTGTAGATCTCTGGGCTGTTCAGTTTCTCTGGAAAGCAATCCTCCAGTCCCATGCCTGGTGACTATATATCTAGCTGCTAACATGCTTTGAGCTAAGTGACACAAGAGATAAAGGGGTGTCACTACTGACAGACTTTGGCTTAATCCCACTGTTTTCAAATGTTGCAGTGCTCTGTGCCTGACATTCCCAAAACCAAAATTTCCCTAGTTAGGTTTCTTCATGGAATAAATCTCCTATCTTCTACCAGGATGGACCAAGAGATTCAAGGTTGTAACTCTTTCTTATACAGGTTTTCAGGCAAACTCCTTTCTTTACAGCTCTACTTCTTTGCCAGCTCAACTGTACTCATTAACTAGCACTTCCAATCCTAAGCTTCTCTGGGATTCTGTAGGTGAATTGGCTTGCTTCTCATCAGCATCATCCTTTTCATGGGCTTGGTATTCAGCCTTTTCCGCTCTGCTAATTCCTTTACCTGCTTCCATCTTCTGAAAATGTGTTCACATCTCTTATCCTCTATAGTCTGTTTTTCTGTTCTTTGTTCCCATGGGTTTATACTTAAAAATTTTTTTTCTTTACTCCCATTTTGACAGAGTTTGATGAGGGAATAGGTGTTCAATGTGTTATGTTTAACCGGAATAATCTATTGTCGTGGTGATAGTTTATGGTGATCCCAGTCTGCCTTATGGTATAACTTTTTTAGCAGTGCTTGGGTGCTTAGGTTAAAAAATCAAGAAAGTAGATCATAGGGTTCACTCAGAATCAAAGTTTTGTCAGACAGATGCAGCAGAAAAAAGTCAGAGGGACAGGAGAATTGGGGGCAGTGGGAAAACGTTGAAATTATGGATCATGTAATAAGAGCTGAATGAGAATGGAAGAAGAGAGTTGACAGACTGGGGGAAAATTAAGGAGTCAAAATGGTGGAGATGCTGACTAGGTCAAAAAAGGAGTCATTGTGAAAATAGTTGAATAAGTAACCAAGAAGAAGAGGAACCTGTGGCCATACAGTAGGATGTCTGAATTACTGATTTTGGAGCTTGAACAGGCATGGGTGGTTGAGGTAGAATAAAGGGCAAAGTTATTGGAATGAGGTATCAAAGAGCTGAGAGGCCAGTTGAATGAGTTGTCCACATGAACGTTGAGGTAATACAGGATAATGAGCAAAGGTTATCATACTTGAAGTCTCTTAGCAAGTGGGCTTTTTCCAGAACAACGGAGAACAACCAAAAAGGAAGAGGAGGAGAAAATTCTCTGTCATTTAGATTAGGTTCAACTTCACTGACAGAAAACCCCAAATAACCGTGACTTAAACAATACAGTTCATTTTTCTTTCATGTGTTGGGCTCACAGTGTTTCTTCCCATGATGTCTTCAGGGATCAAGGTGACTTCCAACTAAATGTTCGGCTATTTCTACAGCACTTGGCTTCATAGTTCAAGGTAGTGGTCTAAACCAACCACCACACCTGCATTCTAGAGAACAGGATCAGGAAGTTTTCAAGAAGTGAAAGAGATGGTCAGCTGTCATCAAAAAGACTCCTAAGAGCTGACACTTATCACTCAAGCTTACATCCCCCTGGCCTAAATATTACATACCACTGGCCCCAAGACCATTTCTAGCTGGAAGTGAAACTAGGAAATAGAATATTTTTTCTAGGAACCCATGTGCCTCCCTAAAATTTCTATTATGGTGGAAGAAAAGGAGAATGGATATAAGGGACAACCAGCAAGCTCTGCCCCAGGCATAGAAATCAGGTATGAGGGGAGAACTGGAATAAGATTTGTTAACCAGAGAGGAATATTCCCACTATTAAGTGATGTTCAAAAATATTTTATTTATTTATTCATGAGGTAGAGAGAGAGAGACAGAGAGAGAGGCAGAGACACAGACAGAGGGAGAAACAGGCTCCATGCAGGGAGCCTGACATGGGACTTGATCCCAGGTCTCCAGGATCTCGCCCTGGGCTGAAGGCGGCGCTAAACCGCTGAGCCACCCAGGCTGCCCTGTGTTCAAAAATAGTCTTAAATTCTTTATGCTTCAGTGTTGCCTTACTTTCCTTAAAAAAAAATTGAGTAAGTTCTTGGTATTCATTAGCGAAAAAATCAGCAGGAACTCAGAGATATGCTGAATTAAGTAATGGGCCCTTTCAAGTTACCAGGAGGTTTGTCAACTTGCACTCTCTTAAATAATAATAAAGGTTACTGTGGTAGGCTAAAGTTGGTCCCACTAAAGATAGCCACCTCTTAATCCCTGGAAACTATGAATGCTGCCTTATATGACCAAGGTCGGGGGAGAGGGGTCTTTGCAGATTTGATTAAATTAAGCATCTCGATATGTGGAGATGCCTTGTTCCCATCTTCTTCAACCCACTGGTGAGGGAGGGAGTCCCACTCTAGGGTTCCGGGGATGGTCAAATACATGGCATCCGACACTGGATGGATAAGATGGATAACAGTTTATTAGTCACATGCATTCACATTCCAGGGGAGGAGGACACAACATGCTATGCAGGGCTACACGAGGGTTGCACTTGGGAATAGAGCAAACCCAAAGGATCTGTGAAAGGCAGGCTTTGTAGTAAAAAAGTGGTAGGGCATCCCTCAGTTCTAGAGGGAAGATGTGATTGGCTTGTTTAAATAATTTTGCAGGGGTTCAGGGAGGTGAAACCCATCAGGCTGAGGACTGGGCCAGGTGGGCGCAGCTGATCCAGATGATAAGGGGACCAGCTGGGTGAGGTCCTTTCCAGCTGGATGGGAGATATAGCTGGCAAGAGCAAAGCACGGTTAGGATTTTGAGGCCTTATGAGACTCAAGACATCAAAGCAGCACGTAAAATTTTAAGCCTTACACTACAGAAGATTTTTCTGGATTATCCAGGTAAACTCTAAATGTAATCCTGTATATCCTTATAAGAGGGACACAGGGGGAGATAAAACACACAGACAGAAGATAAGGCAATGTGACTACAGAGGCAAAGAATGGAGTAAGGGGTAGCCCCAAACCACAGAATGCTGGCAGCCACTAGAAGCTGGAACAGGCAAGGAATAGATTCTCTCCAGAGGGAGTAAAGCCCCGCCAACACCTTAATTTCAGCCCAGTGAAACTGATGTTGGACTTCTGGCCTCCAGAGCTTTGAGAGGATAAATTTCTGTTGTTTTAAAACACAAATTCGTGGTAATTTATTACAGCCATGCTATGGTCTGAATGTCTGCATCCCTCATAATTCATATGCCGAAATCATAATGCCCAAAGTGATAGTATACTAGGTGGGACCTTTGGGAGGTGCTTAGGTCATGAGGGTGGAGACCTTATAGATGGAATTAGTGATTTTGTTGTTGTTGTTTTTTAAAGACCCCACAGAACTCCCTTTCCCCTCATACCATGTTAGGGCACAATCAGAAGGAGCTACCTATAAACCAGTGAGGAGGCTTTCACTAGAACCCAACCATACTGGCACTCTAATCTTGGACTTCCAGCCTCAAGAACTGTAAGAAACAAATTTTTATTGTGCATGAGCTGCACATTCTGTGGTGGTTTGTTATAGCAGCCACAGAAAATTAATACAGCTACCAGCCACCGAATGTTGGCTATGTACCCGATATTATGTTAAATCCTTTACATGTAATATCTCATTTAATCCTCACCACACCGCAAAGAGGTAGATACTATTGCCAACCATGTCTTACGATGGAGAAATCGATGTTTAGAAATGACAAATAACTTGACCAATGTCACACAGCACTCAAGGGTAGATTGACAGTGGTACCCCAAATCTACGTGGTCCTAAAGCCTATGCTCTTAACCACTACCCAACTTTATGATTAGAATATCCAGTGTTCATTTGCTTCGACATGGATGGAACTGGAGGGTATTATGCTGAGTGAAATAAATCAATCGGAGAAGGACAAACATTATATGGTCTCATTCATTTGGGGAATATAAATAATAGTGAAAGTGAATAAAGAGGAAATGAGAAAAAATAAGTGGGAAATATCAGGGAGACAGAACATGGAAGACTCCTAACTCTGGGAAACGAACTAGGGGTGGTGGAAGGGAAAGAGGGCGGGGGGTGGGGTGACTGGGTGGCGGGCACTGAGGTGGGCACTTGACGGGATGAGCACTGGGTGTTATTCTGTATGTTGGCAAATTGAACACCAATAAAAAAATAAATTTATTATTAAAAAAAGAATATCCAGTGTTAGGATCTTGAGAAAGTCTCCCTGAGAGAATGGGAAATAGGATACAGAAGTTTAGATGGTGAAAGAGAAAGTCAAGGCATAGAAAATACCAGGTGGTGGACAGGAAATTCAAGGTGCATATGCTAACAAAGCAGCTATTGGTTTTTTAATTCACCCATTCTACAAATATTAACTGAGTGTCCATTATGTGCTTGGCAATCTGTTAGATGTTGTAGGGATAGAGGCGATCAAGAACTAAACTCCTTTTTTAACTTTTCTTACCTCCTCTTGTCCAGAAAGAGTCACAAGCAGCTTTCACTGACTGAGACCCTGCCCCACATCTCTGCTGAGAATCAGCTTGACCTTCATTCATTCTAAAGCCCAGCCACCCAGCCCTCAAATCACTCAAGATTCCCAGTCAAGGAAGGTCAGAATCAAGGGCAAACCTCTATGAAGGGCTTATTACTCTCCAGCATCTCCTTAATCTAAGAATAATCTCAAGCCTTTCTTAAACTTCCCTTCCACCTGCCAGTCACAAAGGCCTTGCACTGTAGGGCTCTTCCAACATTGGAAGGGGGTTTTTTGAACAGAGTTTGCTTGAGAACTCTCTTAAGACCCCATTAAGAGGCAGATGCTTTTCTTCACTGCTTGCCCTGTAACACTGTTTTGTGAGCACCTATACTTCACCTCTTGCTGCTTTTACCCACATATTCATTAGTTTCTGCTGATGAAACCAATCCAGTTGGAATAAATGAATATAGCCATGTGTATGCATGAGCTTAGTTAATTTCCCAGTATGTAGACTACCTCATGATAAAGCTTCCTTGAATACATTGCATTGCGAAATCAGGAACCACATACAAATTGACCTTTTATCGTTTTAAAGTATCTCCCGAGAGGACTTTTTAAGCATAAATACAATGAGAGAAGTCACGAAGGAAAAATATAGAACTAAACTATGTTTATATCTATGTGACAAATTTGAAATCAAAAGCTTACCTGTATTAAAAAATAATAAGCATGGACCTTGCTGGTGGGTAAGTAAATTTGTACAACTTTCATGGAGGGCAATCAGGCATTAAAAGCCTTTCAAATGTGCTCTACCATGTCACCAAAGAATCCCACTGCTAAGAATTAACCCAAAGGAAATAAACATGTATGGGCACAAAGGTTTTGCTATGAGGGTATTTATCTGTTTTAATTAAATAGCGAAAGGTTGGAAGCAGTACAAAAGTCAAAAGATAGAGGGCTGATACATTGCTTGATGGAATACAGTGCAGACATTAAAAATAATATTTTAAGGAATATTTAATGTCATAGGAAGTGTTCAGGCTATATTTAGGGAAACAAAGCAGGATATAAGCTGTATGCACAGAATTTTTTAATGAAAATAAGTATATTAATCACTAATTCCACAAATATTTATTGAGGATCTAATATGTGCCGAGCACAGTGGCAGGTTCTGAAGATACAGCAGTAAGCCAAACAGACACAGTCTCTGCCCTCATGGAGGAAAAGAGACTGGAAAGAAATACATCAAAATCCCAATCCATAAAGGCACCTATATCTGGATGGGATTAAGGGTGATTTTAATTTTTTTCTTGATACTTCTCTATATTTTCTGTAATTATATAATGCTTTCATAATCAGAAAAAAAAGTTATTTTTAAAAAAATCTTCCTTCAAACTGAAGCCAGCTACTATACCCTTGTAAAGCCTAATAAATAAAAACCTCTCGTATTTAAAGAGCACAGGGTGATGAATGGAAGTGTTGAATCACTATATTGTACACCTGAAATGAATATAACATTGTATGTGAATTAACTGGAATTAAAGTTAAAAAAAAACAAACAAACAGTAAAGACCTCTTGGCAATTTGGACCACTCCCATGTCTTTTTATTTGGCTCTCACAACAATCTTGTATAGATATGGAGGCAGGCAAACTGTGGAATGAGTCCATGAAAAGATGAACGGATAAAGATGTGGTATATATATACAATGAAATATTACCCAGCCATTAGAAACAACAAATACCCACCATTTGCTTCAATGTGGATGGAACTGGAGGGTATTATGCTGAGTGAAGTAAGTCAATTGGAGAAGGACAAACATTATATGGTCTCATTCATTTGGGGAATATAACAAATAGTGAAAGGGAATAAAGGGGAAAGGAGAGAAAATGAATGGAAAATATCAGTGAGGGTGACAGAACATGAGAGACCCCTAACTCTGGGAAATGAACAAGGGGTGGTGGAAGGGAGGTGGGCGGGGGGGTTGGAGTGACTGGGTAACGGGCACTGAGGGGGGCACTTGACAGGATGAGCACTGGGTGATATGCTATATGTTGGCAAATTGAACTCTCTCTCTCTCTATATATATATATATATACACATACAGGGCAGGGATTACCGTGCCCATTATATGGATAAAGAGACTGAGGCAGAGAAAGCAAATTATTGCTCTGGGAAATAGTGAGTTTGGGTTACAATCACAGTTCTCACATCAGGTTTCAGGGCTCTTTTAGCTCTACCCTATTTCTCTAAAGGTGTTGTAAAGGAAAGGGGCTCCTCGGGCTTCACCCCAAAGTCTTTTACCAACATTTCACTCACTCCCTAGACCTTGTTGTCTTTCCCTCTTTTTTCAAGTGGTTGGATACTATGAAATTCTCAAATAAGAACGAGGAATTACCAACTCATTAAATCTTCCTGCCTCTCAAAAATTTAGAATCACGGGAGAAGGGGCTGTGGAAAGCATTCCAGCCTCCCGCCCCAAGTCGACAAGATTGCTTGGGGGTACCCATGCTCCTGATCTGCCTTTCTATCTCTCTCTGCCAAGTACAGGTACCCCTTTTCCCTCTCCCACCTCTTTTGGGAATTCTGCTAGGTGGCAGTTTGACTGAATGAATGAATTAGACCTAATCCCTTCTAGCTGGTAACAAACTCATGCCCCAATACTAAACTTCCCATGACAGTTGCATTTTGACTAGGAAGTCTAAAGACACCAACCCCAAAGGAACTGTGGGATTTCAAGCAGCACAGCAAGCTGGCAAGAGAGGTATCTGTAGTCAGGAGGGTTTTTTGCTAGCTCTGCTAAAGATTTCATAAAATCTAGGTAAGCTCCCTCCTCCTAGTGCATATAAGACTAGCTCCAACCTCTGGGAGCTGGCTCCTCTGCACAGGAGGAGAAAGGATCCAGGCTTCTAATGGCCCATCCTCTTGGCCTATGTCAGGGGTTAGAGAGTGCAGCCAAGTACAATGCCCACAATCACTCAGGAGGAATCAAGGGAGCCTGAAGAACAGTGAAAGAATGAGTGGCCAGTGGGACGCTTTCCAATTCTTCCCCCCCAAAAAAATCCAATTCCTATTAATTTGCCTCCTGGTTCTAGCTTCCATCTTCTCTGGCTTCCTCAAGTCAATGGCAAATCTGAGCTCTTTGTTGTCAGCCTCTTTGCCTTACTTCTGGTCTCTACTTGAGCTTGCTGCTGCTGCTGCTACTGCTGCTGAGGACCATCCTCCATCCATCAGCACAGCTGGCTCCCTGTTTGCTGCAAGAGAAAATTGGGATTTTGCCGCTCTGGTTCTGCTTCACTGCTTCCCTAATGCATGCAACTCAACCCTTCACCCACCTCTCTATCCCCATAGCTTCTCTCCAAACCTAAAGCTGCTTCCTGAAGCATCCCTTTTGGAACGAAAGTCACTGAGACTCAGATTTAGACCAGGACTGACTCAACACTGGCTGCAGTGGTCACCTGCTGGGTGTGGTTTTCATGGCATCAGGAGAAATTTCCTAGTCCAGACCTCTTTTGCCCAATTGCCTGTCAAAGCAATGATAATAATAACAACCAATATTTATAAATATGCCGACATGTGCCGAGCACTGTGCTAAGCAATTCACATGCATAAATCATTTAATCCTCAAAAGCCTAAGTCATAGGCACCACTATTATTTCCATTGTACCTTTTTTTTCAGTTCAAGATGGTAGGCTGAGCACAAACATTTAAGTCATCTCCCTCCAGAGACCTCATTAAAATAATAGTACAGAAATTTTAAAATGCATAACCCACCACAATAAAGAGAACAGGAGGGGAGCTGTCAGTGGATGAGAAATTTAAATAAATTTCTGAAGTCAGAAAGCATCTGGAGGAGCGCTAACTGATGAAGCAGAGTGGAGCAAACAATCAGTTTTAACTATGTGTGCAAATGCTGCAGCTAAAGAGGCTGCCTGCCTACCTTGCAAACCTTAGCACGGTCTGGCCTCAGAGGCAAGTGTAACAGAGAATGAGAGTGATAAAGAATAAGCAGTGAAGCCAGCAAAGGGGCTTCACAACTGAAGGTCTGTGCGCAGAAGAGTTGACCCCCAATCCCAACATGGAGACAAGCTGGCAGCCAAATATTTACTTGCCAGCCTAAAGACAAAGGGTTTCTCCTTTACAGAAACTGAACAAAGTATCTAGAGAGAATGAGGTCAACTAGTTGGGTTTTAGTGCCTCAGAGTTAGGCTTTCTGCAATCTGGTATTTGGACTCTTCTCCCCCACTTTCGTACTCTCACAGAAGATTCATAACCAGCTTCCCAAACTCCTTAAGCAAAATCTGTCCATTGACAAGTTCTCCTCATACACTCGGCTCCCAGTCACACTTTTTATTGCCCCATTTTAAAGGATAAACAGGAAACTAAGGAGCATTAGACATAGAAGGAAAGGTTGGAGAATTAAAGAGAAATCACAAGATAAATGGAACAAGTAGAGTTAATTCAAAGAACTAAAGGTAACTTTAAATAAAACCCCAAGAATATAAATAATAGTGAAAGGGAATAGAAGGGAAGGGAGAAGAAATGGGTAGGAAATATCAGAAAGGGAGACAGAACATGAAGACTCCTAACTCTGGGAAACGAACTAGGGGTGGTGGAAGGGGAGGAGGGCGGGGGGTGGGGGTGAATGGGTGACGGGCACTGAGGGGGGCACTTGACGAGTTGAGCACTGGTGTTATTCTGTATGTTGGCAAATTGAACACCAATAAAAAAATAAATTTATTATAAATAAATAAATAAATAAATAAATAAATAAATAAATAAAACCCCAAGTAGTATCCATGGAGAAATTTGAGAATGTATTACATCTGTAAAACGAGAATAGAAAGGTATACAAAATAAGAACAAAGGAAACAATTGAGATTTTTTTTTTGCAAAACTTTTCTTTTTTTTTTAAGTAGGCTCCATACAGGGGAGCCCAACACAGGGCTTAAACTTATAACTCTCAGGTACAGACCTGAGCTGAGATCAAAAGTCCCATACTTAACCAATTGAGCCACCCAGGCATTCTGTAAACTTTTTAATATAGGTAGACCTTTGTATACTGCTCTGATTTTTGAACCATGTGAAAGGTATTACTTATTTTATTTTATTTTATTTTATTTATGATAGTCACAGAGAGAGAGAGAGAGAGAGAGAGAGAGAGAAGAGAGAGAGAGAGACAGGCAGAGGGAGAAGCAGGCTCCATGCAACGGGAGCCTGACGTGGGATTCGATCCCGGGTCTCCAGGATCGTGCCCTGGGCCAAAGGCAGGCGCTAAACTGCTGCGCCACCCAGGGATCCCAGTATTACTTATTTTAAATAAGTGAGTTTAGTGTTTTAAAAGGATGAGCACTTGAAAATAAAAAATATATGCTTGGCAAAGCACAGCCATAGAGGGTGCATTTGTTTTCTATTGCTGCATAAAAATTACTAGAAGCTTAGTGGCTGAAAACAACACATATTTATTATTTTATAGTTTCTATAGAGTAGAAGTCCAAGCACAGCATCTGGGTTCCCTGCTCAGGGTCTCATCAGGATGCAATCAAGGTATACCCAAGAGGCTTTCTCATCTAGATCTCAGGGTCCTTTCCAAGCTTGTCAGGTGGTGGGCAGAATTCAGTTCCTTAGAGTTGTAAGAAGACCTTCAGCTCCTAGAAGCTGCCCCTCTCTTTAGACAGTTTATGACATGCTTATTTTCTTCTTCAAGGACAGCAGAAGAATCTATCTGACCTTCTGTCTCTGAGTCCTACACAGCCTTTCAGGAGCTCACCTAATTACATCAGGCCCAGCCAGGATAATCTCCCTTTTGATTAAGTAAAAGAAACTGATTTAGGACCTTACATTTGCAAAATCTCATCACCTTTGCCTTGTAACCTAATCATGAGAGAAATATCCCATCAACTTCACAGGCCCCACCCAAACTCAAGGAGAGGGCATTATACAGGGCATGTACACCAGGGTTCAGGAGTATTAGGGACCATCTTAGAATTCTGCCTACTACAGAGGATTAGAAAATAAAGATAAGGAAATTTCCCACAATGAAGAGGAACAGATGGAAAGTAAAGGAGGAAAGAAAAACAATAAACATTCAAGAGGTTCAGTGTCTAACATCCAAGTATTAGAAAATCCAAAAAGAAGGAAGAGAGAAAATTATCAAAAGATTACTACAATCAAATCCCCCAAAGCTGATGGAAGACTTGAGTTTTGTAACTGAAACAGCCAACTGAATGTCACATAGAATTAATTTTTTCTTTTTAAAAAAATTTTTTTTTATTATTTACTCATGATAGTCATAGAGAGAGGAGAGAGAGGCAGAGACACAGGCAGAGGGAGAAGCGGGCTCCATGCCAGGAGCCCGATGCGGGACTCGATCCCGGGACTCCGGGATCGCACCCCGGGCCAAAGGCAGGCGCCAAACCGCTGAGTCACCCAGGGATCCCCTAGAATTAATTTTTTCAATGCTACAGTTCCCAGCCATGTGTAGGGTTTATATGCTGAATACTATTACATACTGATGAAAGAAAGCACACCTAAGTAAATGGGGAGACATATTATGTTCATGGACAGGAAGGCTCAACATGGTTTAAAATGCCAATTCTTCCAAGTTGATTGATAGCTTTAACATAATGTCTATCAAAAAGCCAGGTTTTTGTATATATAGACAAGCTTATTCTAAAATTAATATGGAGGTGCCTGGTGGCTCAGTTGGTTAAGCATCTGACTTCAGCTTGAGTCATGATCTCAGGGTGTTGGGATTGAACCCCACATCAGGCTCTGCACTCAGCAGGGAGTCTGCTTCTCCCTCTCCCTCTGCCCCTCCTCCTGCTTGTGTATGCTCTCTCTTGCTCTCAAGTAAATAAATAAAATCTTTTAATATATATATATATATTTTATATATATATATATTTATATTCCCCAAATATATTCATTGGGGAATATAAAAAATGGTGGAAGGGAATAAAGGGGAAAGGAGAAAAAATGAGTGGGAAATATCAGACAGGGAGACAGAACATGAGAGACTCCTAACTCTGGGAAACGAACTAGGGGGGGTGGAAGGGGAGGTGGGTGGGGGGTGGGGGTGACTGGGTGACGGGCACTGAGGTGGGCACTTGAAGGGATGAGCACTGGGTGTTATTCTATATGTTGGCAAACTGAACACCAATAAAAAATAAATTTATAAAAAAATTAAATTAAATTAAATTAATATAGAAAAGCAAAAGAGTCTTTATGTTCTGTCTCCCTTTCTGATATTTCCCGCACATTTCTTCTCCCTTCCCTTATATTCCCTTTCACTATTATTTATATTCCCCAAATGAATGAGACCATATAATGTTTGTCCTTCTCCGATTGACTTATTTCACTCAGCATAATACCCTCCAGTTCCATCCACGTTGAAGCAAATGGTGGGTATTTGTCATTTCTAATGGCAAAGGAATTAGAAAAGTCAAGAAAATATTTGAAAAAACATGAATTTAGATGAATCACGCTGAATGATTTTAAGATTTATATAAAGCTATGTAATCAAGACAATGAGATATTGATAAAGGGATAGCACATAGACCAGTGGGATAGAAGAGAGAGTCCAGAGACCTATAAGAGAGACAGATGTGCAAAAGCAATCGAATAGAAAAAAAAAAACAGAGCCTTTTCAACAAATAATGCTGAAACAGTTATGTTTAAAAAAAAAAACCAACTTTGGGAAGCCTGGGTGGCACAGTCAGTTAATCATCCAACTCTTGGTTTCAGATCAGGTCGTGATCTCAGGGTCATGAGATTAAGCCTTGTGTGGGGCTCCATGCTCAGCACAGTCCACTTGGGATTCTGTCTTCCTCTCCCTGTGCCCCTCCCCCATGTGTGTTTGCTCTCTCCCCCTCTCTTTCTCTTCTTCTTTCTCTCAAATAAACAGATCTTAAAAAGGAAGAAAGAAAAAGAAAGAAAGAAAGAAAGAAAGAAAGAAAGAAAGAAAGAAAGAAAGAAAGAAAGAAAGAGCGAACTTTGATCTAAATCTTATACCTTATGTAGAAATGAATTAAAAATGGATAGTAAAGCTAAGACTGTAAAACTTTTAGAAGACACAGGAAAAAATCTTCAAGATCTTGGGTTGGGAGAAGAGTATTTAGACATGGCTCCAGAAGCTTGATCATAAAAGAAAAAAATTGATAAAGTGGATTTCATCAAAATATAGAACTCTTGCAAATATAATATATATATAACTTGTGCTCTGTGAGAAACACTGTGAAGAGTATGAAAAGACAATCCCAAAACTGAGAGAAAATATTTGCAAATCATATATCTGACCAAGGATTTGTATCCAGAATATATAAAGAACTCATAATTCAACAATAAATATTGAAACAAGCAAATTTTTGATGGGAAAAAGATTTGAAGTGTCACTTTATAAAAGAACACATGAAATATCTCATAAGCACATTAAAATGATCATTCAGGAAATGAGAAATAAAACTTCAAGCAGTAATGCACCTCTATACAGCCACTAGAAATTTAAAAAGACAGAACATGAGAGACTCCTAACTCTGGGATATGAACAAGGGATAGTGGAAGGGGAGGTGGGCAGGGGGAACAGGAAGAGGGGGGCGGGCACTGAGGGGGGCATTTGACGGGATGAGCACTGGGTGTTATACTATATGTTGGCAAATCAAACTCCAATAAAAATATACAAAAATAAAATAAAATAGACTATCAATTACCAAATTTTGTAAGGATGTGGAGCAACTAGAACTCTGATTGCTTGCTGGTAGGATTTTAAAATGGGACAAGCACTTGGGAAGACACTATGGCAGTGTCTTATAAAGTTAAACCTAAGCCTACTATGTGATCTAGCCATTCCACTTCTAGAGAGAGAAGAAATCATGTCCACATAAAAATGTGTATACAAGGGCGCCTAGGTAGCTCAGCCGGTTAAACATCCAACTCTTGGTTTTGGCTTGGATCATGATCTTACAGTTGTGGGATCAAGCCCCACATCAGGCTCTGTGCTCAGTGCAGTCTGCTTCAGATTCTCTCTTACTCTCACTCTCTTTCTCTCTCAAATAAATAAAATATTTTTAAAAATCAAAAAATTAAAACATGTACACAAATGTTCTTATAAGCTTTGTTTACAATTTTCAAAAATTGGAAATAACTTAAATGCCCAGTAAAAGTGAATAGATAAACAAATTATGGTATAGCTATACCATGGAATACAACTCAGCAATCAAAAGGAATTACCTATTGATTCACACAACATGGATGAATCTCACAAATATGCTGTGTATGCTGTGTGAAAGAAGTCATGCAGAAAACTTACTGCATGATTCCAGTTATACAAAATTCTAATCTATAGTGAAAGAAAGCCAGTCAGTGGTTGCCTAGGAATGGGGAAAATGGATTATAGAGGGGGCCTCAGAAACTTTTGGCAGTATTGGATATGTTCTATTCTCATTGTGATGGTTTCATGTATATAAACATATGTCAAGACTTAGTAAATTGTGTACTTCCAACATGTGTACTTTATTGTAGGTCACTTATTCTTCAATATAGCTATTTTAAAAGATTATAAAAATCACACTAATTTCATTTATTTTTTTATTTTTTTAATAAATTAATTTTTTATTGGTGTTCAATTTACCAACATACAGAATAACACCCAGTGCTCAGGGATCCCTGGGTGGCGCAGTGGTTTGGTGCCTGTCTTTGGCGCAGGGCATGATCCTGGAGACCCGGGATCGAATCCCACATCAGGCTCCCGGTGCATGGAGCCTGCTTCTCCCTCTGCCTGTGTCATTTAAAAAGTCACACATGAAAGGAAACATGTGTATAATTTCATTATACAAAGTTTGATACCATGAAAATGTTCTCATTTATTTAAAAATCAGAAGGAAAACTGAAATTTAGGTCAAAGAAAATACTTTAATATATAATATTAATACATTTCACTTTATAGTAATAAGCCATAAAATATGATTTTTGATCTTTTTTTATGAAGGAAGGGACCACCAACACAAAAGTGTCTAAGGCCCATGACAATGATAACACATCCCTGTCATCAGGGAATTTTATTTACAAGGTCATGATAATATAAACATTGCTTACTGGTTGTCAACTTTTTGAGTCCACCTATGAACAAAGCACAGGAGGTGTTATCAGAGTTATAAACGACAATGTCAATGCCATAGACCTTGACAATGTGTAAGTAGTTACACAGAAACCAGAGGTAGAAGAGCAGAAAGAGGTGTAGGGCACAGTACAGACTTGGATAGTTCCATTTTATGAAAGTGTGGAGTCAAAAGATGCTGTCTATGGTTGACAGAATAATATATAAGGGTTTGTCTACATTTTTCAATGTTCCAGAGGCAACTAGTACTCTAACTACAATACTATATACCTCTATTGGGAGGCATGGAAACATGGAAGTATGTGCATCATTGAGCACTGCATTCTCAACTATCATAGTAGAAATCCAGTAGATGGATATCTCATTTGATAAATCAAGAAAAGAGGACAGAGGGAAGTCATTTAGAAAAATGGAGCTCAAACATCAGAAGAATTAAAAAGAGAAATGTTAAAAGTGGAGGCTTTGTGGGACCGAAGGTGGGAAAAGTGGAGAAAAGGATTCTGCTCTTTTTTTACTACAAGTTTTTCCGTAGTGTTTGCTTTGTTTTAACCAGGTGTGTGTGTCCGGTTGATCAAAGTCAAATCCAAGTTCTCCCATCCCTGTTGTTCGCTAACTTGAGCACCATTTGCATCCTTCCCTGTACTCATCCCAACTTGTAATGACTTGAATTACATGTGTGGTGACTCCCTTAAGGTCCTTCTCCCCATGAGACTGTAAGGTCCATGAGGACAAGAACAGTGTGTCTTTTTCCACAAGTGCATCCATCATTCCTGGCACAGAACGCAGCCCAGGGATCAGGGTGGTGCCACACATATATCATCTTGAGAACTCTACATTCAAAGTACTCTCCAAGCTTCCTCTCTTGGACCAGCTGGCAGTTGAGATGGAAAATGTCCTGTTGCAGAAAGGCAGGAATAAGGCCGAGGAATAAGAAGAGGGAGGGGCATCAGAGGACAAAGGACCTATAGCCAAATAGTAGCGTGCCCCCCACTTCCGCAAAAAGGGCTCTAAACCTTTCCTAGTGGGGATGTGAGGGGGGGTGGGAATCTGGTATGTGCTTATTCCTCCAGCACAGAAATCCTCTTAAAAAGAACATCAAAGACTGCCTTGAAGGGGAAAAGAAATTCTAAATAGGCCTCCTGCAAGGAGTTGAGAAAAGAAGAGCAGAGGGGATCTGAACCTCCAGCCAGCTGGGGAGGTGGCCTCTTCTCCGTTGGCCTGGGCCAGCCAGCGGAGGCTGGTTGATTCAGATGCGGTTGATTCAGTGGTCCGCCTCAGACAGCTCTGAAGAGTCTGAAGACTGCTTGGGGGCTGATCTCGTATGTAGACTATCTTGGGGCCACAACAGAGAGCCTGGGGCAGGGAGCAGGGGAAGCAGGCTGTTAGGATCTTACAGAGCCACTTCCCTAAGAACCCCACAGGAGTGGGGGGTGGGGGAATGGCTTGGGCAGACCTGCTTACTCCTGATTAGATAAGGAAAGGTGACCTGTGAAGTGTCTGTCTCCTGACCTCGGCACCATACCTGCCCACTGGAAAGTCCCAGGTAGGGAGATTTTGAGGTTCAAACCAGACTGGAATTCCCTTGGCCTGGCCGGGCTTTCCTGGTGAAAATGTTCTTGTCCTGAGGGGAGCGAAAAGAGTGGGAAGAGGCCAATAAAAAATTATGGGTGATGCTTGTAGAGGGGGTGGGCTGAGGGCCAGAGGGTTCATAGGGTGGAGGCCCCTGCTTGGCGGGCCTAGAAACCTGGCACCTGAAATGGTTCCTCCTCCTTTCCAGGGAGGAAACAGTTTCAGGATTTCAGCTTCATCTACGGGGTGTTTGGAACCTCCCTCTGGCCTGATTCCAGGGTCTTGGTGAGTTGTCAAGAGGCACTGCATCACTCAGAATCCTTCTGGAATGAAGAAGGTCCAAGACAGGGGTTATTTGATGCATCCTGTACTATAGCTGTCTGTCGCTCAGTCTTTGGCAGATTTATTTATTTATTTTTAAATTTTTATTTATTTATGATAGTCACAGAGAGAGAGAGAGAGAGAGGCAGAGACACAGGCAGAGGGAGAAGCAGGCTCCATGCACCAGGAGCCCGACGTGGGATTCGATCCCGGGTCTCCAGGATCGCGCCCTGGGCCAAAGGCAGGCGCCAAACCTCTGCGCCACCCAGGGATCCCTATTTCAGGGGAAGGAAAGATTGGGAGTTGCAAGGAGAAAAATGAATATTGAGGCCATTTCTCATCAGTAGAAAGGACTTGGAGTGGAAAGTGTGAAAAATGGCCCTCCTGCTCTGGGCACACTTCTGGGGGCCTAGGGCAAAGGCAAGATGTGGTGTTCCTGCTCTTAGGGGGATAGAAAAAGCCAGTAGCAGCGCACAACTTGGGGCCGGGCTGGCAGCGCACACTGTCTTCACTACCACTAGCAATGGCTCGGGGACACAGGTAGTCATGGTCCTTAGAACACAGCTTCCCTGGATTCTTCAGCCCCCAAAGGTCCAGGGAGCAGCAGAGGCTACGTCACCCTAGACAGTGAGGAGTCCTGAGCCGAGGGCCTTGGTATATGCAGGAGAGTCACAGTCAAGCTCCGGTCCTTCCCCAACATCTAACTGGTTTCTTCCCAGCTCCTGCATGTGGCTTGGCTTTCTTTTCTCTGAGATGGTCACCAAATACCCAAAGAGAACTTTGCATTTGATACAACCTCGCTCTCCTGTCTCCAGAAGCAGTAGAATAGTTAAGGACACACTCTGGAGTCAGACCGCCAAAGTTTGCGGCCGGATTCTGCCATTTGTCAGCTCTGCACAGTTTGCTTACCTATTTTGTGCGAGCTTTTCTTCTCTAAAATGAGGGTGACAGCGGTATTTAACTCATGGAGTTGTTGTAAGGATTGAATGAGATAGGTAACGGGCCTGGCACCTGATTCAAGTTCACGAATGTTAGCCACTCTTATTTGGAATTGAAAGTCTTTTCCCCCCCTCTTATGTTCCCCTGCTCCTCTTCTCCCCCTAGCAAATTTCTCTATTCTTCTCCAGACATTGGGAGCCTTTTGGGGCTATGTTTCCTTAAAGAAGAGATTGCCCTTTGATCGTTTCCATCTCCTGTAGACCCCAGTCCTGGATAACCATTGCCTATCAGAATCAGAAAGGCCCTTCGTAAATCATCTGATTTATTCTATTCTTTTTGCACATGTCTAAAGTCAGAGCTAGAAAGACAAAGAGGCTTAATACCTGGTAAAGATCTACTATGGGAATTCCTCATCTTCCTAAATACCATCCTTCTATCCTAGTACAGTGGGCACACCCCTGCTAAATGAAGAGGTTTGTATACACTCAGAAATGGAGCTACAGTGTAATTGGTCTTGGAGACAGGTCCCTCTGGCCATGAACTTTGCCTGTAGGTCCTCACCTTAAAAGTAGATGAGAAACCAGTCCCCTCATCTTGGTGGAAGCTCAGTAAAGGATAATTAAAGGAAGAGCAAAACAAAGCAGTGTGTATCTCGGTGAGGCCTGGAAGGTAGAGGAAACCAGCTGGTTACTCAAGGCAGACTCAGTGTAGACCAGGGGTAGAAGATGAACAGGCTTTCCTGAGAGCTGGAACAAGATTGGGAATAGTTAGCAAATTAACAGTCCCAAATCAGGGAATCCTTGAAGCAAGACAGCACTGTATTGTGGGTCTTCACTGTGAGAAAGAGAGTGTACCTGTCCCCTTGGAAGGTCTTTTGGTGTAGAGAAAGGCATATATCATCTTTAGTTATGTATTGGTTCACTGAGAAGAGGTTTCCAGCAGATTAGAGGGTGCCATGCCCCTGAGGCTGTGCCCCTAAGAAGGCAGGAAGGAGGCCCAAACTGCTGAGTTTGGTGGCAATTTCCTCACCTTCAGTAAATGAGCAACACCCCAAGGTTGCCTTGCGACTTAGGACTGACTGTCAAATCCTTTCCAAAGCAAATACTAAATAGGATATGGTGAGATTCTAGGTGGGAAACCTTTAGTGACCTTCCATAAATTCTAGTACTGATGTGGATCTCGGTGTATTTGAATGGATAAAGGGAGGGAAGAGGGGAGGAGATAGAAAGAGGAGGAAAGGGGCAGGATATTACACAGGTGTTGGCATGTTAATAGTAGGAAACTAACCTTCCTTCTCTCCAACACTGATCTTATTGATGGGGCTCCTTTTCGGTCCCCAGTACACCAGCCCCCGTGGCAGCACTAGATACAACCTGAAACACTGTCTTTTCTAGGCTCTCGTGATGCCATACCTTCTGAGTTGACACCCTGCCTTGTGCTCCCTTGGTCTGCTTTGCTGACTTCTCATTCTCCAGATGTGCGAGCTGCTCGAGGGTTCAACCCCAAGGCCCCCTCCTTGCAAAATCAATTCATCTAGCCCTATGATCCTAAATAGCGTTAATAAGATGAGCACCTCCTTATTTCTGTGTCTAGCACTCACCACCACCCCCCGAGCTCCAGACTTGTGGCTCTGCCACTTACCATGTGACTTTGACCGAGTTGTTGAACCTTTTCGCCTCCACTTCCTCTTCTCTAAAGTGGAACAATAATCCTACATGACCTCACAGAGTTGTTTGAGAATTAAATGATCATTGGATCATATTAATGTGTAAAGCACCTGGGACAGTACTTGGCACATGGTAAGCATCACTAAAGATTATTTATTTCTTATTATCATTATTATTTCTAACTGCCTACCTGGCAGCTCCTCTTGGGTATCTCAATAGGCATCTCAGACATAACAGCCAAAATGGAACTCCTGATTTCTATCCCCAAAATCACTCCTCTCCCACTTTCACTCATCTTTAGTAAATGGCACCACCAATGATCCAGTTGCTCAGGACAAATCTAAGTGTCATCCTTTTGTCATCATTTTACCTTATCTCTTACATCCAACCCTCCAACAGAGTTTGTCAAGTTTCCAAATATAGCCAGAACCTATCCACTTCTCTATTTCTACCACTCCCATCTTAGCCCCAACCAGCATCATCTCTCATGTGGATCCATCCTCCACACAGATGCCAATGATCTATTTAAGGCGGTTATTCAGATCATGTCACTCTCCTGTTTAAAACTGTTTAACAGCTTTCTGTTGGATTTAGGCTAGAATCCAAATCCTCTCATGGCCTGTAAGTCCCTCTGGGATCTGGCCTCTGCCTTGCTCTCCAAACTCATCTCCACATCCACCTGCCTTTTTAGGTTCTTAATTCACCCTAAGCCAGTTCAAGCTTCAGGGCATTTGCACTAGCTATGCTCTATACCTAGAATGTCCTTCCCCCAGATTCCCAGAGGAGTGGCTCCTTTTATCACTCAGAAACCAGGTGAAATATCACAACATCACTTCCACAGAGAAGCATTTCTGGACTACTTAAATCTAAAGTAGCTTCCTCCACCACTGTTTTATTTTCTTCACAGCACTGATTGCTCTCTGAAAATATCTCGATTGTTCCTTTGTTGACTTTAGTCTCTCTCTCCCTTCTAGAATGTAAGTTTCAGGGGAGCGGAAATTTTGTCTGTCCTGTTCACCATCATATGCCAAGTGCATCACAAGGTCAAGGAATTTATTTTTTAAAGGGTTGCTTTGTTAAAATGGTGGTAAGACATACATAACATAAAACTTACCATTTTAAGTATTTCCAGGTTTATAGTTCAGTGGCATTAAGTACTTTTGCATTGTTTCCCAACCATTTACCACCATCCATCTCCAGAACTCTTTTCCAGTCTTCCAAAACTGAAACTCTGTACCCAAAAAACAACTACCCATTCTCTTCTTCCCTTAATCCCTGACAACCACCAATCTGGTCTCTGCCTCTGTGACTTTGTGCCTCACATAAGTGGAATCATACAATATTTGTCCTTTTGTGTCTGACTTATTTCAGTTAGCATAATGTCTGCAGGGTTTATCCATGCTGTAGCAGGTATCAGCATTAAGGCTGAGTAATATTCCATCATATATGTATACCATATTTTGTTTACGCGTTCATCTACCAACAAACATTTGCACTGTTTCCACCTTTTGGCTATTGCTGCTATGAACACAGGTGCGCAAATACCTGTTTAAGTCCCTCCTTTCAATTCTTTAGGGGGTATATACAACCAGAAGATAGAATTGCTGGATCTTCTGGTAATTTTATTTTTTTAGATTTATTTATTTATTTGTAGAGAGAAGAGAGAGAGTGTGCACATGTGCAAGAATTGAGGGGGGTGGCAGAGAGAGAGAATCTTCAGGCAGAATCCCTAATCCCTACATGGGGCTTGATCTCACCACCCTGAGATCATGACCCGAGCCAAAACCAAGAGTCTGCTGCCTAACCTACTGAGCCACCCAGGCACCTCCTCCTGGTAATTTTATGTTTAATTTTTTGAAGATTCACCATATCATTTTCCACGGCTGCCCCATCATTTTGCCTTTTCAACAGTGGTGTATATAATGGTTCCAGGTTCTCCACACCCTAGTCAATGCTTGGCATTCTCTGTCATTGTTGTTATTTACAGTGGGCCATCATAATGGATAAAGTGGTATCCCATTGTGGTTTTTGATTTTAATTTCCCTAATGCCTGGTTATCGTGAGGAACTTTTCACGTACTTATTGGCCATTTATATGTCTTCTCTGGAGAAACAGCTATTAAAGTCATTTGCCTATTTTAAAACTCAGTTCTTTCCTCTTTAGATTTTGAGTTATAAGTGTTCTTTATATATTCTGGCTACTCATCCCTTATCAGATGCACGGTTTACACATTTTTTTCTCTCATTTCATGGGTTGCCTTTTCACTCTGGTAATCTTGTCTTTTGAAGCACAGCAGTTGTTGTTGTTTTTTTAATTTTGAGGGAGACAGGATTGTTTTCTCAGAGCTAACAATTAGAGGAGGGACTGGGACTCAGCATGAGGTTTGATCTCAGGGTCCTAAGATCGGGCCCTGCATCTGGGCTCCCTGCTCAGTGAAGAGTCTCCTTGGGATTCTCTCTCTCTCTCCCCTCTGCACCTCTCCCCTCAAATAAATAATATATAAATCTTTTTAAAAATATGATGAGAAAAAGGCACAGGTGAGAAGGCTGATGTTCGGAGGAGTGCACTACACCAGCAGGTCTGAAAGGGTATCATGGCAGGGAGTCCTTGGCAATCCCAGGATGTCCTGAGGTCTCTGGAAACCCTCGGTATCTAAGGGCAAAAGAAGAGGGAATAATAATAGATAGCATTTGCTGAGAGCTTACTATGCACCGGGCACTGTGCTAATCACTATACATCCATAACCTCATTTAATTCTCCTGGCAGTTCTCTGAGGTGAGGATTATTATCAGCCCTAATTTATACTCAAGGAAGAGAAGATGCAGAAAGATTCAGCAATTTGCCCCAAGTCACACAGCTAGAAAGGGACAGAGCTGGGATTTGAACACAAGCAGTCTGGTTCCAGAGCCTGTGTTCTCATCCCTGGCCTTCTCTTCACTAAACTAGTAAAGGAGATATGGGTAGGGCATGAGAGACATTTTGGTTGTTAAAAATATGATGAAAAAGGGGCACCTGGGTGGCTCAGTCAGTTAAGTGTCTGACTCTTGGTTTCAGCTCAGGTCATGATCTCAGGGTCCCAAGATCGAGCCCCTCATCTGGGCTCCCTGGTCAGCCAAAAGTCTTCTTGGGATTCTCTCTCACTCTCCCTCTGCACCTCCCAAATAAATAAATAAATCTTTTTTTAAGTATGACGAAAATAAATAAGTCACAGGTGATAGCTTAAAAGTATGCCTTGAAGAGCAAAGAGAAAGTAGTCAAGGGTGGTGCTTTTTATTTTATTTATTTTTTTTTTGGGTGGTGCTTTTTTATATTCTAGCTCCACAGAGATAGATTTTTCATTTATTTATTTTTAGAGAGAGAAAAAGGGGGAAGGGCAGAGGGAAAAGGAGAAAGAACCCCAAGCAGACTCTGTGCTCAATGCAGAGCCCGGGGGGGGGGGTGTGCTCAAACTTCAACCCTGAGATAACAATCCTAAGCAGAAACCAAGAGTCCAAAGCTCAACCTACTGGGCCACCCTAGCACCTCCACAAAGACAGTTTTACTCGTCAGGGTGGAATAGAGTGGTGGTGAAGTTCACATTTGGCTTAAAAAACCTGGGCGTGAATCCCAGTGTTGCCACTTACTACCTAGTGACCTTAGGCAAATTATTTCACCTCTCTGTGCCTCAGTTTCCTATCTGCAATCAAGGATCAAAACACTTACCTCGGAGAATGATTTTGAGGATTTTTAAAATTTTGTTTATTTATTCACGAGAGACACAAAGATAGAGGCAGAGACATAGGCAGAGGGAGAAGTAGGCTCCCCATGAGGAGCCCAATGTGGGATTCCATCCCACGACCCTGGGATCACACCCTGAGCTGAAGGCAGATGCTCAATCACTGAGCCACTCAGGTGTCCCTCATTTTGAGGATTTAATGAGAGGTTGATGTAACTAACCCGCATGGCACCATGCCTGGCACCTGGAAACGGCTCAGTAAATATAGGCTCTTGCTCCACAGCCAACGGGTGGTGTGGGCCTCTCCCCCATCTTCTTATTAAAGAGAAGATTTCCCAGGCCAGACTGGAGTAGTTGTATCTGAGTAAATTCATGGCCCATGAGTGGATAGGTGACTACAAGTGGTCTCTCCAGAGCAAAGAAAGAGACTTCCTTCCCTAAGGATGAGTTCCCACCATGCCTATTTGAGACTGAGGAAATGCAGTTTAGAACAACCACCCTGTCCCAGCTTCCAGCTACCCAGGGGTTGGAAACTCAGAGGATCTAGCTAGGCAATCAAGAATTTTTTTGTTTGTTTGTTTTTTTCAGGTATGCCTTAGGGAATACAGTGGCTGGCTGGCTCCACGGCAGACACTGAAAACCCATCTGAGGGAGGGTCGTATGAAAGACAAACTTCTCTGACTTCCCAGTTGTTTTTTTTTCCTGCTCTGGATTCATTAATTTCAGAGAAACTGAAGAAGGTCCAAGGAAGAACCATCAGAATGATTAATAAAAGCGAGCTACTGAATGGTGCTAGGACTTTCTAGTGAAGGACAAGAAAAAAGGATGGAGAGGGGGGAGGCTCAAGCCTCCTGAAAACAAAGCAGCCATCAGAGACTGCAGAACTCTGGGGCACTATGAGAATTGGAAGGCAGCCTGGACCCAGCTCTGCCCCCATACCCCCACCACCAGCCATCACCCAGCATTGGGCCAGGCCCTCTGGCAGATCAGAAGGAGCATAAAGCCTGGTCTATGCCCACAAAGATAAGGAGACAGGGCTATGCCCACAAAAGGACAAATTACAGTCAAAGCCAAGAATATAAGTGCTGTGACTGGCACTTGCTCTGCTCTGTGCCAAATGACTAGCATGGAGAGAAGCGCTCAGCTTTCCTAGGAGGATGGGACTCTCGCAGGTGATGGGGCTGAGGCCTCAGGGGAGGGACACGATTGGCTAAGCAGAGAGGAGGGAGAGCAGCACAGGCTGGGGAAACTACAAAATCAACATACAGAAGGCAGGATAGGAGTGGTGTCAGCCATGCTTTGGCGAGATGGACCTGTCTAGGCGGGTAGACTGGAGGTGAAGATAGGAAGACCAAAGCTCAGACTGAGACTTTAACCTCCTGCAGCTGCAGCAACTGAAAAGGTGCTCTATCGCTGACAGGGGCCAGGTCTCCGGACAAAGCCAGCCCAAGCCCAAGCTTCTCTCTAAAAGACGCAGTCTGGTTCCACACTCTGAGACCACAGCCTTTTTTTTTTTTTTTTTTTTTTTTTTTTTTTTTTTTTTAAAGGGATTTCCTTTTTTTTTTTTTTTTATATATATTTTATTGGTGTTCAATTTACTAACATACAGAATAACACCCAGTGCCCGTCACCCATTCACTCCCACTGAGACCACAGCCTTAGTTCTCACAGGCTTGCCAAGCCCATGGGGCTGGTCACTATTCAAAGCACATCTCAGCAAGCTTAGGCCCATACCAAGGACAGATTTCTGAGCAGATGATATCTCTGTTATAAATAGAGAATTTGACTCCAGGTGGGAAATTCAATTTGTGGAAGCAGATGAAATCTTCTGAAACCAAGATCTGATTTCCCGAGCAAATGTCCTTTGGTCTTAATGAACAAGAGAAGGAGATAAGAAAAAGAAGCTATAATTAGGCCTTTCTCCTAAATAGGAGGCTTCTTGAATTATAGGGGAACTGCCTGCCAGTGCCTTCACAAATGCCTCCCATTTGTGAGCCATGGCTTTGGAGGCAATGAATGCCATTAAACATCCATGCATCACTTAGGAATGGTTGCAAAGTGCTTTTCGGCTCTTGTTTTTCATTAGCTGGCCCCAGCTCCCACCTGTTCTCCTTCCCTCTCCTGTTAGGCCCACCCCACCATGACCATAGAGAGGCTTATGCAAGTTGAAGAGATGAGAAGTCGCAGACAGGTTAATCAATTGACTCCACGTCAAACACAGCAAGTTACTGACAGTCCAGCAGTGAGCATGTTCTCATCAGGCCTATTCTGGGGGTTATTGCTTTATCCCACCAAGATGCAAACCAACACCTGCTTTTCCTTGCAAAGCTATTTTTTTCCTTCCCTGTCTGTTGAATGGCAGCCAGAGAAACAGAGCACAGAAAACAGATCAGGGACAAACAGGAAAAGTGAATGGGAGAAGCCGCTGACCCCTCAAGACCTGGTATTCTTGAGCCCTGTGCTCTGCTTAGGTGGAGTAGGCAAGGAAAAGAGGGAGGAACACTCTGGGAATAATCACTGGCTTCCTACCTGTGGGGCCCTGGGCGGTCCTTTGGCCAACCTGAGCCTCAACTTCCTCATCCACAAAATGGGGGAACAGGGCAGCCTTGAATAGCTCGCAGCATTATTGTGAAGATCAAACAAAAGCCAACTGTAAAGCCCTGTGCGCTCATAAGGGGTTCTCTGAGGGTGAACCAGGAAATGCCCCCATACTCTCGAACTCCTCAGCCACCTGCCTGCAGGTAGAACATTCCTCCTATTATAAGCCACACCTTTGGACAAAGATATTGAAAGCTTGGCTCTGAACAAACACGGGGTGTTGGGAGAGAAATTCATTGGCTCATTAGCTCTCATCAGATGATCAAGGAACCCCTCCCTGGGAGGGGGTCGGGATTTGCAGGGACATAGACTTAAACACCCTTTCTTCCCTAGGGGCTTTCCAGAGACATTCATCTGCCTTTGGTATTTTGCTTCCAAAAAGGTTCACGTACATCCTCCTGTAAGTCTGCATCCCTGTGAAAAGCATTGAGCAGGTGTGAGATTCTCCTTCAGGTTCCCCGCCGAGAGACACCTTAGGCCCAGAGAGGTTAAGTAAAGCATCTAAGACCACACAGTGGCCCAACCCAGCCCTCTGCTCATCAGCCTAGGAGCACTTGCTCTCATCCACCCAGATTCTCCTTTCACTCCACCTCCACCTCCAGACCCAGACAGAGGTGAGCAAAGGCCAGGAGGCCAGCCCTGAGGAAGCAATGTCTCAAGCAGAGGCCCAGACTCCCTCACAGGGATGAGCTGTACTGGTGGCAACAGCAGTGGCAAGCACTTGGCATCTGACAGGCTCTGTCAGCATCAATTTAAATTGGTGTTTTGCTTCCGAACTCCAGGAGGGCAAACATGCCCAAGATGCCAGCAGGGGGGAGCAAGGGAAAGCACACAAGGAAATGTTGGGTGATTCCCCAGAGTCTGTCAATTCAGCTCCCACTCCAAGGCCTTCCTGGGCCACTGGCCCTCTCTGCAGGTCTCCCTCTGCTTGAAGGAGGTGGGCGAGGAGGAGGCAGCAATGCAAAAGCTGTTTCTCTAGAAAGAGATAAAAAAAAATAGCAGGGGGAGAGAGAGAGAGAGAGAGAGAGAGAGAGAGAGAGAAGGGAATGAAAAAAAGGAAGCTCCCAAGTCGAGCTAAGAGGATGCAAAGCTGGTGGGGAAGTCTGAGTCCAGGCCTTCAGTGGTTGCCCATTTGGCCCTGGCCCCCAAGACCCCCAGAGCAGCATTCCTCTTCTCAGGCTTGCTTTGGCTGTGCTTGGACACAAGTGTGACCCAGGGTGCTCTTTAAATAGAGTCCTGGGGCCCAGGATGGGGCCCTGGAATCAGCCTATTCACAGCTCCCTGCAGGATTCTGATGCAGCAGGGGGCTGGGGCTGGGGTAGAGGTCAAGACTCACAGCTGGGGAAACACTGTGCTAGAGCTCCTCCAACCCATCCCATAGCACCCTAAGGAAAGGTCCCCAGTCAATGTCTCATCCCCTCACAGCTCTGGCCTCCAAGAGGTGACAGGCAATCTGATAGATTTATTCAGGCGAGTGCATTAATGGGCGCTAATGACTTAATGTGCTGTCCATTCCAGATAACATGTGCAATTTACCAGGACCTTCTGGAGACTGGGCCTTAACCCAAATGAGAATTTCCTGCACACACAGTCCAGTGGGGGAGGGGGGGTGAATTTGAATAAGGGGAAGGCTCTAATCACACCAACTGCTGCCTGAGCCCTCTGGGACCTAGAGGTGCAGAGGAGTCCTGAGGGGGAAATAGAGCTTAATAAGAAGACAGGGTGACCCCTCCCCTCCACACCCTGCCACACCCCAACACTGCAAACTGTTCTAGTCATTCTTTCTGCTCACCACTCTCTTCAGTAGAGATCGTGTATCAAAAGCAGGTTCTGGGATGATGCATTTTTCAGTGCTTCTCGAATGTACCTTGTGGAGGACACAGAGCCATGGGATAAACAGAGTTCAGTGTTCTGGGGCTTCCACTTATGCACAGATTTGACCACTGTCTGTTGTAAATCAACCACCAGAGTATGGAGTGGAATGTGGACATTCATGTTTTGAAATTACATGTGAGACTTGGAAGAAATTTGACACTTTGGGCCACTTTGGCCTTCGCCTCCAGATCTTCACTTTATTCTATTGTTAGGAATTCTGTGGGAATGCATGCGCACGCGTGTGTGTGTGTGTGTGTGTGTGTGTGTATGTGTGTGTGTGTATAAAGGTTGAGAAGCACTGCCCATTAAACTCTGTGTTTAGGGATCCCTGGGTGGCGCAGCGGTTTGGCGCCTGCCTTTGGCCCAGGGCGCGATTCTGGAGACCCAGGATCGAATCCCACATCGGGCTCCCGGTGCATGGAGCCTGCTTCTCCCTCTGCCTATGTCTCTGCCTCTCTCTCTCTCTCTGTGACTATCATAAATAAATAAAAAAAATTAAAAAAAAATAAACTCTGTGTTTACCTAAGTATAGATTAGTTTGGAATTATTTTGGACTAGGACAGGGATGGATACATTTTGGTGGAGGAGCTGTCCAGGGGACAGCGCTCAAAGAGGATCTAGGGAAAAAAAGGGGGGGGCTTTCTGGGGGGAGGTACCTGTGGGATGCCAGAAGGAAATTTTGTTCTGCCTATACTTTAGGTAAGTGAGAGAAGCAGGAGCAGGGAAGGCAAGAAACCTGCCTGGGCTTTATGGATGCAAATTTGTGTCCCTCTGACCCCAAACCCCAGAGAGGAGCCAAGAACAGAGTGACTACATTCTGGCCACAGGGCACAACTGTGAAATGATCCTCAATTTTGACTGGGGATTCCCCCTCCCATGACTGGTCACTTCCCTAGCAGGCTGCGTAGGGGAGGGGCAAGAAGAGACTGGGAAGCAGGGAGCTAGGGGGACCCATTCAACTAGCAGGCAGCAGGGCCAGCTGAGTAGCTGCGTTTAGGGGGAGGAGGCAGCGGCCAGCCCAGGCTTGGGAAAGGGCTGGCTGCAGTCTGTGGCTCATGGCCCTGCCTGCCTGATGTGAGCAGCTTCCTTCAGGGTCTCCCAGACCACACCCGCAGTCCGGCTGGGCTTGCCCACAGAGGGCCACCAAAAAGCCTTCTTAGCATAATTGCCCAACCTTTTGTCCTTCCTCCTAGTGACAAATCCTTGAAAACGATCCTTTTGTTCTCCATTTTTCTCTGGCAGCCTCTTTGTCATCCAGCTTGCCTGCTAGCTCCCAGTTTCCCCAATAGCTCAGGAACATGAGAGCTTCCTCTCCCTTTGCCTCCATGACCCTGTCCCAAACACCAGGGGCTTGGTTGGCCTGAGATGCTTTAGTATGGGTGGGTGTCTTGCTGAAAGGCAAGATGGGGCAAAAAAGGCTGGGGGTGAAAATTATAAAGGATCTTTCCAATTGTGCCATCCCTCCTACCATCCCAGGGCCTGCCCAGCCATCCAGGGGGTTCCCTAGCTGCCTTAGGCAGGTGCACTTCATACTCTGGCCATCACCATCAGTGGTACCCTCCTTTTCATTTTTTCATCTTTTTCTGAGTGTTAGTAGATGGCTGGGTGGACCCGGCAGAGGCAGACAGCTTCATACGTCTCCAAAAAAATGCCAGCAGCCTATCTTTTCTGTGTAACCTCAATTGAAGGCTGGGAGTCACAGCCTTTTGGGAGACGTTATACCCATTGTAGCCAAACTGGCATGGGTTCAAATCCTGGATTAGGCCCTACTAGCTGTGTGATCTTGTGGAGATTACTTGACCTTTCTGAGTCTCCGGTTTCCCTTCAAATTAGTGATAGCCATAGGACCTACCCTCTTGGATTTACTATGAGGATTACATGTGATAATGCTGCAAAATTCCAGCACAGTGCCTGGCCTATAATAAGCTCCCAATAAAAGTTAGCAAGCATAATTTTAGTATTACTATTAATTGTCATTACCTGTTTAGAATCCAGGTTCCATCATTTACTGCAACGTGAGTCTTGGTTTTCTCCTCTGTAAAATAAGCATGATGATGTTCTCTAAGTAAGATCATGAAATGAGTTAATGTATGTAAAGCTTTCAGGGCTGGCTGGAGGTCCTACCAGGGGAGTGGAACTAATTGTATCCCCTAGGATGAAGAACTGTCTTCTTTCCCAAGGAGCGGTGGCAAAGCACCCTATGTGCAGTGAGTGATGGGTCCATAAACGGTAGTCAGTATTACTATCATTACTGGAGGCCAAGAGAGATTCTATCCATTTATCCCTGGATTCTCACTTAACGGTGAGTTGGTTGTTTGCTTGCTCTCAGTCCATGGGGGAGAAAAATAATGCCACTTATTAGCGTCATCTCAACATATTGATTTTAATAGGAAATAGACTTCTGGCTGGAAGATCTTCATTCCTCATCCAATTGTCATGAGATTGAAAGGACTGAATTCTTACCCAGAGGGAATCGTTGCAAATACCAGTGTGACTGGAATGAGGGTCCCAGTTTGACCCGCAAGTGTTTATTTTGCTGCATTCTGGTGCAGGGTTAGGAATTGAAGGATCATCTCAGTACCCTGCCTCCTCACTCTCCCTCCCCCCTCATTTCTGTTGAGCATGGGGCGTGCACACAGCTCAGCTCTTGTCAAACAACAAAACCAAAACCAGAACCCTACCTTTGTGATTCACTGGGGTGGGGGGTGGGGGTGGGGGCCGAAGATCTCCTTTTGTAAATGAAGTCAGCCAATGTGCACACAGGCTGAAGAGCTCACTTTGGCCAAGAGCAAGAAATAATGCAAATGCTACATGAGATCAGACTGGAATGAAGCAGAATGAGAACAAAATGGGGAGCCTTTTAGCAGCTAGCTAGGAGGGAGATTGGTCTTGAGAAAGGATAGCTACCATTTACTGAGACCTTTTATATCCATTTTCTCATTTAATATTCAGGCTAACTGTATGAGGGAAGCTCTAGCATCTCCATCCCACAAGTAAGGCTCAGAGTAGGTAAATGACTTCCCTAAGGTCACACATCTAATAAGAAGTAGACTCCAAGAGCTGTGCCCTTAATCACCATTCTAAACTGTACAGTGCCTCACTGGTTACCCAGATGCCCTACACCTGCGTTTGCACAGTGACAGAGTCCCTTCCAATGGGTTATTAATCCCTTGTGCTTTATGGTAAGAACTGACACAAACTAACTTGTTGGCATCTGTGTTATTATTAGTAAGGAACAAACTCTGTAAGGATCAGGGAACAAACTCTGTAAGGATCAGGGGACTCTGGAGGGTATTCCCCCCTCCCCCAGACATCACCCCAAGGAAGCCAGCCAGGAACTGTCTGGCTACAAATAGCATTATTCATACTGGGCAGCTGGTTCCCGGCTCCCTCTCCAATCCCTGGAGATAGGAGGCCAACTCTTCCCTGCTTCTCGTCACCTCTCTCTTTTGGAAGGACTAGAAATCAAGTGTGAGTCACTTCTCTGGCTAGACTTCTTCTTCTTCTTCTTCTTCTTCTTTTTTTTTTTTTTTTTTGTATTAGCTCAGTATGTCTTGGTCCTACGTGTGACTATGTGTGTGTGTCCTGGTGTGTGTGTTGTGTTCCTCAGAGCATTCTCCTGTATTCAGGTCTGCCTATGCATCTGCCAGGAATATTGTGTTTTTCTCCCTGAATGTCTTTATTTTCACTCACCATCCATCTTTAATAATTCCATCGGCTTGTTTTCTCAGCCTGGACTACCCCCCCCCACCAGATGCAGGGAATTTCCATCCCTTCTTTCAAGATAAGAAGTGCCAGGAAGAAAGCAAAAGTGTGCTCACTGGATGGATGGCCAAATCTGCTAGTCAGCTACTCAACTGCTGATCCTAGCTGCAGGGGAGCCACAGAGCTCTGCACCCAGAGTTATCCTCTGTATCTTGGAAATTCCACACACATCCTACGAGACCATCCTCTTGCTCCACAGTGGCCCCTCAGTAGCCCTCCAGCCTTTCCTGTTTAAACAGAACTGGAGATGGGGCACCTGGGTGGCTCAGTAGTTGAGCATCTGCCTTTGGCTCAGGCAGTGATCCTGGGGCCCTGGGATCAAGTCCCACATCAGGCTCCCCACCAGAAGCCTGCTTCTCCCTCTGCCTATGTCTCTGTGTATGTCTCTTGTGAATAAATAAATAAAATCTTTAGAAAATAAAGAGAACTGGAGGTGAGGAGGTGATTCCAACTGGAACGTGTCCCCTCTTTTGAGCAGCCTCCCTTCCAGAGTCCAGGCACACAGGGGAAATTGAGGAGGGCTTACTTTTCACCTTAGAACTGCTGAGGGCCCAATGTGTCTGTTAGCTTTCTCTCAGAAAGGCCCCTGACACTGGGAAATTCACCATGCGTTTGTCATCACCAGTGGCTCTCCCAACTCCACAGCTTCTTCTGCTTTTCTCTTCCCTGGCCTCAACTTCCCCCTCCCAGACTAGTCAGCGAGCATCCGGGTCCCCCTGGGTCCTCGCTGAGGCTGTCCTTTGTGGGAGAGGGAGAGTGGCCTTTTTCTTGGCCCCTAAAACTCCCCCAAAGGGGTCGAGGGCAGCTAGGAGACCAAGAGGCTTTCTTGAATCTTGGCTGCTACATGTTTAGTATTCATAGCATGTCTCTTAAAAGTGTCCTGAGCTCATTCATCAGGCACTGTGCTATGTGCTTAGCTACTCTCCTTTGGTGTGTATGTGTGTCTACGCAGGACCCTCCCTCCATAGGCTGGTGAACACACACGCAGGCCGACCTTAACCTCCTTCCCCTCTCCCCAAACCAACCGCGAGCTCTAAGCGGACCTTTGCTGCTGGCAGATCGTTCTCTTCCTGAGGTGGGCTCCCGGGCTGGGGCCTGGGCTCGGCAACAGCTCGCACTCCAGCGCCGGGGAGAGACGCTGGGAGCAGGAGCCGAGCTCAAACTCAAGGTGCCTGTGGATGTTGGTAGTGGTGACTCGGAGCGGAGCCGCAGGGAAGGCAACCCCGGTGGATGGCGTGCAGATTGGGGGTGAGGGCGAGGGAGCTCGGGGAGCTCGGGGAGACAAGGTCAGGGGCCAGGGAACAGAGTCCCTAAGCGAGAGTTCCCCGTCGCCCCTTCTCCGCAGTTCACTCCCCACCCCCACCCCCGCACTTTCCCGGGTTCACTTTGGAAATTGGCTTTGCCCTGTTAGCTGCCAGCAGTTCCTGGCAGAGACCAACCAAACCGGCAGGTTCAAGAAGTGAGGCAGCGCCGGGCCGGGTGGCTGGGTTGCTGGGTTGCTGGGTTTGCGCCTTGAGAGATTCTTTTCCCCCAATTGTCAATTTTGTGCTTATTTTTAGTTGTGACCCAGCCGGGAGCTGCGCCTTTAAGCCGCGTTCCCATTCGGGGAAACCGACGCCAGCACTCGGGGGTCGGGAGGCGCCGGAGAGGCCCCTCTTTCTGCACTCCCCCCTCCCCACCCCTCCCCCGCCCCTCCTCCCCTCCCCTCCTTGGCAGTCCGGCCGCCTTGCCACCAGCCGTCACCTCGCCGCCTGCCGCACTCCTGGAGCGAGAGAGCGACTAGCGAGCCACGGCGATGGTGCCGCCCGCGGCGCAGCCATGGAGCCCGCCCGAGGAGTCCGCGCGCGCCGCTGCCAGCCTTCCCGCAGCCCGCCGCCTGCGCGCCGGCTCCGCGTGTCCCGGGCCAGCTGCTGCCGCCCCGCCAGCCTCTGCCCGCCCCGCTGCCCGGCGCCACTGAGCCCCACGCCCGTGTCGGGCTCGGGGACACGGGCGCCCTAGTCCCGCCGCCGTCGCCGCCGCCGCCGCCGCCGCGCCGCCGCCGCTGCAGACGAGGAGGAGGAGGAGGAAGAAGAGGCGGAGGAAGAAGGTAAGAGGCGCGCTGCCTTCAGCGGGGGGCGCGCCCGCTAGCTCAGCTGGGCCAGGAGTGGGTCGCGGCGGGAGCTTGCCGCTGCGGGCCGCCTCGGGGGCGCCCGGCGCTTGGGCGCCCCCGGGAGCCGGGGTCAGGCCAGGGGGCGCCGAGCGTCGGGCCGCCCGGAGTTTGGGCGGGCGTGGGGAGCGGCCGGTTGCGCGCCCATTGCCGGGAGAGCCGCCGGCTTAGCGGGCTCGCCTCGGCCACCGGGGATGCAGGGTGAGGAGCCGAGTGCAGGGGAGTGCAGCGCGTTCATTGTGGTGCCTTTGTGTGTGCGCCGGAGCCCTGGGCACAGTTGGGAGAGCTGGCGAGACGCGGGGCCTGGCTGCTGGGAGGTGACCACTTAGCAGGGGTGCCCGGAGAAGCTCGAGCCCCAGGGCTGCCAGAAACAGCTGTCTGAAGCATGTGTGTGGTTCCTGAGGCCATGTTCACACGCGGACACGGACGCGCGCACACACGCACACACAGCCGCACCACAGACCCGGCGCTCAGCTAGTCACCCCCATCGAAAGACCACACACACACACACACACTCACAGATACACTTGCCCCTCCACCAGGATGCTAATTAAGCAGTCCACCCAAACACATATAGCTATGCATACCTCCCCAGTGCCAAAAAACCTGTACACACACACACACACACACACACACACACTTCTACTCCCCAGCCTGGTGCTTTGGAGCTTGGAGAGTGTGTATGTGAGTGTGTGTTGTCTCAGAGTATCCCTGAGAAACTACATGACAACTGCACATTACTGCAGATCCAGTACCTGCTGCCTCCCCCCCCCCCACACACACACGCACAAACACACAGCCAACCCCTACCCCAAGCTACGGTAGACACCTACACCAGGGCCCTTAAGAACTCCATTCTGGGGTGGGGGGAAGCATTGCTAACTCTGAGAGTGGTGCCCTTCCACCCAGGAGCTCCTGGGCCTCCCCCAACCCCATCCCCGCCCCTGCCTCCTCCCCGCGCGCGCGCGCGCGCGCGCGCGCACACACACACACACACACAAACACGCGCGCGCGCACGCGCGCACACACACTGAAACCACTGCAGGGGCAAATGCTTAACGCCTCCCCCCAGAAGCAGGTGGCACCCCCACCCTTGCAGGTGTCACCCAGGAGCCCTTGACCACGGTGTATACTAAATTCTGATGGACCTGTCCCCTCCCATTGGCATGCTGGTAAAGCTGCAGAGCCCCAGTGTCCACCGGGTGGTCTCAGCATCCTGCAGCTCTGGTGGAGGGCGGGGCAGTCTTTGGACTCCTGCCCCTTGGGGAAATTGTTATAAGACCAAGGTTCCCTTGGGGGCGCCCCTTTCAGGAGTGGAGGGTGCGGAATCTATGCTGACTCAGAGAAAAGCCCCAAGTGAGTTTTCCCTGCTGGCGGACTGGGGTGAAAGGCGCACTTTGGCTTTGAGCTGGGGGACCCTGCCTCTCCCTCCCTCCCCTTCCTTTTCCGTTAAGCTTACTGCAGAAGCCTAGGGAATCCAGTTCCCAGCTTTCTGGGAGCCCAGAGAGGCTTCCCAGGAAGCCCTGGCTATTTCCAAAGAGCTGAAGGCTCTCAGTTCTCCCCAGGGAGACCTCAACAAGACTTGGCCTTGCCGCAAACATGCCGGCTTCTACCCAATTTCGTGCCTTTTTTTTTTTTTTCATACAAGAGAAGCAATTCAACCCCAGCAGCTTGGTGTGAGGGCATCCCTGAGTTGAAATAAGATATAACGCGTATGGAAGGGGCAGCAAGATAGGAGAGGGGAAGTCGAGTGGGTCTGGCAGGTTTAAGTAGAGACACTGAGTCAGATTCTAGCCCTTGGTAAAGTCGTGACAGAGATGGCTTCGACGTCAGAGCCTGGTCCCTGCACCCCTCCCATGGGCTGCTCCCAAAGCCTCTGGGTCCCCTCCCCCACCCCTTAGACCTTTCTGGCCAGGCTTTGCTCCCTGCCCCGTCAAATCAGATGGCATAGTCCTTGCCTGGCCAAGGTGCTCATAGCTGATAATGTTTTACTGCCTTCACCTCTCAGGTAACATTTGCGTTTTTAAGGAGGCAAAGGAATGGCTCTGTTAGTAGGGCTGTCAGGCACCTGTGGTCCGATCCAGGCTGGAACATTTGTGGATGGCATCATCTACTGTCTCTGTCTGGCCCGGAGTTATGCGTGATGTGTGTGTGGGAGTAGGGATGTGGGAAGGTGGGATGTAATTATGGAGGGCTTTGAGGCCCACAGAGAGAAGGTTCAAACTGATGCAAGAGGCAATTGGGAGCCACTGCAGGATTCTGACAAGGGAGGGGATGTGATCCAAGTGGGAGAGAAACACTCGTTGCTGTGTGCAGAGGGATCCTCCTCTCTCTCCCACCGACACCTACCACCACAACTACCTTGCGAGTGTGGGCTGATGGCCACCAGAGAGAGGAGGCTAGCCAGGGTAGGGGTGGTGGGAGCCCTGGGCTCCTGGCTCTGAGCATCTTTCAGATCTGAGGTGTCCTGCAGACTGGCAGGGCTAGCTGCCCTAAACCAGCAAGTGCCCTCATAAACACAAGCTAGTGATGCTGTTGGTGCTGTGGCTTCAGACAGTGCAACGGAGCATCTGCCTCCTTGAATGAGGAGGCTAAGGACTCTTAGGAGGCTGCAGGCCCCATTTTTAATGAGTCAGGGGGACCTTCCCCACCTGTGAGTGGCACAGTCCCAGGGTTTTGGGAAGTGAGCCCTGTGGCCTGATTGGGGTATTTTGCCACCAGTGAGGTCCTTTGGGAGCAATAGTGGGTTGAAAAAGTGGCTGACAGCAGCAACAAGCTGGCCAGGACTTGGGGTGGGGGTGAGGCAGTTGCAATCCTGGGGCTGGGGTGGAGGAGGGAGTCCAGGGGGGCTCAGGGAGGCATGGGTGGAGGAGAGGCATTGGTCTGGCACTGCCCCACTGCAGTAGTCCCCACTCCAGCCCTTGGTGGGAGCCCAGGTAGATGCAGGACAGGGTGGATGCAGGACAACAGAAGCACCCTATATCCTCCCCCCCCCCAACTCTGCAGAAAGGATTGGTCAGCACCAGACAAAGCATCCTGAGAATGTGGCACCAATGCAATAGAAAAAGGATTCCTGTCTTTGGGAGCCTCTAGGCTATAGCTGAAACCTTAAGATGCACGTGCGGGTGCACACACGTATATACACACACGCACGCATGCCACACACACACCTGGAGCAAATTATGGGAAGTGAGGCACATGCAGACAAGCTTGGCTTATGGGCGTTCATGCCTTCACAGGGCCCTAGCAGTCATTTCTAGGGGGAGCTGGGACAGTCCTCATTCATTGTGGGCAATGACCGTTAGCTTGGACAGGCCCCTGGGCGGAAGCCACACCCAAGTGAGCTTCAGCTGTGGGCCAGCCTTAAGGCTATTAGCATTAGTAGCAGAAAACTGTTCTGGCTCTTCTCTCAAGGACTTCTGTTTTCCTTCTTCCCATAAATTCAAAAAGATAAACATTCTCTTGCATTATCAGCAACCAAAATGAAGGACTCAAAACAGGCTGGACCTTGCAGCTCTGCTGAGAAATCCAAGGGCTAGGGGCTGATGGGGAGGGAAGCATACCTTCTTCCCTCCCTTCCAGTGCTGGCCCTCCCCCGTCCCCCAGCTGAGCTGGTAAGGAGAGGGGAGGGATCTTGGGGCTCTTTATTCATTCCCATCCAGGCAGCGTCCCCTTTTCTAAGAGCACCATCCTTACGATGGAAGGTTAGCAGCCCAAACAGCTCAGTGGCATGCTAGCACCTTATTCCCCTGGGCAGTCTGAAAATGAACTTGGAAATCAGAGTGTGTGTCTGACATGCAGGCAGGGGGAGGAGGAGGAGGAAGTGGGGATGGAGACACAGAGAGAGAGAGAGAGAGACAAAGCTCCCTGCTATATGGAGGAGCCACTGGGCCTGTCTGTGTTGACAAACATGAGATGAGTGGGTCTCTGTATGCATTCCATAGCTAGTGACCTTTCCTAACCCTCAACTTCACTTTGGCATTAGCCAGACTACTAGCCATCCCTGAGTTTTTGAAGAGCCCTCTGCCTGGTTATACTGTCTGTGTCTCCTTCCACCCCCCGTGACCCCTCCTTTTTTCTCTGCTTTGCTAGTCCCTCCTCCCACCCCTCAAATCAGGGTGTTCTCCACCTCCTCTTGCTCTCCACTTCCTCTGTCACCAGAGGCACAGGACTGTGTCCTGGCCTCCCCTCCCACCCCTCTACTGACCCTTCTCACTTCTCTAGCCTCAACATAACCTCTCTCTTGAATACCACTCCTGTATTCCCAGCTACCTGCTGAATATTTTCCCTCAGATAGTCTGTTATCACATCAGACTCAACACACACCCTCATCTCATTATGTCTCAAAGATGACTTGTTCTTCTGACCTCTGTTACACAAAACTGCTCAAGTCCCAGACTAGAAGCCTCAGAACCATCCAACTGTACCCTGATCCACCCCACCCCCTAGTGTCTTTCCGAGCCAGTCTGTGATTTCCACACCTGCCACATTCATGTTCCCAAATCTCCATTATTCGTGATACTTTTGACCAACACCCTTGAGGGGTACCTGATGGCCTGTGGGATAAATTTCAGCTTCCTTAGCTTGACATCCATGACTCTCCTTGACTGGGCCTAATATTGTATACTCTTAGAGCTTTATTCCACACTGCTTGTCCCCATGATGTACTCTCAAATCTTAGTGTTTCTCAAAATCACTTGTAGATTCCTAGGTCCCACCATGGGAACTTCTGCTTCAGGAGAAATAGTCCCTCATGGACCCTCCACTCCAGCCAAATTACTTTCCTCAGGGTCTCCTAGACATGTCTTTTGTACATTTGGGGGGCACCTGTGCTCTTGTTCATGCCATCCCACTGACCAGGTATACCCCTCCCTCCTTGCCTGTATTCCCTCCCATCCAGTACCACTGTGCTCATCCTTCAATGCTACAGTTAAATTCACCTCCTCTGTGAAGTCTTCTGGGATCATTCTAGACTCAAGTGACCTTTCTCCCCACTATGAACTCTTCCTTCCCTTAACTGGCTCTAAAATACAAGGATGCCTGGGTTGAGGCGTCAACGGTTGAGTGTCTGGCTTTGGCCCAGGGCATGATCCGGGGTTCTGGGATCGACTCCTGCCTCAGGTTCCCTGCAGGGAGCCTGCTTGTCCCTCTGCCTATGTCTCTTCCTCTCTCTGTGTGTCTCTCGTGAATAAATAAATAAAATCTTTTTAAAAATAAATAAATAAAATACATTTGTCAAGTACATCACTCATACACCCCACTCCCATGGCTTGAATCATTAACTCATATATTCTTCACATACAAAAATAACTTCTCATATGGGCATGTGTGATCTACCTCATAAGCTCAGTGGAAGAAAGAGCCTGGTGTTTTTTGTTTCTCTTTTCATCCCTATAGCACACAATGCCCCCCATGCAGTAGGTATTCAATAAGCGTCTGTTGGGTGGGATTAAATACTCATTGGATCATATTAGAGTGGAATTCTATCACATCTCCCCCTGTGCATCAGCTCAATAAACATTTGCTGAGCACCCATCATGTGCAAGGTGCTGTGCTGGTTGCTGGGGAGGATATAAAGATGAAGGACGTCCCTTGTCCTCTGTCCCAGTGATTTCGCATTTACAGTGCCTAGTGCATTTAAGAGGCCCTGGATAGATATTTGCCAAATAAACAAATGAATTAATGAGCAAATGAAGGAATGAAGTTCAGGCAAGAATCACGTGAGCAAGTATGTAGAGTAGCTGTGTCATAGACTCACAGAGAAATGAGGTAGGAATGGAAGATAAAGCCAGAAAGGGAGACTGGGGTACAGTGGATGGCTACTACCTTTGCTTTTTTTTTTAAAGGTTTTATTTATTTATTCATGAGAGACAGAGAGAGAGAGAGAGAGAGAGAGGCAGAGACACAGGCAGAGGGAGAAGCAGGCTCCATGCAGGGAGCCTGATGTGGGACTCGATCCTGGGTCTCCAGGATCACACCCCGGGCTGAAGGCGGTGCTAAACTGCTGGGCTACCGGTACTGCCTACCTCTGCTTTTTATTATAAACATTTCTCAAAGAAATAGATAAAATACATAATAACCCCATTTACCCATTATCCACATTAAGTAATTACCAGGACTTTGCCATATTTGCTTCCTTTATCCTTTTAATCCTTTGCTTTGTTTTAAAACAAAATCTGGACATCACTCTTGTCTCTTCACTCCTAATACTTCTCTCTGCATCTCTAAAACACAGACATTTTCTCACATAACCATAGCCTCATTAACACAGCAGACAAAAGTAACAATGATGCTTTTGCACTATCCAGGATCCGGTCCATAATCAGGTGTCCTCAACTAGCTCAAACTTGTTTTATAGTTGGTTCGTTAGAATCAATACCCCAAAAAGCCCAACACATCACATTTGGTCATTATGTATCTTGAGGCCCTTTCAAAAATTGTCTCTCTTTGACTTATTAGAGACGGCAGGCTGGTTGTTGTGCATGCTGTCCTACATTCTGGTCTGTTTACTACCTCTTGTTGTTTAGCTTGTTCGGCAATTCCCTGTATCTCTTGTAAGTAGAAATTAGCTCTACGTTTCCTTAGATTCAGTCTCATTTTTCCTTTTTTAAATTTTCTTCCTTTGGCAGATTGATTCAAATAGGGTCATTTTGGAGGCATGAAGGCTGGTTTTACAAGAGTCATATGGGGATAGAAAGATGGAGGTGGCTTGGTCAGTATTGGAGGTAGAAAAAAAAAAAAACAATCTGCCTACCAATTGGATGAGCAGGATGAGGGAGGAAGAAGAGTCAAAGGTGATGCTGAGGCTTTGTAATAAGGGGAGTAACAATCCCATTATCTGTGAAGGATGGGTTTTTAATGAGAGCAGCAGGAATCATGGTTAGATTAAAGGAGGACCTCTCTTTCTCCCAGTAATCAGCCATCTGCTCTGATTTTTTTTCTTTCCAGACAACACTATCTTTTCCAGAAAAAATTGTGATGAGTGGTATAGCTAGTTTGGGCCCTCCAGAAAAAAATCAGAAAGGGCCTTCCTCTTTTTTGTTAATGGCCAAATAATTGGATTTCCAGACCCAGAACCTTGGGAGGAAGGATGGTATATATACCAATGGACAGGTATACATATGAGGTATGCTGGTAAGAAGGTAATGCTGTTATCACACCTTGCGGATTGGCCAACTGTCCCATATCACCATGGCTATCAGAGTCACCAGTCTTGGGTTGGGCCTCAAAGGATGCAAGAGCTTGGGATTACTGTAGACTCTGCCAGGGAGCACCCCTCATGGCCCAAGCCCTTCCTTAGGCTCCCCTTCAGTCTCCATCCCACACCTACCTCTCCATCCACTCTTAGGCCCTCAGCACCCCATGGCAGCAATGGTCCTGCCAAGGTCAAAGATTGCCCGGCAGCCCTGGGATAATCAGTGGGCTCTGAGCACAACCTCAGATTATTTGGTTGCCGCAATAAGAACTTGCTGTGGAATCAGATCAGGTGAGAACTACTCTCAGCTCCATTCTATCATATCCCCATTCATAAAAGATCTCCCTTTCCCTTCCCCCAGATCATCTTTCTTCCTGCTTTCTCTTCTGTTTCTCCCTCCCTCCTCTGTCTCCTCCAGAATACATTTATTCTCTAAAGTTAATCAAACACTGGCCCCTGCAGCCCATTGTGTCTCAGATTGATCACTTAAGCAGCATTATTGATCTGCTCGAAAAGCCTTAGGAGGTGGGAGTGTACTGAAAACTAGAGATCTGACAGCGGATTGGTTGGCTAGGCCTCTCTGGGCAGCCTCAGCTCTTCAACTGCCTGGAACATTGAGAGAGAGAGAGAGAGAGAGAGAGAGAATGAATATGGACGGACAGAGAAGATCCTCAGAGGGCCTTTATTCATCTCATTCTTCCTTCATTTTGAAGTTAAGGCAAGGCAACAGGAGTCGATTGAGAACCCCTGGGTTTAGCCCAATACCCACGTCAGGATGAGAAGGGGAGAACAAAGGGCCTGCTCTTTAGAAATACATGATTTAACAGAAAAGTAATACTTGCCCATGTGAAGCAACTAAGAATAATAAAACTTGGAAGACAATTACATGCTATATTATATGCCTTAAACTCTAAGCGCCGTAGGGGTTCAGAGCACAGGGAGGGACCAGTATGGGCTGGAAGGGAGGGAGAGGCTTTCCAGAAGATGCTAAACTTTGAGTTAGGTTTTGGGAAATGTATGAGATTGAGACTGTTGACCAGCAAAGGAGCAGACTTCCAGGGGCAAGGCAGTGAGGGAAACTGACTTGGGGGCTAAGGGGTACTTGGATTTGGAGGGCCTTTGATGTCAGCATGGGCAGTCTGGACTTGAAGAGACCCCGAAGGGCTGTTGGAGGATTAATGCGGAGTGTTGCAGGATGGTTAGCAGTGTGATAGGAAACCGCTTGAGTGAAACAAGGAGGAATTGAGACCAGCTTGTAAAATACTACAGCATTCCAGCCGAGAGGGAGTTAGAGCTATGGCAGTAGGCAAGAAGAGGAGGGTCAGGCCCAAAAGTCACTTCAGCCTTCCGCATGGCTGGTAAGCCACCAAGTAGATGCTCTCCACTTGTTTTTGCCTCCTGTACTCCCAGTACTCACACCCTCTTCACCTCCTGCCCTCGGAGCCTTCACATGTCATGATGTCAGGGGGAGCTAGGAAATAAGGAGTTAGTCAGTTAACCATCCCAGGGAAAGTAGATTTGCACCTGGGACCTTTAGTGCCTCCACCTGAAGGACAGGAAAGAGGGAGCAATGGGGAATCTGGCTGCAGAATCCGAGTGAGATGATGGCAGAGATGGAGTGCTGAGTGCTCTACCTCCATTAGGGAAGCTGGAGGCAGGGGCTGTCCGTTTCAAATTCCTGAGACCTCTCAGGGCGTTGACATCGAAGAAGAGACGCCTTTCAGCTTCCCTGGTGGAATAAGTTTGAAAACGCCTCTCAGCACTTGGGATAGTCCCAGTGGAGGTCATACCTGTGCCAGGGCATGGGGAGAGCTACCACAGCACTTTTATGTCAGCAGGAGCTCTGTTGTTACAGCTGGTAGGAGAGAAATAAGTGAGGAGCCCACAGGTGGGTGTGAGGGTGATGGCAGAGGCCTCTGCCTGCCCATTTGCTCTCCCACCAGCTCTCCCCTCCCTGCCCAACCCCCAGAAGATCAGCCCCAGGCAGGTGTCTGGGCCCAGCCCCTCATCCCTGGGTTGGAAGGGAATAGAGAACTGAAGATAAAGGGATATTTGTGGGATTTTAGCCCCTTTCTCTCACTGGTTCTTCTTGGGGTAAGGAATGATGTCTTCTAAAGATGTATGAGTCTGCCCAGGCTGTAGGCTCCTAACCACCAAGAGAGCTCAGCTCCAAGAGTAGGACCACCCAAACAGATCTCTCTTTGCTTCTGATCCAAACCCACTGGGAAAACAGAGAAACAGATGGTTAGACTGGTGAATGAACACTCACATGTGTATGTGCGCACACACACATGCATACACACACATACACACACACTCTCATACTGCATAGTCTGTCGGCCAGCGGTTTCCAGAATTTCCCTGCTGAAGATTTCTGGTCTGATTTCAGATCAGTCCTCTGGTTGCTGGTTTGAGGTAGGAGTGATGGTTGGAAGGAGGGTGGTTGAGAAGTGGGCAGGTGTCCCAAGTGGAAGATGCTTATGGAGGTAGGAGATTGGAAAGAGGGAATCCAAGTCATTGACTGGAGCCATTGTCCTATTTATGACCCTCTGCATGGAAAAGCCCATTCATTAAAAGTGGCCAGAAGGTGACATGGTGGTGCCAAGTGGCATGGTAGTCAACCGGTCAACCAAGACCTCTCATTTTGGAAATCCTGCAGCAGTGTATGCTCACTGTTTCTCTCCCAAGCTTCATCTTTTATTACTGCAGTTTTCCCTTCGTTAATTGTTCTGTTTATCTTCCCACTTCTAACCCAGACCCAAGCAAGTCAGCTACCCATACCTTTTCCAGTTGACACAGGGAGACTGAGGCACCCAGATTATATCTTAATGGGCCTGGCCTCTGATCCTGTATCAAGGTGGCCAGGAGTCTGGACTCTGTGGGCTGGGACTCTGAAGATAAGCCCACTCACCAGGCTGCAGAGGGCTTTGTGTGTCACACTGGCTCTGTTGCCACCATCAGCGAAATCACTGAGAGTGCAGATAATGATTAATAAAGGAAGTGTTGTTCTACACTCGTCTCGTCACCTACAGTCGAGCTGTAATCTTTCAAATATGTAGGGAAATCACTGACTGGCAGAAAAAGGAATGGGATTTAAAAAAAGAAGTTTTATTTATTTATTTATTTTAGAGGGAAAGAGAGAGCATGAGTACCTGTGCCAGTGAGTGGGGCGGGGGGTGCAGAGGGAGAGGGAGAGAGAGAATCCCAAGCAGACTTCTCGCTGAGTGCGAGGGCCCAATGTGGGTCCCGGGGCTTCAGGCAGGGTTTGATCTCACGACTCTGAGATCATGACCTGAGCTGAAACCAAGAGTTGGATGCTTAACCGACTGAGCCACCCAGGTACCTCAGGAGGGGGATTTTTGTAAACAGTCTCACCAGCCTGCTGGTACCCATAGTTTAGAGTTCATCACCTGCAAAGTCCAAACTGGAATTGGCTATTGGGTCTGCTTTTTTCCTCCCCACTCCCAGAGGTTTCCATGCTGTCTAAATGCAGCTTGTCCCACTTTGGAATTCTGGGTGATTATTGGAAATGATAAAGGCTGGCCTTTAACCTGAGCTCCGGTTTCATTTCATCATTACCTTTAAGGACATTTGATCTTCGGAGTTCACCATCACTTCAAATTCGCCCCAACTACAACCAGACTTGTGGTGTCTCCTCTCCAGCCTTAGCCTCCATGCCAATCTCCAGCCCCGAGCCCTTTCCTGGATCTCTGTCTCTATTAGCGATGCCATCATTCTTTCCGGAGCCCGTGGACTGAGCCTTGGGATGAGTCACCCTCTCCTCATACCATCAGTCACCACCATGCCTTGGCAGCTCATCTCTCACCACTACCTCATGAATCTGTAATTCCTTGACCATTCCCACTGTTGCCATCAGAGCCCAGGCTCTCGCTCCCTCACACCTGGATTCCTGCCGCAGCCTCCTGTCTGGTCCTTCGGCGTGCAGCCTCACCTTCCCTGTCAAGCCACCCTTCAAGCCGCTGCCAAAGGAATATCCTTAAGACATCTTTCATCATGTCACTTCCCTGCTCAAGAGCCTATAATAGCTCCGTTTTGCTCTATCAAATAGAAACGCCTCTCCCTGGTATCTGAGGCCTGCCTTCCACAACAGCTGAGCTTCACTGTGTATACAGATGCTATATATAATCCTATAAACATATATACAAAATGCCTCTGACCTATTTCTTCCTGACCCCAAACTCCATCAGTCTCCTTACTCTCCCTGACCCATTGTACCCCACTCAGAGCTCACCCTTCCCTCTGCATTCAACTTTCTGCTGCCCCCCCAGCCTGCAGTGGCCCCCTTTTTTCCATCTCTGCAAATCCTTCCATCACATCCTCTAACTAACAAGCTCCAGTCCAGCTGCTGCTGTGACGCCTTCCTGATCATTCCAGCCCTCATTGGCTGCCCTCCTTTTTTTTCAAATTCTAACTTTTCCGTGATTATGAAAGTAATACCTATACATAGTGGAAAACTTTGAGAATACAGAAAAAAAGAAAACAATAGTCACCCACAGTTCCTCCTCTTCCATTTTGGAATCCAGACCTTTTGTTCACCACAATCTAGCACTTGATCATACTATGTCATATTGCCTTGACTTCCTTCCTGTGTGTGTACCTTCCTCTGTAGCTAGAGAGTGGGCTCTTCAGGGGCCCCTGTGATCCGTGTGTCATTCAGGGCAGTGTCATAAGCACAGACACATAGTAGGGGCTCAGCAAACCCTTGTCAGTGGATGGAAGGTGAGGAACACAGTCCAGAGAGAAGGGGACTGCAGGTCAAGAGACAGAGCTGAGAGTTCAAGGTTCATAATGCCCGGGAATCCTGCTGCCTCTGATGACACAACCCTCTTGTGCAGTGCTGATTTCTCCCTCAGGAAGCCTCTGGCTTTAATTCATCCTGGTGGCCAGAATGTGCTTCTCCTAATATGTTAGCATTAACTTCAAGAATCAACCATTGCCCCCGTGTGCCCATCATATCGAACTGATATCTCTCATCCTGGCCTTCAAAAACCCTTTCCCTTGGGATCCCTGGGTGGCGCAGCGGTTTAGCGCCTGCCTTTGGCCCAGGGCGCGATCCTGGAGACTCGGGATCGAATCCCACGTCAGGCTCCCGGTGCATGGAGCCTGCTTCTCCCTCTGCCTGTGTCTCTGCCTCATTCTCTCTCTCTCTCTCTCTCTCTCTGACTATCCCAAATAAATAAAAATTAAAAAAAAAAAAACCCTTTCCCATCCAACTAACCTATCTCTAAGGGTTTCCCTAACACACCAAGCCAGCCAGTGTGGCATAACCTCAAAACCGAACTTCCCTGATGCCCAACAGTCAGCTCTTTGCTCCTCCCTCCACTTCAGCCTCAGACCCTGTATCACCTAGTCCCTCTACCATGAATCCTGGCCCTGTTGCCATCGCCCCCCCGCCACCGCTGAGGTTCACGACCCTGTCGACACGTGCCACCACTTACCTCAGACTCAGTGTGCCACCTTCTCTGTCCTTATGTAATTGTTTTGTATTAAAATATTAATATGTGCTTGCCACTATATTATCATATCAAAGTGTTCCCCCACTGGTTCTCACTTGGGTTATGTGAACAGCATTAGGCAGAGCATGTACTCTGGAGCTGGCCTTATCATACAGTGTATTTCAGTGTTTCAAAGACACGATTTTAACATTTCTAAAAGTGACATGCTTCTTACAATCCATGGCTCATCGTAGTTTAGCTGGCAGCACCTTTTCCATCTCAGGGAAATCCAAGAAAACGTGGTGTCGAACATCTAGAATCAGTGAAAGAAGGTACGAGGTGACTTAACCCCTCTCTGAGGTTCAGCTCCTTTCTCTGCAGAATACTTACATCAGATGGTTGTTGTGAGGACTTGAACATAATGTGTATACAGCACTTAGCACAGAGCCCCACACTTTGATAGAGGCTCAATAAATGTCAGCAATTGTAATTCCCCAACTTTATAAACTGTAAACCCCTCAAGGGCAGGGACATGTTTTTTCCTCTTCCAGCAGATGGTATGATGTGAAGGGTGGAAAAAGGTTCCCTTTCCAAAAATATCTTCTTCACTAGACTGCCAAATAGCTGAAATTTCAACATTTATCACTCCAGTTAAGGCATTATCTCCTAAGACCTCTGCTAAAAATGCAAATATATCACTTGGGAAGGTAACACATTAATTCATTAGCATTCATGATCCCATTAGTGCAGATGAGTTAATCAGATTAACTAGCTGGCACCAGGTAAACCTGAGAGCCCTAGCAAGGGGGCTGGCAAGATACATGCCCAAAGGTGGGAGTGGAAGAGTGAGGGGACAGGCAGTCCAGAGCATGAGGCCACTTCCCATCTGCTCTCACTTTTTGGGGTTTATTCATTGGCAAGATTGTGACTACAGTAAACACAGAAGGATCTCAGCGACAGAGACAGAAACACACGAGTGGGAGGCAGTGTAAGGTTGGGAGGACAGTCCTTAAAAGATCATCTAGTTCAGTCTACCCCTTCGAATTTTTAACCTTCATCAGCAGGGCATCTACTGCCTCCTAAGGGAGCCCATTCCAGGGTTGAACTAGTCTAATTAGAACTTTTTTGAGACTGAGCTAAAAGCCGTCTCTTCCAATAACTTCTTTCTCTTTCTCTTGGCAGCCCCTTAAAAATATCTGAATATAGTGATCACATTTCCTCAAGTATGTCTGTCTTTTGACTTTCACTTTATTTGACCCTTTGTGGCTAAATCTGCTGTTGGGGAGGAAATTTTTTTCTACTCTTCAAGATTCTTCTAGCTGGCCTAAGAGTTAAATTGACCTAAGACAGATTAACAAGAGAAAAAAAACCCAGAGTTTCATTACATGCACACAGAAGCCCAATAATGCAATTGAGACCTAAAGAAGTGACCAAGGAAAGCAGTTCTTTATACTTTTCAGACAAAGAAACAATAAATCTGTGATGAATTGACAGGACAAAGATACTGATGTTTGGGAGCTTCAATTAGTGAGGAATTCTAAACAGAATCAGGGCTAGGGTAGTAAATTAGTAAAAAGTAACAGGTTTATCTCTACAGCCTTCTCAGCCATAAATTCCCTGTCTCTGGTAATAAGGATGTCTCTTTACCTCCTGGGACAGGGAAGGAACCTTTCATGTGGGAGATTTCTTTCCTTTCTGGAAACAAAGTGGGGGGTCAGAATGTTTTTGTTTTTGTTTTTGCACTGGCTATTTCTTAAGTAACTTTTAGTTAAAATAATCAGTATGCCAATGCAGCACATTTTTGAGTGGCCTGCCCTCAATTTGCTCAGTGATTCCTTTTGTGGTTTTATTCCACAGCTGAACTTCTTAACCTGGAGGTCCATGAACCTCCTGGAATTGGATGTAAAATGTTGGGTAAGTGGGGGGTGTCTGGGTGGCTCAGCTGGTTAAGCGTCCAATGCTGGTATCAGCTCAGGTTTTGATATCAGGCTTGTGAGTTCAAGCCTGAACTTTAAAAAAAATTGTCTAAGCGTACCTACATGTCTTCCCTCTGGATTCACAGCTTTCAACAGCAGTCCAGGGCCTAGAAGAAGCCTTACCCTATTGGCCTTAGGGTATCTCAGTCACTTTCCTTTGGTAACACTCCAGTCTGTGAGAATGCTTCTTAGGGGTCCTGCCCAGAACTGAACACAGTCCTGCTGTGGTGCTCTAACCAGCACAGAGTACAGTGGACATGGCTTTTATGAAGAGCTTGATAATGTACAGTTTTCATCTTTGGAGAGCACTCAGTTTCATGGAGGATAACATCTTGTTCCCAGGCAACCAACCCTTCCCAAGACTAAGTCCCTTTCTTTCAAAGGAGCTGCTTGCTGCCCACCCCTCAGCTTACCAGGTTGAAGAGCATCTCAGTGCTCTCTCTCTCTCTCTCATTTCTTTTTCTAGATTCAAAGATCTAATTGGCTTCTTCAGTGACTCGTGAATTGGGTAGCATCCCATCTAGCAGGTAGAAAGGGCCCCCACATCCCATTTCTTTTGGCAGGAGCCAGTGGAGGCTCCTTGTGGCAGCCTGTGTGGTCAGGTCACTTAGTAGGCTCACGGGGGTGCCGTGTGACTGAGCACAGCCCCCCCTCATGCCCCCATTTTCCCAGCCCTGTAAAGAAATGCCTGGTTCACATATATGAGAAAATCCAGAGAGAGGACTGAGGCTCACAGCCAGCCCTCCTTGAGCCTCCTTCTAGAAGGCTTTAGAGTGGGCAGCCCCAGTGGCGCAGCAGTTTAGCACCGCCTGCAGCCCAGGGCGTGATCCTGGAGACCCTGGATCAAGTCCCACGTCAGGCTCTCTGTATGATGCCTGCTTCTCCCTCTGCCTGTGTCTCTGCCTCTCTCTCTCTCTGTCTCTATGAATAAATAAATAAAATCTTAAAAAAAATAGAAGGCTTTAGAGGATGGAGTTTAGGGGACTGGTGGTGTCAGTGGAGAACAATAGCACAAATGTCAAATGCTTTAGGAAGGGTCAGTTCATGGGGGCACCTGGGTGGCTCAATGGTTGAGTACTGCCTTCGGCTCAGGTCAGGATCCCGGGATACTGGGGTAGAGTCCTGTATCAGGCTCCCTACAGGGAACCTGCTTCTCCCTCTGCCTATGTCTGCCTCTTTCTCTGTGTCTCTTATGAATAAATAAATAAAAATCTTTAAAAAGAAAAAAAAAAGGAAGGACCAGCTCTTAAACATGAGCATGTCAACGTGAGAAATAGGAATGTCTTGGGGGAGATAGGCCCCCTCATTTCCTCCATTCCAGTCCCCCAGGCACAGCCCTAAAAGCCTAAATATTAGAGTAACTTGGGACTATATGGGATAAGAACAAGCCATCTGGTAAGTGGCAATCACCCATAATGTGTGACATGAAACAGCCATAGCACCAGGGCCCTCTGGTCAAAACTTTTCCCTTTGAGCCTTGATTTTATAGGTAGATAGATAGATAGATACATACATACATACATACATACACACACACAGTGCTTGATCCAGTGTAAACATCACTGCCTCCACTAACTGTAAGGGAGCCTACTTTCCCACCATTGTGGTCACTCTTTTAGGGGTAAGTCTTAAAGCCTGTTGTGAAAACACACATGCTATTCTCACAACAGGGGAAAGGCATCAAATAAAACACTTGCCCTGTAAGCTGCTCTACAAAAATAAGAAAAGATTCAATGGCCAAATATGTCTGAGAAATGCTGTATCCCCCCTCTTAGGCCTTCACAGTGCGCCTTAGCACATGAAAGGCCCTGAGAAGTCCCACAAGTAGAAGAACCTGCTAACATTACTTAAGGTTTCCAGAATGTATTTGACCACAGCTCACCATCCTCCCGTTTTCCTCTTCTGAGTACAATCTATTAACATCCACACAATAGCTCGGTGGAGTTTAGCTTTCAGCTATGCCCCACCGTTTCACACCTGGATACACAAATGACTCTATCCTCCCAAGGTTCTGCAGAAATGGGACACAGATGCCTGAGTTTAGCTGTGGGGAGGCTGTACAAGACTCTTGGGACAGGGGGAAAAGGCTTTGGGAATCTGGGAGAGGGAACTTAAAAGGGGAGGAAATCAAGACGGAGTGCTGGAAACCAGCTCCCCCCACTTCGAGGTTTTTCCACCAGCCATCCCCTGGTGGAGGCTCGTGCTCTGGGCTCTGAGCCCACAGTGAGACAGCGGAGCAGCTTTGGCCAGACCAGGACCCTGCAAGGCCATTTGTGGTCATTGGCTTCTCAGCTAGGGCCTTTCCCCTTCCATTCCCTGCCTAATGTCCACTGTTTCCTCCCAGACCTCTGGTGCAATGTCAATTTCTCAGTCTTCCCATTGATCCACTTTATTTGGGTCTCATTCTTTCCTCTTCCCTTCAATGGAGTGGAGGGGGCTTTTGAGATTTGTGCTAGAATGAGAGTGCAGGGGCAGGGGGGAAAGGCAAGGAAAGGAGATGCCAGAGATACTTCCAGAGGCGGAGAAAACCCTTGCCTTTTGCCAAGAGAATCTGGGAGGGGTCAAGGATCAAAACGGCTGGGGGCGCACAAAGGCAGGAGGCAGAAGGGCAAAAGTGTCCAGCTGATATCTGTTGAAAATGGCTCAGGATAGGGAGGGACAGAGGGGGAAGAAGGGAGGCAGAGAGAGAGGAAGAGAAAGGGAGAGCAGTGGTGATGAGAAAGTATTCAGGCTGTGTGTGTGTGTGAGAGAGAGAGAGAGAAAGAGAGAGAGAGAGAGAGAGAGAGAGAGAAGGTAAATCTGCTGCAAGCTGGTTGAATCTTTCCTGACTGAGGAGGCCTAGGGGACACTAGGATATTTGCAGGGGGCACATCGGGATCACAGAATTGACTTGCCAGGAGGGAGAAGGGATAAAAGTCATTGTGGCACACCAGCCCTTTCATCATCAGTGGAACCAAGGAGATGGAGCAGGGTCATTTCTCCTCTCACAGGGTGTGGGAGTGTGAGTATGTCTGTGTGAGTGCACAAACACACGGATGCATTTGAGCTACAGCGCCCGAAGCCAGGAAGGGTTCACTGGTACTGATAACCCCCCAAAGGATGTGATTTCCCCTAGTTCAAATGCCTCTAATGCCAGTGAGTCAACCTCCTCACTAGGCAGTTTATTCTGCTGCCTAACTGCATTAAGGTTAGGAAATGGGCTGTTTTCCTCTCCCTCAATTCCATTCTCAGATGTGAAGACCCCAGGCTTTCTCTGTCTCTGTCTCTGTCTCTGTCTCTCTGTCTCTCTCTCTGGTGCCTCCTCTCATCTCCCTCTCCCACACCAGGTCACCAAGGTCCCCGGTAGTAGACTGGTCCCTAACTCACACAGAGAACCCCAGAGTTTGCTTTGAACTCTCAAAAAAGTCCTGAGGACCTTACAGTTTGGTTGCTGAATGCCCACTCCAGCCCCAGGACTGAGATCACTTTTCTCCGACACGTGTGGCTTTGGGACGATGGCCCTTTCCATCTTTCCTTTGAACTTTGCTGTACCTTCTGCCCTGCAAACTCTGCACTGCCCCGAAACTGCTGAAAATCTGCCAACCCTCTGCCCCCTCACCCCCATCACCCCTTTGTGAAATCCAAGGCTAGGACATCATGCGGTTAAAAAAAAAAAAAAAAAGAAGGCTGCACCTGCTCTTCATCCCTGGCCCCCCACATCCCCAGCAGCCTGTTGAGGCAGAGCAGTGCAGTTAACGGATGGAGCATGGGGCCAGACATCTCACCAATTTTATTTTACTGGTATGGTCTCAGGATTTACTTGGACCCAGTGTTATTCTAGATGCCATGGGAAGTTGACGACTATGACGTAGGCTCGGCCCTCAGGATACTTGTTCTCTAGCTAGGGAATAACACACAAAAGGAGCTCCCAGGGGAAACATCTTTTTTATTCCCCCAACACATTCTTGACGGCTACCCACCACTTTCTATATGTGCCCACGACTGTTATAGGTCCTAGGGACATGGGACAGACAAAAATCCCTGCCCTCATGGAGCGTCTGTTTCCACGGGAACACACTGAAAAAGCAGTCACATAGGGATGTCTGAGTGGCTCAGTAATTGAGTATCTGCCTTTGGCTCAGGTCATGATCCCAGGGTGCTGGGATCGAGTCCCAAATCAGGCTCCCCGCAGGGGAGGGAGCCAGCTTCTCCCTCTGTTTATGTCTCTGCCTCTCTCTGTGTGTCTCTCATGAATAAATAAAATATTAAAAAGTAGACCCATAAATCATCACTATTGGCATTGGTAAGTGCCAGGAAGAAAAGAAACAAGGGACCAGGGTGAAAAGTCCCAGCTACTTCAGCTGGGGCAGTCGGGGGTGGGGGTGGGGAAGGCTTCTGTGCAGAAGTGACATTTTAGCTAAGAATTGAATGGCCTGAGGACAGAGAACTGACAGGCAGGAGGGAGTGGGGAAGGCTTTCAGAAGGAGATGGAGTTTTGCTGGGTAAAGTGCAAGGGTACAGAGCTTTGATCACTACTATTAGGAGCATTAGTCTCACTCTGGCAAAACAGATGCATTTCCACTCAGAGGATTCACAGTCATCTCCTCGGAATCTGAGATGGCCACTATAAGACGAAAGGTCTTGGGGTGCCTGGGTGGCTCAGTGGGTTAAGCGTCTGCCTTTGACTCAGGCCATGATCCTGGAGTCCCAGGATCCAGCTCCGCATCAGGCTCCCTGCTGAGCAGGGAGTCAACTTCTCCCCTGCTTCTCTCTCTCTCTCTCTCTCTTCTCTCCCTCTCTCTCAAATAAATAAATAAAATCTTTTTTTGAAATTTTTAAAAAATAAGAGGAAAGATCTTTGAGATTTCTCCAGGTGATCTGACCATAAAACCCTTTCTGTGTCACATCTACTAGTTTCCAACTAGAAACATTGGCCAGGTCAGGAAGATAGCTAACAGGTGGGAGAAAATCAGGGGATTCTTGCAGTTAGAAGCAAAAGTTACATGGCGGAGAAGAGAGAAAGAGATGTGGGCTGGGGCCAAATTGTGGTAAGGGTCATGAAGAGGACTTTGGATTTAATCTGTAAAGCAGTGGACAGCCGCTGTCAGTTTTTGAGCCAGGAAATACAAGGAAGATGAAAGAGATGAAAGGTCCTGACAGGGATCCCTGGGTGGCGCAGCGGTTTAGCGCCTGCCTTTGGCCCAGGGCGCGATCCTGGAGACCCGGGATCGAATCCCACGTCGGGCTCCCGGTGCATGGAGCCTGCTTCTCCCTCTGCCTATGTCTCTGCCTCTCTCTCTTTCTCGCTCTGTGACTATCATAAATAAATAAAAATTTAAAAAAAAAAAAAAAAAAAAAAAGAAAGGTCCTGACAATTTCTGATAACCAGAGTCCCTCCTGCCCAGTACATGTGGGCTCCCCTCCAGGAACATGGTTATGACTAACATGGGCTCAAATCCCCACTCTGCCACTTACTGACTCTGAACTCGGACAGTTTACTTACCTCTTCTGTGCCTCAGTTTCCTCCCCTGTAGAATGGAGCTCTTGTGAGGATTAAATAAATTCATCATTTAAGTGCTCAGAAAAGTGCTCAGAAAAAGTGCTCAGAAAAGTGTCTGACATTTAGTTAGTACTCAGTAAACTTTAGCTACCATTATCCAAGAACAAAACTGGTATGAAAGGTTGCAATCTGGATACTGTCATGAACCTTGAGTTGTTTGGGGACACAATTTGATCATCTGGGGGTTCAAAGAAGCTGGGAGCATTGCCTAGGCTCAGGACTAATGCTTACAAAGTAAGTGGGTCCTCTGCTCCAATAATCTTTTCCTGCTACCAGTATCTGAAATCCCCACTGTTCTTTAGTGGCAATCTGGAGACTCAAGCATTTTTTTAAAAGATTTTATTAATTTGTTCATGAGAGACACACACAGAGAGGCAGAGACATAGGCAAAGGGAGAAGTAGGCTCCCCATGGGGAGCTTGATGCAGGAATCAATCCGAGGACCCCAGGATCATGCCCTGAGCCAAAGGCAGACACTCAACCACTGAGCCACCCAGGTGCCCCATGACTCAAACATTTTTATTATTATTTTTTTGACTCAAACATTTTTAACTGAATGTAGGTATCCTCATCCAACTTTTAAAGGGGGGGGGGCAGCCCGGGTGGCTCAGCGGTTTAGCACTGCCTTCAGCCCGGGGTGTGATCCTGGGGACCCAGGATGGAGTCCCCCATCGGGCTCCCTGCATGGAGCCTGCTTCTCCCTCTGCCTGTGTCTGTGCCTCTCTCTCTCTCTCTCTCTCTCTAATAAATAAATAAAATCTTGAAAAAAAAACTTAAACATTAGGTCATTGGCTATCGTTGTCACTTGGGAAAAAGAGGAGCTTTGAGGGAGTGGGATGACACAGGGTGGTACAGTAGTTATCTTACTGCCATGTAATGATCCCAAAACATAGCCATTTAAAACAACAAACATTTGGGCACCTGGGTGGCTCAGTTGGTTAAGCGTCCGACTCTTGATTTTGACTCAGGTCCTGATCTCAGGGCCCTGGGATGGAACCCTGTGTTAGGCTCCGCACTCAACAGGGAGTCTGCATCTCCCTCTTCTTCTCCCTCTGTGACCTCTCTCGCTCTCTCTCAAAAAAATACATTAAATCTTATATTAAAAAAAGAATAAAAACTAAGGCAGCACACACTTAACATTTTACAGTTTCTGTGAGTCAGGAGTCTGAGTGCATCTTCACTATGTGGTTCTGGCTCAAGGCCACTCATGAGGTTGTGGTAAAGCTGTAATAACTGAAGACTCAGTTGGGGTTGAAAGATCTACCTCCAAACTCATTCATGTGGTTGCCAGCAGGCTTTGAGAGTTTCAGTTCCTTGCCATGTCATGTGGGCCTCTCCAGGAGGCTGCTTACAACATGGCAGCTTGCTTCCTCCGGTTTGATTGATCAGAGAGAGAGAGAGAGAGCAAGAGCATGACCAAGAGCAGGCCAGCTCAAGGCCGAAGCCACAGTCTTTTTATAACCTTATCTTGGAAGTGTTATGCCATCCCTTCTGCCATATTCTTTTCATTAGAAATGAGCCACTAGGTCTAGCTCCCACACAGAAAGAAGGTATACATAAGCATGTGACTATCAGGAGATTTGGGGGGCCGTTTTAGAGGCTACTGACAGCAGATGGAGAAGAGTTGATGGTAGCTGGCAAAAAGGCTCTAGTGAAGCGGAAATGTGGAATACCCTGGCTAATTGAGGGTCAGCACAAATAGCTACTGGACTTAGCTGTAGCCAAAGATTTGGGGTAACAAAAGGACAAAGGGAGGAGCCAGAAGGTAGGATGGATGGTAGCAGGGAGATGTTTGACCTTACCTGGAGTTGCTGGATGTCCTGGGCCTCTTCTGGGACCCTGGCCCACATTCCTGCAGAGGTATCAGCCTCCCCTGCAGCACCCCCCCTCACAATGGAGCTCAGCCCTATGGGCGTGGCCAGGGAGGGTGTGGAGTTGGGATGGTGCCAGGAAGCCAGTGGCAGCAGAAGCAAGGGAAGGGAATGCAGGTTCAGCAACTGCATTTGTTTGCAGTTGGGAAAGTTGTTAATTTTAGCTTCACACAAGGGGCTAAAGTGGGAGGTTTGTCGTTTCTGCTGAGCTAGCCCTTGGCCGCCTCCCACAGTCAGCTCCAAGCCACTGTTTTCAGGGTGGTATGCTTGGCTAATAGTAAAGAAGGGTTGCACCGGCCCAGAGGGGGGTGGCATAGGGGCCCCCAGGAGGCTGAGACCTTGGGGAGGGGGGCCCAGCCAGCTCCAGGCTAACAGCACAGTCTACACCGTGGCTGCCTGCTGGCACTTCCTCCTCCGTTTTATAGCCCTTGTCTTCCCATCCCTGCTCTACTACTTGCTCATTTTGTGACCCAGGGCAAGTCACTTTATTTCTCAACACCTCCATTTTCTCCTCCGCAAAATGGAGATAGATAGTACCCAGCCTACAGCGTGGTTATGAGGAAATGTGGGTCTGAGTAGGTAAAGCACCAATAAGTGGTAGCTGCTAGTACCTATTTACCCAGCTCTGACCCAGAGCCCCCAAACCAAATGAGGCTTGTGTCTCCCAGTGCAGGACCCAGCTTCCCAAACCAATCAAGAAACTTCCCTGAGAGTCAGTGTCTTCTATTGCTGAGGGCTTTACATGGATTTACATGCATTAGACACTCAAATGATCTCCAGTTGACATAAAAAACTGGGGCTCAGAGAAGTGAAGTGACTTGCTCAGGGGCACATAGCTAATAGTAAGTGGGAGAGTTGGGATAATAATCCTGATATGTCCTAGTCCCAAATCTGTTCTTTTTCTTTTTTTCTTTTTCTTTTTTTTTCTTTTTCTTTTTCTTTTTCTTTTCTCTCTTTTCTTTCTTCTTTCTTTCTTTCTTTCTTTCTTTCTTTCTTTTTTTCTTTCTTTCTTTCGAGAGATCACATGCTTGAACAGGCAGGTTCAAGCAGGTATAGGGAGAGGAGTGGAGAGGGCCGAGGGAGAGGGAGAGAGAGAATCCCAAGCAGGCTCCATGTCCAACGTGGAGCCCGATGCAGGTCTCAAACCCAAGACCCTAAGATCACGACCTGAGTCGAAATCAAGAGTCAGACTCTTAACTGACTGAGCCACCCAGGTGCCCCTGCCTTTGTCTATCCTACCCACAGCTGGTTGGCCCTGAGCATGATTTTAGGATGAGATGGAAGTAGACGGTAGACAGTGGGGCCAGAGGCTGGCAGTGAAGGTCCTGATCATACAACTCTTTGGAATCCCACAAACTTGACTTTGCAGTACAGTTTCTACTCCATGTCAACTCCATCTCCACATGGCTTAACCAGGAGTAGAGGTTCTGATGTGTTTAATGAACTTTCCCACCCTCACCCCAACATAGACACACATGTGCACACACACACGTGCACACGCACACATGCACCCACTTTTCCACCAAATGGCTAATTTCTATTTGATCACATTTCCGAAATCAAGAAACACTGAAGCAGGTGTGTGTGTGAGTGTTCAAGGACCTGTTCAAAACACAAAGCTCTAAGAACACAGTCGTCCTCCTCCCAGAGATGCAGATACCCTTTCCTAGTTACCAAGGGGAACCTCATTTCCTGCAGCAGGAGGTGAGGATCTGGGCTCGCCACAACTTGCCCTGGCTTCACAGCTTAGGGCAGACTCAGCAGCTCCTGTATCTCCAGGAGCTGCAGAGAGGGAAGAGCTTGAAACCCCTGGAGCTCCAGGGTAAGGAATTAGCAATGGAGAAGCTGGACGAGTGCAGTTTGCTCTGGAGACAGGGAGGTGAAGTGAGGGCTGTACAGATCTGAGAGGTCAGAAAGAGGATAAAAAGAAAAGGCACAAGGATTGAGAGAAAGGCTAAGGGAAAGAGAAGAAGAAATCAAGGAAGAGAGGAGTATAGGAGACACAAAAGAATGAAGCAAAGAGGAGGACAAATTCAGATGGCAAAGTGCAGCCAACGAGTGGCCTCCTACACTGTTGTACAGGAAGAAGGTAGGGGCCACAGTCTCCCTGGTAGTGGGTGTAGGAGGCTTGTCTGGAAGCTGCCTTTGCATTTTTCTTGGGCGCACTTGCAGAGGAGGGTGCAGGTGCTTGTTAGAGCTCACTGGGGAAGGGTGGTTCCTCGCCCCCCCTGCAGCCCTTGGCACTGCGGCCACCAATGAGCCACATCTATAAAGTGCCCACCGTGTGCCAGAGAAGATGACATCGAAGAAAATCCAACAGCAGGAAGGAAAGGGAAAAAAGCAAAAGGGGCCCGAAAGCTTGCAACAGGTTGGGGTGGCCTGAAGTGGGTAGGAAGGTGGGGTTCCGGAGGCTTCTTGCTCAGCAGCCTTAGGGAGACAGGTTGGCAAAAGGAAGGCCTGGTATGGGAGACTCCCAAAAGAGAATGGGTGTAGATTCCTTAATCTTATTTTAGGGGACTCTCAGGCCCATCTCCACTGGCAGCTGGACTAGCTCTGAATTTAGAGTAAGGACTCCAAATGTGTCTGAATATCTCTATGCATATCTGCGTGTATGTTCCCAGGGAAAGCAGTTTCTCTCCTGGTACAGACACATTGCATCCCTGTGGGTAACACACTTGCGGTGGTTGTGAGGGGCATTACACGCATTCTCTGTCTGCTGGCCTGTGGGCAGTGGGTCTTCCTTGGGCCCTCATCCCTCCGCTGACCTCCCTTTCAAGTACCTGCTCTGCTTCTTGGAAGAGGGGCCCCCCGGCTGGGACTGTGTGTTTGCTTTCTATGGTCCCTTTCTCCAACCTTAGCCTGAGCCGTTCTTTCCCCAACAACATCCAAAGGGGGGAAGCAATCATTGGTTCGAGAAGAATCTCCGAGCCAATGAAATGTCAGCTCAGTCACTGTTTCCAGAAGCCTCAAGGAGAATTATCCATAGATGGAGCAAAACCTCAGTTGACCAGAATATCTGGGGTTGCGCAGATAACAATGCAGTTTTCTAGCAGGTCAAGGGTTTTCATTTTGATGCACCATGGAAATTCTCTATAAAGTCTGAGGCCTCTTTCTTGCCTTAGGATGTAAGGCCCAGGGAAGTGAATTCTGTGTTTGATGACTAAGGACCTGACTTTCTAAATATCAGCCCCAATGTTTAGGATCACAGGAAGATGGTATAGTACAGCAGTCAGAACGCTAGATTCTAGAAATCAGAGGGCATGGGTTCCACTTTCCAGGTGAAAATGTGTACTGAAAGCAGACCACCCCCCTCCTCTTGGAATTACTTACTTGAATTAACCCCTCACACTGCTGAGTTCCATACCCTTTGCCTCTTCAAACAGTGAAGTGAAGGAAAAAAATGTTTATGAGCAATTGATGGCTCACAAGATTGGGCCTTTGTTGGCTAAAATTTTATCATTTGTCCCATTTCTTCACTAGAATGTTAACCCATGAGGGCATACCATGTCTGCCCCACCCCATTCAGACCCCTTAGCCTCCCCCCACCCCGCCCCAGTTTCATCATGAGCACCTAACTGAGGCTTAGTCATGTTCAACAACGTGCCAGGGTAGGAGCCTTCACCATTCCACCGCTGAGCCAGGCTGCAGGTTCAGATAGAATTCCTGCCTTGAGACTTCTGAACGAGCCCTGGGCCTGGTGTTTGGTGAGTGCTTCCTACGTGGCAGGTGCTGGTCCTGGCATCATTATTCTTTGGGGACCAAACCGGGGAAGACAGTAGGAATGGATGCAGGGTTTTCAATTCCACCATGACTGCTGGAGTCGTTATTCATAATCACAGCAAGTGGAATCTCAGAGCTGGAAGAGTCCTTCCAAATGAGGAAATGAAAGTCAGAGGCTCCTAAGTCAGGCAGGATGCCAGTGGAGGTTGGAGGAGAGGGTGGCAAGTTTAGACTTTGGAGCAGATAGGAGAAAGGGAGGTAGACGGAGCAAAAGTTGGAGTTTGTGGTCTGGGCTCATTCCCCACCCCCACCTCTTCCCCAGCTGCTTCACCTGGTTAGGCTGAGGGTTTGGGAAAGAGGAGGGACTGACCTCAGGGGTAGGAGTCCAGGCTTAGGTGACTTGGGGGACCTTGGGCCCCTGAGGGAGGAAAGCAAAGATGAGTGGGACACCATTGCTAGAGGGACAGCCAGAGGGCATCTAGCCAGGGACTGGGGCAAGAGGTGATAACAGTGGCATACTTAGCCTGCTCCCCAACTTGGCCCTAAGATACCCGAGGTATAGAAAGCTGGCTTCACCCTAGGGAATCACTTTGGAGCCCCGGGAAAGAAGAGCCAGATGAGTGCCCCAGGGCTGTTGGCATCCTGGCTCGGTGGTTCTGCAGACAGAGCTAAGCTTATGGTGTGTGTTGGGGGGACAGCACCTACTGCAGAGAGAACTGTGGGGAGAGAGGCCAGGCAACTGGCTCACCCAGGATAGGACTGTCATATAGAAATATTCCCATCTGGCTAGTTCTAGAGAAGCAAGTCTGGGTAATAATAAACTATGAATTTTATGCATGAGCTGAACATTGAAAAACTTCAGCCCCAAGCTCCCGGCTAGCATCTGAGCCAAATCCCACTCACATAGCATTTAATCAGCTTCCTGACAGATCCCAGTAAAAGGGAGATGAATTTACGAGATTGATTAGCTAATACCCAAGTGTTATGCTTACTCTGATCCAAGAGCACCAGGCTGGGGCCTCTAGACTTTTCTGCTACTCAGATTCCGTAGCTGCTTTCAGGGCAGGTGGGCCTAGGCCTGACCCCTGGGGAGGGCACTGAACTGAGCTGTTCCTGCTCTCAGGCTCTCTCCCCACCCAGCCTATGATCGGCTGCCCCTCAGCAACCTAGGATATATCTGGTCCTTGGGAAAGAGTTATTCTCCTCATTGCACCCCTCCTGCCCCCTATGACAGCCTTTGGCTACTTTATTGCCAACTCCACCGCATGCCGGGGATGTCTCTCCTGGTCTATACCAGTCCAGAGTGTGCCTGCTATCTCACCTTTTCTGGAAAGCCTTTCCGGACTATCAAAGCTCTTGCTGAGCTTTCCCTTCTTTCAACCCCAAACACCCAGTATTGTGTGAACCACCCATAATCACAGATCACAGTTAGAGCTAAACCAGAATTTAGCTAGTTCCATCCATCCCCACTTGTAAATGCTGGATTTATTTAACCACAAAAGTAATACATGCTCATTATGAGCAGTCAAAAATACAGAGAGTCTTAAAGAGAAAACGTATCTCCCTCTCAAGCCCATATGATCCAATCCACTCAGAAAACCAGTATTACCAGTGCCTCTGCACTGTCTCCCTGCTCACACAGACATATGCGCACAACTCCTTTCATGTTACCTGTAAGGAACTGAGGCCCAGAGAAGTAAGATGGTTTTTCTATTCGCCATAGCTGGTGAGTGGCTGAGCTGGGAGTAAGAACCCCAGTGTCCGGGCTCTGGGCTCCCTGGCCAGCGACATTGTGGTTAACTGCCTCCTAAGAGAGTCGTGTCTCCCCACAAATAGTACGCTTAACGGAGGATGAGAGAGAGAGAGAGAGAGAGAGAGAGAGAAGTTTCTTTCTCGCATTTCCCACAACACCTCACACAGTTTCAAGCATCTGGTCCAGGGTGTTTACTAGATGTTTGTCTCCTCGTTTTAAATCCTTTCTGAAACAAGACACAGTATAAATAAAGAAAAAGAAAATGTTTGACTCAGTGCCTGGTTGCGCTAGACTGCAAAGCCGAGTCATGCAATCATCCAAAAATTGATTGTTAAGATGGCTGGGGAAAAAAGCAGCCGAAATTCAAGTGATTACTGACCGTGTGAACATATCTGGAGACAGAGACAAATATGGAGACTGAGGAGCCCAAACGTTCAAGGCACAGGGCCGAGAACCTGATTTGGAGGTGTCGGAGCAGGGGGTGGGAAGGACAGTGGTGGAGGTAAGGACTAAGGCCCTTCGATACCCCACTTTCTTTGGCACCTGTCACACCCAGTGCCATCCTCCAAATGGCCCCGTTGGCTGTGGCAAAGTACTGAAAGATCCTTTCCTGTGTCAAGTCTCAAGAACCTACTTTAGGGTCTTTTTACTCCTTTTGTGGAGTCATTAATGGGATTCATACAGATTTATTTGACATGGTTATTTGTTGCTGATCAGGTCCGAGAGTAGAAAAGGCCAGGCTGGAATGGAGGCTCCCACCCAGAGGCATGTCTCCCTGCTCTGGGTAGCTTGGAAGGAGTTGGGAGTGGCCTCTCTGGCACCTCACCTGATCTGGAGGCAGAATCCTTTAGAAGATGATAAATACGCATTGAAATTTGGAGCTGAAGCAAATTTACAAGATCATCTAATAAGGTTATTAATATCTCACATTTATATAGCACTTCATAAGTTTATGAAGTGACAAGATGTGACTCATGCCTCTCATTTTACATATAGAAGCCTTTGTTTAGTTAAGAAGACTGACAACTGGGTAGTAGATTAATTGTCTTCATTGTGAGCATGGCATTGTGGATATATTGGAATGTTCTAATTTTTAGGAGATGAATGATGGAAGTATTTAAGGGTGAAGTGTCATTGATATTTGAAACTTTAAAATGATACAGCATTTAAAAAGATATAATTAGGGGCTGGAAAGGATGGGGAGTTGGTATTTAATGGGTACAGAGCTTCTGTTCGGGGTGATGAAAAAGTTGTGACGATGCACATTGGTGATGGGCATCAGTGAATATACTTAATGCCCCTGAATTGTGCACTGAAATTGTGCCCCTGAAATGGCCATTTTAATGGCCATTTTTTATGTTGTGGTATTTTACCACAATACAAATATATATAAAAATATACACACAAATATAGATAAAGCAAACATATACTAATAAATGTTGATTCTAGGTGATGAATATGAAGGTGATTATTGTATTGGTTTTGAGGCCACTTTTGCTGCTCTGTATATTTGAAAATATTAGTAATAGAGCATAGGGAATCAAAGAAACTCTTCATGTGAGCAGATGGGACCCGGACCCAAAGGGCATGTGGGAGATTGGAACACATGGTGGAGAGGAGGCAGCTGGACTGTTGCATGGTTGGCCAATAATGGTCAGTTGACAGGTAAGACATGAGAGCTGAGCCAGTTGTCCACTCTGAATGTTCCCTGGGGTGGGTCACAGGAAAGCTGTAACATGGAGGGTCCTTAGGTTGCAACATGAGACAGCTTACATTTAGGGGTGTCTCAAGAGCTCCAAGTTATTCAGAGGTTCACTGACCAGTTCCTACCCCACACCTCCTCTGGCCCCTGGCGATGGTCACGAGTCCTCCATGATTGAACGGAGCAGAGAAATAGAAGTTGCCAAAACTGTCATCAGTTCATGTGAGTTGGCTTTGTGCCACCCAGCTGCACTCTTGAAATCTCATCAAATTGTACATCCTCTAAGTGAGGGTCAGAAGGACTCTCTGAAAGACGGCCCACAGGGGCCTGGTGGTGCAAGGGTGGCTGAGAGGCATAATCAACAGGAAGGATCTCATGATTTGATCACCTGGCCCCTACCAACATATGTTCTGTTCCTCATTTGAGCTTTTGCTGATGAGAGGGAAGGGGAGGTCCTGGCTCACTTCCGGGGCCCTCCAGATGTTCTTGCCTGGATCACAAAGATGCCATCAAGATCACTGCTGGCAGGGCCAAGGGTCAGTTCAGAAGTCTGCAGAGCCATTAGGGTGAGAACTGCTCCCTGCCTCTCCCCCCCAAAAAACAATGTGATGAGCTTTCATTTGTGGGGGTCACTTTGTCCCTGCTGTTGTCTTGCTGGACCTGCCCTGCTTCAGCCCCACCAGGGCCTCATCCCTCCTCAACAGACAGAACAGCTTTGACTGACCCTGCACACGAAGGAAAGGAACAGGGACTTCATTTGCATTTTCCTTTGGCCAGCATTTGCCTGGTGTCTACATTAATTACCATAAAGGATAAATGCCACCAAGAGGATGGAACAAGCCAGGGAGAGTGGGAGCAAGCGGGGGGGGGAGAGGGAGACAGAGATAGAGAGAGAGAGAGAGAGAGAACGAGAGAGAATGAGTACCTGAGCAAGTAGGGAGGCCTAAGAGAGGGTGGAGGAAGCCAGCTGGTCTGGAAGAGAACAGGCCAGAATGAATACTTGGTGACCTCTCTCTTCATATCCTGAGTCCCCTGGACTTCAGCCTTTGGAAAATTGTATCTCCTTCCGTGTCACATTTGATAGCCATATTCCAAAATAATGGAGTGTGGAACTAAAAGAAACAAGGCCGGGAGCAAGGCCTAGGCTGTGTGGTTAGAACAAATGAATGCAATGCAGGTGGGAGATGGGACCAATGAAGACAGAGTAGGGGGTTTGCGATTCTTAGTTCGGTGTCTTTTCGAATCAGACGCCGCAGGAAACCCAGACCCGGCAAAGGGGAAGGGACTTACCCAAGGCCACCCAGTTAATTAGTCCAGGTGGGGCCCCTGAGTCCTAAAACCAGTCCTTCTTCATTTAGATCATAACACCATGTGTCGCCAAGCAGAAACCCCATAAGCTGAGCGTTCTCTTTCTCTCAAGCCTCTTGGCAAGGTGGCACAGACAGAAACCCAGTCTCAGAAAAGGCCTGCCCCCCCCTTCCTGTCCTTCCTGGCAAGGTGGCTGTGCTCTGGAGGCATGCCAAGCTCCAGTGGGTCCTCACTCTGTCTCTGGCCTGCTCCCCCTCCCTCTCCTTTGTCAGCCGAGGCTTTACTGGAAAGGCCACTCAGAAATGAAGTTAATGTCAGCGAAGTGCTTGTTAGTAGGTAGCCGCTGGCAGGCTATGGGCTGGGCCATCCCCCTGGTCTCCATCTGGAGCTCGTGACCCGGCCTAACTCTTCTTACCTGAGACGCTGAGCACAGGGCTCACCAGAGGATGCCCTGGGGCCCCTAGTTTTTTCCACCCCAGGTTTCAGAGCGGCATAGCCCTTTGTCGCATTAACAAAGAGGCAGAGCCAGGGAGCAAACCTGGGGGGCAGAAGTAGGACAGTAGTCACAGAACCTCAGACAGGAAGGAACCTTGATCCACCCCCAACATACAGATAGGGAAACTGAGGATCACCATCCCCACTAATACAGCTCAGTTTCCACCTGAGAGCAGAGCACAAGGGAACAGGCCCCCCCAAAGAGTTTGCTTGCATAGGAGCACTGACACTATTGGAGAGGGTAGTTAAGTGGGAGGTTAAAGTGGGGGGCTTCAGGGGCAGGGAATCCAAGGGACGGGGTTGGGGAGGTAAAAAAAAAAAAGTGAACATTCTTTTCACGCCAGAATAAAACATAAGAGAAACAAAAAGGTGCCAAGTCCTTGTTGGGCAGAAGGACCTGGAAAATAACTCCCTTGGGAAGGAAAAGGTATCTCCACCCCAGTGTCACCAGTGTGGCTTCCTGCTGGTCTGGTGCCCCATCCTGGATTTACTATTGTCCCTGTCCAGAGACCTTTCTTTACTAAACAGATGAGGACAGGATGTGGGCAAGGCTTTCAGCAGCCCAGTCTCCCTGAACTTCAGCATGAAGGAGGAGATTATTTGCTGCAGTAAGGGCTACCATGTATAGTTTTGCAGGTTGTGAACTGCATAAAGGTGCTTAGTCAAGGAGCTAAGTAGGGGCAGAGCTCTGCTCCCCAAACCCTAGTGCAGGGCCAAATCCACTTGGATGAAGGGGTGCATTTTTTTCATCTGCCAAAACCATCCTGTTACTGGGGCTGCATTCCCCCAGAGGGAGGAGCTTTCTCTAAGCTTTTTACACAAGGCACTGAATAGACTACTTGTGGCTCTGGCTGCCATCAGCCATGGGCCCTGGTGCTCCATGGTGACCCATCCCAGGCTCCTAAGCTTCCCTGCTATGGCCCATTCCCTCCTTGTGTACCTCCTAGTCCTAGGCCTTTCATTCTTGCCAGCCACCTTCTGAGTACGAGGGCAGGGAATCCAGCAAGGTAGGTGTCTTGGAGCCTGGGGCCCACCTCATGAAGACTGGCAGATTTCTGAGCTTTCTCAGCGCTGCATTTTCCTGCCTCTGGGCCCTGCCCACCTGTTTGGCTCAGCCACCACATCTTGGATGCCTGCTCCCTTCCCAGTAGTCTGGTGCCAACTGTTTGTCTGATCGTGACTCTGGCTGCTGTGTCCCCTGTTTCTTTGCCCTGCCCTCCCAGCTACCCCTCTGTAGTCAGCTGTCAAAGCCAGAACACATCCCCTAGGCCAGTAGGGCTCTGATGTGGGGGCGGAGTGGGGGGGTACAGCTGACTCGTCCAGAGCCAGCAGCTTGTTCTAGCTCCTTGCCTGCCAGTCTGGATGGAGGCCTCCTGTTTGGTGCTTTTCACTGCAAAGGAACGTACATGTGGGGTAGGCGAGGCAGGGTAGGCAGGGAGGAAGACAGTGGCCAGGGGCTCTGGGTTGGAGAGTTTTGTCATGTCCACATCATGACATAGTGCCATGTCAGGACCCCACCAGACTCCCAGCCCATTCTCCTTGGGCTGCAGGGGAGGGGCTGTGGCAGGGCCAGGAACAGGCTGTAGAAACCTTCTGGGCATGAGGGGGAGGATGGGAAGGTTGGTCCTTGGGATCCGAGTCGCTCCTTCTAGCTATGCCTAAAGTGTAGTAGTCCTGGACCACCACACAGGCCCAAGGCTTCCAAATGAACTCACAGGGCCCTCCCAGAGTCTGATGGATGATGGTGCCAGATGGGCCTGAAACGAACCACCCAACAGAGTGCTGCTGGAGAAGAAGAGATCCTGGGGTTGGGACAGCATGGGGCCAGCCAGAGAGGCGGAAACAGGGAAGGAGCCAGGTTCCCAAAGCCTTTCCACTTTGACGGAGATGCCAGCATCTTCTCCGCTTAGCCCCCTTCGAGTGAGGACTAGCAAAAGCTCTTGAATCGAGAAGAATGTGAATGGGAACATCTAAGCGGTTTCCCTCTCTGCCTCCTCTCCAAATCCCAGAGCTGGAAGGAGCCAGACAGTGGAAGGAGGGGCAGGGAAAGAAAGCATCAATCTCCCGCCTGCATGGTCATGGCATCGCTGGCTCCATCTGGTTTCCCTGGCGGGGGAGAGCCCAGTGTGGGTCCTGGCCAGGAAGAGTAGGGGGATTGAGACACACGAGGCAGTGGCAGTTCTGGGTCTTAGAGCCAGGACCAGGGCTGGGGCAGAAGGCTGGGATGCCCCTCCAGGGGCAAGCCAGGGCAAGTCCAGCTCTGAATGGATACTGTACAGGAGCCAAGCTTTGTAGAGTCCAACAGCATTTCATCTGCTGCCTCTCAGGGAATAGAAACCGCTGGTTTCCCAGGGCCTGCTTCCCCACCACCACCCTGCCCTCCACCTCTGGAACTTCTCAGTTCAGGCCACTCCCCAGAGGTGGGTGCAAATCCCCGATGACTGATATTGTCAACTAATTGCCAAGGCCAAAGATCTGGTCATGTCAAGATGTGAGGGTTATAAAGAGGAGGGAACCCCAGATCCATTAGCTCACAGTCAGAAATGTCTGTTTCCTGGTTCTTTGAACTCTCCTGGAAACAAGCACATGGCCCCAGAGAATGTTCCAATTTAGTCACACCAGTGGGCTAAGCCAACCGAGTAATTTGGTGAGAGGGATGGAAAGGGGAAGGTGCCCCATGATGGATGGAAGAACTTCTCATGCAGTGTAGCTTGTGTTCCTCTGCTGGTGAGGTCATTCATTCTCAGGCATCTGGCCAAGGACCTGGTGGATCTTTGCAGAGGCCTCATAGCAGGAACATATAAATTGGGATTTTCTTGGGGGTGGAGGCCAATGGGAAGATGGGAAGTGCAGGAGAGAAGGTTGAGACAGTGAACAGAGTTCCCAAACAAACATCTACCAGCTCTGGAGAAAGTTCCTGAACCAAATTAAATGTCCAGTCCTGCTCAGATATAATGGCTGTTTAACTTTTGTTCAGTATGTTACCAAATATACGCAGCTTCGTTCTAGATTTAATTTATTTGCTAGGTCTTAAAAAGGACCCTAGTTCTGTGCCCAGTAAGGAAAGAATCTGAGGTCCACAAAGGAAGAGGTTCAGCAAATGAACATGTCTATTCTGACTTAGAGACATGCAGTCTGCTCAACTCAAGCTCCTACCTACCTGGGGGAGCCATGGCCACTGCCAACAGGTATAGCCTCTGGGACCTCAGGCTCTTTGAAGCTCTTGTCCTCATCTCAAGCTCTTGTCCCAGTGTAGAGGGCAGGGCTACTGAGAAAAGAGGACAATTCTTGAATCTATCCTGCTTAATGGTTTTCCCCCTGAAGAGCACGCATTTGTCGCATTTAGGAGGTATGACAGGATGATCCATCCCTCAGGCCAGGGCCTATAAAAACCAGGGAATTGGCACCTACAATCTGCCATTCTCTCCCTCTGCCTTCTCTAGCTTTCAGCTACCACTGAAATGCTGACTCCTGCCTTGTCCATGATGGAGCAAGCTTTTAACAGGGTAGCATTGCCTGTAAAGCTTACTTCATTCAGAGCCACATAATACTGGAGGGGTAAATAGCTAGAAGGGCCAGTGGTAAGGAGGAAGTAAGGAGGAAGACACCAGTAGCCTGGCTGGGTGTGAGAAGAGCCCCGTGAGGCTGGGCTATCCCTGGGTGCCATCTCCAGTCACACCCAAAGAATGTTCCAGATATTTCTCAGGTGTGGATCTCCAATAAGCAGCTTCATGGGTAGTCATCCACCCACATGGTGTGCTTTGAGAACCTCCACAGGTCCCTCCCAACCACAAAATACATTCTCCATGCTTTGACATCATCCCCGAAGAAAATTATTATTACCATGTGTCAGGTCACCCTCCGAAGACCTTCATTAAAATGGACATTTTTTTTTTTCCCGAGAAAAGTTTTCCTATAGTTCGTTGGCTTCTGCCTGTCAAAAGCAGGTTCACAAATAAATGGGATCCAGGGCAAATATTGCCAGATGGGAATGAGAGAGAAGATATGTTCACATCAAGGTGGAGCATAATGAGCCAGCTGGGTCAGGAGTTCTAATGGCTCAGCCAAGAAGGAAGGACTGGATGGCCCAGGAAAAAATCTGATGACTGGCACCAGCTATCCCTGTAATCCAGGTGTCCATGTGTTCTCCCCTGCCCTGCAGGAGATAAAATTCCTTCAAAATCCATACCCTTCCAGATCTTTGCATTCCCAGGGGAGGCCTGCCTTCTCGTCCCCTACCCTAGGCTACAAGCACCTGGTTCTCCTGAAAGAACTCCATCCACGCCAGTGGTTCGACCCCTCGGATGCTCATTCAGAATCACTTGGGGAGCCTTTAGAAGTTTCATTGCCAGAATCTCCAGGGTAGGATGGGGGGCAAGGGTATCCCAGGGCTTTCTGGGTGATTCTAATCTACAGCCAGAATTAAGAAGTGTGGGTTTGGATGTTCCACTCATCACACCTTTTCATGCCAACCGAAATATGGAGCTCGGCCCTCTTCCTTAATCCCATACAAATAACCATTCTCCCAAGGAATCTGGTGTAGAAGGCTTTTGGGGAGACAGAGCAGGCTCACAGCAGCACAGACAACTTAAAATGTGAAGTCCAGAATCCCGGACTCTCTGGGTCCCTGGTAATTTTCGCAGTCAGGCTCTTACCTCCTATCATGTCATCCTCTCTACCCTCCATTCATTCCTCTCCTCATCGTTCTCCCACAACCCAAAGTTCTGCTCATTTCCACCACCCAGCATTTACATTGTCTCCTCTGTTGCCTTGGCACCTGCCTACCCATGCTGTTAAGGCAAGCTGCTTATCAGAATCTTCCCCTCAAGACAGTTTCAGGTCTCTCCTTCCAGGAGACTCTCGTGCTAGCCTGTGAGCCGATTGAAACTTCACCCCAGATCCACATGGTTCTGACAAGGACCCTGGATGGCCACATCATTCGAGATCCACTGGCTCGGAGAACCATCACAGACTCAAGCTCTGCTATTCCATCCAAAGAAGCAGAGCCCACACCTTGCAGGGGAGGCCCAAAGTTGGCAAAGCACTTGAAGAATGACTGTGTATCCACTTGAGGGAGTCTTTGTGTACTTGTGGGTGTCTAGCCCTTATGGCTAATATTCCAATTTGGCCTGTTCACAGACTCCCAGGACTTTCCCAAGTTTGGGGAAAAACATCCCTGTTGCAGGACCTAAAGGAATCTATACTGTGGCTACAAAATGACTTTGAGATGAAAACTGTGACATTTTACTCAGTGGTATTTCCTGGGCATCATCACATGCCAGCCACTGGGCTAGGTGCTTTGGATTTGGTGATGACCTAAACCTGCTGCGTGCTGGATCATTATAGTATAGTGTAGTGAGTCCCCAGTACTCTTTTTTTTTTTTTTTTTTGAGTTCCTCTTTTCGGACTGAAAGGCACTATTTCGAAAGCAAACAAACCAAACGCTAAGCTCCAAGTCAGGAGTTCCTAGGCACTGGAAATTCTCTTCAGCAAACAGGTGGGTTTCTGTATACGGGCCTGAGTACATTATTTCCTTTTTATGTGTGTGACATGGTAGTTAGTGTTTCAAAGGCACTTGGTGTGTATGTAAGCCTTTTATAGTCCTGTCTGTGATTCTTGGCCTGGACTGTTAGGACCCCTTGACTCCTGAAACTTTGCCTCCCAGAGCTCTGTCAAGTTTTCGGACATGGGATCACTAGCTAGCTGGCTAACAGCTGTCAGTGCCTATGGCTGACAGCGGGCTTGTGGCTTCATATACATCACTTCATTCTGTCCTCATGACGGGGAAGTAACTAGAATTATCGTCCTTAGTTTACAACTGGCAAGATGACTCACCTACTACTCAGTGGCAGAGCCAGGATTCAAATCTGGGACTGCTGGACTGCAAAGCCTTTCAAAACTCACCACCTCCTGGCGTGAGCCGCCAAAGCAGGGCTGAGGAAATGCAAGCTCCCTCATCATCAATAAGCACATCAGCATCGTGGTCATTGTCATCCTGTCATCCTATCAGTGATTGTTTGCCAAACACCTTCTTGGGGCCAAGTGCTGCTTTCAATAATAATAAACAGAAATAATATTAACAGCAGGCAACAGTTACTGAATTCTTATCATGTGCTAGGCACTGTCCTAATCATCTTATCAGGATCACCCTAACCATTCCTCCCCCTACTGCTGTGAGATAGGTCCTATTCATAGCCCTGTTCTAGAGAAGAGAAAACCGAGGTTCAGACAGCCTCCTCTACCTGTGACCTCACAGCCAGTGTATAACAGAGCTGGGGTGTGGCCTCCGTCTGACTCCAGAACCTGAGCTCCCATGTCAGTGGATGCCTGCCTTTCCCTTAATTTCCAGTTTGGCAGCACTGCCCACCACTGGCTTCTAATAACAGGAGAGCTCTCCCAGACCCATCTGCCAGCTGGGATAGGGCATGGAGTAGTGGACTACTGTGGGCATGAGCAGATGCCCTCCTACATGAGCTGACAACCCGGACCCTCTCCCTCAGGATGCCATGAGCATGAGAAATGTGCCCAAAGAGGGCCTTCCCAGCCAAGCACTTTGCATAGCAGAACTTTGGGAAAATATGCAACTGAGACCCCGTATAGACAGAGACCAGGTAAACCAGGTGACTCTTCCCTTCATGTCTTTTCCTTCTCCTTCTCGAGGGACCAGTTTTATAGAGTGTATATTTTCTTCTCACTGTATCCCTGGCCTCAGCTAACCCCTGAGTCCCTTACCTCCTGTCTCCTCTCAGTGCTATTTCTTCATCATGTCCTTCCATTCCCCTTTCAAAAATACCCATTCCTTTCTGCTCCAAATCTCCTCGCTTTTCCCTGCTTTCATTTCAGCTCAAGCTACATTAAGGTTGTAAAGCATTTTGGGAAAGAATGGGCATGGCACCACGGTAAATAGAGTTTTATGGTGTTTTGCTATCATTGAGCTGGGAGCCTGAAAACCAATGGCAATTCATAGTCCCAGCCTACCTTCATCTCTGCAGGGATATTAACTAGCTCTAGATGAGGTCCATGGGCCATGACCCCAAATACCTACTTCTCAAACGATGTAAAGTCACTCCAGGTGGAGGAGTATTCACTTGAGTACCACTTCCCAAATTGGCTTCCATAGTACCCTGAGTGCAAGGGATTAATAGGTACCATGGGGAGAAAAAAAAAAGGTTTCTGAGTACAAACAAGTTAGACAAATGCTGGGTTGGATAAGCTAAAGTTACTACAGGGCTTCACAGAGCCCTTCACATACTAATGAGAATCATGAATCCACAAGAGGACTTTTAGAACCTTGCCACCCAAAGTGTGTGTCCTGGGGATTGGCAGCATAGGTATCACCCAGGGAGCTGACTGGAAATGTTGACTCTCTGACCTCAACCCCAGACTTTCTGCATCTCGAACCGGCATTGTAATAGCATTCTCTGGTCATATGTATGCACATTACATTTTGAGAAATACTCATTCAGAGTACCCTCCATCTTTCAAACTCTTGTCCGTAGAACACCTTTATGGGGACTCTTCTATGACTTGTGTTCTCTGTGACATACTTTCAGGGGAGAGGCCAAGGCTAGAGAGGCCTTCATAGGAATTTCTCACTGCCTAGAGACTCCGTTGAAAGACATCAGCCAAAACAATATTTTGAAATTGCAGAGGTGGGGCTATCCCTTATGTGGTACCTGCAGACATGCTTTACAGAAGCTTCAAGTCTTCTGAGTCATGTGCTCCTAGAAAGTCTTCCCATGCACCTCGATTAACTCCTTTCCTGGCACATTTCCAAGCAGTGCCACAGCTGTGCTGCTTTTTCTAGTCTCTGGGCCGGATCAACCTGTTTGTTTCTAAAACCTGACAGCTTCTCTCGAGTACTACCGAAACTCTAAAGAATGCCGCATGCCGGTCCCCTGCTATAGAGCATTAGAAAGACAATTTTATAAAAGCTGGGCAACTTTTCAGTCTGGTATGTTCTGTGCAGCTAAGCTGTCGCTGTTTTTCTTTTAGGCATTTAAGCTGTTGTGCCAAACATTACAATAACACTAGCTATTTTGTATTCAGATCTTGTGACTCATTTGGGGGCATTGTTAATATTTTATAGGAAACTTCTCAATTTTTCCATTCACATTTGTGATTTTCAAGTGTGTTGCTACATTGCATTTATAAATGTGATTTTTATTAAGTCTCAGGGCTCTAGTTTTTTTCTCCTCAGAGAAACATGTCTCCAATTTTATGTGAAAAGTTAAATGGAAAATAGGCTTTGATATGTGAAATTTTGATTTTTGAGACATTTGTCCAGGAGGCAACCATCCTGTAGAGTAAGGGGCTGCCATGCCCAGGCTCTAGTTAGGACATAGGCAAACCTCTCAGCAAGTCTTCTTGGCTCTTGTCATCTGGCATCTTCTCAGTGGCCACTTTGCGAGACTGGCCAGGATCGTCTGCTCAGAGTTCAGGAAGAGGAGGTGATATGAGCAGTAGGGTGGCACATGGGGACGTGTGGAAGTGGTCCTTCAGGCTGGAGGACCTGAGGTTTTCTGCTCTGGGTTTGGTACCATCACATTGACCTCCCCTGCACTCCCACCAGGACAGAAGCATCAGAGGGAAAAGGGAATGGACTACGGGCATACCTTCTCATGCTGGTTCAGAAGATCCAAGGCTTCATTTGAAAGTCTCATCTGCTCAGTGATGTCGGGAACACTACTGTTCCGAGCCCCATCAGTTTAGAGCTAAAGGCAAACCCACCCGGGGAAAGGTTGCCTATTGATGCCAACAATCATCTCAGCCTTTCTCATGTGACAAATGCTCATTCATAATGTGAAAAATATAGGACACTCCCCATGATAGTGATTCTACTGGAATTTTTTCCCCGCTCTAATGACAGATCTACAACTGATACATTCAAGAATTTTCCTTACAAGGAATCCGTAGGCTTTTTAGGGGACCTGAGACATCCAGATTGTTCTCTAAACTTGATACCTGGGTATGAATGAATAACAGTAGCTTCCATTTTGGGGGTGTTTACTATGTGCCAGGCACTGGGCCCAGCATCTTACATGCATGATATCATTGAACCCTTGGCATACCTTACCATCATAAAAATGAGGCAGTTCAGGCTCTGAGAGGTAGGTGACTTTACCCAAGGAAGTAATGGCAAACCCATGAGGCAAGCCCAGATCTGGGCAGCTCCCAAGCCATGCTCCTTATTCCTCAGGCTGGGGGACTGGTTTTGATGGCAGAGAGCATCAGGAAGGCTCTGAATTCTGAGGGGCCAAATGGGCTCCTGGGGAAAGCAAAAGGACTAGGGGATGGAGGAGTAGCACACACGTGCATTTGCCTCATAATTGTGCCTAGAGTTAGGCCTGTGAGCTAGCCAAGGTCAAGGTGGCCCTTTATGAACCACCTAGTGTGCTAATGATAGAGCCCACTCCTGAATCCACCTCTACACACAGAGCCGTTCATATGCATCGTCACAGACAAACTTCCAGTAACACCGGCCTCCTTCACGGTCCTTGGTCACTCCAGACACACTCTGTCCCTGGACCTTGCACATGCTCTTCCTTGTGCCTGACAGATGCTCCCCCCACCCCCGCCATAGCTATAGAGCTCACTCCTTACCTTCCTTGAAGTCTTTGCTCAGCTGAGGAGCATTGAGGACTTCCCTGATCACCCTATTTCGAATTGCAACCCCCTCATCCAGAAACCTGTATCCCCTTCCTTGCTTCATTTTTCTCCCAAACACTTACCATTCCCTAAAATATCATCCATTTCACCCATTTATCTGTTAATTCCCACTGGAATGCAAGCTCTGCGAGAACAGGGATTTTTATCTGCCTTGTTCACTGCAATATCCCTGGTGTCTAGGACACTGTCCGGCATGTAGTAGGAGCTCAGTAAGTATCTGTTGAATGAATGACCAAATACACACATGGCTCCCCACCCGTGTCATAGCTGCAGAGACACACAGGCTCTTTGAGATAAAACAGGAGGTGAACATGTAAGAGAATAAGTGCCTTCGTAGGTGAGAGAACATGGGGAGCACTCCATGCACAAAATGCCCATGGTCCTCAAATCTGGCTAAAGTCAAGGAACATATTGTGGACCTTTCTTGACAGCAGTTTTACTCTTTGTATCCTTTGGTTGAGAAACACAGAATGACCACAAACTAACATAAATGTATGATATTTTAACATGAATTTCATTAATCATTATGACATCTGCCTAATGTTTGGAAAATAGTGATAGGTACACAAGTGGGATGTTTTAAGGTAGTGCTTAAATGCCTGGTCCCTGGCATCTGTCAGCCACGGTTCGATTTCTGGTGTAGCCACCTACTACCTGTGTGATATTGAGCAAGATGCCTAAACCTTTGTCTTAGTGTCCTTGTCTGCAAAACACTAATGATAATACCAAGTTCGTAGGGTTGTTACAAAGACTCAATAAGATCTTCCATGGCAAGCTCATGTAAAATGTCTGCCATATAGTAAATGCTCCTCAAATGGGAGTTGTCATCGTCATCATCATCATCATCAGCAGCAGCAGCTATTGATTGACATATCCACAGGTGATGCTTCCAAGTGTATGGATGTGCATCCCTCTTGCAGGACTCTGCAGTCTCCAGGGTCCTGGGCCCACAGTTCTGGGAACTAGAGCAGTAGACACTAAGTGGTTGTGGCAGTCAAGGAAGAAGGGTTGGCCACTCAGTGAATAGGGGCATGGGCATGGTAAGAGTGGGAAGGTAAGTAGATGAGAGAGAGTAGCTCCAGGCACCACCTGAGAATAGTGGCTGAGTGTATATGTTCAGAGAGGAGGCCAGACGGCTACACAGGGAGCTTTCCAACACTTCTGAAATCACTTTGCTAGAGATGGGTCAGGAGGATGGACAAAGGTGGTTACTACCAAATAGCCCTGGTTTAAGTTGAGAGTGTTTTATCACCTCTGAGTGTTAGCTCTTGGAGAGTGACGAAGCTGCTTTCATCATTGCCCTGTCTGGCCTTGCATTCAGAGAATTCTGAGTTCCAGATGTTAGCCCACCAGTGTCAGGTTGGTCCGGGTGACCTGGGCAGTTTCTCTGTGATATTTCCCTGCTTGTGTGCTACCCCACAAAATTGGGGCTCCAGAAAGCTGTTTTCAGGACAATCTGTGGGGCTGTAGCATGGAGGGCGATCAACCTGTGGATAGCTGCACTGGGAGCAGCAGTGGGTAGCCAGTGGGCAGGAGTACTCTCCTCCATGGCACTTCATTACTGTCCCCTACACAGCTGGAAGCCCAGGTTAGATTAATCAGGGGGTTCAGGGAGTCTGAGTTTGATCTTCAGAGATCAAACAAGAAGGAGGTCAGGGATGGAGCTAAACATGGTGGGTGGGGGTGAGGAGGAGTGGCCACCCCCTGAGGCTAAACATGATTAGACAGGAACTAGTCCACCCATGGGGAGAGCATGCAAGCTGTGCCCATAGACTGATTGATTTGATGAGAGTTGAGTACGGTCTGTGATTTTTTGCTCAAAATGGGCAATAGAGCCAATTAAACCTTCCCAAGGAAGAAGAAGGAACCCCAGCTTTTGGTTTTATTTTAGAAAGCTGATCTTTCTGGAAAATGTGCCACAAGGAGGCTTCTTCGTGAATTTCATGTGGAAAGCTTAAACTCTGGTGCGAGTCAAGAATTTTTGTCCTCACACCAAGGGTCTTAAAAGAGAGAGCTCTGTCAGTCTGGTGTGAACTGGCTGGGGCCCCTTTCCCATTTCTCTGGAAGCCTTGACTTCATCTTGTCATCATGCAAGTGGACCATTTGTACCTGTCCAGCCCCTTTCTGGGCCTGATGGGGAGTTTGCTCTGGGGCGTCATTTGCATAGACAAATGCAAACTGGCATCTGTCAGCTTAACACCTCAAGCCAAGGAGCTGGAGTGGCGATGGGCAACCTTCTGGGCAAATACCTTGGATATTGGATTCAAAAATGACAGTTTCAAATTGGGGCTAATTTGCATAGGCTTATCAGGTTAATTACTACAATGTCTCCAGGAACTTGAAAATCCTTGAATTCTTATGCAACCAGAATGCTCAAAGTCTGTTGCTATGAAACTTGGAGTGTAAATTACCATGAATACCATTAATCTGTTCACTAGGAGGTTAATTTGCAATTTGTTGGCAAATCACATGTGGGTCTTATAGCAAGAATGTGGGTGGTGTTTTGGTGCTAATTCGTGGCCCCGCCTATGTCACTGGATGTGTGTGTGTGTGTGCACACACATGTGGCATTGGGATAGGCACTCTATGGGAGCTCACATCCTAGACTTTCTCACTGCTTGCTAGGTCTCGTCGGGCTCTCCTGGCACATCCTGGCTCCTAGAGCATGTGTTCTCCGGGTTGGACGGCTGTTGTGCCAAGCAGTCTTTGACCCAGTGCCAGCTTACACGACATTAGCTCCTTCTGAGACGGGATCGCAAAGGTGTCCATTAATACTTCAGAATCATCTGGCTTTTCTGAAAGATGCTTTTTCCCATTAATGGCTCTCAAGTTGCTTTTGTGCACCAGCAGGTTATTCCTGGCAAAGGAACTCAGATCATCTAGAGAAACCAGGGCAGGGATGTTGCATGGGGATAGGAGATGGCGACAGGGACCACCCTGGGTGGGGGTGGAGAGAGAAGACTGCTGAGCAGAGCCAGAAGGCTTCTATGGCTGCCCTAGGTTATTGTTAATGGAGGGTGGCAGGGTGGGTGACACAAATCTCACCCCAGCTACCCTCACCTGCTCACCCACAAAAGACCAGTACTTACAATGAAGTGAGAAAAAATCCCCTCCTGACTTAGGGGACAGGCCGTGGGGCAGGACTGATGGGGTATTGGAACTCCTCTCACCTGGAAATAGCTCCCTGGCTAGCCTCCCAGGGCTGGCAATCCCCTTTAGATGGAGACATCAGGGATTCAAATATGTTGTCTGGGAATGAGGAGAGCAGAGCCTGAAGAGAATGGGGACATAAACTATCTCAGTTTGGGTGCTCAGGAGGGATCCCCCAGGAAGTGCCCAGTGCTTTGGGGACACCCTCAACAGCCTGGGGATGGAAGCATGTGAGTCCATCACAGTGAGGGGCAGTTCAAGGAAGAAGAGCATGCTGGAAAGTTGGAGAAGGCTCAAAAAAAAAAAAAAAAAAAAAAAAAAAAACAAAAACAAAAAACAAAAAACCAAGTCCAGGGCACCTGTGTGGCTCAGTCAGCAAAACGTCTGCCTCCAGCTCAGGTCATGATCCCGGGGTCCTGGGATTGAGTCCTGCATTGGGTTCCCTGCTTCTCACAGAATCTGCTTCTCCCTCTCCTTCTGCTGCTCCCCCTGCTTGTGCTCGCTCTCTCTCATAAATAAATAAATAAATAAATAAATAAATAAATAAATAAATAAATAAATAAAATCTTCAAAAACAGCACATCCATCTACCCTACAGATGAGCCTTAGACTAATCCTAGGAGGGGCATAGAGAATTGGTAATGTGAGTTTGAAGAACTTGGTGCGAGCACACAGAAGCAGATTTCAGATGTCTACCAGGAGCCAGAGAGCTCCAGAAAATGTGGCTGCTAGGAGGCCCTCTCGAACCTTTCTCTTCCTGACATCCCCGTCCCCCCATGTCCCTCAGTATTCCCTGAGTACCTATACCTGTGCTGGATGCTGATGGTGCAGTGGGCAAGATAGGTGCCTTGCTCTGCCCGCACCCAGCTCACAGTCTGATGGAGGGTAGACTTTTAAATTCGCTCTGCCTGGGAGGGCAGATGAGGCTCAGAGAGGGTGTTCCAGAAAAGGTGACTCAAGCTGAATCCAGAAAGGTGTGTAGGAGTTTGCCAGGTAGATGACGCAGCAGAGGGCATGCTGAGTAAGGAAAGAACAAGTGTAAAAGTGTGGAAGTGTGAAAGAATTTGGTATGGTCCCCACAGGCAGGACAAGACTGCCTTCCCCCAAGAGAAGGAAATGCCATCCTCCAGAATAAAACATTACCTGGAACTTCCACAATGGGCCCGAGAAGGAGACCATTTCAGTGGGGAAGAAGCATCCATAAGATTCATGTTCCCTTGTAAAGTTGACCCATTGCAGGGTATTATTTAGATCAGGCAGGAACTTTTCAGACAAAACCATATGTTAAAGGCTAGGAGATGACAAAGGGAAACCAACATTTGTCAAGCACTTTCTCTGAGCCAGGTGTTATTCTAAATGTACATGCATACATATACTCACTTGATCCTCATAATATACCAAAAAGGGAGGCATGGTACTATTATTATCATTATGCCCATTTCACAGATAAGGTCCAGGAAGCTAGACTAGACAGTTTGCCCTAGAAAGTACCATTTAGTCATCTGTCACTGCAGGGGTCCTCTGGGGACCCATTCTTTCTTCCTTACTCCCAGCGTGCCTCCATGGGCTAGAGGCCATCTATATAGTCCAAGTGCCCTCCTAAATGAGTTCCCAGTGCTCCCTCTCCCCCCATTAGGGAGGCAGTCAAGAAGAATGGGGTGGAGGGATCATCAGCTCGGATGCCTCCAAGGGCCAGCCCCCGAAGGAGTGAATATATTCACTAGGGCAAGATCAGATGTATGCCCCCAGAAATGTTTTATTCTCCTCTTTATTATTCTTTTAATAAGAATAGCAGCACAACAGTACAAGAACAATATTGAACGGCAGCTGACGCCTGGTCCCAAGGCTAGGTTACAGAGGCAGTGGTGGGGACTGGAGTGACCTGGAGAGAGCCCATTCCCTCATCCAGAAGGGGCACTGCTACTTAGCTCCATCTACATATGGTCAGGTGGGACTTTAGAGGCCCAGGCTTGCCAGGTTAGCCAGAAATCCACAACCTTACATGAAATCTGAGGATTTTTTAAAAAGATTTTATTTATTCATTCATGAGAGACAGAGAGGCAGAGACATAGGCAGAGGGAGAAGCAAGGTCCCAGCGGGGAGCCCAATGCAGGACTTGATCTCAGGACCCTGGGATCATGACCTGAGCCAAAGGCAGATGCTCAACCACTGAGCCACCCAGGTGCCCTGAGGATTTTTAAATGTTGACAACAAATCAGCATTAAAAAAAAAAAAAAACACTGTGCAGGCCAAACAAAACACACTTGCTTAGCAGCTGGGTGACCTTTGGGCAGGTAACTTCATCCCTGAAGCCTCAGCTCCCCGATATGTAAAAGAAGGGGTAATATCACTATCTCTACTTTGGGGGATTAAGTGAGGTAAAATAAGTGAAACACCTGTCAGGATGATTATTATTCCTTGGAAGTTCCAGTCTTTTACTAGAGGAATATCTCTTCCTGGGTGATTGACAGGAAAGTCTCCATCCTTTACCTCCAGAGAGACCCCAACCCTTACTCAGGGAATTCAGCTCCACCCCTGCCAGCAGAAGATTCTGAGGCTACACTTACACAGTAATTGACCATCTTGTGTCTAGGGGGAGGGGGATGTGTCTCTTTCTTTATACCCTTTCATGCGGTGACCTAGGGGCTGGCTGATTCACCCAGCTACCTCAGGCCTGGGGAGGTGCTGAGAAGGCCTGCAGGATGATTTCGTTTCAGGCAGAAAGAAAGAACCGAGGCAGAGAAGTGAGGCCATCATCCACATCCCAGGCCACCTCCAGTTCTTCCTGTGGACAGCCAAGGTCTTCAGGAAAGCTCTCAGCAGCTAAAGCTTTTACACCCTCATCTACCTTTCAAGCAGTGTTCCCCCCTCCACCCCGCCCTACCCCGCTGCCCCAAACCTGGCTGCATATGAGAAACAAACACTGGAGCAGCTTTAAGAAAATACTGATGTATGGAGCCTGGCTTCTGGAGAGATTCTGTGACCCTCTCACACAACCCAAAGCAAAACTGGTTATGGGCACGTGTGCATGCGCCGCTGCGCACTTTCCAGGGGACTTGGCTGAGGACCTCAGGGGGCAGTGTCCCTGGTGGATGGTGTAAGCATGTAGGGCACTGTGGGGGCAGAGCTGTGCTCCTAGGCCTCCTCTGCCATCATGCAGGATCTGTCCACACACACTGGCCCGCTTACCCCTAGGAGCCCAGCTTTCTCTCTGGGCCCACAGGACTAGGTAATCAACACCCTGTTTGTTTCCTCAGTGGGCCTGGAACAAACTACCAAAGCACTTACAAGAAAGGGCTTTGAAAAAGCCTCATGCCCTCTCCACAGGGGAGAGCCCGCTATTACAAAATTAAGGAGGGTGTAGGTGGGGAGGTAGCAGAGGCAGCGGGAAGCAGCGCTACACATGGAGAAAAGGCCACACACATTAACAAAGCAGATCAGAAATGTGAGCAAATTAATATAAGGCCCTGCGAGAACAGAACATTCGCACCGTGGGGGCAAAGCACCCATTGGAGCAGCCGGGCCTTGGCGGGGGACGGAAGAAGAGCAGAGGGAGGGGAGCCCGGGGCCAAGCAAGGGGGCTTGTCAGTGCTAGGGAGGCTGGCTCTGATGGAGAAGCAGAAGGGAAGTGGTCAGCCACGAAGGAGGAGAAGACAGTGTGGTAAGTCCCCCAGGTAGGCAGGAGCATCTGACAGGTCTCCGGTGAGGGGGAATGGGGTGTGGGGGGGATACGGAATCAGGGTCCCCTTCTGGGAATCGTAGGAGAGAGAGTACCTCCAGCTTCAGTGCACTTGGCTTCACCCTCTGGCAGCTGGATCCTGACCAGAAGGCAGAGGAGTGTCACGGGGCAGCCTGCTACTAACTACCATGCCCGACTCCCACCAGGTCCTGCTGCTTTCTTTTCCTCTCTTCTCTGAAACAACCAGGAACCCCCTGGCTCAGAGGCAAGGAGCAGGAAGTACCTCAATTCAGGAATCCCTTGACAAAGTTTCCCAAAGAAATGGCCTGGAAAGGGGGAGGGGCATTGGACTTGACTAGAATCCTAGAGTAGGGTGATATTAAAAATACTGTATTGCCTGTGGGGCTCAGACACTGACCAGGTAGGATGCACAGCTTAGAACTAAAGCATTGTTCTGGAAGGGCCCTACTGGCCAGGCATTAACCCTTTGGTTGCTGGATCAGAAAGAGGTGGGGACCATCAGAGGGCACTGGCAGTGTATGTTGGGGGACGGGTGTTGAGTGATCACTAAGTCAGGAATATAAAGTCTGAACACTTGTGATAGTGGTACGGGGGTTCACTAGTAATAATGTCAGCCCTGACCTGGGACAGCTGGAATCAGTCCTGGAGGACACAGGGGATTAGCGTGCAGAGAGCTACTGCTGGGGATCTGAGGGGTCCTGTCTGCAAGATGAGGCTGGGGCAATGCACAAATTCTTTCTTTGTTCCCTGGCAAAAGTGGGTCAGACACTGGCTGCACTGTTGAAGAGCAGGGCTAGACTCATGCCCATAGGGCCTGTCTAGCTCCCATGGACACACAGTGCCCTGTCCAGTGTTGTGGAATGAGGGCCCATTCTGAAGGATACATCAGTCTACTTCAGTGCCCTGATAGAATAGGAAAGGACCCTACAACTCAGCTCCCTTTTGACATATGGAGAAACAGAGATCTAGAAGGGGAAAGTGTAGGGCCATACATCTAATTAGTTCCAGAGCCCGGATGAGCCGCAAGATGCCCTGCTCCCAGCCCAGCGTATTTTCTATTGCTTTCTTTGCTATTATTCCAAGTCTTCGTTACAGTCGAGGGAAAATGCCAGAATATCCTCAGGACCAACCTTACCCATAGGTAAACATGATGTGATCAAATATGTCTCAGTTGTCTGTCACTGTGCCTGAAATTTCACTGTCGGTGAGTCTTTCCTTTGGATTGTGAAGCTCTCTAGTCTTTCAGGGGGATATAGGTGTGGGATTTATTGACAATCACTGAGAGAAAGACTTTGCGAATCAGACTCAGGTTGTATCGCTGGAGGAGAGCCGCAGCAGCCAGCCCATGGAAGACGATACAGGCTGAGGTAGGCACGGGGACTCAGGATGAGGATCTGAATCCAGGGCCCAGGCCATCCTGAGGGGCGGGGGTGGGGTGGGGGGTGCAAAGGCCCACACCCAAAGCTTCCATTCACCCTCTGGCTTGGGTGCTCAGGAAGCCTTTCTCCAGGAGAGGGTTCCAGTAACCCGGGAGGCCTGAATCACTGCTGTGCGGCCCATGCAGAGGAGAAGGATGGGAGAGTAAAGGATAACATCAGGCTGTCTGGAGTGGCTCTGGGGGCACTTTATTAAGAAGAGCAGCCTGGGCGAGATGGATGTGACAAGGGAATCTATGAAGACATCGAGAGGAGCCTCCACTGCAAGAGGGATGGGCTCCAAGTCTGCCAAGGGAGGCCGGGCGTGGGGTATGTCTGTTCAGCCCCTCCTCCTCCTTTGGGGACCTGCTGGCTAGCAGGTGAGCTCCCTTCTGTTGCTACCCTTGGCTTCCATTCTAGTTTGGCTCCAGAGCTGTGCAGTGCAGCTCTGGGCCTGACCGGCCATGATGCCCTGGTCTTGGAGCCCCTTCATGTTCCTTATCAGTTCTAGCACATTTTATTATGGAAGCGGCTTCACAGTGATGGTCTGGTGGGAAACGGGAGAGGGAGAAAATAGACCATGGGATCTGTCTGGAAAGGGTTTGCCTCGTGTTTCCTGAGGGTATGTGTTTACTTAGAGGGTAGCAGGGGGTAGGGGAGACTGCTTCTGGAACTTTGGCGATTGAGCTTGAAGCTGCATGTGCATAGCAGGTGCGATCTTGTAATTTAGATTATAGGTCTGTTTAGATTGGGGTGGCTTGCTGGGGTGTGCTGAGCAAGCTGAAGACCTTCCCTAAGGCTCCAGTAGTTCTGTTGTAGATCTCAGCTCGCTAGGCAAACCCAGAATCCCTAGCTTCCCCTCCTTCAAAAGAGAGCATCCACCCTCAAGGCCCCCTTCCATTGTCTGACATAAGCCCTTGGCTTCCTAAATGGGTGTCCTCTGGAGGCCTCAATGAAGTTTATTTTTTTTAATTTATTTTTTATTGGTGTTCAATTTGCCAACATATAGAATAACACCCAGTGCTCATCCCATCAAGTGCCCCCCTCAGTGCCCATCACCCAGTCACCCCCACCCCCCGCCCACCTCCCTTTCTACCACCCCTACCTGGTTCGTTTCCCAGAGTTAGGAGTCTCTCATGTTCTGTCTCCCTTTTTGATGTTTCCCACTCATTTTCTCTCCATTCCCTTTCACTATTTTTTATATTCCCCAAATGAATGAGCCCATATAATGTTTGTCCTTCTCTGATTGACTTATTTCACTCAGCATAATACCCTCCAGCTCCATCCACGTCGAAGCAAATGGTGGGTATTTGTTGTTTCTAATGGCTGAGTAATATCCCATTGTATATACATAGACCACATCTTCTTTATCCATTCATCTTTTGATGGACACCGAGGCTCCTTCCACAGCTTGGCTATTGTGGACATTGCTGCTAGAAACATCCGGGTGCAGGTGTCCCGGCGTTTCACTGCATCTGTATCTTTGGGGTAAATCCCCAGCAGTGCAATTGCTGGGTCATAGGGCAGGTATATTTTTAACTCTTTGAGGAACCTCCACACAGTTTTCCAGAGTGGCTGCACCAGTTCACATTCCCACCAACAGTGTATGAGGGTTCCCTTTTCTCCGCATCCTCTCCAACATTTGTGGTTTCCTGCCTTGTTAATTTTCCCCATTCTCACTGGTGTGAGGTGTTATCTCATTGTGGTTTTGATTTGTATTTCCCTGATGGCCAGTGATGCGGAGCATTTTCTCATGTGCTTGTTGGCCATGTCTATGTCTTCCTCTGTGAGATTTCTGTTCATGTCTTCTCAATGAAGTTTCTATCCAGACATGTGTGGTCCTGGGTTCTGTGGGCTCCGGTTGGGGGAAGGTGCCACCATTGCCAGGAATTAGAGACCCAGATCCAAGACTGTCCCCTGGGGCCACTCAGGTCCCCCCCAAACAATCTTCCTGGCTTTAGGCCAGGCCATCACTAATGCGAGTGTCGGGGCACTGCTGAGGAAGGACAATATTTCACGGAGCAGAGACTCCTGCTCAGGTGCAGGATTGGCGACTCAGGGAAGCTGGAATTCAGGGCAATCAATTTGGGAGAATTAGCCCAGAATTCTTTTAAGCTTTACTTCCCAGCAGACCTCTCCCACCTTGGAGATGGCTTAATCCCTGACATTTGTCTAGTGGCTTTATACTTTTCAGAGCTCCTCCACACCTATTATGTCCATTGAACCTCATAAACACTGACTGTGAATTAGGACTGGAAGGTGTTATTATCCTTGTTTGACCAACAAGAAGATTGAGGTCTCCAAAGGACACATGACTCATCCAGGGCCACACAGCTATTTAGTCAAAGAACTAGGATTTAAAATCTGTTTCCTAACTCGCAGCCCCGTGTGCCTTCCACCTCCCATGCATGGATGCCCCCACAGAATCATGGAGGTGTCCAGAACCTGGCATGGTGCTTGGCACATGATAGATACTAATAAATATTTGCTAAATGAAAGACAGTGGATAAGCAGGAAAGAGGCAAGGGGGAATACAAACTGCCCCTTTTTGTGATGAGCATAGAAGGGCAGGCATACTGTGTTGTTTCATCATTTTGCCTAGAAAGAAAGGAATAAGAGATCTTTCCCATTTCACAGATGTCACTGTCCAGGCAGGAAGATGAGGATAGCTCCCATAGGGAAGCCACAGGCTTAATCCTCCCCACAGGCTGCTTTCTACTAGCACTTTAAAGAGGAATGAGTGGTGTGGGCCCTCACTCCAGGACCAGGGAGGAGTCACAATCAGCCCTAAAGGGAAGAGCATCCTCCGCACCCTGTCCCCTTGAGGCTGTTCTCTCCTTGTGTCCCTGCCAGAGGCTCCCTGAGAACACTGGCTACTGGCTCCTTTAGGGCCTCTGCACACACACACCCCACCATTGATCCTCCTTAGCATAACCCAGACCTCATGGGCTCAGTGCCTATCTCCTGTATGGCAACTGGACCAGTACTACCTCCCATACCTTTTGTGTCCCCCAAGGCCTGGCACACAGTAGGTGACTTGTCTGAGGTAAAGGGGGATGGCCACTCCCTGGCAGGAGGCACTGTAGACAGCATCCTGCCTTCCAGGGTCCCCACCTCCACCCTCACCAGCAAACAGGCCTGGAGTTGCCATTTGTCCCCTCGTCCTGTCAGAGAAAGGGGGGAAGTGGGAAGTGGAGACATGGGTTTTCAAATGTTGCTTTGTAGCAGCATGGAGTGGCCTTTGAGTCCCGCAGCTGAATCTGAGATCCCACTGATTTTCAATGTTGGCCTCCCCGTCCCCCTCCCCCAACACTTATCGGTAGCCCGTGTATCTGGGGTTATTTGCTTCGCTCCCCTGGACGTTGATTTTAATTTCTATGAGCTGGGGAGGATGCCAGGGTGAGCAAATGCATGTGGAGCACGGGAGCCGGCCCCCCCCCCCCCCAGAGACCAGAGTGCTCGCCCAGTGGCAGCTGGATTATCCGCACGGCCCCTCCCTGGCTCCCCCCCAGGGGGAGGAAGGGGGGGGCTCCTCCGCGGCAGATTGCGGGGTGGCGAGAGGCAGCAGACACCGCCGCCGCGGTGTTTACCAGCGGGCCTCGCTAGTTCGCCACCTCAGCCTCGCCACCTCAGCCTCGGCTCTGGGGCCAAGCCAGTAGCCTCCTTCTTTAAGATTCTGGTCACAGCGGGACTGGGTTTTAAGGCAGTCGTGATCTTTCTCTTCCTACAGACGCCGCTGCCTCTACGGTCGGCGCGGGGCACAGCCGGGGGCAGCGCAAGGGGGAGCCGGCCGACAGGGTTCCCGGGGTCGGGCATCCGCCCAGCCCCGGCCAGGAAAGGGCCCCTACAGTAAGTACGGCGCTCCGGGCCGCCGGGTTCAGGCTCGCCTGGGCAGGGGCCAGAAAGCCGGGCACCCAGCCCCGGAGGCTGGAGTCTGGAGTGGGGCGGGGGGAGATGGGGGGCGAGCAGCTGAGCGCTTGGGTCCCCCGCCAACCCCTCGGAGTGACTCGGGGTTGGAGCGGGGAACGGGTCCCTGGTCCCGGGTGCGCTCCCCCTCAATCGATGGGCCGGAGTTGGCACGTTGGGAGCTGACCTCCCTGCACCCCGCCCGGAGCCCTGAGCGCCCCCCTCCCAGGAGCCATTCGGGGGATCAGGCCGCCCGCGGGCCCCTTTACCACAGGGCCTGCGAGGAGACTAGAAGACAAGCTGTGCGGGGCTGAGCATTTGGACGCCTGTGGAAAAGTGGCGGGGTGAGCGGGAAGTTTTCCGCTGGAGGTTGGGGGCAGCGAGCAGGAAAGAGGGAGCGCAGGAGAGAGGAGAGCGGGAAATCGGGAGGGCAGCCCCTCACCCCCCAGCGAGAGGGAGCAGGGGCGACCCCTCCTGGGGCTCGAGTCTGCCCTCCCCACTGCCCTCCACGTGGAGCTCACCCCGCCTCAGGCTCTCCCCCCCCTCCCCCGCACCTCCCACCTGCTCCCCAGGCGAGGAGCACCTCCCCCCCCATGTCTGGCAACGCCAGGGCTTCCAGGCGTCCTGCCCCCAGCGCCCCGGCTTCCCCCAAGGCCCACGGCTCCCAGGCTGGCCTGCCCTCTCTCCAGCGCTCACGCAGGCAGGCCTCGAAGGGCTGAGAAACAAGACCACCCTGGGAGGTAGTCCATTACTCTCCTACAACCTTGGCAGATCTGAATAAGCAGGCACATACCTCTGTCCCTTTCTTTTCTTGAGCTGTGTACCGTTCAAGCAGAGGGAGTGCCCCTGGGTGAGATCACAAAGGTGAGTTTAGCCTAAGTCACTTAGTCCCCTGCTCAGAAAAGAACCAGATCTCCCCTATGCTCCGCAACCCCCACTCATCTTTACTGAGAGTACTGATGATCCCTATGGGTACTGATGGCTTTTGTGCCTAGCATTGCTCTTTAGGTAGCAATAAGAATCCATGTACAATAACAGTAGCTGGCACTCACTCAGAGCTGTGTGCCTTGGCTCAGCATGTATTATATTTCATCTTCACAACCACCCTAGGAGGTAGATCTTCATGTTATCCCCATTTTACAGATGAGAAAATGGAAGTGATGTTAATGGAAAGGTGAACAAGCCCAAGGTCCCACAGTTGGGGAGAAGCAGAGCTGGGATTTCCATCCCGTCTTATTTCAGCACCCCCACTGTTAACCACTAGAAGTGTTATGAGAAATAGGCTTTAATGAAGTAGGAAAGTGGTTTGTTTTCCCCCACAGAAAAGCTAATTTATTCTGTAGATCTGAAGTCGGAACCCGCCATCTAAAGAAATTTGAGCCACCCTTGTTAGATTCTGTGGAGAAAGGCAAACCGGATGGACTACAACAGGACAGCAGACCCTGTTAGTAGGTGCCTACATAGAACAACAGTATACGTCATTGCTGATAGCCATTTTTTTAATTTTTATTTATTTATGATAGTCACACACACACAGAGAGGGAGAGAGAGGCAGAGACATAGGCAGAGGGAGAAGCAGGCTCCATGAACCGGGAGCCCGACGTGGGATTTGATCCCGGGTCTCCAGGATTGCGCCCTGGGCCAAAGGCAGGCGCTAAACCGCTGCACCACCCAGGGATCCCACTGATAGCCATTATTGATTTGAGCTTTGTATATTTACTTTTTTATATTTATTTGTATACTCACTTTGTATATTTAATCTTTATGGACGTACTTTGAAGTGGGTACTAGTGGGAGCCCCATTTTATAGATGAGAGGACTGAGACTCAGGAGGTTGAATTAACTTGCCACAGAGATGGGATTCCAGCCTAGAACCACTACATCCAAAGACCGATGGGAGCTAAGCTTTCGCAGATGTGTGCAAGAGGCACAGGTTCCCCCGACTCTACCCCCTGTCACCTACCCCAGCTGGACCCCGTTAGCTGTCCCCTCCCCAGCCATTTGCCAGGAGCTCTGCACTGTTCCCTCTTTTCCTTGGCCCCTGTTGACATTAAAGAAAGGATTGTACAGGTTGTAGAAGAAAGAGTTCCCCAAAGAGCAGGTGGCATTCTGCATGGATTTGTTTTGTTGTTGTACTAAATGCCATGCCTATAACATCAGTAAGTTGTTCTGCTTTATAAGTTTTATTAATTACACAAGTGTCTGGTCTGCTGGCTTGAAGTTGTTAATCCAACATTATGGCTCTATCGGAGTACCTCTGTTAGGAATTATTTTCGGGGAAAGTTTTTAGAGCCTTACATGCAATGCTGAGCAAAGCCATCTTCCCATCTCCTCGGGCAGCTGAGGGGGCTTGTTTCTTGGCCAGGACTTAACCTGACTACTAGAAGGGCCGTGGTCATCCCTCCTTCCCCCAGGATGGTTGCAGTAGGGTGGACAGAATGTGGCCAGATCCCAAGGGGAGGGGCTCTTCCTGTATTGCATGTGGCCCTGCAGTAGGACTGTTGATAGCTGCCCCCCCCCCCGCATTGGCCTATTAAATAGAGCTGGCTTCTGTGGTTCCTCTTCAATGTGGGCATAATAGGGTGGGGAGAGCTCTGTGATTTTGGTCTCCATTATTTTGGGGCATCTCATTCCATCTGCTGGTCTGTCTAACCTTCCCTCCTCTTTCTGTGATGTGAGAGGGGGGCCTTCCATGTGTATCTTTTGGAGACTGCATAGGATGCATGGCTGGTAACTGTGTCCCTGGTTGTCAGTGTGGTCTCCTCTGGGTACAGTGCATCATCTCACAGGGCCACATGAGAGGGACCAGTGGGCAACATAAGTCCTCTGCCCTCACTCCTGCCACCAGAAGTTGAAGAATCCCTTCAGCTTTGCCTGGATTTGGTCTGTGATTTCTTCTTTTTGTCGCAGTGGCTTAAATACCTAGAGGTTTTCCTCTTTCCAGAATCGTCCTTATTATTCGTTTGCTGCCCCATTTGACATTCCTTTCCTGGAACATCCTTCTCTGCCTTGACCATCGCTAGCCTCCTATTCACCTTCACCACTAAGCTTGAGGAGAGGGGCTGGGGTGTCTGCTGGAAGTCTTGTGGGCTCTGGGGAATGAGCCCACCTCTGTGTTCTCAGCATCCTCTGCTGCCCCTTGTGGTTCCAGGCCACACGGGGTTTTATGTTGGTCACATACCTGCCCGCACCTCAGACTGCACCCTCCCTGAAGGGAGAGACTTGGCCTATCTAATCTTCATAGCTCCGGTACCCAGCACCATGCCCGCTACACAGGAGGTACTTGGTCAATTTTTGTTGCATCTATAAATAATAAATGTGCCAATGAATGTATCTAAAAACTGATAGATGGAGCCTGTGACTCAAGCAAGGGCCTCCGTTATTGTTCCCCTTACAAAAAGGGAGATAGGAGCAGAGCCTGCATTATTCTGCAATAGTCCCAGCTCCAGCTCTGTAGATTTTTAATCACTAAAAAAATACAGATACACTGGAATGCCAAAACCTCAAAACCTGAATGCCTGGGAAGGGCTTTTCTGGTGAATAGGATGTTCTGGGTAACTGAAGTTTAGGCAAAACAAAAAACAAAACAAAACAACAAAAACAAACAAACCCACCCTTTTTTCTTTCCCTTTCTCCTTCTAAAACGCCTGATTCAGGTTCTCTACCTTAGCGAGTTAGGTTGTCGTGGGCCCATTGTTGAATCTGTGTTGCTGAGTTGGAGGCCTGCAAGTTCTCAGGATCCCCTAGGATTCTGTCTCCCCACAAGCCTGGTTGGAGAGTAGGGTGCAACCTCCTTACACCCCGTAACCCTCACCCCTACCCAGAGACAAGCCCACAGGCTGTGCCTTTGAAGTTTGTAAATTTCTTGCCCCCACCTCCAGGAAACAGGCAGCATCTCCCCCAGACTAACAATATAGGGGAGGTGGCAGAGTGTTTGGGGGCAAACTGACGCTCCCTGAGATAGTAACTCAGCTCCTGCTCTTGCCCTTGGCTTTTATCCTTAGGTGGAGGGTTCACCAACCTCCCTCCCCCTTCTCTGATTCCATAGCATTGTCCCTTTGCTTTAGGCAAGACCTTATGATTCCTCCCTCCCTCTCAGCGGAGAGATGCAATCAGGCAGAAAAGAAAGGGTCCCAGTCCTGAAGCTGTGTTTGGCACACCCTCCTCCACTCAGCCTTGTCATCTTCATGCTGCAGCCATAGCCCCCCTGCTCCCTTCTGTCTCCAGGCCTGCTCTTGCTTGCAGTGCTCTCTTTCTGGACTTCCCCAAAGGTAGCCCCTCCTCTAGAAAGCCTCCCCCTACTTCTTCTGGAAGTCAGCAGAGGGTGGATAAGAGTGAAGTAAATAACCTCCAAGATCCCTGCCAACTCTGAGATGTGGCTGTTTGACTGGAGTCAGGGGCTGGGGGCGTCCTAGGCTGGTGGCCCAGGCCATCAGCGTTTGACAGCCTCACAGAGAGGAGGGAGACTGCACGGCCAGTCAGCTAGCCAAGTAGGCCCTTGTTTGACTTCAGGAGGCTTTGCTGGGAGCCCTGTACTGCCAGAGCCTGCCAAGCAGCCCCCTGAGGGGCACGATTTGAGCCCTGGATCTTTGGCTGCTGGAGGCAGCTACTTGTTGGGATGTTTCCAGCAGCTCCTGCCCACACCTGCTCCCCCTTTTCTGGCCTCCAAGTGTTGTTTACAGTTCACCCCTTGGCTGGCTGACAAGATGCCAGAATCCAAGAGTAGAGAGAGAGAGAGATCTGGGTGGCCAGGGACCCTCTCCTAGCCTAGCAATCTTGTGCCAGATCACTGCAGCCCAGCCTGGTCTTGGAAAGATGTGTTGACCAAGGGAAAGAATTCAAGACTGCCGCCCCCTTCCCTGCCAGCTCCACTTGTTCCCATCATGACCATTCCCTCCCACCTTCTGCAATTCTCTCCCCTTCCTCTTTTCTCCTCTTGATCTCATTCCCTTTCACAAGAAAAGTACAGCCTACACCGGCTAGGGAATCAGCCCAAGTCAGACTGGTGTCCTCGGGTTTTCCTTGTGTTCCACCATGTCCCAGCTATGAGATTAGGGAGGGCCGTCATAGTGTCAGCGTGGCATAATCACAGTGACCCTCCCCAGAGAGCTTGATCACCCCAAGTCCCATACCAGACGGCTCTCATTGCTAGCTGCAGGAGACTGAGGGAGGGGGGTGGGGGTTTCAGAGCTGGGGGTGGCCCATGGGCATTTAGAGAGCAGGTGAAGCATGGAGCAGCCCCCAAAAAGCTAATGCAGACTGGAAGTTGGGGGCCATGGGCTGTCTGTCAGGCTTGCCTTCCTCAATCCTGGCCTTCCTCCTTCACTGTCTCCAAGGCCTTCCTGTTGTGTCATTTCTCCACTGCTCTGTTTTTCTCTGCCTCTTGTCACACACACACACACACACACACACACACACACACACACACACACACCACCCTGGCTCTGTCTGGTCCCCTTTCCTGACTAGCTATCTTCCTCTCCATTCCTTGTCCTCTCCCCTTCTGGCTCAATCTCTGCCTCTGCCTCCCTAGGAAGTACTTGGGGTGGTACATGGAGAGGGGGGTGGGGGACTGGGGTCTCCAGGGTTCTTCAGAGGGACACAACAACTTCTTTAAGCTCCCGTGAAGATCTCATGGCTCCAGTCCTCCCTCACTGCCTCTGCCAATGACAGGTAAGTTGGGGGAGGGCTAAAATGCAAAGGCCTCCCCCACTAACTCTACCACAGCTTCGTGGCAGCAGCTTTAGGCCTCGTGACCCGTAGTGCCATATGGCATCAGCCTCACATCTGGCACAGTCCTCACATCTGTCACTGGGCTGGCAGCCCCAGCAGGGAGGGTTTAGGAGTGTGTCTGGGCCTATTAGACATGTCTGAGTCTACAGGATGTGTAGCCCCTGAGGGGAGAAATAGGGAAAGGGGGAGGCCGGCCTCCTTGAGGGTACCCCATAGTGCCCTCTCAGAAGCATCATGGGGTTGGTTTTTGTGAAGTGTCTCCAGGCTCCCAGGTATTTGTGGAAGGACAGATAATCTTTGTCTCTCTACCTGCTCCCTTGTGACCTGTTGGAATGGGTGGCAGGTGTTCTCCATCCCAGCCCACTGGGGAAAAGCAGCTGTTTGGACAACCAGGAAATGAATCCAGACACCAGCGGGTCTTCCATAAGATGCCTCTCCAGGCTCAGCTAAGGAGGGATTTGCAGGGCCATGAAGACCTGGAGGGAAGGAGGGAGGTAGCCCTCAGACAAAAACCAGATCTCCTCCCCAGAGGCTTCCAGGAGTGGGAACGGCTATCCAATTATCCTGCCCACCCCCTGGACCTTTGGCCATTCTGAACAAAGAGTTGTTTGCCTTTAAAGAATCACTCCTTCCCAGAGAAGGAATAGCTGTTAAATTCCCACCCCCCAACCCCTAAAAGGACTGGAGCCATGCCAGCCTCCATCTCTTTTTATATCATAACTCTCTTTTGCTTTTTCTCCATCCCCTCCCCACCTTTGTCTTGGGCCTGGGGTGTTGGGGGGTTTCTCTCCACTGGCCTGGCCCCATCCAGAAATGGTTCTCTCGCAGGGTGAGACAGGACCGGTAGGCATTCGGTAATGAGTCGCATGAACTGGCCAAAGGATTGCAACCTGTACACCTCAAAATCCCTCCCACCCATGCATCCGTTGATCCATTTAGAAAACATTTATTAATCACCTACTATGAGCCAGATACTGTACTAGGTGGTGGATACAGTGTTGAACAAGAGAGACCTTGTCAATCCCCTTATGGCATTTATAGACAAATAATCACATAAATGAATGTAGAATGTGAGGAGTCTCCTGAAGGAAACCAACAGGCTGTAGCAATGGGGACAACCAGGGCAGAGTTCTCAGGGAAGGCCTCTGTGAGGAGGTGACATTTAAGTGGAGACCTGAAGGGTGAAAGATCAGTCATGGGGAGAATGGGGAAAGAGGTTTCCAAAGAAATAAGGAATACCAAGTGGGAGGGCCTGGAGGGGGCCAAGAACTTGATGTGTTCAGAAAGTGCACAAAGGCCAGTGGGGACAGGTTGTCCTTGGCCAGAGTAAGAATAACATGAGAGGGGTCTGGCAAGGGGTTTGGTTGTTACTCACTTGTGGGAAATATCTGTGGGGTTTTAAGCAGGGAGAGTGACAGGATCTGATTTGGCCTTTGCGTTATCTATAGAGACCAGCAGTGGCCGTGGGAGACAGGAAGGAGGCTGCCGCAGAAATCCATGGGGCAGATGATAGTCACTTGAACCCGGTGATAGCCATACAGATGAACAGTGTTGGTAAGATTGTGAAGGAAGAGCTGCCAAGACCTACCGAGGGATTTGTTGGCGGGAGAGGGGGGTTACAGAAAGGGAGAGACAGGATTCCAGAATGACTCTCAGGTTTCTGGCGTGAGTCTTAATTAAAGAGATGAGGGCACCTGGGTAACTCAGTGGTTGAGCTTCTGCCTTTGGCTCAGGTCATGGTCCCGGGGTCCTAGGATCAGTCCCACATCAGGCTACCTGCAGAGAGCCTGCTTCTCCCTCTACCTATGTCTCTGCCTCTCTATGTGTGTCTCTCATGAATAAATAAAATCTTTTAAACAAAATAAAAATGAAAGAAAGAAAGAAAAAGAGAAAGAAAGAGAAAGAGATGATGGTGCCATGTACTGAGATGAAGAAGGCTGAGTGAGGCCTAGGCTAGAGGGGAGGTAAAAACCAAGAGTTCACTTTTGGACATGTTAAGTTCAAGATCCCTGTGAGACTTAAATGCACAGGTGTTGGAATAGATCGTTGGAATATAAGAGTTTGGGAGTTCACAGAAGAGGTGCGGGTAGAAGGCAAATTTAGGATTGTGTGCACATAGGCTGTACTTAAAGCCAGGGGACTGGTGAGATCTCCTGAAAAGAGAGCAGAGAAGGAAGGCCTGGGACCGAGTTGGGAAGCATGGCAATATCTAGTGATTAAGTAGCAGAGGAGAAGCCCACAAAAGAGACTAAGAAAAAAGCGGGCAGACAGGTCATTGGAGACTCAGGAGATCATTACAGAATTCAAGAGAGGAGAGATGCCTGGGTGGCTCAGTGGTTGAGCATCTCCCTTCAGCTCAGGGCATGATCCCGGAGTCCTGGGATTGAGTCCTGCATCAGAATGCCTGTAGGGAGCCTGCCTCTCCCTCTGCCTATGTTTCTTCCTCTCTCTGTGTGTGTCTCTCTCTGTGTGTCTCTCATGAATAAATAAATAAAATCTTTTTTAAAATTTTTTTAAAAAGTCAAGAAAGGAGACCACCTCAAGGGAATGGCCGACTCTTCCCAAACCCAGCGAGAGGTTGAGTAAGATAGAGGTGAGAGATGACCTTGAAGGCCATTTGTCACCCTCATCAGAGCAACTCTGTGGAGTAATGGATATGGAAGCCAGGTTCTAGTGGATCGAGGAGTAAGTGGGAGATGCTGAAGTGGAGGCAATACATGTAGAAAACTCTTGAGGAGTTTTTTTTTTTAAGATTTTATTTATTTATTTATTTATTTATTTATTTATTTATTTATTCATTCATTCATTCATGAGAGACAGACACAGAGAGAGGCAGAGACACAGGCAGAGGGAGAAGCAGGCCTCATGCAGGGAGCCCGATGTGGGACTCTATTCCAGGTCTCCAGGATCATGCCCGGGGCTGAAGGTGGCGCCAAACCCCTGAGCCACCAGGGCTGCCCTTGAGGAATTTTGCTATGAAGGGGAATGGGACAAAGGGACAGTGCAAGGGGACGTGGAGTGGAGGGAGATGGTTTCTGTTTATTTTCTTAAGGATGGGAGCCTGATGTGAGATTTAATCCTAGGACCTGAGCCAAAGGCAGACGCTCAACCACTGAACCACCCAGGTGCCCCAAGAATGAGTTATTTCCATCAGTGCACTAGCATGATTCCAGAGAGGTCGAAAGCATTATGGTTTAGGGAAGAGTGTGAATGCCCAATGGAGCAAAATCCTTCAGAAGATGAGAGGGGATGGGACCGGAGCATAAATGAAGAGATTTGCCATTGGTAGAAAAGACACATCCCCCATTTTCATTGGAGGGGAAGAGGAATCATGGGTACAGATGTAGGCAGGGTGGAGTATAGATTTGGTGATGGTGATGACGGGGGAGTAGCTCTCATTTGATGGTTGGTGTTTTCTCAATCACATACAGGATAAGGTCATCAAGAGAGGCTTGTCGGGGCCATTGGGGAGTGCAGAAGATAGAGGAGAGAGAAGGAGCTATGAAATAGTCATCTTGGAGAGTGTGAATGTGGTGGCCAGAGAGCATAGAGAGCCCACACCAGGTTGGAGACCATGAATGTAAAGTGAAAGCCTTGGATCCAGTTGTGTGGTTTTTCTCCAGCTGCTTTCAGCTATTTGGATGTAGGCCTGGGGCATGCATATGGTTGAGTTCATCAAGGGATGAGGTTTTGCCAGACAAGAATAGCCAAGGGAGAAGGAAGTAAGGGAGCTGAAGGTGGGTGCAAGAGAATGATCATAATGATAGACCAGGATCTCTAATTTGAACATGAAGGGAAACAAAGATGAGAAGGAGCTTGAAGGACAGTAAGAAAGTAAATAATTAGGAGAAGGGCATGAAGAATGCCTCTCTGAGGAAATGACATTGAAGCTGAGACATGAAGGATGACACAGCCATCCTGCAAATGCAAAGAATGGAAGAAGAGATTTCTAGGAAGGGGGAATACCAAGTGGGAAGTGAATAAGTGATCACGATGCTTCTGATCATTCTTGCAGTGGAAGTCCTGTGGAGGTAAACTGGCAGGATGACTGGGGTAGTAGTGAATTCGGGATGTTGGCGAGGGAGATCTGGGAGGTGGCGCACCCCAAGTCTAGGTGTGACAACAGAGTGAGGGACTGAGTGAAATGGAGGAAGCGGTTGTGGGAGGCTTCCCCATCACCAGGTGCAAGCTGAATTTTCTTTCTTTTTTTTTTTTTAGATTTTATTTACTCATGAGAGACACAGAGAGAGACAGAGACATAGACAGAGGGAGAAGCGGGCTCCTCACAGGGAGCCTGATGCAGGACTCCATCCCTGGATCTGGGATCACACACTGAGCTGAAGGCAGACGCTCAACTGCTGAGCCACCCAGGTGTCCCACAGACTGAATTTTAAGAGTTGAAGTGGGCACACCCACAAGGATGGCTATCATCCTCATCAAAAAAAAAAATAGCAACAAGTGTTGGCAGGGGTGTGGAAATATCAGAACCTTTTTGCATCATCGTCAAGAATGTAAAATGGCTCAGCCCTCTAAAAAATGATAGAGCAATTCCTTAAAAAATTAAACCTAGAATTACCATCTGCCCCACCAGTGCCACTTGTGGGTATCTACCCAAAAGACATGAAGGCAGGGGACTCAAACAGATACTTTTTAAAAATATTTTATTTATTTATTTATTCACGAGAGACACAGAGAGAGAGGCGGAGACATAGGTAGAGGGAGAAGCAGGCTCCCTGTGGGGAGCCCGAAGTGACACTCAATCCCAGGACTCCGGGATCACAACCTGAGCCAAAGGCAGACACTCAAGCACTGAGCCTCCCAGGTGCCCCTTAAACAGATACGTGTACACTCCGGTCCATAGCAGCTTTATCCACAAGAGCCAAAAGGTGGAGTCAACCCAAGCATCCATTGACACGTGAATAAAATGTGGCACATATGTACAAGCGGGTTATTTACATTTAAAGAGGAAGGGAATTCTGACCCATGTGGCAACACAGATGACATTCTGCTAGGTGAAAAAAGACAATCTGAAAGGGACAGATGTCATATTTGTTCGCTTATGTGAGGTTCATAGAATAGGCCAACTCATAGGTACAGAAAGTAAAATGGTAGCTGCCAGGGACTGGGGGAGGGGAGAGAAGAAGGAGGAGCGGAGGTTTCGTAGGTCCAGAGTTTCAATATAGCATGATGAGACGGTTCTGGAGATGGATGGTGGTGATGGTTGCACAACAATGTGATAAACTTGACACCCCTGAGTCGTATCCTGAAAAGATGGCCAAAATGGCAGATTTCATATGAATGTATGTTTTGCCACGATCAAATAAAAAGAATTGGAGTAGATGGGGAGATCACGTGTGACCAGGAACTGAAGTCCTCAGTGAATGTGGGGGCTACCCAGGAAGTTGTAGATAGCAATGAGGAGGAAGAAGGAGTGGTAGGGGTTGGCAGTGGGCATGGTCCTCAAAGAAGCAGGATTTTTGGCACAAGGAGGTGGCCTAGAAGTGACATTGGCAAGCAGGCAAGAGGACATCTACCCCACATACAGGTCCTGAAGATCTTGAGAATTGAGTGTGAGAAAAAAAATATCTAGCTTCCATTTGAGAGGGCTGTGGGATAAATGATGTTTATTCCTCAAGGAAGAAATCAGGCCTTCATTGGGAGAGAGGAGCAAAGGGCACTTTCAGAGAACGAACTGGTGACGGAGATTTTGCTGTGAGCTGAGAGTTCCAGAGGGCACAATGGAAGGGTTGGAAGGGAGGAGGAGGAGAGTGTCATTAGGGCAGGAACAGACCACTATGGGGAGAGGAGAGTCTGGGTACCGAGGGACAACCAGAAGTGGGTGGGCTTCTTTCTGGTGATGACTGAAGTTAATAGGCACGTGAGGTCCTATGAGCCGAGTACCCCGTATGGGAGGGTGGACTTAGAGACTTGTGGGCAGTCAATTCTGAGGCCCAAGTCCCCACCATGTCCCCTCCACGGAGGTGATTCAAGGAAGGCCACTGTGACACCACCACGGGACGAGTGTCAGCTCACTTTCGGAGGAGCGGTATGCTAGATCCTTTCACCCAGTCTCCTCATCGTGGCTTGCTGGGCATATGCCCAGTCCACAGGTTCTTGGCAGAAACGGCATAGGAGGGATGCCTGGGTGGCTCAGTGGTTGAGCGTCTGCCTTGGGGTCAGGTCATGATCCCAGGGTCCTGGGATAGAGTCCTGCATCGAGCTCCCCACAGGGAGCCTGCTTCTTCCTCTGACTGTGTCTCTGTCTCTCTCTGTGTGTCTCATGAATAAATAAATCATTTTAAAAAATCCTTTAAAAAAAGAAAAAGAAAAAATGGTGTAGGAAAATAAGCCTGGGTGTCCCAACATTGCCGCCCCACCAGTGCATACAGGTGTATGTCCTGGACCAAGTTGCTTTACCTCTCTTCCTGAAGTTCAGTTTCCTAATCTGTAAAATGGGTTGTTGTGGGGCCGGAGTGAGGCAATATACGGATGGTGTTGTTTTCTGCACTGTCTTCTCTTTCTTCATCCTCGTCACCTTAGTTCCAGAGGTGTCAAGTCCTCAGGCTGTCTCTTGCTGACCAGAGTCTTCAGAAGGGCTAAGTCTAATGTCCACCCTGTCCAGACCTTCTTCTCCTCCCTAACACCACCTTACTTGTCCTACTTCACATCCATTGAGAGCCTTCCCTCTTCTCTCCTGGGATAAATCTGATTCAGCTAGTGAGCCTTTTGTTGGCATGACTTTATGTGTCCTTTTTCCAAGAAAGTATTTGTGTTTCAACTGGGGCCTTTGATTCCATATCCCAGTGGCGTAAAAGCACCTCTGTCCTCCCACCTGATTGTGACCTCCCCACTGTCTGGGATCGTTGCTTTCCCAAGTGTGGTTGGTGGGCCAGCAGTATGGACACCACTCTGGAATTTGCTAGAATCACAGTCAGTACTCCAGGCCTACTGCATCAGAATCATCCTAGCAGCACCCCTAGGTGATTCACATGCACATCAAAGTCTGAGCAGCACTGTTAAAGTGAGGAACAGCTAGCCAAAGCAAGAGCCCCTTTACAAGAAGATAAGTTTGTGTCCAAGCTCCTTACAAGAGGGCATCCAGAGCAGCTGCTTCAGAGCCCCAGGGAGGGGGCTCCCATCCCTGACACCAGGAATTGATGGCATCTTCTGGGGGCCCAGCTGCCATGCTGTATCTCTGGAGCTTCTGGAAGAGTCAGGCTCCTATGATTGGAATCAGAGGGCTAATTGGCCCCACACGGCTCCAAATCCTGACAGTTGTGAGGGGAGTGACAAGACTTCCCAAGGAGCCAACCAAATGTAAAGAAAAAGGAGCCAAAGGCAAGGAGGGATGGGGTACAGAAATCTAGGGAATCTAGTCATTACATTTTTATCTTCCTGCCCAGAAGTGCCTGGGAAAGAGCATTAGCTCCGAACCAATCCATCTTCTTTGCAGTTCACATGTCCCTTAGCCACATCCTGCCTAGCAACAGTTGTCAGTAGGAGCTCCATCTCACAGTCTTGTCTTTGGACAGCAGGGAGGGATTCATTCAACCCACAGAGGAACTGGTGTCAGGGCATCCACAGAGTGCCAGCCATCTAGTAGTTGGATCAGGCACCGGGCTGCCTGGGAAGTGAGGGGACAGAGTCCATCACGGGGCTGCCTCTTGCAGGCAAGGAGTTGATGGGGGAAGGGCCCTGAACTGCGGGAAGTAGGTGAAGTTCATCTTCGGCTCCCTTTCTCTACCCCTCCGGCCACCCCGAACCAGGCTACCTACCAGTAGTGTCGCCACCTCTACATCTGTATGATGTGTTTAACCTTGCAAAGTGCTTCTGCAGCCATGATCTCATTTCATTCTCCCAACAATGCTGAGTGAACAGGATTAGAGATAGGGTAATGAGAACATGGGCCGGCCTTCCAGACTCAGCCTGGACATGGAGTGCTGCTGGCAGCAGGGTTGGGCCAGCCCCTTAGTGAGGACTGAACAGCCAAAAGGGTCCAGGACCCCGAGTGGCTGTAGGCAGGTGATGGGGCACCAGGATCAAGGGCCCCATCTGAGAGAGATCTGGCTCCAGCTGGGCTGCTAATGTACTTAGCCTCCTAGCGTTGCTTTTTGTCACCTAGCTTGAGGGCCAGGATGGAGGAGGAACAGTCACCAAGCATATTTGGCAGGATAGTTAGAGACTGTGAGGAGATAATGGATGTTAAAGCACCTTTTCTCAGATGAGGTAATGGGTGTAAAAATGAAAAGAAGCACTTGGCTATAAAGTGTCATTATCATTAGGCAGAAGAGAAAGTCTAGGCTTTTACCCAGTTCACTTACTAGAGAGGGCAAGCCTGGAGCAGGGCAAGGGGACACCTTTCAGAGGCCTTGAGTAAACAGGGGTCAGAAGGAAGGCATTGCACATGTCGAGGCAAACAACCAAAACACATAGCAGGTCCCAGAAATGAAGCTGGGGTCCACGGAGGATCACAAGCTTTGGCTGCTTTGGAATTTTGTTCTGGGTCACCCTGTTTGTCGGGACCAGAAAGTAAACATCTTTCAAAGTGAAAGTGCCTTGCCAGGCCTCCCCCCTCCCCCACCTCCAAGGAGGGAAGTCCTGTGGGAGGCAAGGGCTGCTTGCTGATTCGGAGTGGGGTGGGGGGAGGATCTGGTTAGGGACAGCTGCGCTTCAGGCCCATCTGGAGACATGTCTACAGCTCTAGGAATAATTGGGTTCCCTGGGGGACGATGGGGCTGCCCATGGGCAGAGTTCAGCTTCTTGTCTCTCTCTTTCCCTCCACACCCTTTCCTGGTCATCCAGCACTCCTCCCACCCCCTCTGGGGGTGGGGGACTCTCCCAGGCTTCTCCACCCCCTTCTCTGAACACACTAGTTAGACCTTAATTATGGACTTTAAATACTATTCTCAGTTACCATGCTAATTCTTCTGTTTGGTGTACGCTTCCCTTTCTTCCCCAGGCTAGATCTGTATGCGGAAGCTCTTTGAGGGCAGAGGTCTGTAACTTCTGTGTCCTTCAAAGCTCTGAGTAGGCAATCAATAAATACTTATTGATGGATTACCATGAGTCAAAACAGGAAAGCAAAACACTTGTCACAAAAGGTTCTTCCTCTATTGGTTCCTCCGGCTCCAGGAGTGTTCTATTTGCATCATTATTGGCGGTGCCTTCGGCCCAGTGGAGGCTAAAGCGTGCCCTGCTTCGGAAAAAGAAAAAGACAGCAAAACCGAGCTTACAGTGGCTTGGGGACCCTGACACCGTCCTGAGCTCAGGAGAGAACCTGTCGGGCTATGTAGCCTGTGGCATGTAAAGCAGGGACACCATGGCCTCCAGCTTGCCCTGGCTAGTGGCCCATGTCCGAAATAAGCCAATGTCACCCCAAGAAGAGGCTCCTTCAGTGCCAGTGAGATCGGAGATAGGAAGCAAAGAGGGTGCTTTATTTCAGAAGCAGCCCCAGGGGGTGAGGCAAGATGGCAGCTGCAGGGAAAATGTTCTCTGGCTCCCTTCCAGACCACACTCCTGCCTGCCCTCAGGAGCAGAAATGAAAGACGTGCTAGCCTGAGGTCATCCTTATCAAGGCCCTGTCCTGGGAGTGTGCCTATCTAAGGACACCAGCCAGCAGCGTCCCAGCTTCTGAGTGACTTTCCACTGAAAAAATGGCCATTTGTCTTACTAGTGTGGGAGGGAAGGAGCTGGTTTCTGAATTTGCCTTCAGGGGGCCTCACTGTGTCCTGGCCAGCCCCTTATTCCTCCCTACAGGGCAAACAGACACACCCCAAGCCAGCTTGGTTGGGTGCCCCAGAGTTGATGTGATCCGCTCTACATCAGCCGTGGTCTGTCTTCCTTTCAGAGTTCTTCTATGAGAGAGACAAGCCCCAGACTATGAATTTCTCTTTTGTACAATTGCTCTAAATCTCCCACCACCACCATCATCTCCCCCCATATAAATAGTCCTAAAGTCTAATTATCAAATTTGTGTCCTGATAAACAACCTAATGTCTTGAAACCATTTACAGCTGAGGAATTTGGTATTCGTAGCTAGTCAACACTCTTGTGGTGTCAGAACCTTCCACTTCTTTTACAAACCTTATACCCATTTGATTAATCACCTCCTGCCCCTCTATATCTTGTTCGGAAGGGCCCTGCCTGGATCCTTAATTTTCAAGAATACACACACTGAGGCTAGGGAAGTCAAACCCCATTTGTTACACCAGAACTAGCCTGGGGCCTGAGCAGTGCCATGTGCGAAAGCTAAGGCTCTGAATCTCTTGGCTCTGGCTGCCCTCTCTTCCATCTACACCTGCCCCACCCCATCCGTTGGCCATTCATTGCCCTCTTTACCTACTTCCCTGCCTCTGGCACACAGTGCCCTCACAAGCCCCACAGTCCCCATGCCCTCACTCCTCTGGGCTCTTCATTCAAATTCTATGCTTACCAAGAAAAACAAACAAATTCTATGCTTAGACCCATCCTTGCCCGCAGTCAGGCCTTGTCCTAGTGCTGCCTGAGTCCTAAATTCCTCACGTTAAATTTTGTCAGCTCCAGCAACTTCATTTGTGGGTATCAAGAGAGCATATCTGTCATCTCTGCCCGGCACAGGGACGGCGATTCTTCACAGTTCCTTGGGGTGCAGATCAGCTGGCAGCCACAAGACATAGCTCCCCTGCTGGCCCACAGGGACCATTTCCCAGTTGTGCCACTACCTGAAACCCTGTTGTCTTTCCATCCAGTTGTGGAAGGTAACGGTCCTCAGCATTAGCGCATATCATCTAAACAGTTTCTTTTTGCATACAACCTAAAGGATATTTAAAGCTTAAAATTGCACAAGGACTTCATGAAAGGGGCATTCTGAAGCGACTTCACATTCCTTCCCCCACTCACTTGCCTGATTTTTGGTTCCTTCCTTGAAGTTTGGGTCTCCATTAGGGAGTCAATCGCCAATTCAGTAGGCGATGCCAGTTAACCGTCAGAATAACCTCTTTGCATCTAGGCTCCTCCTAGAGTCCCAATATCTTGGAGGAAAAGACTGACCCTAATGTCAAGTTCTGAGGCAACAGGTTTTTTTTCTATTGGCTCCAGCCATGTGAACCAGTGGCTTTTCCTTTCTAGACTCATCTTTCTCCAAACTGAGATACGAGGCAATCATTGCCTCCACTGGCTCCAGAGGACATAGGAAGCTAAGTGTGTGAACTCTCTAAGATGTGCCACAGCCAGCACTCTCATCCATGTGCCCTCCCAGCTGATTCTGAGGCTTAGTTGCCTTTGCATCTTCTTTTGCTACCATTTTCCCCTTCCCTCAGTTATGTGATACAGGAAGAGAGCACAAATGCTATGGAATGTGAGCAGCTGCCAGCAGAGACAATGTGACAAGTGATCATTCACCGACACCCTATATATGGCTTTGGCTTCATGGCTAGCAGTGAGTGGCCTATAATGGTGCAATCTGTGAGGCCAGGTAGTTGCTCCTCAGAGTGTCCTCTCCCCCAGCACCCACCCAGTTCACTGTTGTGATCCCAGGGAATAAGCAAAGAGTGGGTAAAGCCTCACCAGCTAATAACCCTGCAAGGGAGCTGGGCTTTATGAGCGATCCATACAAACCACAGAGGCTGCCTGGGGCCTGGGCAGAGGCCAAAGTTGATGGTTTAGTAGAGTCTCGGTTTTAATGAAGCCTTTCTGTTGATAGAACCTTCATAAAAGAGCCAGACTGCCTTGGATTAAAAAAAAAATGTCTATTCAATTCCATTCAACAAGTATTTATAGATTGCCTACCCTAGGCTCAGCAAGGCAGTAGGGAAATACAATATGCAGTTCCTGTCCCCAAGAACCTAACTCACTATCAGTCTGTGGAGACTGGTAGGCACTCACAAAAAAGGTCAGCCACTGTGGCTGGAGTCAGGACACAGGCCATAGGTGGGAGAGGACGGGGGAGGGCCATGAAATCCCCAAGCGCCACAGTGCCAGTGACAATAGCTGTCATTGATGAAGCACCTGCTGTGTGTTTTTTGTGTCTTGTTTATCCCTCTCAGCCAAGCCTGCAAGGTAAGTAGTCAGGCCCATTTGACCAAATGCAGAAACTGAGGCATAGGGAAGAGAAATAGCTTGTCCAGGGGCACTCAGGAGGCAGCAGAGCCAGGATTTGGACCTGGATCTGTCTGATGCTGACGCGGGAGAAGCAGTGCTTGGATGGGACCAGGTGGGATGACACACATGAAAGCCGCCCCCCCCCCCCCCGAACTATGGGATCTGGCCATCATGAATGAAATGGCCAATGGCCTAAGCCCCGTTCCATTCCACATCTGCTAGGCATTGACAGAAAAAAAAATGGGCAGAAAGAAGCTTTATTCCTGACTTGCTGGGCCTGAGGCTTTAGATGTTTACAACAGTTTGTCTGCTCAGTCAAGAGGAGCAGCCAGAGTACAAACTGGTCTAGCAGAAATTTGATGAATTTTGCAATCCTCAAAGGAAAAGAAAAAGAAAGATTTTTGTAAGCTCCCTTTTCAACTAGAGGGCAGAATGGGAAAACAACAACAACAGCAATAACAATCCAGTACAGGAGTTCGTGGCTGACCTAAGGCTCCAGACTCAGTCATGCAGTCTGGTGGAAGGCTTTCGAGTCTTTCAAGCTCCTGCTTTTGCCTTCAAAAGAGACAGGACTTACAGGGCCAAGGGAAACCCCTAGGGCTTAGACAAGAGGGTCAGCTTTAAGCTGTTTGAAAAGGAAGAGGCAGGGGCACCTGGGTGGCTCAGTGGTTAAGCATCATGCCTTTGGCTCAGGTTGTGATCCCAGGGTCCTGGGATTGAGCCCCACATCGGGCTCCCTGCAGGGAGCCTGATTCTCCCTCTGCCTATGTCTCTGCCTCTTTCTCTGTGTCTCTCATGAACATATAAATAAAATTTTTAAAGAAAAAAAGAAATAAAAGTAAGAGGCAGAGGAGTGGGAATGGGGAAAGCCATAGGTGAGAGCCACAGAAAGTCATGGGATTAACAGGCAGAGCCCTATAGAGATGTGGTCTGATCATATTGCTGCTTCTGGCCCAAGTGGCTCTCAAATGCCAAGGACTTTTGGGTTCTATATTTGAGACGATAAGATAAAAGACAAGAGACATCCTATAGAGGACCAATCATGATTGAGCAAGCCAACACACCATTTCCAGAAAGCAGTAGTAGATTGATGCTACCACTGCCTGTCTGTTGAGTTCCATGAGGACTGCTTCTATTAAAAGGGAGGGAGGGAGTAGGGGAGACGTAGAGTGGCCTCTACCCAAAGGCTGGCATGTTGGCCAGAGTAAATAAAAGGAATAAAATGAGCTGAAGGAACTGCCCTCCTTGGAGGACTATAACTACCGTCTAGCAAATTCTTATGACATTTATCAAAATTGTTTGGAGTGCCGTACACTCATCATCTCATTTATCCTCCCCATGTTCTATAATGTGTAGTACCATTATTTAACTCTTTTACAAAGGAGGCAAGAGAGACTCACAGAGATTCAAGGTCTTGTCCAGGGTCACACAACCAGTGTATCGCAGACTTGGGACTAGAGTTCAGATGTGGCTGGATGCAAAGAGTGGAGCTTCCACCACCCTGTTCTCTGCTCCTGAAGTCACTGCTATCAGGAGACTTTTGGCCTGGTGGGTTGGGGACAAGTGCAGTTATGGTGGTGAATCCCACTGGCTGAGCCACTTAGCCACCCTCAGCACACAGGCCCCATGCTCCAGAGCCCCAGGGCCACACTCAGGTGACATGGTTGTTTTGTGTGTTTATGCTTCTGGCATTTGCACAGCACACTTCTTTGTAGAGAGAGGGAACAGTTAGGATCCAGCCCTTTAAAGTGGATGCAAACAAGTGTCAAGGCTGGTTTGAGAGTGGGACCTGTCAGTAAACATCTCTTTTGGCTTTCAGTGAGGCTGGGCCCGACTTCTCTTTCTCCCTGAATCTCTGCAAACCTTTTTCTCCAAGATCTTGGCTAAACACCAGAGACAGCACACCCTGCGGCACCCCATCGACCCCCATTCTTTACCCCAAGTAAGAAGGTGTGGCCCTCAGACAGGCCTGCTTTCTTAACCTCAACAGCACAGATGGGAGGGACAGAAGGCAAATTTCCAACTACCCATGATTTAGGGTCTGTGCCTTGATCTCCTTGTGTGTAGAAGAGTAGCATCTCTCAGAGATGAAAGAAGGTAAATCCTTTGGGGCTCTTGGTCCATCCACCTGTCGTCTCCCAGCAAGTGAATTCTGAATCATTCCAGAGCATTGAGTAGGAATGTTGCTCAGGTAAGAAGGTTCCGTGTCGCTCCTCACTTCGCCACCTCTACCACCTTCAGTAGTCTGAAAGTCATTCCTCGCACCTAGGCAGATCCCTCCTGGAGAAAGGGAAAACAAGGTCCCTCTTCAGGACCAGGCCAGGAAAGCACTTATTCACCCCATCTGAGAACCAGGCCTGGGCTTAGGTTCCTTATGCTCCTGCACCACTCCCAGCCACAGGAAATCCATGCTATACTCTCCCTCTCTAGCCTCTGTCCCCTGCCTGGCACAGGCAGCATCCCTACCACCAGCTTTGTGGCCTGTGCACTTTCCTACAAGCTCTTAGTACCTGCCTCAGCTCCCTCAGGCACTGGTGACTCCCACCCAGATCTGTGCTTCCCCCCCTCCCCTACAATGGCCCCAAGCCCTCATGCCTCTCCCTTCTCCTCTGCAGGAGGCTTCTCTGAGGACAAGCTCCTGGCTGGTGACCAGATTGTGGCTATTAATGAGGAGAATGTGAGTGAAGCCCCCAGAGTGAGGTTCATAGAACTCATCAGGCAACAGGGGGCCTCTTGAGCCTTGGCAAGACCTAAGCACTAACCCTTCATCTGTCCCATCAGTGGCACAGGGCTACCACAGCCCTCCCTGGCCCTGAGAGGAAAGCCCTTCAGGCAGAGCAACCCTAGCCAGGGCTCTTGGCTACCCAGCCCTTCCGGGGCCCCAGTGTCCCTCACACTCTCTGGCTCAGCCTTCTCCAGTGACATGAGCAAAGGAGAACCTTCTGCAAGAAGGCAACTCCCTCTACCTTACTACTCCCCTCACCCAAGCCCCTTGGTTTTTGACTTACTGTGCAGTGGGACAGACCAAGTCAGTGATAAGAACCAAACAAGCCACTAAAAGAACACTCTGGAAAAAAAGAGAAAAGAACACTCTGAGATAAGCACAGGATGAGCCAGACATTGTTTCTCACCTCTCCAAAGCCCCCGCCCCACAAAAAAACAAAACAAAACAAAACAAAAAACAAAAAACCTGAGGAGAAGAAAATCTGAATCCCTGGCTAATGGATTGAGGAATGGAACCTGCCATTGTGGATTTTGCTTGCTGTGTATGTGACCTCTTAGTGTCCTCCACAGATGGGGGCAAGAAAGAGTGAGAAAGGAGTGTCAGGGGGTACCACCATCTGTACGTGGGAGTAATCATATTGACTTTTCCCCCTCTTCACCCCTACACATACCACACATGCATATCATACCACATGCACACACACACACCATGCACCCCACATACCACACACATACACACCCCATGTGTAACACATAACATACACACACCCTACACACACCATGCACCACACATACCACACACACACCATGTGTAACACATACCATGCACACACACCATGCATGCCACATACCATATACACACACACCATGTACCCCGCATACCACACACACCACGCACACACATACATTATATACAGTTCCCTATCTCATACTCCCACCACATGCACATGCACATACCACCCACATGCCTCCTTGTAGACATGTGTTGATAAGGAATAAGAGGATAGAGGTGAAGGCCCTCAATTCCATGGGTTGTCTTCAGTTTTGGTGACTTTGTCTCCTCCCAAATGGAACTATGTGCTCTCTCTGCCTGCCTTGTGTAATCTGCTGTATCTCTACCTCCATCTCCTTCAGGCCTTCTTGGCTTAGAATGCTTTTCATCTCACTCATCTTTCTTATTCTCCCAAATCCCACCTGTCCCCAAAGCCCCTCCCTCCCCTTCAAAGGCAGACTTAGCACACTGTCTGGAACAACACCCTCTCACTAGCTCTGGAGACCTCTGGAGTGCTCCTCCTGAAGTCCAGAGTAGGTCTTCCTCCACATGCTCCCCCTCTAGCTCACATCTTGGAACATGTCTAGTCCCTAATGACTTGTAGTTTGTCTCTTCTCCAAATCCAGTGGCCCATTGCATCCCCCTCAACTCTACTCTTTACCCTCCACCACCACACCAAAATTAAGTAAGGCCTTTCAACCCCATCAAGGGCAGGTTGGGGTTCTTTCAGCCTGACCCCCCAGAAGTCTTCGCTCTGCTTCTAGTGAGTATCTTTGCACCCTAGAACAGGTAGCCCAGTTTTGTGATGGAGTCCAGGGCTCCTTCAGGATCAAGACATAGCTCATTCATTTTATAACCTCGGGGGCTGGCAAATTTTTATTATTTCATTCATTCAATGAATATTTGTTATCGAGTACTATACACCAGACACTGTTCTAGGCACTGAATATATAGCAATGAATAAGACGGCAGAAATCCTAATAGAGTTTACATTCTCATGGAAAGAGATACACCTTACAATAAGCACCGTAAAGATGTAATTGTATGACATACTGGAAATGAATGAAGGTTATTGAAGGAGAGCAAGTGGATCAGGATAAGTGGGGTCCAGGAGTGCTGGGCACAGGGGTGCTGGTGCAACCCTAAATAGCCTGGTCTGCATTAGCCTCATTGAGAAGGTGGCAACTAAAGAAAGACTGGAAGGAGTGGGGGTGTCAGAGAGGGAAAAGCCAGTGCAAAGTCCTTGAGGCAGGAGTATGTCTGGCATGTTTGGGGAGCAGAGAAGCCAGGATGTGAAGTGGGATAAAGAGGGGAAGACCTGTAGCCACTATAAGGACTTCGGCTTTGTTCCATGTGAAATGGGAAAAAATGTGGTAGGGACTGGGGCAGACGTATCGCATAATCTGACTTACTCCATGCCCTATCCTGTTCAAGAGACAGATTTTCCTGGAACTCTTTCCTTCTCCCAGGAGCTTCCCATCCCTGGACTTGGCTTCACTGAATGTGGAAAATGTTCCAACTCCTTGAGCAGGGCAGGGCTTGACCTTTCTTAAATACTGGGCAGGGCAGGGCTTGGCCTCTCTTAAATACGGGGAATCAGGTGATTTCAAGTCTGCCTCTTGAATACCTTTGTTCCCAGAAATGTACGAAAAAGTTCAGTGAGGAGAGGGGAACATCCTTCGAGTCAAACTCTTTCCATTTCTCTCAGTTATTTTAAAGGATCTTGTATTCCTGGGAAAGAATTTTCATACCTCACAGCCTGTTTGATCATTGGCATAATTCTTGTCAGAGGAGTTTCACATTCTTCATCCTTCTGAATATTTGCTGTCTGGAGAAGCCTTGGTTCCATCTGTTGCTCCCTGGCTCTCGTTTTTTGGTCCTTCAATTAAAACAAATCTGCTGAGTATGAGTCATGATAACCAAATGACCTCCTTTGGGTTATTTCTTTGAATTTCGCTTCTGGCTTAAAGACCACATTGCCCATAATCATGGTACATGGTTCCCGGGACTCTGAGTGTGTGCCCTCCTAGTTCCATAATTCAGGCCTTTCGTTTTCCTTGAGAATTTTCTCTTCTATGGATAAAATTGCTCTTAAGGTTTGGGGAGTTCTACAGAGAGAATGTGAGAAGGGAACATAAAGGGAAGACCTAAAAAATGACAGCCCTAGAGATTATGGTAATGCCATCTTCAGATGCCTGCGTGAACCTCTATGGATCGTTTACGTCAGCTGCTTCAAATGATGGGAGGCAAGGCCAGACAGATATCCAGAGTGCCTGCTGAACTAATCCATATCCATGAAATGCAGCCCAGGGGAGAATTCTGGTGTTGCTTCTTATGCAAGATGAATACCTAGTGCATGATACACTACTCTTCTGTTCCTTCTTCATCCATCCTTCCTCGCGACGGAGGCGACAGAATCTCATATTGGAAAGTGACAGTAATGGGAGGGGCAGGTGGACAGAGAGTACTAGAATCAACCTGTTGTGAGCCACAGCTTTAGGAGTGAACTTAAAGCATACCTTTTGAACATCTTAATTTGCTTTCACCTTTAAGGCTCGGGGATTTTGGAAAGGCTGTCCAGGGCTGTGTTCTGCCCCATGCCTTCAGCTTTTACCACCCCCCCATCCTGAGGCTGCTCACTCACTGCCCTGGTCCCAGACAGATTTTCTACTTTTTTATTTTTCTGATGTGCCCCATCAAAATGTATTTTGTCCAGTGTCTAGCTCCCATAAAGTCCTTGCAGACAGTGGGTGCTAGCTAGTCTCCTTCGTCCATTCATACAGGGTTTACCAGATGGCCTGTGATGTAGGGGAGCTGGCACTGTGTGAGGGGAATTTGATGTGATGTTGGTGAGAAAGTACATTTGGACAAAAAGGTTCTTCTTTGTCCCGGGACAGTCACTAACCGGCTGGGTAACCTTGGGTGGGTCAGTTCCCTTTTTGGAACCTGTTTTTCCCATCTGTAAATTGAGGGGTTTAGACTACAACAGTGTTTTCCAAACTTGACTGATCAAAATAGTCAATAGGACTGCTTTTTAAAAGGATTTATTTATTTATTTGACACACAGAGAGAGCAGAAGAGGGGCAGAAGGCAGAGGGAGAGGGAGAAGCAGGCTCCCTGCTGAGCAAGGAGCCCGATGCTGGGCTGGATCCCAGGACCCAGGGATCATGACCTGAGCCGAAGGCAGATGCTCAACTGACGAAACCACCCAAGCACCCCACGGCTACTTATTAAAAGTAAAACTTTCCAGACCCCTCTCCTCAAGAGCCAGATCTAGAAGGCCCAGGGTCCATTACTAGGTCCCATTGTTAGAGCCATCTTAAATGCACAGACCCAAGTGCCAAACTTTTACATGCAAAACTCAGAGCCCTCCTATCTGCAGCCTAGTTGTCCCTTCTCAATGTCCCCAAGACTCCCCTCCTGTCCAGCACCTATGTCCCACCCCCATGGCCCCAGGAGAGGTTACATCTGTTGGGGGTGGGAGACCATGAAATCAGGACAGCCTGCACAGAAGAAGCTGCACCTGAGCTGTACCTCAAGAGATGAGGCATGATTTCCCAGATGGAGACAGAGGGAAGGATTTTCCAGAGAGTCAGCATTTCTGTGCAAAGCCAGGAACAGCGTGCAGGTGGCAAGCACGAGCTCATGAGTCAGGGATAGGGTTCAAATCAAGCTCTAGCACTAACTGCCTTTCCCCATGGCTCCCAGTCATCTTCCGCAGCAGTGTGTGTGATCCTCACACACACACATTTACATGTGCATATTCTCTTTCCTTCCCTTCCACCTCCCCCCTCTCCCTCTCATAGTTGCTGTGTGGCAGATAGGCCTTTCTCCATTGCAATTCTCCCATATCTCTGGGAAGGCAAGCTCCACCCCTCAGTGGGTGTTACCAATAGACCCCTCCTTCCCTTCCTTAGTGCACAGGTGCATTTGCCTAGCAGACAGTGGACGGTCATTACCAGCCCCCCAGTCTCCCGTCATGAAATGAAATAGCTACCAGTTCTCCCCCGAAAAAAAACATGCTTGTTGTGTTTTACCTCTGAACAGAGACCCATTGTGAGTTCCTTCATTAGTCAGGTGTCCTCAAATGTCATCTCTTTGTAGAAGCCCTCCTTGACTGCCCTTTATAAGAAAGCATCAGCCCATCGCTGTCTCCCAATACTGCATCATTTTCTCCCCCAAGCTAAAGTCTCATATTTGTAAACATTTTATTTGGAGATAATTACAGACTCACAAGATGCTGCAGAGCTAGTACACACATCCCCATGTACCCTTTACCCTGTTTCTCCCAAGGGCTACACCTTATGTCACCAAAGTGCAATGTGGAAACCAGGATATTGATAGCAATACGATCTGTGTGTGTAGTTCAGGGTCTGTCTGGCACATGTGTGGGATCCGTGAAGCACAGTCAGGACGCTGGACAGTACTATCACTAAAGGGACCCCTGCTCACCTTGCACTTTTATAGCCACACCCCTCCTCTCCCCCAATCCCAGTCCATGACGTCACCAACACCATCAGGATGCTGGACAGTTCTATCGCTAAAAGGACCTCCCTCACCTTGCCCTTTTACAGCCATGACCCCCCAACCCTAGTCCCCACCAACCACTGATCTGTTTCCCATTTCTAGAATGTCATCATTTCAAAATATCATACAAACAGAATAATGCAGTGCATAATCTCTTGGGATTGGTTTTTCTTCCTGCAACACAGTGCCCTTGAGAGTCATGCAAGTTCTTGCCAGCCTCAGTCACCTTTTCCTTTTTATCACTGCGTAGTATTCATGGTGTGGATGTGCCACAGACCGTTTAGTCTACCTTCACCCCAAACACCATTAGAATGTCAGCTCCTCAAGGATAAGGGACTGTGTTTTATTCACTGCTGCCCCCCACCTCAGCACCTGGAGGAGCACCTGCCACAGAGTAAATATCCGATAAGTATTTGTTAAATGAATAAAGGAAACCCAGCTTCCAGCCATCATGGCAACCTAAACACAAGTGTCCAGACTTAGGTGCAGAATGAAGAACCTAATGCTGCCCTCCGACCTGTGTTCTAGCTCTCATCCCAGTGCCCCCAACACCCCTTTGCCCTCCATTTCTGATGTCTCCACGGTCCCATCCCGTGGCCTCTTTGCTATAACCAGGCTGCTTTCCTTCTCCTCCTGGTATAGATCTTTGTTCCTACTGCCCTGCAGCTTCTGTCCTTGTACTGGTCCACACCTCTGCTAATGCATGTCAGTTTCTTTGAAGACCTGGCTTAAGACTCTTCCAAACAGCTTTGCCTGATTAGCCTCAATGAGAGTGTCTCACTCATTCATCCATTCAGCAAACATTATTGAATGCCTACCATTTTAGGTGCTTTTCTAAGCTGGGAACATATCAGTACATGGGACAGACATGATTCCTACCCTAACAGAGCTTACACTCTAGTACTTGGCCTTATGCTTTCTAAAACCTTGGAGCACAGAAGTGAGCACATACACACTGGGGTAACAGCCAAAACAATTAACCTGCACAGTAGGAGCCATTCAATCGGAATGTAAGCCAGCCACAGGCACTGGAGCAGTGACTAGGAGGCCTCCTAACTGTACCAGGTGTTAACCCTTCAGCTGACCATTGGTAAAGAGGTCCTGGGAGAGAGGTCAGGTGGTACCCAGGAAGCTTGAGGCAGTGGCATTTAAATCAGTGTGAAAGAAACCCTCACTGTTTTACAATGGGTATGGCCATATCACCACATCCCAACTAAATGTCTGCCTTACATACATGTATAGTCGATCCTTGCTACTTTCAGATTCTGTATTTGCAAACTCACCTACTCCCCAAAATTTATTTATAACCCCCAAATCAATACCCATGGTGCTTTCCTGGTTATTTGTGAACTAGGCAGAGGATGAAAAATTTGAGTCCCCTGAGGCATGCATTTCCAGCTGAGGTCAAATAAGGCTGTGCTCTGCCATCTTGTTTCAGCTGTCACATGGAGGTCCAGAAGACAGAGATGGCAGGGAGCAGTGCAGTGTAGTGCAAGAAGCTCTGGAACAGTTGGATGGAATCTGAATCCCAACTCTGGCACCTGTTAGTGGGGCAGCCTCAGGCAAGTCACTTCACACTTCAGAACTTCATTTTCTTCTAGTGAAATAAAATAGAATCTACCAGGATGAGTTGTTTTTAGAATTCAGAGTTATAATCTGTGTGAGGCATATACACACACTCATGTGCACATGCACGTACTCGCACATGCATGCACACGCACATGCATGCACACACACGATTTCTCCTAGGAGCAATGGTTCAGTATTCATTAGTTCAGTGTTCAAGGTGACTTTATAAAACATAACTACCGCGAGTCACAAAAATTGACTGAGAAGGAGAATCTTCTCTCAAGTTATAATGAAAGCTTATTGACACCCCCCAGCATATTTTCAACATGATAGCCCCTGCATCGCAGATCAGCATTCCAGAATCCACAGCAGGCACTTAACATTTATTAGGGTTGCGTGGAGACTGCCACCTCTTACCATACTCTCATTGTGTTCAAGCTTCTTCCAGAACACAGTCTCACAGTAGGTCTGGCATGTGGCCCAGGCATCATTTACCTCTAAGGCTCCTTCCGGCTTCTGCATTCTGTGGCTGATGAGGGTCCAATACAGTGGTTCTTCATCCTGACTATACATTAGAACCACCTGAGAAGCTCTTAAAACTATTGATACTCAGCTCTAACCCTGACCAATAGAATTAGAAGCTTTGGGGTGGGTCCCAGGTGTTGGTCTTTCGAAAAGGCTTCCAAAATGATTCTTATATAGCCAAGGTACATATCGAGAACTACTGATCTAATACATAGTCTCTTTCAGATGACATTTTTCTTTTGGCAGAGTGATTTTTATGATGGCAGATTATCAAGGGTATTTTAGTGGGATGGTCACAGAAGTCCATTCTCAGGGCCCTTCAAACCATACTTCACTGATAGCCAATTATTGGTCCCATATATATGTATTCCTTAATTTTTGAGTGACCAACTATCCCCCATGATTGACTAGATGTGTATTAATTTAGATACCCTTAGATCTTGGTACATGGTATGTCCTCTATGTCCTCAATAAATATTTTTAAAGTACTTTGTTGTGACCTAGAATGGCCCTGGTAAAGAAAGTAGACAGTCCCTTCAAATGAAACTCTAGTTTTCTGATACTGAAGACTTTACCCAAAGAGCCAGGATCCCCTTCTCTTGGAGCCACCTGCCTAGAAAAAACAAGCCAAAATAATGAGAACTACTGCAAAAGTACTAGTTTTCCACAGAGCTTCTTGAGGTATAGTGCTTGGTTGGTAGTAGATACTCAAACCACATTTGCTGAATTGGTGAACTAATTCATTATGAAACTTAGCAACCAATTACTCTCTTTTATCCTGTGGCAACTCTATGCTTGGTTCTAGGGGTATATTGAGTAAAATACCATCTCTTTGTTTTTAAAGATTTCATTTATTTATTCATGAGAGGCACAGAGAAAGAGGAAGAGACAGAAGCAGGCTCCCTGCAGGAAGGGGAGCCTGATGCAAGACTCGATCCCAGGACCCCAGGATCAAGACTTGAGCTGAAGGCAGCCGCTTAACCACTGAGCCACCCAGGTGCCCAATACCACCATCTCTTCTTTTACAACCTGGTGGGGGAGATAAGCACTGGCAGTATGGATTCACAAGGAGTACTCTAGGGGCACCTGGGCAGCTTAATTGGTAAAGCGTCCAACTCTGTGTTTCGGCTCAGGTCATGATCTCAGGGTTGTAGGATCGAGCCCCATGGCAGACTCCACACTGGGCATGGAGCCTGCTTAAGATTCTCTCCCTCTGCTCTTCCTGCCCCCCATCTCTCTGGGTCGGGGGGGAAGAGTACTAAAGGAAATCCAGGGAGGGGGCTAGAGGAATTGGGAAAGAACCCAGGACCAAGGGAGAATTTGAGCTGGGATTTAGAGATGGCATTTAGCCAAGCAAAGGGGACACCAGGGGCCCAGAAAGGCAGGGATGGTGAAGAGCCAGCACTTCTGTAGGAAGCAGCCCAGTGTGCCCAGGGAATTATGGGCAGAACCACCTGACGAGGCCAGAGATGAGATGAGGAATGAGGGTTGTGTGTGGCTCACAGAGGGCCTTGGAAGCTGGAGAGAGGACATGTTCACCCCCAGACCCCAAATGCAGATAGGACTGGTGCCCTGGGTCCCTCATCAGTAGTCTGGTGAAACCAAGATGTCTCTCCATCATCCCCGACTCCCAGTGGTTGCTATGGGAATTGCTTATAAGTAGGCTCAGGTGTCAAAGACAATGAACAAACATAAAGGAGGATAAGAGGCTGTCAGCTTCAGGAACCTGAGCTTTGTCCTCTCAAAATCCAAATGGGGCCCTATCTTGCACGAAAATGTTGGGCCATATACCTGACTTTGAACACAACCCTGAAATCTGTACTAATAGAGCCACCAAATTTAAAAAATGGTCAGAGAATCACCAGCTGCTGAATTCAGTCCTGAGAGAGAGGCAGACTCTCTCCTCTTATTGCCTATTCCACTGAGCTTCTGGCCACATATTTGCTTCAAGGGGCTTGCAGTGGCCCCGGTGGTGCTTCGTGATTCTGGTCTCATGTTTCCAGCCAAAATTCATTTTTGTCGGCAAGGGTGCCTGTTGCAAAATGAGACTCCCAACTGCTTGCAGGACAAATGGGGTCAGTGAAGAGTTTAGATGTCCCAGCTTGAGGGTACTCAATTAATCTATGCTTAATGGGTTAGGACATTTTCAACAATATAAATTCCTGTGCTTTATGCTCCTAGAGGTTCTGAGTTTTTAAGTCCGGCATAGGCCTAGAAATCTGTGTTTCAGCAAGCACTCCCCAGGGATTCTTACCATCAGAAAAAATTTAGAAACAGTAGGTGAGGAACGCCTGAGTGGCTCAGTGGTTGAGCATCTGCCTTAGGCCCAGGGTGTGATCCTGGAGTCCCAGGATCAAGTCCCACATTGGGCTCCCTGCATGGATCCTGCTTCTCCCTCTGCCTGTGTCTCTGTCTCTCTTTCTCTCTGTGTCTCTCATGAATAAATAAATAAAATCTTGAAAAAAAGAAACGGTGGGGTGAGGGTATGCTAACGAGCTAGTGCAAGAGTCAGCAAACATTTTCTGTCAAGGACTGTCTAGCAAATATTGTAAGCTTTGTTTTTTTTTTTTTTTTTTTTTTTTTTTTTTTTTTTTTTTTTTTTTTTTTTTTTTTTTATGATAGTCACAGAGAGAGGCGCAGAGACACAGGCAGAGGGAGAAGCAGGCTCCATGCACCGGGAGCCCGACGTGGGATTCGATCCCGGGCCTCCAGGATCGCGCCCTGGGCCAAAGGCAGGCGCCAAACCGCTGCGCCACCCAGGGATCCCATATTGTAAGCTTTGTAGGCCATGCGTGATAGTTGCAAAAGCAACCATAAGCAGTGCATAAAGGAAGACCACAGCTGTATTCCAATGAAGTTTTATTTGCAAAGACAGGTGGTGGGCAGGATTTGGCCCAGGCAGGCCCGCAGTCTGCTGTCCCCAGAATTAAGTTCATTACTCCTCCCTTGTATCACATCCACATTTTGATCCGCACATTCCCAGTTCTCATATTTTCATTCACAAGGGTGATCCTAGCATTAAGAACTTCAGGCCCCATAGCTGAGCTTCAAAGATGCTTTGGAACAGGGTGACCTTTGAGAGCCCCTCATATCACACCGCAAGGCAGACATCACCTGTGTGGAGGCATAAGGCTAGACATGACTCCGTGACATGTAGCAGAGACCAGCTGGCAATGAATGTGTCACCGTCAGTGATCAAGGCTGAAGACAGAAGAGGAAGGAGTGTTCGAGATGGATAGGACAAGGGTCAATGAGGAACGAGGCACAAACAAGCTGAAAATAGCTCTACCACAGACATAAGAAATGATTACAGTCCCTGAAAAGATTGGCAATCCCACTTCTTCCTTCATAATTTTGCTCCTATAAATATCTGAATCTTTTGTTTATAGTGGTATCTGTAGGTAGGGCAGGATCCAATCTGGGACTTTTGGTAGGGATTTCAAGGAGCCTGTCCCCCCCTCCTCATAGGTGAAGACATAGAAGGATACCAGTTGCGCTTCTTCATATGTTCACAGGTCCATTCAATAGGACCAGGGTCGAACCAGAACCAGTGAGTGAAAGATCAGGAATGGACACCCAGTTTCAGGTGGTTGTGGGACATAGTCGCCAATCCAAGATGCAGGAAATCTGGGTTCTAGAACGTTTCAGCTCCTCTACCAAATTATTTTGGTACTTTGAGCAAACTATATCCTCTTCCTAGGCCTGTTTTCTTTCTTTCTTTCTTTCTTTTTTTTAGATTTTTATTTATTTATTTGAGAGAGAGAGTGAGTGGGAGGGAGAGAGAATCTGAAGCAGACCCTGCGCTAGGCACAGAGCGCCTATTGGGGCTCAATCCCATAATCTTATGGTCACGACTTAAGCCAAAGCCAAGAGTCAGATATTTAACTGATTGAGCCACCCAGGCGCCCCCAGGTCCCTGTTTTCACGTGTAAAAAATGAAGGGTGGGCTACATGGCCCATTGAAGGCCTCTAGAGATGCCTCATTCCACACAGTGCATGAAGACATCGATGTTGGATGATTACAGATAAAGGAGGTGGTGATAGGGATAGGTAGAAAGGAAGATTTCACCTGCCAGGTGTCTGTGGCACCTCAGGTGGAAATTTGGACTACTGTGGAGACAGAGCCAAGTAGAGCTGCCTGAATGTAGCTCCAGATCTTTCCGTCTTGCCCCTTCCCTGTGCTCCTGCCTCAGCCTGCAGCCCCTGCCCAGGATTTAAGCATCACACTGCACAACACACAAAAGCATTTCTTGACCCCCATGAACAATCAATACTGTAATCACTTTCTGCAATGATCTCTAGCCCTGGATTTCATTGTGCTATATGGTCTGCTGCCAACAAACTGCCCCTGTGGCTTAGGATGAAAAGTCTATGGTTCCTTTAGCTCAGCGGGTCCCCGCAAACTTAGCTGCATTTTGAAGTCATTGGGAACTTTTTTAAAAAATGCCAATACCTGGGCTCCAGTCCCAGGAATTTGATGTCATTGATCTGGGGCAGGGCCTAAGCATCAGGGGTTTTGAAAGCTGCTCCCCTGTTTTTGCCACACAGCCCGGACCGAGACCCACTGCCTGAGGTGGACTCAGGTTGAACAGGTGGCTCTCTGCAAACTGCCCTCTAGGGAGAATGAGATTGCTGGCTCTGGAAGAGAACACAGCTGGGACCAGGGCCCCAGACCTGATGAGGACGTTTATTTCTGGTGTGCCTTTATCTTAGGGCCCTGCCCCTGTGGCTGATCTGGTAACTGAATTTCAACTGCAGCATTAATGGCAGAAAAGAGGGATGCCTGGGTGACACGACCGTTGAGCGCCTGCCTTCAGTCCAGGGCATGATCCTGGAGTTCCGGGATCGGGATCGAGTCCGACATCGGGCTCCCCGCAGGGAGCCTGCTTCTCTCCCTGCCTATGTCTCCGCCTCTGTGTGTGTGTGTGTGTGTGTGTGTGTGTGTGTGTGTGATGAATAGATAAATAAAATCTTTCAAAAAATGGCAGAAAAGAACTTAATGTATCCCCTTCCCAGCTGGCAGGGGCCTTCTTGACTGTGGGACTCCAAGACTCCCTGACAAAGCCGGTAGGGGAGGTGGTTTGAAGGAGCCCCAAATCTGATGTACTCCCCTAGTCCTCCTCATCATCGTAAGTGGCAGCTCCCTTCTTCCAGTTGACTCCTCTCTTTTTCACACCTCCCACATCCAATCCGTCAACACATCAGCTCATTCTATCTTCAGAATAGAGCCAAAATTTACTCTTTTCATTGCCTCCATTATTACTACCCTACCCAAGCCTCCATCATATTTCAGCTGTATTATTACAGGAGACTCCAAACTGGTCACTCTGCTCTGGGTGTCAACCCTCCTACACTGTTTTCCAAATAGCAGCCAGAGGTATCCTTTTAAAATGCGAGTCAGGGACACCTGAGTGGCTCAGTGGTTGAGCATCTGCCTTCAGCTCAGGTCATGATCCCGGGGTCCTGGTATCCTGCTTCCCCGTCTTCCTGTGTCTCTGCCTCTCTCTGCATGTCTCCCATGAATAAATAAATAAAATCTTTAAAAAAAATAAAATGCAAGTCAGATCCTATCTGCTTAAAGCCCTCCAGTGGAGTAAAAACCAAAGTTCTTGCCATGGCTGACAAGGCCCTACATGATCCAGCTCCTAGCTGTGTCTTCTGAGCAAAACCTCTCTGGCTCCCTATTCATCGCCCTGCTCTGGCCACACTAGGCTTCCTTGCTATTCCTCATGCACCCTGACCCTCCTCCCACCATGGAGCCTTTATCATTCTGTCTGCCTGGGAGGCTCTTTCTCCAGGTACCACATGGCTCTCTCCCTCACTTGCTTCCGGTCACTGCTGCAATGTCACCTCCTCTGAGAGATCTCACCCCCATTACCCCCCCACCCCGCTCAGTTGTACCTTCTCTTGTGTAGTCCTGATTCACCCTGCTTGATTTGTCCTCAGGGTCCTTATTTGCCACCTAAAATAGGATATTGATTTGTTTCTTGTCTCTGTTCCTGCTAGATGGATGCTCTTTGAGGCTAGGAGCTTTGTGTTGTTCACTTCTGAATCCCTCATCACCTAGAACAGTGCCTGGCACATAGGAGGTCTTCCCTAAATGTGTCACATGATTGAATAAATGCCCCCCAAAGACATGGTGGGGAACCCTCAGCAAGACTCCTGATTTTCCTTGAATTATTTTCTATAATCTCCTTCCTAGGGGCAGGGCATATCTATGAGATGAGTAAGATCATTTCTGTAAATCCTTTGAGATGCTCATATTTGGATGTAATAAAAGCCACCACTGTTATTCTCACACTACGAAAACCAAATATATAATAATTCAGTGTATGTCATTACAAGATAATTTTTGTGCACTCCCCTAGGCCTGGAGTGTTCATTACGGGATTCAGTTTACCCAAATTCAATTCATGCCCGGCCTTTTCAGAACACACCAATCATAGAAGGAAGCACTTCGCACATTGCCTTGCACCTAATAGGGAATCGATATGTATTTATTGACTTATGGATCAGTAAGGCAAAGTGTACCTATACTGAGACATCTTAACTCCAGCGTGGCAAAGGTCAGGTTTCTCCCAGGGATAGAGAACTCACCGGCCCTCTGTTCTTTTTCCAGTCTCCCAAATCTGCCTTCATCAGTGCTGCAAAGAAGGCCAGGCTAAGATGGAATCCTGCGAAGGTCCGATTTTCTGAGCAGGTGGCAGTTGGAGACACAGACGCAGTAAGTGCAGCTTTAGCTCCCTGTCCTCGGCCCTTGGCTAGAATCAGCCTGGCCATGGATGTCTGGCTCTGGAGCAGGTACTCATCTGCTGCTACTCGGGGTGGATGGTATTATGAACGGGTTGGAAGCGGAGGATCACGGGGCTCCAGGCTGGTGGTGAGTTAGAGGAGTATGTGGCATCCAGAAGAGCCCTGAGCACTGTAGGGACACAGAATCTGTATCACTTTGCTTAGGATTCTCGTGGTGCTTAGAGAAATCCCCATCTGTAGCACAGTAGCATGCACTCAGCGCAAGCACTTCACAAACATCTCTGGGCTATTTGATAGAGGCGGGAAGGAGGTAATGGTTTTCTGAAGATCCAGAGCAAGGAGTGGCTGGTGAAATCGAGCCCTCTTCACACTGAAGTGATCCTGCAATGGCATGTCTTGACTGGAGAAGACACCAGCAAGCAGCTGGGGGAAATGATACAGACTAGACTCTCACTGTCACAAAGCTTTGATTATGGATGCAAAATAAACACCTGTTCCCTGCCACTGGATACCACTTGGTGATGTTGGGGGGTTGGGGAGAAGTAGTTCAGATTGAGACAACACGGAATCCCACGCTGAGGGTATGGTTTCAAGGAGTGGATGATGCTTGATGGTTCATGCCTTAGAGCTGCCAGGCTGGGTCAGAGTGGGGGTGGGCTGTGAGGGTCATGGCCAGCCCGCAGTCTTTCTTACTGCTCTGTGGGATGTACATGAGCTGAGCTGCCCACTCTAGATAAGTAAATGAGAAGAGATGGGTGGAGAGCGGAGAGGTGTGTGTTAAGCAGGCATGGATTATGGCTGGAGTCCCCCAGGAGTCTGCAGAAGCCTGTGATAGCCAATGGGGGTGAGGACAGAGAGAGCCAGAGCTAACAGGCATTTGTATGCTTTTGCAGGTTTTTGTGGGCTGGGCTCTCATGAGGCCCATGGCATTTCTGTACAGAGGCACAGCTGCAGTTGAGGAAAGTCAGCAGGCCCAGCCTGAGTAGAAACCAGTGGGGTGCCAGGCACTTCTGTAGTCCCTTGAAGCAGAGCTACTCAGAAGAAGGGTTAGAGGACAGAGGTGTCTTCCATCTCCTCTTCCCTGGCACTCATCCCCCAACTCAGTCCAGGCCATCTTCCATCCCCATATAAGGAAATCTGGAAGCCCAGGGGACTCTACAGGGTCCCACTGGGGAAGCTGTCAAATAATTGGTGCTTGGGCTCCATGTCAGCCCTAACAGAAGAAGCTAAAGAGAAGTAGGGGGTGGTGAGCAGAGAGAAGAGGGAACAGTCCAGAAGCCCTGGAGATCATGGTGAAGGACACAGTTAGATCAAAGCCACTGAGGGGACATTTGTGTCCTGAGCCCTCGAGAAGCCAGAGGAAAAGCAGATTGAACTTGGAAAGGACAAACTATTCCATCTCAGCCTTACAGAGCAATCAGTCAAGGCCAGGCCACCACCAGGCCTCCATCTCTCTCTTCCCTTTTTCTTCCCATCTCTGCCTCTTCCCTCTACTCTTTCTTCCCCACTCTCCTCTTCCTACACCATGACTCCCCTTTCCATACATTGCAGCTATCCACAGACCGATCAAGCCCCGACTCCAGACCAACCTAAAAGCAAATGCCCCAGAGTGGCTAGGACCCACCCAGGGTTACTTCCGTTGCTCCTGGACAGGCCAGCAAGTGCAGTGTGAGGCTCCTATCTGAGAGAGAGACAGAGACAGAGAGAGACAGAGACAGAGAGAGACAGAGAGAGAGAATATGAATATGAATGAGATGGACATCAATCTTCCCACTCTAGCTGTGCTCAGGAAATTACCTGATGTCACCTCCAGCCTCCCATGCCTCCAGTGTAGACTCTGGTAGCTTCACCATTGGTTGGGACTTAGGGGAGTCCAGGCCCAGGTAACTCCAGGCTGTCCTATTATCCCTTGGCCATGGTGTTCTGGGGCTTTATTAAGCAGCCAGAGCAAAAATAAATCCTGTGGGCGTTCCTTGCCAACTCTATTTTTAAGCAAAATCAATTAAGTAATTACCTGAGCCCAACCCAGTGTGCTAAATAAAACCTGCCACCTCTGAGTGTCACCAGCCTGGGGATCCAGGGCCTCTGGGCTTGGTAGGAGCAAGGCATCTCAGGACCAGGGAGAGAACCAGGAATTCACACTTTTCCAACTTGATACCCCATCACTTCCTACCATGGTTTGACTTCTGGATCCCCACCACCACCAACCAAACCCTGACCCAGGAGGACTTGCTTGTTTATTTTTTCATGTCCACGACAGTCCCTAGATGTGGACTCTCCCTCTTCTGGCACCTCTAATAGTCTATGCCTTTCATCTCCTTCAAAATCAAAATTTAATTCGCCTCACCTAGGAAATCTTACCTGTTGGTTTGGTTTTGGTTTTATAATTGGTCTCTAGTGGATTCATGTGTGTGTGCCAGATCACTGCAATAAGAGTATAAGACCAAACCCAGTCCTCTATTTTTGCCTAATCCTCATGGAACTTAGCGTGGTGTGGAGTATACACAAGAGGCTTGATGAATGCCCATTGAATTAAGGATTTCTGGCCATCTTATGTGGCTTTTCAGTTCCTACAAAACTGGTGATAGCCCAGGGAAATGATTGGATTCTCTTAATAATTCTTATCATTCAAGTAAGCACATATTAAGCATCTACTGCTCATATATTCAGCAGCCATTTATTGAGCACCAACTATGCCAGGAACTCCACTCAATGTCAGAACTACAAAGATTAAATAGGACATCGATGTGCTCCAAGGTCACCATTTGTGAAAGACAAACATTCCTCAAAAATACACTAAGAACACTGAAAGAGGTGTGTATAATGTTCCTATGAGAACACATGGGAACACCAGGTCCAAGTACCTGATGAGTTTGGACTGTACAGAATTTTTATTTAAGCTGGGTTTTGAAGGATGAATAGGAGTTTGCCAAGGAGGGAAAGAGGAAGGCAGAGAGAATAGTCTTTATTTAACAAATATTTATTGAGAGCTTAACACGCGACACTCTATAAATAAGGGAACATCTGGGCCAAGAAAACTTTTGCTCAGAAGTTATCAGGTGTTCAAAAACAGGCTTTGCCAAAGTGGTTCTCAATCAGGATGAGTACTGTGCATGCTCAGAGAGTTTTTGGAAATGTCTGAGGGGTTATGGGTCATCCCAACGACTTGGCATGCTATTGACATTGAGTGTCTCAGGGTCAGAGATGCTAAGTGTCCTGCAAGGAGTGACACAGTCCCTGAATGATTGTCACAGGTATAGAGGCATGGAAGAGCAAGGTGGGTACAGTCCTGGCAAGACAGGACTCTGGAGAAGTAGGCAGGGGCCAGGTCAGAAAGGAGATGGGAGAGGAGGGAGTTTGGGAGCACAAAGGCAGGAACATGGATGTGATCTCTGGGTGTGAAGAGCCTGGTGGAATGGGAAGAGTCAGGACGTAAGAGCAGGCAAGTGAGGTGGGTCCTAAGGAGGCCTTCCATCTGGTCTCTGAGGGCCAAGCACCACCCTATGTTGTGGAATTTTGAGTCACAGTAGAATGGGGGTGTGCCGTGATATCAAATGAAGGATTAACTATTGACATGGCCCAGTGTTTTCTGAGAGCATTTGGTTCTGGTCTGCAGGTGACATCATCACTGATCTGTTCTTTCCTCTGTCTCTCTGTCCTTCCATATCTGTGGCTCCCTGTCTCCTTCCCTTGCTCCATTCTCTTCCTCTCTATACCCCATCTCTGGTTCCCCTTTGCCTTCTAAATGAGCCCTTCTCCTTGACCTTTTCCTGCCTATTCACAGAAAATGATGAAGAAAGAAGCTCTTCTCCTCATCCCCAACGTCCTGAAGGTTTTCTTAGAAAATGGGCAGATCAAATCATTCACTTTTGATGGCCGGACCACTGTTAAGGTACATACAGGGTCTCGCCTCTCGGGTTAGCATCTGTCCTTTCTAGGGCACACAAGGCTGCTGGTTCATGGGTGTCCCTGAGTCTGCACAGAATTGCTGCTGGGAAGCAAGGTGGCCTTTGAACTTCTGCCTCTGTGAGCCCCAGGCTGCAAGAACACACAGCCCTTGGATGAGCGGGCGGTGGGGGTGGGGAGACCTGAGTGCGCAACTGTGTGTGTGTGTGAGTGCATACGCATGCATGCCTGCACATGTATGCACAGGCATGAGTGCATGTTTGTACACTCCCACTTGTGAACTCCTTTGTGTCAGTGTTATAAGGGATCCTTCAAGACTCTGAGGAGCTAAGGAGTGTGAAGATCATTAAAACATTTATAAAGCAAAAGTGATTTATATTGCTACAATAACACCTACACACACTTACACACAGAAATCAACAAACACAATCTCTTGGGAGATTAGCTTAGCCATGCTTCACTTAACATAACAACCAGATCTTAAGCACCAAACCAACATGTGAAACGTCCAGCAACAGTCCCTTTGGCTACTCCTTTCATAGGAAGAGCAGTTACTGAGCTGTTCTTAAGAGCTCAGCTAGTTGTCTGAAAGTTGTAGTGGTTCCCTTAGTCCTGAGGAAGAGAGGCAATGAAACGATGAAACCCCAGGTTCAACTCTGAAATGGGACAGAAGTAACCACTCTTGCTCCTTCTGGACTCCATCTAGAAAGAGAATGCCATTCCCCAAAATGAATTTCCATGCAACCAGTGGAATAGCAGCTGCCAGAAAACCCACCTTGGCTAATAGTCATCCTGAAGTCCCCAGGCTGTGGCCAAGACAACCCTATAAATAAACCCCTGAGCCAGGAAACTTCTCTAAGAGGAATTATCAGGTGTTCAGAGTTGGCCTTGCCAATGTTTCTCAGCCAGAGTTGCCATTCCCCTCCCAGACAGCATTTAGGAATTTTGGGTCATCACATGGTTTATGGTGCTCCTGGCATTGAGTGTCTCAGGGTCAGAGATGCTGAGTGCCCTGGAGGGAGTGAGACAGTCCCTGAATGATGAAGAATTGTCCTGCCCAAAGTGCCAATAGCGCCCAAGTCGTAAAATACTGGGCCTAACCCTTGTGGATTGAACTGAGAGTCTCTTTGGAAGGCTTAGGCCTGGGTGGGTCCCCCAAGGGGCCCCAGACCAAAATATATTCTTTAGGGGCTCCTGGGATGGTCTCTTGCCTATTGGAGGTCTCAGTCTATGGGAGAGACATTGAAGCACAACCAGGCCACCCAGGAGTGTCCACATGGCCCTCCCCCAGATATGGATATCTCTCTGCAGCAGAATCCTTCGTGGTGTTTATTCATGTGCCGGTATGTCCCTTGTAGATCTGTCTCCATCCCAGAACATCTGCTCCTTGGAACTTGGCCTGGCCCAGGCTTCTTCCCCCACCTTGCAATGACACTGTGACACAATGACATTGTTGCTTCCAGGTAGCCCCAGCCTTCCAGGACAGCAGTATCCCCTGACTTGTGATCTCACCCTTACTTCAGGGAAGGAACACACACTGGCCATTCATGGAACATGGAGCAGCTGCCAAGCCACTTGTCCCAGAGAGGTACCTGGGTGAATCGACAGTCTGGCACGGGGGCTGTTCCACTTGTAACACCAGTTGGCAATCACCAGCTTGGCCATCCACAATTCTAGTGCAGTTAAACTGCAAAGAAAACCTCATTTGTCCCTGCCAGAGCTCCAGCAATACTGGCACCTCTGTGGCTACTTGGATGATACAAAGAAATACTCTCAAGTACCCACCAGTTTCCAGCCTCACATTTGAATGGCTTAGCGTCTTTTAATATTCACTGAGGGGCTTGTTCGGCAACCCTGGCTGTAAGGGAGCTTCTCATTCCCAAGGAGGCTTCTTTCTGGCCTCCAGGGGCTGAGCTGGGCTGACTCCCTGAACATACAGGCAAACATACACACATACACACACATACTGCAGCCTCGAGTATGCTGAAGTCCCAGCAAATAGATGGCAGAAGTCACAAAACTGACATCTGGGCAGCCCCCAAGGATGTGTTTGCAGACATCCTAATATTAAAAGTAGGGCAGCAGAGCAGACAGAGCCCAGAAGAAGTCAGATTTATGACTATACACAAGACACGTGACACAGTGCCTCTGCGCGGACACATTTTTCAAGTCGCTAAATTGATTCTCTGAAAGCCAGCAACAAACAAAAAGAAATGAACATTCTGCCAGTAACTCAGTCATTCAATTTAGATTCTGAATCTAGAAAGAGTCTACTTTTAATCACATGACTATGGCCCTTAATTTGTGAGTTCCTGAGAAAAGGGTTGGTAGACAGACTAGAGAGAACATTCCGGCTTAGGGAAGGTGAAGGGAGAACCAGCATAGTGCCTGCCTTATTCGGTGGCTCACTTGATATGTGCTTGGAAAACATTTTGAGTGGAAGGAGAGAAGGAGGGAGGGAGGGTTGTGACCACATTTTGCCATATGCCTGTGCCAGGCCAAGTTCTGAAACCCCTCCCTCTACCTCCTGCACGTTCGGTGCTCCCCAGGGCTCAAGTCCTCATGGGTCACTGTCCTCATCCTAGAGAAGACCTGGGCCATCCTAAAGGCCTGTGTCTCCTTCTGGCCCCTTTCCCAGCCTCCTCCCTGGGAGCCATCTTTCTTGTTCAGTGTTCAGTCTCCCGCTCCCATGTTGGGTGCTGAGAGTAGCGCAGAACTGGAATGGAGCTGTCTCCCTCTCAAGGCTCTCATCTCTCCCACAGGACGTGATGGTGACATTACAGGACCGGCTTTCCTTGAGGTGCATTGAGCACTTTGCCCTCGTCCTTGAATATGCCGGGCTGGAACAGAATCACAAGTTCCTGCTTCTCCAGGACAAGCAGCCCCTGGCTTATGTAAGTAACTCCTTCAGCATGGCTTGAGGGCTGCATGTGGCCTCTACTAGGGAAGAGGACTCCAGGTACCTTCTTTCTGGAAAATTCATCATGATTGGCTCAGCCAGCCCGCAGAAGTTATAGCTCTCAGCTAAGATCTACATGAACCACATCCAGCAGACTTTGGGCTGTGTTCCTTGTGACCTAGGAAGGGCATGGAGATTGTGAATCTTGGTCTCTAGTGGGAAGGGTATGGAGTGGTGAGTCACTGTCAAGCCTCCTGCCTCCTAAAAGCCCTGCCTGCTAGACTTTTCTGCCTCTGAGAGGAAACTCAGCCTTCAGACAGTCTTTAAAATGAAAAGGTCAATAAGCAGAGTGTACTGAAACCACCAAGACCGGAACAAGGGTGGGCTGAGTGGGGCCGAGAACAAGCAGCATGTCACCCATGTCAACTGCCAAGGCAGAGTAGGAGAAAGAGGCTGGGGAAAGCCAGGAATGCTGGCCGGTGTTTCACCAATGGTAAAGCACCCAGAAAGAGCCAGATAGGCAAACCAGAGCTGATCAGGATTCCCAGAGGAGGGAAGAGATTGGTGAGGGAAGGGAAAAAGAAATGCCTAAATGGAGATGTGAATGCGACAAAAACCAAAATCACACACACACACACACACACACACACACACACAGAGAGAGAGAGAGAGAGAGAGGATTTTAGGAAAGAAAAACTCTTCAAGGTTAGCCGTCAGCCAAATGCGAAGATTGTTAGCTTGAAAGGGTGGCCTATTCAACTCCCCACCCCCACCCCCAGCCCCTCAAGAGGCCTTTTGAGTTCAATCAGGCTCTTTTTCCAAATGGAATTTTAAACTTTTTTATTACCAAAAACAAAAACAGACCTCTAACATACACCAGAGTCTAAAAAATTGTATCATGAATCCTCATGGCCTATGGCAGCTTCATCAGTTACCAATATTTGGCCAGCTTGTCTCACCTATACCTCCAATTGGGCTTTTAAAACCTCCATTTGGCTTTTAATTAGCAACTTCCTCTGCTGGTGCTGAGCCTCTCTGCAGGGTAAAGGCATTAGTCCCACAGCAAGAAGAGTGTCGGATAAGTTCCCAGGAGTCCTTTCTTCCCACCTCGTATCTTGGGCCTTAGACCCATTTGTGGATAAAGGCCACATCCTGGTGATGTGATCTAAAAATTATAGTCACTTTGGACCAGGGGGGCAGGATAGACCTTTCCTTGAAGGATCATCGGGATGAGCCAGGTGGGGGGAGTGATGAGCAACAGCCCAGCTCTGCCCCAAGCCCTGCCTTGAGGAAGCACCAAGCCAGCTCTCCTTGCTACAGCCACAGATTCCCAGATCTCTTTTCCTCACCCCTCTCCTCCCTGGGATTCAGGTGGTACAGCGGACACACTACCAAGGAATGAAATGCCTCTTCCGAATCAGCTTCTTCCCCAAAGACCCCGTGGAACTGCTGCGGCGGGATCCTGCTGCTTTCGAGTACCTGTACATCCAGGTAGAGTCTGATTGGGGATACCCAGACAGGCAGCCCAGTGGACAAATAAGCAGTCAGGCAGTTCTGCCATCACTGTGAAGTTACTCTGTAAGGTACTCCATCCTTCAGGTAGCTCTAAAGACCCTTTCCTTTCCTGCCACCATTGTAGGCACATGGTCACATTGTTTAGGCCTGGTGACCAGAGCTGGCTGTGGCTCTAGTCCTGTCTGTGTGTATGGAAAGATCTCATCCGTTTTGGGGAGCAAGCAAACCCTGTAACTCTGTCACCATCACAGGATCTCAAGGTTTCCAAAGCCCATTGGGGTAACAGGGGGTCCCAACCCCCCATGCCTAGCTCCAGTAAGATGATTCCCAATTCAGTTCTTCTAGAAACATTCGCTGAGCGTTAATGTGGAGCAGGCCCTGTGCTAGGTGCTAACAATCAAGGTAAACACAGAACTGTCCCAGCCCACTAGATCTCATCAACAGACCTATGCATGAGTGCATATAAAACAGTGCATCGGTCCTATGATCATGGCAGGGTACAGTGCCAGCAAGAGCAGCCAGGAAGCAGCTTACCAACTCTTCTTGGGAGGAGGACAGTGGAGGCTTCACAGAGAAAGTGATGCGTGCATGCTCTTGGCCTTGAAGGATGAGTGTAAGTTTGCTGTGTGTGGATATAGAGTGGAGGGGGCACATTCTAGGCAAAGTGGCAGGCACCTAAAAAGCCTTGGTGGCATGAAACAGCATGGTTTGGTGAGAGAACTGTGAGCAATTTATTATGCTTGGAGTGCAGAATGTGAGGTGAGGAGCAATAAAAAATGAAATGGGATAGACAGGAAGCAAGGTGGTGAAGGGCCTGATAGGCTCTGACTTCAAAATGATTCAGGCCCATGTTTTTAACAAGCTGTCCAAGGAATTCCCATGTCCAATGGTGTTGGAACCACTGATTTAGTGCAGTGGGTCTTACCCCTAGCTGCACTTAGCATCCCCTGGGAAGGTTTGAAAAAAAAAAATGTCCTGCTCCACCCAAGACCAAATCAATCAAAATCTATGGGAATGGGCTCCAGATGTTGATATTTTCCAAATTCCTCTGGTGATTCTCATGGGTAGCCAGGGGTAAAGAAATTCTGCTGTGGGGTGGGGATACAGAAATGTGAAAAGGAGAGCCACCCAGGCAGATGAGCCACTTTGAAAGATTACATAGTGCCGAGGAAGTAGGCCAGCTGGGAAGCGATTGCAGTTATCCAAAGGAGACATGATGGAGGCCAGAACCAGGGCAGGTTGGAATGGAGTGGGGTGGGATTCAAGAAATAACAAAAAGGTACAACCAGTGGGCTTTGACTCAATGTGTATCTGGTAGAGTTAAGGAATACAGGGAGTGGAATGGGCTTGGGGAAAAGCTAAGGTCATTTTTGGGATACGTTGAGTCTTAGATGCTCACAGAACACCCAAAGTGCTTGGTGTAAGAGTAGAAAAATAAGCTGAGAACTCATCTCTAATGATGTCTATGACAACAACACCTGCAGATGTGCTGTGAGGCATCACGGTTGTTCCTTCTAACAATCTAAAATGTTAGGAACATTTCTCCAACAGCCTTGAGCTCTTGTACCAGCACTCTGGGGGCGATGTGTTGTGGTTCCTCTATGCATTTTTTAAGTCTGGTTCTCATTTTCTTGGCCCTAAATTTCTTCATCCAAGCTTCCAGGGATCATCTTGGTTCAATTGTTTTTGGAATTTGGTGTCAAGACCATGTTCACACTGTCCCTCCCCTTCGGGATGATAGGGACTTCACCTGTAATTTCTTCTTTTTTATAATGAACAGCTTTATTGAGGTCTAGTTGACACATAAACTGAACATATTTAAAACAACAGTTTGATGGGTTTAGGCATATGTCTATATGCACAAAACCATCACCACAATCAAGATACTGAGCATATCCAGTACTTCCCAAAAGTTTCCTCAAGCTTCTGTGTAATTTCCTCCCTACCCTCAACCCCCAGGCAACCACTGACCTGCTTCCTATCCCTATAGATTAATCCACATTTTCTAGAGTTTTTATATAAATGAAACCATACTGTACATACCTTTATTTTTGTCTGACTTCTTTCACCTAGCCTAATGATTTTGAGATCCATCCTTGTTGTTGTGTATATCATTACTCCATTCTTGTTTATTGTTGAGTAGCATTATGTGGTATGGATGTACCAAAATGTTTTTATCAGCTCACCTACTGATGTACATTTGGGTTGTTTCCAGGTTTTTGGCTACTACAAACAAAGCTTATACGAACATTCTTGCCCAAGTCTTTGTATGGCATACGCTCTCCTTTCTCTTGGGTAAACACCTAAGAATGGAATGGTTTGATCATATGGTAGACCTGTCTTTCTTTCATTTTTTTAAAAAGAAATTCCAATATTGTCTTCCAGAGTGGTAATACTATTTTACATTCCCACCAGCCATGTATGAGCATTCCAGTTTCTCTACATCCTCATCAGCACTTGGTATTGTCAGTATTTATTTATTTTTAGTCATTTTAATAGTATTCAGTGGTATCTCAGTAGTATCTCCTCTCACTTGCATTTCCCCCTGACTAATGATGTTAAACACCTTTTCATGTGTTTGTTTGCCAACATACATCTTTTATTGGTCAAGTATCTTTTCAGATATTTTGCATACTTTTTTATTGGGGTTGTTCATCTTCTTGTTACTGAGTTATGAGACTTGTTTATATATCCTGGATCTAAGTTGCTTGTTGGATAAGTTATCTGCAGTTTTTCTCCCAGTCTATGGATTCTCTTTTCATTCTCTAAACAGTATCTTCCACGGAGCAAATGTTTGAATTTGGATGAAGTCCATCCAATTTCTCAGTTTGTTCTTTGATGGATGATGCTTTTATGGATCATGCTAATGATGTTATATCTAAGAAATCCTTGCTTAACTCAAGGTCACAGAGATTTTCTCCTTTTTTTTTCTAGAAGTTTTAGTACTTTAGATTTTGTATTTAGGTCTGTGATCCATTTTGACAATTTTTTTTATGCAGTACAAGGTATCGACCAATTTTCTTCTTCATCTCCTCCTCCTCCTTCTTCTCCTTCTCCTTTTTCTATAGAAATCCAGGGCAGCCCCGGTGGTGCAGCGGTTTAGTGCTGCCTACAGCCCAGGGCATGATCCTGGAGACCCAGGATCGAGTCCCATGTCGGGCTCCCTGCATGGAGCCTGCTTCTCCCTCTGCCTGTGTCTCTGTCTCTCTGTCTCTCTGTCTCTCTCTCTCTCTCTCTCTCTCTCCCTCTCTCTCTGTGTGTCTCTATAAATAAATAAATAAAATCTTAAAAAAAAGAAATCCAGCTGTGCCTACACCATTTGTTGAAAAGAGTCTCCTTTCTTCACTGTCTTGCCTTTGCACCTTTGTCAAAAATCAGTTGTCTATATATGTGTGTGGGTCTATTTCTGAACTCTTTACTGATCTACTTATCTATTTTTATGCCAACATCACACTCTTGATTACTGTAGCTTTGTAAGTCTTAAAATCAGGTCGCATGTATCCTCTTTGTTGTTCTTTCAAAGTTGTTCTGGTCATTCTAGGTTCTTTGCATTGAATTTTAAAATTCGCTTGTCAATTTCTACCAAAAATCTGCTGTGATTTTGATTGGAGTTGGGTTGAATCTATAGATCAATTCGAGGAGGATTGACATCTTCCCCATACCGAGTCTTCTGACCCATGAATATAGGATATTTTTACATTTATTTTGGTCTTCTTTAGTCTTTTTCATCAGTGTGTTCTAGTTTTCAGTATACAGGCCTTTCACTTATTTTTGACAGATTTATCCCTAATGATTTCATAGTTTTTGATGCTATTGTAAAGGGTATTTTGACTTTTAATTTGAATTTCCAATTGTTTGTCGCAAGCATGTAGATACGCAACTGATTTTTGTATGTTTCTAATATATCCTGCAGCCTTCCTAACTCATCAGTTTTATTAAGCATTTGGTAGATTCCCGTGGATTTTTAAAAATATCTTATTTATTTATTCATGAGATACACAAAGAGAAGCAGAGACATAGGCAGAGGGAGAAGCAGGCTTCCTGTAAGGAGCCCGATGCGGAACTTGATCCCAGATCCTGGGATCAGGACCTGAGCCGAAGGCAGACGCTCAACCGCTGAGCCATCCAGGTGTCCCTCCCTTGGATTTTCTACATAGATGGTCCTTGATGAAGCATTCCTTTTCTACTCTCTCCTATGCTGTAGTGATACCATTGTGGCTCCCTAGTCCCTTAACTCATCCTAGTTTCACCTCAGCCAAATGGGCAATTGGTCTAACCCAGGCTGAATCATTAATAGCTGGGACTCTGACCTTCAGGATTTGGGGGCTGTCATGTTAGGGGCTTCTCTGTTGACTCATTGCTGCTTTTGACTTTCAGACCTCAAGGAACAGAATATCTGCCCCATCCCTATGGTCCATCTCTCACCCTGGGCTTTGAGGTCTGAGGTCTATGGAGAGTTCCTCCCAGTATCTTTCTTTATTCCCACCTAGCTAGTAGAGGATCCCTGTATGGCTGGGGAGTGAGTTTAGGCCTCCAATAAAAGGCAGGAAGGCCTCTTGTAACAAGACAAAAGAAAGAAAGTGGTGTCATGTCTCACTTTTGCAGTGATCTAGATGATCTGCCCATCTGTGCCCTGCCACTGTGTGCATCTGTCACTGAGAAGCCTGCCCAGCATCTGATGAATGAAGCAAATAGTGTCCCTGAGAGCCAAGTTTCTTCAGTTGCCTCTTCCCCAAGGGCAGAAACTTCCTTTTCCCCTTTATCTAGGATGTCTTACTTTATGCTGCAATGCTTTTCTGGGGTGCCATGGAGTAGATCGGGGGATGAGGGCTGGAGAGCAAACACCTTTTTTAACTGATGGCTTTGAACTGCTCTCTGCTGCAGAGTCGGAACGATGTTATCCGAGAACGCTTTGGAATGGAACCCAAGCCAGAGATGCTTTTGGACCTCGCCGCCCTTCACATCTATATCACGGTCTCAGCCACTCGACCTAGTCAGAAGATCTCGCTCAAGAACGTAGAGTGAGTTCTGACAGGGCCCTCTGGGAAGACAGAAAATAGCTATAGAGGGAGAAAGTGCAACAGGTCGAGCTGCACTGTTCTTTTCAGGAATCTTAGGGCCGGGGCTAGGAATGAAAATGACAGTTCCTCACACCTAGACCATGATGCCTTTGAGCTCTGGCTTCTTCCAGGGAGGTGGGGCCAATGTGTTTCTCTTGCTCCATCCCTCTTTCTTTTTCTTGCAGGCTCCGTCCCTCCCTCTGCCTCTCAGATCTAATTTTGGCCTTGCCATTTTCCTTTCTCTGTCCCATTCTGTCATGCTCACTAATTTCTTGCTTTTCTTCTGCTCTCAGGAAGGAATGGGGCCTGGAACCCTTTCTTCCCCCCTCCCTCCTACAGGGCATCAAAGAGAAAAACCTCCGGAAATCTCTATCTCAGCAGTTGAAGGCCCACCAAATGCATCCTTCCAGTAGCACCAAGGTACCCAGTGGCATCCATTGGGTGCCCTGCTCAAGAACTAGTGGCCATGGCGGGGGGCAGGGGTGTCTACGGTGTGGTTTCCCGGCAGATCTGATCTTTTGGGGACCCCCTCCCACTGGTTTGGAGTTGGGTACACATCCAGCCTGGCTGGATATGGGCGATGATGGTGGAGAGGGGTTTCTTCAAGCCTGAGCCTCACCCAGAGACTCCTCAGGGCCAGGTCCCTGAGAGAGCCTGGGATTCTCAAAGCAAAGGGGCCAAGATGCGTGAGGGGGCAATTCTCGGATCATTTCACCCACTGAATCAGTGCCGATTGAATACCTGCTGTGTTTTCCATGGAAAGGACTGCTCTGTCCCTCATCAGCCTTCTATTCGTCAGCTGGGGGAGAGGGAATTCCGGGAGATCAAAGTGCAGCCTGGTCAGACAAGGCTTGATCTAGAGAATGGGTCACTGGGTTGAGGGTTCACAGCCCTGTTCAGCTCTCTGCACATCCTCTCATGCCCCCTGAGGGCTTCCTCTCCCCTCCCTTCACCCCTGAAGGTCTCTCTCTTTCTGGTCCCTTCCTTCCCAGGAGGGGTGGTTAAAGGCACCAGATCAGCCCACAGACCTAGACACCAGACACAGTCGCATCCTGTCTGGTCCATCCATTCCAGATTCCTTGTATTACCCATGAGCTTCTCTCAAAAGATGCAGATTTCCCCAGAGAGTCAAGCCATGCCTACCTTGCTGTGCATATTGAATCAAATTGTTTCTTCCCAGAGGGAGACCATCAGTGCTCCTGGGCTATCTCCTCAGGAAACATTTTTAAGGGACCCCCCCTCCCCATGCTTGGGCTGGGGAGGCAAAGATGAAGAGGGCCTGCTTGCTCCCCGCCCTCAAGTCAGGCACAGACTAGTGGGGAAACACGACAGTCACAACACTGTGTGACAGGCGTGGGGGCTCTGGAAACACGGAGGAGGAGGCACACTCAACCCAGCCTTAGAGAGAGATAGCAAAGGCCAGGGAGTGGCGCATTTGATGCCAGAACTGGGTCTTGACAGAGAAGTTTGTCTAGCTGAGGGGGAGATGGGGGGGTGGGGAGGAGGGTGGAGGAGAACTCCCAGGCAGGCAGGTGGAACCATCTGTACAAGACCATGGGGATATAAGAGAACATTGTGCATGAAAAGAAATGCAAATAGTTCAGCATAAGCAAGTACACAGAGTGCTAGGGACATGCTTGGGGGAGGGGGGAGCACAAGAGAAAGCCAAAGAAGTTGGCAGGAGCCAGTTCCTGGAGCACCTTGTATGCCTCATCCTGTGGACATCAAGAAGCCATTGGAGGATTTAAGCCAGTGGCCAACAGGATTAAACTGTTTTAGGTTGCTGTCCTTAACAGTGGGGTGGAGGGGTTGAGGAAAAGGAGAGTAAATAGATTGGAGAGGAAGTTAGGAGGTACAGTCAAGGATATGTGGTGGCTGGTGGCCCACAAGGGAGGAGCCCCGTGTTGACACAGGTTCCTGGCCCAAATGTCTGGGGGAGGCTGGTCCCACTGAAAAAGACTTCTCTAATTAGGAGATGGTAGCAGAAGAGCAGGCTTGAGGCTTAGGGGTGCTCAGGATTAAAGGCATTGATTGGGTCCCCTGGCTGGGGCTGGCCAGTCCCAGGGTGGCAACAGGGCATCTCAGGACAGAGGTGTAGATGAGGTGGGGTTGTCTGAGTTTGGGGAAGGTGTTGATGAATTGTCCCAAGAACAAAATGAATCAGCTGGGTTTTGAAGGCACTGGGATTGGGAGGTGGGAGGAAGGTTTAGAAAGGGAGATGGGATGGCTAGAGACAGGAGTCATCCAAATAGAGCCTTCCTTTCAGGTTTTTCTGAGGGTCTCCTCACACACCCAGTGTGGCTTGCTGATGAGTCTGACTAGCACCTCGTCCTGCGATGTTGACATTCCCTCCTGAGGATACATGTTTGCTTTTCCTGGGCCACTCAGGCTTCTCACATGTCTGGATGGATTGTTTCCACAGGGCTCTGCAATTCAGGCAAAGCTCCAGTATCTTCGAATTCTGAACGAACTTCCGACCTTCACGGGCGTTTTGTTCAACACTGTGGGACTGGTCAGTGAGGGCCATGGCAGGGAGGGAGTCCCTTATGTGCACTTGTGCTTGGGTGGGGACAGGAGAGACTCCACTAGAGCCTTAGGGTGGCCTTCTCTGCCAGCAAATATTTCTAAAGACCTTCCTCTTCCTCCTCTTCCTCCCTCTCCCTTCCCGTGGTGCTCTAGTCCCACCTCTGGTAAAATGGTCAAGTAGGAGGCCATATTTGTTTTTGGTTATCCCTCCATGACCCTTCTGCATCTCCTTTCCTCGATTTCAGGCATCAGCAAGCCTCTTGTGTAAAGAGCTAGATAGCATGTGTTTTGGGCTTTGTAAGCCACGCGGGTCTCTGTCACAACTATTTAGCTGCCACTGCAGCACAAAAACGGCCACAGACAATGCAGACACATTGAGTATGGCTGTATTCCAGTATCTCTTTATTTATGGGCACTGAAATTTGAATTTCATGTGATTTTTCATGTGTCACAAAATATGGTTCTTTTGAATTTTTTCCAGTCATTTAAAAATGTAAAAATCATTCTGAGAGTGTGGGCTGTACAAATGCTGGTGATGGACTGGATTGGGCCCTTGGGCCAGAATTTGCCATTCCCTGCTCTGCTTCATTGCCTTTCCCATACCCCTGCAGCCCCCCGATCCCAGGCTCTCTGAGTCTGCCTGCTTTCCCCTACCTGCCCAAGGCCTCTACTGCAGTAACGCCCTGTCTGGCAATGCACAGCTGGTCCCCCTGAACCTGTGCCCCAGGCTGGCTCACCCTGGTGAGCTGTGGTGAAAGGAAATTCAAATCACCTTGCTGACTGGATCCAGGTGCCTGTCATGCTCTGGGGAACATACTATCATGCTCGTGGGGCACACTGCTGGAAAGCTGCTTATCAAAGTGTCTATAGCAGACCTAAAGAGGTTCCTTGGGGTGATGCTAATGCCAGGGAATGGACCAGCAGAGGGCTCAGGCTTGATGGTGCTCAGGAGCCTGTCAGGACCACTTAAGGGAATCCAGTCCATCAGGCGCTGAAGTAGACAATTTACATACTGGGATTTGCAGATCCCTGAAAGTCCTACCCCCTTCCTCCACCCCCCACCCTTGCACTCCCCCCCCACCAAAACACCACTGCTGAAATCCTTATAGGCCATTCCTTTGGGTTTTGCCAATTAAAGAGCAAATGTCTGGGAGGCAGATCCCCCAACCCTGCTCTTAAGCACCCTTTCAACTCCTAACACCTTAGGCAGAGTGTCCGTTTAGCTTCTGGCACCAGGTGAGGAGTGTAGGTTTAAGTGGCTCTTGGGCAAGGATGTAGAAAACAGACACAGGATGCCACTGGTGTCACAGGATTCAGAGCCCTGGGTGGGGGGCCTGGAGTGGCCTGCAGCAATGAATGGAAACCCGCCCCCCACCTCCTGAGGCTTGGCCGGAAGAGGATGCAGCAGAGCTTTAAAACACAAGCCTCATCAACATCACGATTGTGCTAGAGCCAGCCCCGCTACTCTCTACCTCATTTAGCCAGTTGTTGAGCCTCAGGTGTCCATTGAAACCGGTGACTGACCCCAGGCTTGCCCTGAGAACAGGAGCACCCCATACCATCTTCCCCTCACCGTTGTCCTCCCGTCCTGGCCCAAAGCCCCAGATGTTTCCAGACCTCCCAGCAGAACCAGTTCAATGCCTATTTTCTGTTTCCTCCTGCCTCCTTTGTCACCTCCTCCACCCTTCTCTCTGTGGATGCCGCCTGCCATGCTTGGACCCTAGGACGAGAAGCAGTCAGCCACCACTCTGCTGGTGGGACCCCGTCACGGCATCAGCCACGTCATTGACCTCAAAACCAACCTCACCACTGTGCTGTCGGAGTTCAGCAAGATCAGTAAGATCCAGCTGTTCCGGGAGAACCAGGGCGTGGCCCGGGTGGAGACCAGCATCATGGATGCCAAGGTGAGCCCAGCTCTGTGGAGCCCCTTCTCTCCAGGGACAGGCCTAGGACCAGAGGAAGAAGTGAATGAGAGAAAGGAGAGTCTGAGCCTTGTCAGTGAGAGTCAGTGATTCTGAAGCAGTTCCGACCCTGGGCCCCTCCACACTCTTCTTTCTTTCCTCTCTCAGCCCTGTGTGTGGGGCATGCTGTCTTGACCACCTGCTAGGGTCAGCCAGTGCTGGGGAAGGCTGCACTGCACATCAACCCACATGGGGTCTTCAGCAGAGGGCAGGGGAATGCAACTCTCAGTGATCCCCAGACTGTGGCTTCCCAATCTTTCTTGTGTCACAGCACAGCACTTGTGTGGAACGATGGGATAACTGGTCCAGCCCCAGAGACAGTGGCCCTCCCCAGGCCCTATCTGGTCACCCCAGAAGCAGAAGGGATATGTGCCCACCAGTTGTGGAACCCTACCAGAGTACATCCTTGGAATTGTGGAGGCAGGGATGCCTGAGTATGTGGACAGACCTAAAGAGGTGGGGAGACGTGCAACAGGCAGAACCTCGTCCACATTTTACCTCCCAGAGTCCCATCCTTCCAGAATCTTAGAACCTTTTCCAGAGATGGGCTCCTTCCAACTGGCAAGCACCTGTTACCTGTGCAGAGTCTGGCAGCCACGGTCAGCCAGCCCCTCCATGCTCTCGTGTTGAACACCCAGTAACCAGTATGGGTGGGGGGCAGGCTTGCCTGCCAGTTGGCAGAAGCTATTAGAGGAGATGCAATCTTCTTTTCTTAAAGGATTTCCCAAGGGGAGATGTTGTTAGCAGATTAAGAGATGGAGTGTTTGCTGTTGCTAAAAGAGCAAATTATTTGTTTTTGTCTTTGTGAAACTCAGAAAGCTTTAATATGTTAATTTCTCCACCTGTGATTTCCAGTATTCCCATTGGTTTAGGAACCTGCCTGGAGCTGATCTCTAATTGACTTGCGGCCACTTCCTCAACCAATGATCGCTGCCCTCCTCAGATGTTTTTGGGTAAAAAGCCAAATGGATAGGTAGGGAAGAGAGAGGAAAAACAGGAAGATGCATGCAGGGTAGATGTGACTTCCTGAGAAACAAAAAAAAAAGGGTTTAAAATAAAGGAATGACTTTCTGACGGAATCTTTTTCTGTGTCGTACAAGTAATTCTCAACATTGGCTGCCCTATAGAATTTCCTTGTGAGCATCTTAAAAATGCAGATGCCTGGGTCCTGTTTCCAGATATTGTGATCGAATTGGTCGGGGTGCAGCCTGGGCATCAGGACTTATTTACTTTTCAGCTCCCCAAGTGATTCTTTTTTTAAAAAATATTTTTTATTTATTTATTTGATGAGAGAGAGAGAGAGAACACAAGCAGGAGTGGCAGGCAGAGGGAAAGGGAAAAACAGGCTCCCTGCTGAGCAGGGGGTCCAATGTAGAGCTCAACCACAGAACCCTGGAATCATGACCTGAGGCAAAGGCAGATGCTTAACTGACTGAGCCACCCAGGCGCCCCCCACGTGATTCTATAGTATAGCCAGATTTAAGAACCACTGACCTCTGGGGCCAGAGCTCCGGAAGAAACCAAGCTGTACAGGGTCAGTGGGTATAGACTGAGTGAGGAGCACTATTCTCATTTCTAGGAGTGATCCAGCCACAGGTGTGCGCATGAATGCTGCCCAGGAGGGACCACACTCTTACTGGGGAGACTAGACCCACAAAGACACATAGCCTGCCTTAATAACACAACATCAGAACATGTATGGAGCTCTGGAATCAGACAGATCAGGTTCAACTCCCAGCTCTACCACTTCCTAACTGTGTGGCCTTGACAAAGTGTCTAAACCTCTCTGAACACTGATTTCCTCAACTGCACAATGAAAGGCCTACCGCAAAGGTGGTGGTTCAGGATTAACTGAGAAAACGTACTTAAAAAGGTCTTACTGGGATCCCTGGGTGGCGCAGCGGTTTGGCGCCTGCCTTTGGCCCAGGGCGCGATCCTGGAGACCCGGGATCAGGTCCCACATCGGGCTTCCGGTGCATGGAGCCTGCTTCTCCCTCTGCCTGTGTCTCTGCCTCTCTCTCTCTCACTGTGTGCCTATCATAAATAAATAAATTTAAAAAAAAAATTTAAAAAAAAAAAAAAAAAAGGTCTTACTTAGCATGTTGCCTAATACGTAGCGAGTACTAAACAAATTAGACTAGTTATTGTTTGAAAAGCAAAACAGCAATGACGGAGAGTTAATAGGAAGTAAATTTTGCAGGTGAATATTGTGCAGAACATGGAACGAAAGAACGGGAAGGGGTCAACCAGAACTGGCTTCCCACAAGAGAGTGTTTTAAGCTGGATCTTGAAGCAATAGGCATGGATTAGCTGAGAGAGAGGTGGGATGTGTCCACAGGCAGAGAGCAAGCATGGAAATAAGCAAGCCATATGTGCAGGTAGATAAGCATAGTTGCTTGGCTGAAGAGGACAATAACGAGAAAAATAGATTGGAGATTGAGGGTGGGCAGAACAAGCTGGTTAAAAGCTTCAAAGGCAAGGCTGCTGGGAAGCCAGGGAGGCGAGGTGGGGTTGGTGGCACTGGTGCAGGGGTGAAGTGACAAGGGCAGGGCCTGAGCTGGAGGGACAGCAGTGGTCATGTAAAAGAGCCAGCATATGGAAACATATGGACTCACCATGGGCGTGCACATGTATGCCCATATATGTTCCTCTCTTGCACACACAACGTATATGTCTTATTATACCTAACCCTTACTGCCTGCTTCTGGGGATCCTGGGTACACTGAAGACCGGGGCTCTGCACGCAGCACACAGAGGATCCAAATTGTGGGTGGTTGGAGAGGTGAGAGACCACATTATGGGATAAATGGGACATCTCATTGGTGAATGGAGGGGGCTAGGAGAAGGTTGCACCTTGCTGAGTGGGAAACAGCATATGTTTAGGTAGGTGATGCAACCGCCAGGTGGTGGATAGTTCAAGTACATGCTACTTGAAGCAAGCGATACAGTGCATATGAAAAAAAACACAGGAGAATGATCCATTTTGCACTGGAATGTTTCTCCTAGGCAGAATAATGGCCCACTCCCAAATATACCTGTGCTCTAATCCCCAGAACCCTGGATCATGTGATACGGCAGAGGGGAATTTAGGTTGCAGATGGAACAAATCAGCTGACCTTAAGATAGGGAACTTATTCTGGATTATCCAGGTGGGCCCAGTGTCATCAAAAGCGTCCTTTAAAAAAATATTTTATTTATTTATTCATGAGAAACACAGAGAGAGGCAGAGACATAGGCAGGGGAACCCATTGTAGGACTTGATCCCAGGACCCCGGAATCATGCCTTGAGGCAAAGGCAGATGCTCAACCCCTGAACCACCCAGGTGTCCCCACAAAGGTCCTTATAAGTAGAAGAGGGAGGTGGGAGAGAAAGTCAGAGTAATGAGAGGTAGGAAGGACTCGGGCTGACCTTGTTGGCATTGAAAACGGATTCAGGGGCCGTGAGCCAAGGCTTGTGGGTGGCCTCCAGAAGCCAGAAAAGGCCATTTTTCCCTAGAGCCTCCAGAAGGGATGCAGCCCTATCTACACTTGATTTTAGCGTAGGGAGGCTTGACCCAGACTTCTGACCTTCTTCTCGCCTCTGTAGGAGAACAGATGTGTATCATTTAAAACATTAAGTTTGTGTTGACTCATTACAGAAGCAACAGGAAACTAACATAACCATGAGATTCCTTCAAGTAGGAGACTCTCATATCCTACGTTAAAGACAGATGCAGCTGAGAAACGTTCTGCTCACACTCAAGTTTTGTTACATGAGATCAGATGCATCTGTAATCAGAGATGCCTGCTTTGTGTATCACCATGAGTCCAGGCGCTATGAAATAGAATGGTATTTATATACTTCTGGCAGATAAATCAGCAGAGGTAGGATCGATGATATGGTGATGGGAGAAAAATAGGAAGAGTGAGGGAGGTGGGACGCCAGGGTTGCTCAGTGGTTGAGACCTTTGGCTCAGGGCGTGATCCTGGGGTCCTGGGAATCGAGTCCCATAGTGGGCTCCCCTGCCTATATCTTTGCCTCTCTCTGTGTGTCTCTCATGAATAAATAAATAAATAAATAAAAATCTTAAAAAAAAGAATTAGGGAGGGAAAAAAAGATTCCAGGCTTCCATTCTGACAAGTTATTTAGTATGAACTCAGCATTGCTAGGAAGCTCCCCAATGGGAAATACAGGCATGAAACAAAAAGACAGGCCTCCTTGCCCTCAAGAAGCTTTCTGGGATGTTGGAGAGATAGAAGTGTGTCAATACATGGCATCCCAAAGAAGGTGCCAGAGAAGGGGTACCAAAAGCACATCAGAATACAGAAGAGGGCAAAATTAATTCTAGTTCGGAGATTAAGGAAGCTTCCTGGAGGCACTCCATATCAGCAGTGTTGTGGCTACTGAGTGGTGCCTCTCCACATGCATGAACAAAGGGAAGGATTTGGCAGGGTCAGGTCTAGGAAGGCGCCTACTGGGGAATGGCTTCCCTGGGCTCAGTAGGAGTCTGTCATTTACGTTCAGTGTCACACTGGAGCCACTTTACACAGGCGCATCTTTCCCAACTCTGCATTCAGTGACATCACATGGATAAATTGAAAGCAGCCATGGTGGGAATATGTACACTAGGGAAATTGGCAAGCACTGCACATCAGGACTTGATAGAACTAGTGGTTTAGTGTTTGTCAGCATGCCACTGTGTAAGGTATACTGAAGAAAGAATATCTGAATTTCCTTAACAAGGAACATGGAAGTTAGAAACCACACTTGGAAAAAAAAAAAAAAAAAAAAAAGAAACCACACTTGGCTCATTTCCTCCCAGATATGCCACTCTGGGAAAATTCTGGAAGGGCCTGGTAAAACTAAGATTATTGACTCAAAGCAGTTGTTCTCAGCACTGACTGCACATCAGGATCATGTACGGAGATTTAAAAGCCAATGGTTACCTGGGCCCTTCCTCTCAGACCATCTAAACCAGAATTCTGGGTGGGGGGGAGGTAAGGTGAGGCTGGAGTATGTATGTTTTTCAAGCTTCCCAGGTGATCAATCATAATGTGTGTCTGGCCTGAGAACCACTGCCTTAAAGTGTGCTGCCTTGCTTCCAAATTGGCTGGTTATGTCCAATTAGCCTTCCCCAGTGCCATGGAGGCAAGACCCCAAATGTCCTGGCCCCCTGGGCCCAAGGACTAGCATCTCGTAACCTTACCCTTCTGTGTCCCCAGATTTCCATCTTGTTCTAGTTTTCAGAGATGCTAGAGCACAATGAGATTACCCAAGGCCAGTCCCCTTCCTAGCTGGCATTCCAAAGTGTAGGATGCCTTCAAGCTCCTAGCACCCTCTAAGCACTCTGGGAAGGGGCATAGAGAGTTAATCCCTACACTGCCTTCTCATGGCTGCCCATGTCTCTAACACCATCCCCCTTTTCTCCTTGAACATTTGAAGATGGCCTGGGCATATTTTGTTACAGTTTTTCACTCTGCTTACTTGCTCTTAGTGGATTGAACGTGAGACAGTATGCAAATCTCCTTCTCCAAGAGACAGCAGTCTGGGACTGAGACATCAGTGGGCCATTACCATACCCCATTACCACAGAAGCACACAAGGGGGAAAAGAAATCATCAAAGAAATGTCCCAAGGTATCTCTTGGGGCCCTGTGTGTCTCCTATTCTCGTGTTTGAGCTTTACTGGTCTAGCACTTTCTGTAGGGACAGGCATTACTTTAGACATCATGATCATTAAAATCCTATTTAAAATAAAATGTTTTTGAAGATTTCTAAGAAAACCTATCCAACCTCTTTGCTTGCCTGCCTTTGATTTGATTTTTACCCCTGCTGGCGAAAAGAACATCTGTGTTGCTTTGACAAATTATTTTTGGCCCATGTTGGGGGCCCCCAGTTGGCTGTGTGGGCACGCAGAGGATGGATTCCTGATGTGCTGTGCTGAGCCAGCTGGGGATGTGCCTGGCCTTCTCTGTGCACAGGGTTTTGTCTTTGTGCCGTTTCATTACCCACATCAGGCTATATTGAAGGTAAAGAGATAAGGAGGAAAACTGAAGTTAAGTCCAACAGGTAAGCCAATCAGCCAGCTAACCACTCTGCCTCTGAGCTGTCCATTAGCCAGCCAGCCAGCCAGCCAGGCAGCTAGCCAGTCCGGGTGTCAGGCAGTTAGGCACTCTGCCTGTCCTGTAGCCAGCTTGTCAGCCAGGGCATTGGTGAGTCAGACTGCTCTGCAGCCAGCTAGTCCGTCCATCTTTCCATCAGTCTTTTAAGCCAATCAGCCTGTACTTTGGTCAAATGGAATGTCATTCTATTCATCAGTCAATACCCTTCCCTCAGAGAAGCTCTCTCCAGCTTCCAAAACCAAATTAGTTACGCGAGCACACATTCACGTCCACGTACCCACACACAGATCCAGGACATTCTGTTTCAATGACTCCCTGTACTCTTCCTTCATGGTCCTTACCATACTGTCCACTCATACCACTCATATTCCTTTGTGTGATTATTTGATGGATGTCTGATTTCCTGTTAGATTATAAGCTCCACTCATGTTGGCCCTGCTCTAGGATGAATGGCTCTATCTATTGGTGGGTCATGCTGTCCATGAGCCAGCCCACCAGCAATAGACCAATTTGCTGGGTGGACAGAGTGGACCACAGGAGCATTTCAGCCAGAGAGAATATCGTGAGTTAAGATACAAAGTGGTCAAAGAATTTAGCATCTCTGGAAAGGGTGTCATTGCTGGAGCATAAGGAGAGGGGCAGGGGTGGGAAGAGGGCACAGGCAAGCTAGTGGGAGATTTGTCTGGAGCTGTAGGGTCCAGGTCCTAAAGGATTTATATGACATGAGAAGGCAGCAGGTTTGGGATGCCTGGGTGGCTGAGTCGGTTAAGTGTCTGCCTTTTGGCTCAGGTCATGATCTCGGGGTCCTGGGATCGAGCCCCAAGTCGGGCTCTCTGCTCAATAAAAAGTCTGCTTCTCCGTCCCCCTCTCCCTCTGTGCTTGCTCTTTCTCTCTCTCTTTGCTCTCTGTCTCACATAAATAAATAAAATCTTTTTTTAAAAGAGGGCAATAGATTTTAGGTGACAAGATATTGGAAATTTTAAGTGAGAGTTGTGTCTGAGAACCTTGGGCAGCAATGTGGAGTGAAGTGGATAGAGACTAAAGGCAGGAAGGCCTACCAGGAGGCTACTGGAAGTCCTGAGGTTACCATGTGCTCCCCCTTTTCCGTATCATGAAAAATGCTACAATTTTTGTGGCCCACTAGAATAAACACATGAGGCAGCTTGTGGCCAGAGGCAACAGGACCCAGAGGCCGAGGGGCTCAGGATCTCAGCCCACTTGTCACCTATTCATATATGCCTCAAGAAGTTTTGGTAGTGGAGGAAGGCAAGGAGGGCCTGAAATAAAGCAATGGCAGCAGGGGCAGGCATGATGTCTGCGAATACTGTGGAGGCAAGCCTAGTCAGTCTTAAGTCCTCCTAGTAATGGTGGTAGCAGCTATCCATAGCCAAACGTCTATGTTTCCTTCTGCCATTAACAGGAGGGGCGGCGCTCTTCCCTTCCCCCATCCCATTCCCCTTATGTCTCTATTTGGCTATATACAAGGTTGATCATTCTGTTGTGACCCAGAAGCATCCATTAACTAAAGGTACAAACACTCCCTCTGCCCCTTCTTAATAACAACCCAAAGGGTATGTAAACTAACTGGAATTAAAATAAAAACTTAAAAAAAAAAGACCCAAAGGTGATCTCTCATCCCTGGTCCCCCTCTTACTAGAGAAAGGAGCCAGTTGTTCCTCAGAGTCCAGATGGTTCCTCTTCTTCCTGATGATATCGAGTGAGCTCCATAGGAGTATCATCAACTCATTGCCCGTGGGGTGGAATCCAGATGCCTTACCATGGCATGCAGTGTTATTGGATTGTGTACTAACAAAACAATTCAAGATAGGATTTGATCTGGCACCAGACTGTGTGATAGAGACGTAGCAACGTGCGAGCACTGAGATAGGAAAAGAGATGAAGAGGGGTAGGATACCTGGATGGCTCAGTGGTTGAGCATCTGCCTTAGGCTCAGGTTGTTATCCTGGGGTCCTGGGATTGAGTCCTGCATCAGGCTCCTCCTAGGGAGGCTGCTTCTCCCTCTCCCTCTGCCTGCCACTCTGCCTGCTTGTGTTTCTCTCTCTCTCTCTCTCTCTCTCTCTCTCTCTCTCATTTTCTGTCAAATAACTAAATAAAATCTTTAAAGAAAAAGAGTTGAAGAGGAGAAACAGGCTGAGGGTGGTGACTCTTGGGAGGCTGTGCAAGGAGAGCCAGCCAAAGAGAGAGATGGAAATGGTCAGAGACGACAGAATCAGAACCCAGTATCACCTTATGGAAACAGAAGCTAAGAGAAGAATTTCCAAAGGATAAGGGGATTGGTGTTGGCAAATGAAACAAGCTGAGAGGTGTGAAAATGAATATGTGCAATTGTGTTTAGCTGGAAAGAAGCTTTACTCCCAGATCAAACCAAACCTGACCCATGGCTCATTTCTATAAATGAAGTTTTCTTAGAACCCCATAATACCCACTGTTTAGCTCAGGGATTGTCTATGGCTGTTTTCTCACTTCAATGGCAGAGTTTTTGCAACAGAATGTATGACCCACAAGGCCTAAAGTACTTGCTGTCTAGCCCCTTACAGAAAAAGTTTGCCAACCACTAGTCTGAATGGGCTACAAAATAGTCAACTTGAGCTATGTGTCAGGATCCTGGGAGATAGCGAGGAGACTTCTGCAACATTACTTGAAAGAAGAGATGATTTGGATTCAGAATTGTTCCCCAGGTGATGACCCAAGCCAAGAAGGCTAGTCTAGTTGGTGACCAAGTTCACCCAAGTCCTCCATGATGTTCCTTTTATTGCCACTGCCCTTGTGGATACCCTAATCTTCTCTCATCTGGACTGTTGCAGTAGCTACCTCACCAGTCAGAGAAGGATTCATTCCACCCTAATTCTTTTAGCTCATAATGCCTGGTCTGGGAACCCCCAGAAGTCAAGGTGAGTCATGGCCCCATGGCTCCCTCTTCAGCCAGTCTTCATTGGTCTTCATTGGTCTTTATCTGGAGGCCACTGCCCTGATCCCAGGGGGAGGAATGCTCCCATGGCTGATTTCGTCTGGCCCAAACTTATTTTCAAGCTACACTTTCTCAAAATCACAATACAGATATCGGGAAGGTTTCTTGAAAAGGTATTGATTTGGGGGAGATACATCTTTTGTTGAAATATCGGTGCCAAGTCACCAAAACAGTCAAGCAGCCAACCCCCGTTTCAATTTGACTGATTTAGGGTCAAGAACAAAAGTAACAGAGTATGCTAAGACTTCCCAGAGTAGGTTAAAAAAAATACAACTGACTACCATGAGACTTTCTATGAAAATAGATGGTTTTGGTCAAATAATTTGGAAACACTGGAATCCTAAAGCCCACCTCTTAACATTTTGCAGTGCACATTCTTATGTGAAAGGGTCTGAGAGTTCCCATAAGTACGTCTCTCTGCATAGCTTTTGTTTGACCCAGTGTTTCACACATGTATTTGACCAAGGAACTGCTTCAGAGGGCACCAGCTAACATCCTGAGGATACTTGAGGAAAAAGGGGAGGGCATGGAGGTCTGAGCAGGTCTGCAGGCCGAGAGAACTGGGCCCAGAAGGCACAGTATTGCATGGAGTGTCCATGTCATGGGAGCTATTCTAGGTACTGGGCAAGATGGGTTATAAAGATGATCAAGAGGGCAGCCCTGGTGGCTCAAAAGTTTAGCGCCACCTTCAGCCCAGGGTATGATCCTGGAGACCCGGGATCAAGTCCCATGTCGGGCTCCCTACATGGAGCCTGCTTCTCCCTCTGCCTGTGTCTCTGCCTCTCTCTCTCTCTCTCTCTCTCTCTCTCTCTCTCTCTCTCTCATGAATAAATAAATAAAATCTTTAAAAAAATAAAAAATAAAGATGATCAAGAGATAGTTCGTGGATTCAGGAACTTTCTATCAAGGATATTCCCCAGTCCAGCCAGGACTCCCAGGACTCTAGCTAGGACTCACCCCAACTCTCCTTTTTTTTTTTTCACCCCAACTCTCCTAATCTGGCCCACATATCTGCCGGGCCCTGACAAACACAAATACAGCCATGCAGCAGTCACACGATATTATATAATTTTAATCTTTTTTTTAAGTAAAGGTAATTCATTAAATGTGTAGTTAAAGGTTGATTTAATTTTGACACTTGAGTATGAGTTAACCATAAATATGCTCTCAACTCAGATGAAATGATCTGTCGGTCCACGCACCTTGATTTTTGGTTTAGAAAGTATGATTCTCATACCTCTGCGAGCCATCTTTTCTTCACTGTCATCCTCCTGGACATGCACTCGCTCCCCTCTTTCCCACGTCCTCACAGTTCTTCTTGTCTCTCTCCCACAGCCTCTGGTGCTGTTGATGGAGTGGCCCGAAGCCACCAACTTTGCCTGCCTGATTGCGGGGTACTGCCGTCTCCTTCTGGACTCCAGGAAGATGGTCTTTTCCAGGCCTGCCAGCCAGCCACTTCCGCCTCCAATGATCAAGGCAGGTAGGGCTCAGCCTCAGTTTTTCACTATACTGGAGGGCCTTTGGACCCTGGAAACATTGAGGGAGGAGCTCTGCTTACCCCATTCCACCAGCACCCTGGTTTCCCAGCAGCCAGCACTATATACCACTGGGTCCTACCTGGCACAAGCTAGTGGGAAAGACAGCTGGCCTTCAGATGGGTCTGGCCCAGAAAGGATGCCTGTGACAACACATTGCATATGATCAAGTCAGTGAATGAATGTAAGATCAAAATTTGAAAATAAGCGATAAGTAGGCCCAATTAGAGAACTGCACCAGATCTAAGGCACAGTTTTAGAGGTACAGTAGAGGTACAGGGATCTAGGAGAGAGGCATGGGTGCTCTGACTCAGCAGAACTGGAGGTTGAAAGTGGAGATAAAATCTTCCTCTTGTTCATCATAATGGGGATTGACAGAGCTGCCTGAAGTTAAGTCTGGGGGTAGGCAAGGTTGTGCAGGCGCAGAGTACAGTCCAGCAGGAGGCTTAGAGAGACCATGAAGAACAAGGTCAAGTGCAACCCCCAACATGAGGCTTCCCAGGTATGCAGCTCAGTAGAGCCACCCCATCCCCAGCTCAGCTCTCAAACATCATGGCAGAAACTGTTGCCCTCCTTGCCTGCCAAAGCCTCTCCATCCATTTGCCTGGCAGGTCAGCCATTTCTTCACTCTTCAGGGCTACAGTGTGGTCATATCTGATCTAGATGGAGGAGTTTGGGAGTAGAAGCCAACTCCCAATGGATGTCCCAGCTCCCAGAGAGTTGTGCAACCCCACACACCCCCATCCCCTCATGGGTCTTCATCATGAACATCGTAACAAACTCATGTGTACATCTCCTAACATCATCCACAGGACATGGAGGGCAATCCACCAAACATAGGCTGGGGAAAGGACAGGTGGCCCCAAGGCATAGGAGGAGGCTCCATGTAGAAAAGCAAAGGAACTGACTAGGAATGGAAGAAACCAAGAGGCCGAGTTGCCACACATCCCCAGGTGAACAGCTCTGAATTGGATGCCCATAGGTATTACCAAGCCTGCAGGTGGCCAAGTGATTTCCAAGCCTAGATTAGCATTGTGATGCTCTCTGTCATCAAAGCCAAGTAAATGATGCCTCTTATAGAGCAGGATAGGGAGAGAGAAAGGGAGAAGGAAAGGCAGAAGAGGGGAGCCTGGAGCCCAGCCAAGAACCAGAGGTAAAAGTGAGGGCTCTTTGGGGGATCCACTTTTGGAAGGCCCCAGAGATGGCTCTGTAATCCTATCCACCTCCCAAAGGGTTCTGTTATCCCATCAGCATCCTGGTCAGTGTCACCCTTAGGTATAAATCTCTTTGAGCATAGTGCCTCCAAGTGAGGGCACGGGCTTCCTGTTCCTCATCACTGTTGCTGAACACACCCCTGTTGCCTTTCCAGAGGCGAATCAGTTTCACTGGATTCTCTAGAAGGGATTTCAGCCTGGAAAGAAGGCTTATGTAAATGCTAGGCATGGCTTTAGAGCCCCTCCCTGGTTCCTGAGAGTCCCCGCTGGGGCCTTCAGAGTGACAGTGGCTCAGCTGCCTCCAGCACAGGGCCTGTCTCTTTGCAGGAGCCAGATGGAGCACCGTGCTGTTCACTTTGTACCGCTTCGCCTCCTCAGTGGTGTGGGTCCATGCCTGGGCCCAGTATGTGGCCTTTTGAGCTGTTAGATGCTGGATCAATGGCAACCACTAAGTGCTTTGGGTGGGTGGGGCACGATAAGCATTACAGCTATATACTATAGGAGGCTAGTGTGCACACCTGATCCTGTGACCCCCAGAAACAGAAAGGGGGACTGCAAGCAGTGCACTGGGGAGCCCTCCACTCAGGTTATGATGCGGGGCCACCAGTTCCTGGTACAAAGTGGAAACACATTTCCTCCCTGGGCCCCCACTTGCATCCCAGGAAAGAAGCCCTTGTGGCCAGCTGTTGTTTAGCAGAGGCCTATAGGGAACGGGCATCCTGCCAGACTCATCTGGGCTTTTTCCTCAGGGCCAGCACTGCAGCCTGCTAAGGGCCTGATCTCTCTGTCTGGTGCAATATTCTTGTCTCACAGCAGCTGCCAGCTGGCCCAACTCCGTGCCTAGCCTGCTGGGCCTAAAGGCTGCTGTGAAACCAGCAACTAGGAAAGAAAGCATTGCATCTCACTGGGGGCCCAGGAAAAAAGGAAACTAGGGACATGGAAGGTGAGGGATTGCCTCTTGGGTTTATCAGTGGTTTCCCCAAAGTAGTTATCTCATGTATTTACTCAGCAACTCTTTCTTTCTTTCTTTTTTGAGAGAAAAAGCACATGCATGCACCTCCAGTGCACTGGGTGGGTTTGAGGGGCAGAGGGAGAGGGAGAGAGACTTAATTAGGCTCAGCGCCCAGCCCGGAGTCCAACACAGGGCTTGATCTCAGCACCCTGAGATCAGGGCCTGAGCCAAAACCGAGAGTTGGATGCTTAACTGACTGAGCCACCCAGGGGCTGCTCATCAACTATTTGTCTGGAACTCATTATATGCTGGGTCCTTGCCCTCACAGAACTTACAGTCTAGTGGGATAACACAGAGTGTTGATTGAATGGACAATATCAGTACAGTCGTGAGTGCCTTTGAATTTGCATAGGGAAAATTCAACTGCCACAACAGAACAATGCCTGGGCTTGAGGACCTACACAGCTTAGAGAAAGTCTCAAACAAATGCCAGTTCTCACCTGTACGGAGCTATTGGGAGATCTGGAGGCAGCCACCAGCTGTCTCCAGTATCGTGGGAGATACAGGAAAATAAGGTTTTGGGGGTCCCAGTGGTGGGGCACAGTCAGAAGAACTCACTGATTTTCTCCCATGGTTAGAAGACAGCTCGGTCTGGTAAATTGAATATTCTGGTTAATGGCTACTGTGTATATCCGATGCACAACTCACCTATTTTCATGCAGTTAAAAACCAGCAACTTGCACAGAGTACTAAAGCTTGACCTAACATACTAGATGCTTTCAGATGATTCAGAAAGAAATTGAGTGTCTCTAATGGCCTCTAGGTCATCCCTGTGCCCGTTTTTTTTTAAGATTTTATTTATTTATTCATGAGAGACACACAGAGAGAGGAAGAGACATAGGCAGAGGGAGAAGCAGGCTCCCTGTGGGGAGCCCAATGTGGGACTCGATCCCAGAACCCCAGGATCACGCCCCAAGCCAAAGGCAATTGCTCAACCACTGAGCCACTCCGGTGCCCCTTTTGACCAGTATTGATCATCAGATTGTAGAATATAACAAAGCCAACTAATAGAAATCTGGCTGACTCAGTGTTGCCCTGACTCTATGTATGTGTGTATATATATGTGTGTGTACACACACTGCATATATTTTTTAACATAACTCTAGTTGGATTGCCATCCTGTTCTTTACAAGCATTTTTTTTAAGTCAGTCTTCTGAGTGGCTGAGTAAAGAGAGCTAGACGAGGACATCCCCCTTGGGGAAAGCTGATTAGCAATTTAGAGCAGATTTGCAATCTGAGAGGCACACTGTTCCAGCCATCAGCCGAGCACACCTGGCTCTCCTTGCATTTCTAACCTTATGTCTGGAGGAGCTCTGCACTTTTCCAGACATATTTTCTCTGCCACACAGCACTGTGCTGCAACTTGGATCTGGAAATCACAGTACCAAGTGGTGGTCTGGGCATCACCTGGCCTTGTAATCATAATGTTGGGAAATGTTCCCACCTTTCAGGGAGAGAATCCATCCTTAGACCTCCAGCCCTTGTCTGAAAAGAGTAACCACCTGCTTAGTGGACATGCCCCTGGGAGCCACCTCTATGGCAGCTTATTGCCAAGCTGGCTGCACTGATGGTACAGCTGTCTCATAGGTGGTTAGCACCTGGTGGATGGCCTGGATCTGTGGAAAGTGCCTGAGGATAGAAACCTCTTGAACTGACAGTTTGTGCTTCAGGCTTAGCACTGCCCTAGAGCACTTCTTCACTAAGGTTGAGAGGGTAGTTACATATTATTCCCCAAGTTGATCCAGAGCACCCTAGGTACAGCCACTAAGGCCTAAATTGAACCTACTGGATTTAATTACTTACACTAACTCCAACTCCTGTGATCCCAGGTCCCCAGGATCACAACTGGAGCCAAAGGCAGACACTCAACCACTGAGCCACTCAGGTGCACCTGAGTCTATCTTTAAAGGGGCACCATGGTCTATGGAACACAGCAAGGGCTTAGAATCTGAAGGTAGAGAGACTTGGCTTCTATTCTAGTCATGGTTCTGCCCTATCTTAGTCATGTGATCATGAATAGACTCCATAAACTGAGTCCAGTTTCCTTACCTGTAAACTGAGGATAACAGGACCTACCTCAGGAGAGATTTGACAGGATTACGTACGATAAACCCCATAAAGTTCTTTCAAGTGCAGAGCACATTTTTGGCTCTTTTTCTAAAGATTGAGAGTTCACTTTCTGCCCAGTACTGTACTTTATTTTTTTAATAAACAGCTTTTTTAAAAAGATTTTATTTATTTATTTATTTACAGAGAGAGAGAGAGAGAGAATGAGTGAGGTGAGGGTCTGAGGGAGAGAGAATCTCAAGCAGACTATGCTGAGCATGGGCCTGACACAGGACTCAATCTCAACACCCCAAGATCATGACCTGAGCTGAAACAAGAGTTGGATGCTTAATTGACTGAGCCATCCAGGCACTCCTTAAATAAACAGCTTTATTGAGATATAAATTCCAAGCCAGAAAATACACCCATTTAAAGTTCACAACTCAGCGTTTCTGAGTGTATATAATGTATTTAGAGGGCTGTGCAATCATTGCCACAATTTAATTTTAGAAAATTTTTACCCCTCCTAAAACCAACTCTGTATCTATTAGTGTTCATTCTCTAGTTCCCCCCTAGTCACCACCCAGCACTAAACAACCACACTTTCTGGGCCTATAGCTTTGTCTATCCTGGACATTGTGGATAAATGGAACTATACACTTTACAGTCTTTTTGTGGCTTGCTTTTTTTCATTTAGCATAGTGTTATCCACGATGTAGCATGTATCACTACTTCATTTGGTTTTTTTGGCCAAATAATATTCCATCTGGCAGACAGACTGCCTTTTTTCATCCATTCATCAGTTGATGGATAGTTGATTGTTTCTATCTTGTGTCTTTTATGAATAATAATGTTATGAACCTTTATGTACAAGTTTTTGTGGAGGCTTATGTTTTCAATTCTCTTTGGTATACAACTAGGAGTGGAACTGTTGGTCAAATGGTAACTCTGTGTTTAACTTTGAGAAACTACCAAACTGTTTCCCAAAAGGACTGCACCATTGTACATTACCACCAGCAATGTTGGAGGATTCAGTTTTACCATACCCTCACCAATACTTGTTATCATCCGTCTTTTTTTTTTTTAACATCCACTGTAGTGGAGGTGAAGTGGTATCTTATGGTTTTGATTTGCATCGTCATAGCTTATGGTGTTGAACATCTTTGCATATGCTTATTGGCCATTTGTATATCTTCTTTCATGAACTGTCTGTTCAAATCCTTTGCCCATTTTTCAGTTGGGCTCTTTGATCATAAACATGAAAGTTTATGTTCTGGACTCTCAATTCTATTCCAGTGATCTATGTGTCTACCCTTCAGTCAGTATCACACCATCTTGATTACCATGCTTTGTATTAAGTTTTGAAATCAGGAAGTGGGGGTGCCTGGGTGGCTCAGCGGTTGAGCATCTGCCTTTGGCTGAGGCGTGATCCGGGGATCCTGGGATCGAGTCCCACATCAGGCTCCCCTCAAGGAGCCTGCTTCTCCCTCTGCCTGTGTCTTTGCCTCTCTCTGTGTCTCTCTCTCATGAATAACTAAAATCTTAAATTAAAAAAAAAGAGAAATCAGGAAGTGTGGGTCTGCCTACTTTGTTCTTTATAAAGACGGTTTTGGTTATTCTGTGTCCTTTGTGATTCCATATGAATTTTTTAATTACCTTGTCAATTACTACAAAGTCAGTTGGGATTCTGATAGGGACTATGTTGAATCTGTAGATCAATTTGGAAAGTACTGCCATGTTAACAAGATTGGGTCTTCCAATCTATGAATATAGAATATCTTTTCATTTATTTAAATCTTCCTTAATTTCTTTCACAAATGCTTGTAGTTTCCATTGTACAAGTCTTGCACTTCTTTTGTTAAACTTATACCTAAGTATTGTATTCCTTTTGGTGCTATTGTAAATAGAATTGTTTCCTAATTTCATTAGTAGGTTGTTTGTTGCTACCGTATAACAATACAATTAATTTTTGTATTGTCCTTTGCCATGCAACCTTGCTAAGCTTATTAGCTCTAATAATGCATTTGTGGATTCCTTGGGATTTTTTCTATACAAGATCATGTCATCTGCATGCAGAGAACCTTTCCAATCTGGATACTTTATATCTAATTTTATTGTCTAATCGTCCTGGCTACGCCTTCTAGTACAGTGTTGAGTAGAAGTGTTAAAACAGTTTTCAGTCTTTTACCAGGTCTTTTTATCAGGTCTGTTTGCTGTGGATTTTTCACAGATAATCAGATAATTTTACCATGTTGAGGAAGTTCCCTTTTATTTCTAGCCTTTTGAATTTTATCATTAAAGGGTGGTGGCTCAGGGCCCCTTGGTGGCTCAGTGGTTGAGCATCTGCCTTTGGCTTAGGTTGTGTTCCTGGAGTCCTGGGCTGGAGTCCTGCATTGGGCTCCCTGCAGGGAGCCTGTTTCTCCCTCTGCCTATGTCTCTGCCTCTCTCTGTGTGTCTCTCATGAATAAATAAATAAACTTTTTAAAGAAAGAAAGGGTGGTGGCTTTTACCAAATTCTTTTCTCAAGAATTCCCAAGTCTATTGAGATGATTGTGTGGGTTTTGTCTACCATTCTCTTAACATGGTATATTACATTCATTGATTTTGGATGTTAAATCAACCTTGCATTCCTATAATCCCATTTGGTTGTGGTGTATAATGCTTTTTATATGTTTCTGGATTCAGATTGCTAGTATTTTGTTGAACTTTGTTTCTATATAGGAAATATTGCTCTGTAGTTTTATTGTGATGTTTTGTCTGGTTTGGTACCAGGGTAGTATCAACTTTATAGAATAAGTTATGAAGTGTTCCCTTCCTCTTCTGTTTTTTGGAAGAATCTGTGAAGAATTTGTATAAGTGCTTTGAGCATTTGGCAAAATTTACCAGTGAAGCCATTTGGGCCTGAGTTTTATTTTTAGTGGGAGTGGGTACTTTTAATTACTAATTCAATTTCTTTTCTTGCTATTGACCTATTCAGGTTTTTCTATCTTCTTGAGTCAGTTTGATCATGTATTTCTAGGTATTTGTCCATTTCACCAAGGTTATCTAATGTTTTCTGGTATAAGCTTCTTTTTAAAATCCCTTATAATCAAGTCCATATCTGTAGAGTCAGTAGTGATGGTCCTTCTTTCATTCCTAATTTTAGTAATTTGACTCTTCTCTTTAATTGCTTGGTCTCTACAGCTAAATGTTTGTCAATTTTATTGATATTTTCAAAGAACCATCTTTTGGGGCACCTGGGTGGCTCAGGCGTTTAAGCGTCCGACTCGCTTTCAGCTCAGGTTGTGATCTCAGAGTCATGAGATCAAGCCCCATGTCGGGCCCCATGTGGAATCTGCTTGGAATTTTCTCTCCCTCTACCCCTCCATTCACTCACATGTGCTCCCTCTCTCTCTCAAAAAACAACAAAGAACAACTTTTATTTTCATTGATTTTCTCTAGTGTTTTTCTGTCCTCTCTATGCTTTCCTATTTCTTTTCTTCTGCTTACTTAGGGTTTAGTTTACTCTTCTTTTTCAAGTCTCTTAAGGTGGAAGGTTACATTATTGATGTGAAATCTCTTTTTAATGTGTATTTATAGTTATAAATTTATCCCTAAACACTAATATAGCTAGATCCCACAAGTTTAGGTATGTTGTATCTTCATTTTCATTCATCTCAAAGTATTTTCCAATTTCCCTTGTGATTTTTTCCTTGACCCATTGGTTATTTAGGTACATTTTACTGAATTTCCACATACTTGTGAGTTTCCCAAATTTCTTTGTTACTGATTTCTAATTCCATTGTGCTCAAACACACATATATTTTGTATGATTTCATTTCTTTTAAATTTGTTGAGGCTCATTTTATGACCTATATATGGTCTATCTTGGAGAATGTTCCAGGTACCCTTGAGAAGAATGTATATTCTGCTGTTGGTAGGTGGCATGTTCTATAGATTTTTGTGACGTCTACTTAGTTTATAGCTGTTCAGGCCCTTTATCTCCTTGTTGATCTTCTGTATAGTTGCTCTATCCTTTGTTGAAAGTGGGGTAGTGAAGTGTCCAATTACTGCCGTTGAATTGTGTGGTTTTCTCCTTTCAGTTCGGTCAGTTGTTGCTTCATGTATTTTGGTGTTGTGTCGTGAAGTGCCAGCACCATCCTTTTGTAATGGTTGGAAGGTCTACTAAAAAGCAACACTGACACATTGACCCTGTCAAACTGGAAATCAGAAGGCATTTTGAAGGTTTGTTTTCTGGTACCTTCACCACCATGAGGAACGATAGAGCAATGGTTTAAAACATGGGCTTTGTAGTCCCTCGGACCTGCGCTCAAATACAGGCTGCCATTTATGACTCGTGACCTTGGATAAGTCACATAACCAAACAGGTTGGTTTCTTCCTCTGCAAAGTGGGGATCGTGACAGCACCTACCTCCTTGGCTTGTTGTGAAGATTAAATGGGGTGGTGTGTGATGACCTTAGCCTAAGTTAGTGCCTGCTTGCCCTCTGTCGCTCTGTCTGCTGGTAGCAAAATGAACTGGCCTTGTCTGAGTATATTCTCCCAGATGACATGGGGAAGGGCCCCCGAAACGGTCTACGCGAGAGAAGCCATGTAGAGAGAAAGCATTTCATTTGTGATGGATAATTCTCAGATGCACACACCTACCATCATTAAAAGCTATTGACAAGAACATTCTACCCCAATTTCTACTGGAGCAGGCAGGCTGGCCCTGCACAGATACAGAGAAGTAGTGAGATCTGAGGACTCGGAAGAATGCTTCCCATCCCACATCCTCCTCCCACATCCACACATCCCAGCGAATTTCCCATAGACTTTGCACATTCAGAGGCCCACAATACTATAAGTAGAGCTTTATTCTTTTAGGGTCCTTCCATGACAGTCCTCTCTGAAATGCAAATTTTCAGGTACTGTATGTGGTCCATTCTGCATTTTCCCACCAAGGCACTAAGTAACTGGCTAGATTTATTGCCTTCTGCCAGAAGAGGTCGAACCTAACACAAGAGTAACAGAGCCCTGGGGGGATGAAAAGGCTCTGAGAGGTGGGGACGGGCAGGGACAATCTGAAGGGGGATTTCAGACTTTAAAAAGTGAAAGTGTGTTAACAGCTGACTTTAAGAGCAGATATACCCATGTAAGAGACCCATTGGACCCAGATACCAAGCTGCTCAGCCCCTCCCCCGTCACCCCATGCCGGTTTCCATTTCAGACACCATGGGGCTGTTGTGCTACTCTCAGGGTCTCTCGCAGCCAGGTAATAATGCTCTGTCGGTACCTGCCATCCAGCTGTGTACCAGAAACACCAGGGAGCTGCAGCCATGGTCCTGAGCACCAGGGCTCATCTGTTGATTCTCTTTCTGGGTTTAGATTACATGCACAGCGCCCACCGCCCTGTCACTGGGGGCCACCTGGGGAAAAAGGAGAGTAGTTATGTGGGCAGCATGGGCGCCAGCCCCCGGAAGTCGAACCACTGCACACCCCCACCTGCCGACTCTGAGCTTGTCAGCTTTTGCTACCTCCACATGCGGGAACAAAGGAAGGAGCAGGAAAGCCGGACGGATGTCAACGAGAACTTAATCTTCTTTGAGGAGACCAGGCCCCGGACCAAGTCCGATCCCACTTCCAAAAGCTCCGGCCAAGGCTATGAGGCGATCCCCGATGACTTTGATGCAGCCAGCCTCAACCATGAGCCTTGCACCAGCAGGGCCCGCTCCTACACCTTGGACAATTCCCTTGGGGCCGAAGCCCTGAATTTCTACTGTGACTCTTGCAAAGCCAAACTCCAGGAGCAGCTGGGCCCTCGCAAAGGTGGAAAGCCCAGCTCTTCTCGTGACAATATGGTAGACTTGATGTCCCTCCCACCCCCTGGGAGCGAGGAGGAGGAGGAGGAGGAAGATGAGAGCACTTCCCTGTTGCCTGCCATTGCCGCCCCACCTCCTGGTTTCCGAGACAATAGTTCTGATGAGGACGACCCCAAGCGCCGGGCAGTCCAGAGCCAGGAGCAAGGACGCCACCTGTGTGGGCTCCTGTATGATGAGATTCCAGTGACACTCATTGACAGTGTGCAGACCCGGACAGTACGAGATCATGCCCAGGAGCTAGATGATGCCCTGGTGTCCACTCTGCAGGCTCTGGAAGCCCTGGCAGCTTCAGAGGATGGACCACACCCCCCACCCCCACAGACTGCAGGTAAAAGCCTATTGTTCCTCCTCCCTCTTGCCTCCCCTCCCTTCTGCCGGCCAGGTAGGGCCAACAGGTGATATTGCTTATTTCTGAGCTGAGGTCAAAGTAACCGTGGTGTGCCAGGGCAGTGGATGGCCACAGGTAGCTCAGATAGGATCAGGAAATCAACAATGCTGTGCCAGGGGCCGGCTGCTCATCTCCAGCTAGAACTCTGGCTCTCACCATTCCATCTCTGGAAATGTCTTGCAGATGGACCCCAGGGATTGGGGCTGTGACAGCCCCGGAGCCAGGCCAGGATGAAGAATCAGAGCAAAATTGTGAGAGATCTAGAAGACAGGCAAAGAATATCCAGCATGCACATGGCTGGAAGAAAAAAAAAATGACCAGCTAACCACCTAGTAACCCAGGATCAGGGGAGCCAGGAGCCAACCCTGCTCAGGGCTGAGTTCTTTTTTTTATCTTGCCTAAGAACATAGGCTCCCAGTCAGACCCGCCCAAGTCCTGGCTTCTTGGCTCACTTTCGGTATGACCTTTGGCAAGGCACCTACCCTCTCTGAACCTCACTTTTGTCACTTTAAGTGGGTCTGTAATGACAGTCGTATCATGTAGGCTTGCTGTGAGCACAAAAGGAGATCATTCAAGCAAAGCACTGCCCAGAACGTAAAAAGAAGTAAAGCCATTAGTATTACTCATAAGTAGTAGCCATTACTAGTAGTGATTATTTTGTGGGAGAGCCAGCCGACATGCCTGCTATTCCCCATTTCGGACACACATACATCCATCTTGTAGACAAGCTCATGTGTCAGACATGCACCCATATTCACGACACATACCTACACACACACAAGCGCGCGCACGCGCTCACACAGAGAGACACCTAAAAAAGGTGTTCACCGGGTGAACAGAGAGACACCTAAAAAAGGTGTTCACCAGGTGAACGCTACAGCAACATAATAGGAATAAAGAGGAATAGGGCGGATGAGAAAGTATGTGAGGCAGGAGGAAGTGTGGACAGAGAAGACGAAGAGAGTGGGTGAGGAGGCAGCCCAGCTGAGACCTGGGAGAGTACCAGCCCCTACCTTTCCTGTGTGCATGAGGGCATCCTTGGTGGTAGGGCACCCCCCCCCCCGCTGTGTTTAGCCTTTGGGGCCACCGTTCCTTTTTGCTCAGAGTCTGGAGCTTAGAAACAAGCTACTCCCAGGCTAGCTGGAGGCCCCTGTGGTCACTGGGGAGAGGACAGATGCAGGTGAAAGGGCCTCGCTGTAGGCAGGCCTGACCAGTTGAGGAGGGCTAGATAGAGAGGGGCATCTCTTTGGCAGCCCTCTTCAAGACAATTGACAAACATTTCCTAACTATTGAATCTAAAAATAGTGATGATCAGCATGCTGCTCTGCATGTGCCATGCATGTTAATTTGCCATCAAACTGCCCAGAAGACATCCTCTCTGCCTCTTTTGTTTCTTTTTCGGATTCCCCACCCTTTGGGAGCCCTCTTCCAGCTTGCTTCCTTCTGCCCCTCCCCAACTCTCCCCTCCTCTCCCCCTGCCCCCCCTGCCTGAACTGACAGGCTTCCCCACCCCCACCCCAGCTTCAATCCTGCTGGCTGCCCTTGGCCCCCACCCCCCTAAACTTTCTCCATATGGCTGGCAAAAGGACTTGATTGGAGTAAGTGCAGCAAGCCCTCTCCCTGTCCCTCCAGGTCTGATTGTGCTGGCTACAATCACCCCTGAATCATCGCTGGACTCAGGCCATGAAACCAACTCCTCAGAGCTCACGGACATGTCAGAGATGATGTCTGCCATGAAGCAGCACCAGAACACCACCTATTTTCTGGCCCAGCACCTCAACAAGGAGAGCCTCCTGGCTCGCAAGGATTTGCCCTTCCGGATCCAGAGCTGCGCAGCCCAGGCTGTCCTCACAGCCCCTTATGCTCTTGGGCGCCCGGATCCCAACCCAGCACTGCAGCCAACTGTCACAGGCCAGAGCCCCGGCCCCCCTGGCACTCGGAGGAAGCTGCCCACATCAGAATCCCAGCCACAGCGGGAGCGAACATACGCCCTGGCAGTGCACCCGGCGCTGTCCCCACAGCTCAGTGAGCAGAAGAATCTGAGCCTGCTGTCCCCAGTTCCTGAGGACAAGGGGCCTGGCCACACTCGGGCAGGCCTGGAGGTGTCACTGAGGGCAGCCACACCGTCCCTCAGTGAAGAGCAGGTCTCTGAACTAAGGGAGAACGTGCCCAAAGAAGTCAGGTTGAGTCCCAAGCTTCTCTTAGACCCGAAGGGCAGCGTGACCCCGGCTATGATCTCAGCCGCCCTCCAGCAGGTGGTTCACCCTAAGAGCCTCCCTACCCCTAGCAGGGCCATAATGAACCCCCCCAGCAGTGGGGAGAGAAGGCTGGAGACCAGCGTGGGGAGGCCCGAGGTCAGCATGGGAAGGACGGAAGTTAGCATGATGAGCGGTAGTGCCAATAAGAATCTGAAGTTCAAAATAAGCCCCGGTGCTCCAGAGACCTCTCGGAATTCCCAGCAGCAGCTGAGCCTCGAGGTCTCCTCTGGCTCCAGAGCACCTGCAGGCAGCCGGGCTGACAGCCCACACCTCTCCCCACAAGAGGACAGGCTGCCTGTTCAGAGTTTCCCTCCCAAAAGCTACCTTTCACGAGCGAGCAGAGAGTCATTGAGCAAGCAGTCTATAGGGGAGGTGGCAGGCAAGGCTGGGCCAGAGGGTGCTAAGCCCACCCTGCACAAGCAGGGCACCGTATCCAGCCAGGGGGAGAAGGGGCAGCTGGAGGGCATGGCCCAGAGCAGCAAGATCGAGGAGACCAGCCTGGTACCCCGAGCCGGCTATTCCATGGCTCTTCAGAGCCCCAGCTGCCAGCCCCATGGCCACAGCCCCAGCAGCCAGTCCCGAGGCCAGAGCCCCAGCTGCCAACCTCGGGGCCAAAGCCCCCTGAGGCCTCAGGCTGCCAGCCGGCAGGTGAGCACCATGCCCTCCCTGAAGCTGGAGACAACCCTGGATGGAGCCCACTCAGCCTCTGAAGGCCCCACAAAGCCCAAGTCCTCCCGAGGGCCCTTCCGGCTCCGCAATTTATTCTCTGCCACGTTCCCGACCCGCCAGAAAAAGGAGACTGATGAGCGGCAGGCCCAGCTGCAGAAGGTAAAGCAGTACGAGCTCGAGTTCCTTGAAGAGCTTCTGAAGCCCCCGAGCCAGGGGGAGCTGCCAGGCACTGAGTACCTGCAGCCCCCGGCACCAGGTCGCTGCAGCTGCCAGCTGCGCAGCAGCCCTGTGCAGCAGGGGCCTGGCATGTCACGGGAGCAGAGGCGTAGCTGTGATTGCAAGCGCCTCTGCCGGGGGGGCCGGCCTCAGGTCCCTCAGACACCAGTGCCCGGCCTCCAGGGGCGGGAGAGGGACAGAGTCCCCCTGACCCAGAGGCAGCCAGAGGCCGGCCCGGGCCTGAGCCTCAGCAGCCCCACCAACATGGGGCGCATCCGCTCCACAAGCCTGGAATCCCGAGAGTGCCGATCAGACCCAGAGAGTGGCGTTTCCTGCCTGACCACGTGTGCCTCAGGGGGGGAGTGTCTGGGAGCACCCAACTATCGGAAGCTGATGCGCCGCTACAGTATCAGCGAACTGGATCAGGGTGACAGGGCATCACTGACCTCAGACATCTATCCGCACCCACCCCTGGGCATGCTGCCTAGGGAGGCCAAGGAGGTAGAGGCAGGCCTCCCCCTGGGCCTGGGTCCCAAAAACAAGCCACTGGAGTCACCAACCCTGGGAGACCCCTCATATGTCCAGGTTGCCCCCGAGACCAAAGGCCCCAGACAGATGGCAGTATTCTCACTGCCGGAAGAGGTGTACCGAAAGCCCGTCGACCTGGATGAGGACAGCGAGAGCGGCAAATGCTGCTCCATCCGCTACTGCTTCTATTACCGCAAGTGCGACATGGGGGATGACACCAGTGATGGCAAGGACGAGCTCTCCTATTCCATCCCCATGAAGATCCTGCCGGGCATGAAGTTGGAAGAGCAGGTGGTGCCCGTGATGAGCAGGACCCTGGAGGTGCTGGATGCCACCACCTGCAGCAGCAGCAGCCCCGAGGCCTCCCGCACCCAGGAAATTGACCTGCGGGTTTCCACCTTCGAGGGGAGCCTGGCCAAGATCAGTGCCCTGCGGGCCCGCGCCTACGGCCTGCCCGACGGTTTCCTGGCCGCCAGGCTGGACACCAACGAGCTGCTGACGGTCCTGCGGCAGTGCGTGGCCAGCCCTGAGGCCCGCGCTCCAAAGCCCTATGTATCTCAGATCTCTGAGTACAAGCTCGAGCTTTCTCTCAAGTTCAAGGAACTCCGGGCCTCCTGCCGCCGCGTGGCCAATGTGGACAAGAGCCCAACTCACATGCTGGCAGCCATCACGGGCAGCTTCCAGGTGCTGAGCAGCCTCATCGAGACCTTTGTGCGGCTGGTATTCATCGTGCGCTCCGAGGCCCAGCGCCAAGAGCTGCTGGCCAAGGTTGAAGAGGTGGTGAGGAACTACACCTTCCTCCTGCGTGCGGCCGAGGAGTCCACCACCCGGAACCTTAATCAGCAGCAGCAGCAGCAGCAGCAGCAGCAGCAGCAGCAGCAGCAACAGCAGCAGCAACAGCAGCAGCAGCAGGCAGCAGCTGTTGGGGTGGCCACAGGGCACTTCCCGGGCTCCCCAACTTCAGCGACTGTTATGAGCACATTCACCCGCTCCTTAAAAACCCTCATCAAGTAGGGCACCCACCCAGGCCTGCCCCCCACAACCACGGCCCCAGGTTCAGAGCTTTGTGGTCTTTGCATCTTGTGGTGTGTCCTGTATGCATCTGCCCAGCCCTGTCAGGGTCGGAGAGCTTTCCGTCTTCAGGGAGTGAGAACTCCCTGGGTTGAGGCTGTCCCTCCGGGCTCCGGCAGCTGCCACCCTGGGTATCTTTGCCTCTTCCCCAGCCTCTGGTCGTCACTGTGAGGGCAAAGGCCCCTCGTCACTACGCCTGCCTGCCGCAGAGCTGGATTTTATCTCTTCTTTAGGGCTGACAGGTGACATCAGGCTCACCTTCCTCTTCTGTTTTGGGGGCCAGGGGAGCTAGGGCCTGAAGTAGGCAGGCCCGCGGGCCTTGAGCTCCTCCTGGAGTCTGCTCCCCCTCCCGGGAGCAGTAACAGTAGTACCAGGGCACAGCACCCAGTGGAGGGGAGAGGGCACTCAGCTCAGCTGTGCCCACCCACCCTGGGCTCACACTCACTCACTTCTGCAGAAGCCACCCTAAAGGGCCCATGCCTTGATGGTAGGTCTGCAGAAAACAGCCACCACACAGGGCTGTCTACAGCCAGCCCAATAGGCTGTCAGCCTTGGGAGCCCTTGCCCCCAGGCACAGTAGCTCCATACCAGCCATCCCCAAAGTGCCCTGTCCCTCACTGATGGGCAGGGTGGCTCAGTCCACTAGGGAGCAAGCATCTGGGATCACCCCACTCATTCTGGGTAAGGTACGGGTGAAAACGTCTGCCCTGGGGAGACCCATGGCAGGCCTTGGAGCCCGCCCGGCCCAGCCCAGCCTGGCCCAGCCCGGCCCAGCTAAGTACAGGGGCTGTTGCTTCAGGGGTGGGGTTCCTCTCTCAACATCTACCAGACAGACTGTCCTTAGGAGTTTGACTTAGCTATGGATTGGGGATGGGGGGTGGGGGGAGGGGGGATCGGGTAGGGGTGGGGGGTGTCGATGACTATATCTTAAACTTCTGGAAGCTAGCGTGATATGTTAATCCTGAGTATATGCTTTTGGCTGTGTATTGAACCTGTGGATTTGTCTCTCTAAGAAAAGAAGCTGAACGCCTTACCTGGTGCAGTCCTGCACCGCTCTCTCTGTCTCTCTCTCTCTCCACCACCCAGACATTCTGGAAGGGAATTCACACTGTTTAGCATCGTCCCTGACACACAACTACTGCTGCTGCCACAATGCCCCCCTACACCCCACCCCCGTCCCCCATAACCTTCATGGGAGTGAAGACACGGAGTCCCTACCAGCTGTCCCACTGTTAGGGAACATAGAAAGCCAATGTTTCTTCTGTATAGATTGCTTCTTGTCCACCTCTCCATACCTCCCCTGTTCGCCACAGGCTCATGCCTGCCCTGTGTCTGCCTCCCTTTCACCACCATGTGTAATCTCTCATTCTTATGTGAGTTTTATAATGATGTACATTGTGCTTAACCCCCCACCCATCCTTGGAACCCCCACCCTAGCGCAATAAAGCCCCCTCCCCTCCCTTCCCTGAGTGGTAATTTCTCCCAGCAAGGATCAGGGGAGCCCTTCCCCAGAAACTGGTCCCCCCCGCCCCCTTCCTTGATTCTCCTCCCCCAGGACCAAATTGTTTAATGGGCCAGAGATGCAGCCATTGGGGAACCCTTCCCCCCACTCCCTACCCCCCACCCCGTGACCACTGGAAGCCCTAGCACTGTGGTGATCTTCCTCTTCCTCTTCTACCAACTCCTTGATCCTGCACCTTCACCACTCAGCCTCCTCCGCCCCCCACCCCCAAGTCATTCCACCACCGTCCTTCACCTCTCCCTCAGCCTCATGGAGAGGACACATTTTCTAATGTCTGTATATAGTATATATACTACATAAAATATATAAATTATATATATATACTAATTTATGTCTTGTTTTTCAAACAAGAATGATTAAATCTATTCATCTTACTATCCCAATAAGTCTTTGCAGTGTCTCTTTGTGGGTGTCCTTCTGTCCTTGAATTGCTGGTTGTTGGTGCCCCCCCACCCCCCAGTGCTCTCCCAAGTTCCTGCTCCCACCTACCCAGGTCCCAGTGAGTGATGAGAGCTTAGGGCCCTGCTCGTGCTGCCTCCCCCTTCTTTGCTCCTCTTAGAAGCCCCCTATGAGTCACAGTCACGGTCACAGGAATTGAATGTGACCTCCTTTCTCTTAAGCCGGGCTGTGACAGGCTGAAGGGAGCAGGCAGTGGGGGTTGGAGTGGGGTGGGATGCACAGAAACACAATGGGCTCTGTGCATAGTAAACCCAATGGCCTGGGAGGTACGGGACAGACACGAGGTAGGGGACAGCTCTCTGGGTAGAACTGGGAAATAGGGCCCCCTCCCTCTGAAACGTGCCCAGTTGCTTCAGAGTAGAGCTCGGTTGCCTTCTTATTGGGAATCTCCTGCCATGCCCTCTGGTGATTTCTTGAGAGGTGGGGAATGTTTCTAAAGAATAGGAGCCCCAGGACCCTAAGCTGGGCTCACCTCTCTGGCTTTTCAGAAAGCTATCTAACGGAGGGAAATGATTTTGCTTCTTCTGTTCTCTCATTTTGTTCTGGTAGTCACAGGTCCCCACTAACATATGAGGCACCCTCATGCCAACTAGATAAATGTTCTTCCTGCCACACACACCCCCGTGATGAATTAGAAAGGGCATCATTCTCTGGGTGATGATAGCCCTGTGGACACTCAGGCTTGATGGTTTCAGCTCCATCCATCCCTACTGGCCTTGTTGGCCAGGCACACAAACGATACAGCCATGTACTGGATCCCTGATTAATTACTTCCTCTCAAACCCTGGACATGGACTCTCTCCTCAGGTCTGCGGAGGTCCTAGCTAAAGTGGTTTGGGAAGGGATACCTGGTGGCTCAGTGGTTGAGCATTTGCCTTTGGCTCAGGTCGTGATCCCAGGGTCCTGGGATAGAGTCCTGCATCAGGCTCCCCACAGGGAGCCTGCTTCTCCCTCTGCCTGTGTCTCTGCCCCTCTCTCTGTCACTCATGAATAAATAAATACAATTTAAAAAATAATAATAAAGTGGTTTGGGAGCAGAGCACAGAGGAGCCAGAAACAGTGCAGTCAGAGCTCCCCTCTGCATGGGGGAGGCCATAGGGTTGACAGCCCCTGTAGCAGAGTTCTTCTGGGAGCCGCCCGCTGGAGCTACTGCCCACAGTCCCAAGGTTGGGACTCAGCGGAAGGCAGTCCCACTGTAACATGAGACCTGTTACCACTTAAAATGACCTAACTGGACAGTCCAGAAATTTGGGGTGCCTCTCGTCCTCTACTACATTAGTAGCTCCCTCTGGTCAGAAAGCATTCTTACTTGGTTCTATGCCCTGGGTACCCATCTGCACAGGACCCTGCGTGTTGTGGGCCTTCAATAAATACTTGTGGAATGAATGACTGTTGGATGAGATGAGTGTCATGAGAGAGCCCTCCCAGAACTCTGTACCTCATGAAAAGGCTAACCCAGGGCAGTGCGGTTGGACAAGGCCAGGCAGCCTGGCCTCCTCCTATCAAAGAATGTGAAGTCAGGTCCATTGTCCAGAGTCCCATTAACTCAGCGCTCTTCCCCTAACTACTTTCCAGAAGCTTTGGACGCTCTCCTGAGGTGGCCACTGGTCTTTTCTGTGGCCCCAGGACCACTGTGTGGTACCCAGAAGCACTGGGGAAGGCCATCTTCCTACCAGTATCAACCTCACTGGTCAGCCTGAGCCAGAGCCTGAAGACGATGCTCTTCAGCCACCCACTACCAGGCCTGAGTTCCCAAAGCCTGACTCCTGCTTTCTGACTTCAGCCAATTAAAGGGTTCATGCTGTTGGCATGGGCCCAGGATGCCCATGGTGCTGGCAGAGCCACATTTTTTGCAAGCTCTTGTCAAGGCACTGTGGGTAATACACAATTTCATCAGAAATGAATTGAAAGGACCTGCCTCAGCCAAAACTCTTCCTGCCAAAGGGGCAAAGGAGGATCAGCTGCCAGCACTGGGAAGGGGCATCAGTGTATATCTTAGGGTTGAATTCCTCCAAACAGCTGCTAGGATGCAAGTGAGAACCGCATCCCATTCCCCATCCTGTAGGCTGGAAGTCAGGCTGTGGGTGTGCATCTGGAGCAAGGAGGAGGTACTCCATGGAGTAGGAGGACATAACCTCTGAGGGTTCAGTCCTGGGCTCTGGAAAAATGGCCTGAATTCCAGGAGGGTCTCTTAGTCCCAGTGACCTGACTTTCTGGAAGCCACTGGTAGGAAAATTACGGAGGCCTGCCTTCTCACAGAGACGCAAGTTCTTGTTCACTTCAGTGCTTATAGCAACTTCTCGCCCATGCCACCAAGCCCTGGGGTGCTTCCCACACTCCCAGTATTACAGGGACATGCTCTGGTGCCCTTGCTGACAGTTCCAGCTGTAGATTCTGGACCCATTCAGGAATGAGCTTGCTTTGAGCTACCCAGTCCTCCTGTTGGTGGTGTCCATCTTCCCCTCTGGGTGTGGACTCCTCATTCTTATTTTCACAGCTTCAGCTAAAAGGAGCAGGAGTCTGTCCTGTGCTGAGAACCCTCCACAACACAGAAAAGTTGACCCCCTCCCTCAAATATGCGAAAACAACTGTGTGATCACTTGCCATATGCCAGGCACTGTGCTAAGTACTTGACATGTGTGATATAATTTATTGTTCCTAGCAACCCTTTGAGAGAGAGACAATGGGGCGGCTGGCTGGCTCAATCAGTGGAGCATGTGACTCTGATCTCAGGGTCTTGAGTTCAAGCCCCACAGTCAGCAAAGAGCTTACTTAAATATACATATTTATTCAAATATATGTTTATTAATATTTAGATATGTTTTAGATATGTTTAGATATTTAAATTATTTATTTATATTTATATATATTTTTAAAAGCTTACGAGAGACTATGATTGTATTCATTTCTCAGAGGAGAACACGGAGAGGTTCAATCACTAGCCCAAGGTCACACAGCTGGTAAGTGATAAGCTAGTGAGTGATCAAACCCACACATGCTTTCATCAGCTTTCCATAGGACTCGGCCCAGCCCCACCTTTGAGGCAGTTCCCTTGGAAACAGAGGCACAGGTGCAGCCACACTCACCAGCAGGTGGCCTGGAAATGTTGCTCGGCGATCCAGGCAGCAAATGGATAGCCAACAGGTCATGGGTAACACTGGGGTGTGAAGTGTGGGGTACTACAAGCCCACCTGCCCCCCCTCCTCTCTTCACCAGGCTGCCCTAGTGCCATGTGCCTCTCAGAACCAGGGAGTGAACTGGTATTTGTGCATAGAAATTTGTGGGTAGAAATTTGATGTGTCCAAAAAGCCACCATCAAAATTATGAAACACCACTCCCACCATGCTCCTCAAACTGGAGTCTGAGCAGACTCCATACTCCTTACACATTTTTCCCAAAGATTTGGGAGGAAGGACACCTGAATGCCTCAGTGGTTGAGCGTCTACCTTAGCTCAGGTCATGATCCCAGGGTCCTGGGATCAAGTCCCACATGAGGCTCCCCACAGGGAGCCTGCTTCTCCCTCTACCTATGTCTCTGCTTCTCTCTGTGTGTCTCTCATGAATAAATAAATAAAATATTTTAAAAAAAGATTTGGGAGGAAAATATCACGTGAATGATACATTAAATATTTTATGTCAAAATATCATGGTGAGGAATGCACAAGTTGCATGCCTTGTAAAGAATATGTATCATTTTGGGGCGCCTGGATGGCTCAGTCGGTGAAGCGCCTGCCTTCGGTTCAGGTCATGATTTCAGGGTCCTGGGATCGAACCCCAAGTCGAGCTCTCTGCTTAATGAGGAATTTGCTTCTCCTTCACCCTCTGCCCCTCCCCACCATTTGTTCTCTCTCTCTCATAAATAAATAAATAAATAAATAAATAAATAAATAAATAAATAAATAAATCTTTTCTTAGGGATGCCTGGGTGGGTCAGCGGTTTGGCGACAGCCTTCAGCCCAGGGTGTGATCCTGGAATCCCAGGATCAAGTCCCGCATCGGGCTCCCTGCGTGGAGCCTGCTTCTCTCTCTGCCTATGTCTCTGCCTCTCTCTCTCTCTCTCTCTCTCTCTCTCTTTCTCTGTCTCTCATGAATAAATAAAATATTTTTTTAGAGACACTTGAAACTCATGTCTGATGCTTCCAGCTATGTTCCCATGCCCACCTACTCAGCGTTCACTATCCTCTACTACTAGACATGCTTTGGTGGAAATTCTGGACACATTCAAGGCCCATTAGGTGAGCTAACTGCTGGCATGGGCCCCAAAGGCAGGCCATCAAAGACGGGCCTACATCCATGAATCTGGGCATGCAGGCAGGGGTCCAGCACCTCTTCAGGAATGAGACCTGGCATGGCACTGTGCCAAGAAGAGATGCTAGGAAGAAGTGGGTTCCACCTCCCTCCCTCCCAGTCCCTGCCTCCCATGTTGCCTGTTATACACTTGAGATGAAGGTGGGCCCCAAGGGTAGCGGGGGAAGCCAGATTCCCTACAAGCCAAAGATTTTTTGCACCTGCAACAAACAAATGAAGCAGGGAGGCCATGTGGACTAAGCTGAGCAATTCCCCAGAATAAGGGCTTAGTGCTATTTTCGGCACAGTCACTGACTTGCCATATGATGGGCAAGTCATTTTACCTCCTTGCATCTCTTCCCTAAAACGAAGCTGACTGGGTCCTCAGCCTCTGTCTCTGCAGCTCAGAGGACTAATACGGTGGTGCTGTAAAAGCAGCTATAAAAATCCTTCATCCTGGCTGTAGTGAGCTTAACAAGAGCAAATAGAACTGCCTCTTTGCAACTGGCCCTGAAATGAATTAAGCAGGCACCCAGACACCCAGGTGCCCATTTCCTTTAAAATCCTCACTGTTCTCCTTGGTCAAAGCTATCTGCCAGTCATTTCCTCTCAAGAGGGGTATGCGGGATCTCCCGTCCCCCTGAGGCCTTCCTTTTGAAATCAGGGAGTCCTCCCGCTACCTCAGTGAAGAGCCTCATCTTGCAGTGGACACGCCTGAGGAGGACCTGAGGCTCAGTCTTGTTGGCCTTTGGCCAATTCCCTGGCTCGGTTCTCTGATGTACTCCCGTCCCCTCTTCATTCTCTTCCTTGTTAGAAGCAGCTATAATTGGAAGGAAGCTCGAACTTCTCATTTTTCTTCAACATTCAGGCTCTTAGCTCAGAGGAAAGGGCTTTCAACTCCCAACTCTTTGCCAGCCTCCCAGTGGCGGCTCCCAGTTGTAACAGCCACGTTTAGTTCCTGTGGGCCCCACGGCTACCCTAGCAGGGTGCCAACATATGGCATTGTGCCCAGGGCAGCAAGAGAAAGGACTTTCAAAGAGCCACAGGGGAGGGGGAGGTTCAGCTCCCAGGATCATGGCAAAATGGCCTAGGAGGCCAAGTTGGCCTGGCTTCCCACCCCCTAGTGGCCTTCCCTGCACCATCCTCACCAGGACATCCCGGGTCCTCATGCAATTCCTTCAGCTTCTCAGCCCTCTAGATGGTGATGACATGCTAGGCCTGCCTTCCCTTTAAAATGACCTCTTCTTCCTCTTCCCCTCACCCCACAAAAACTGGTATTAGGAGCATATGTTAGGTTTTAAGCCATCTGATTAACAAATAAAGCAATTTGTGTTGTGCCTAAGAGCTTCCTGCAATGTTAGATGTAGTCATAGCCAATAGGGAGGCAATGAATCTGATCTTTTAATTGGTATGCATGCTGTGTGACCTTGGTAACGTGTGGCTATGGGAAATCCCTTCTCTCAATTATGGAATTATGACAGTGGGGAGTGGCCAAGCCACTGAGATAATACGTTCTCTATGATTTCTCTAGAACCCTAATCACTCCATCCCTTGGCCTGCCCACTTGTAAACTAAGGAGCCCATCTGACCCTCCCTGCTTGTGGCGAAATCTGCAGTAGGGGCAAGCTAGTTTGCAGTTTCTTGGGAGCAGCTGTAATCCCCACTTCTTAGAATGATTTCTAGGCAAAACAACCAGCTATGACAATGGCAAGAGTCTTGGCCACCAAGAACAAAGGAATCAGTAAGAAAGTGAGAGCAAGGACAAAAATTCTTGCCCCCTTTCTAACCTGGCATGGCAGGAATATTCACACAATGCCTCCAGGGACCTGGAAAAAATTCAACGAACCAAGTAGCAAGTGGACAGATTTTCCCCCTGCTGAACATTAGAAAAGATTTTGATTTGACTTGCAGTTTCTGCAGCACCAAGCCCACGCTAGCTTGGCTCTGTAACAGAGCTGCAAGCAAGGGCCACACACCAGGAGCCAGAAGACTTTGGTTCTACTCAAAGTGCTTCCAAGAACTAGCTGCGTGACCTTGGACATTCACTTCCTCTCTCTGAGTATGAAGTTTCTCGCTATGTAAAATGAGTGGGTTGAACTGGAGAGCCTATTAAACTTTTAAAAAGCACCTTTTTCTACATACTTTCATTGAAGTATTTTAAAAACAAAGGCAAGTACTTCTAGCATCACCCAAACATTCCCCCAAATCGGTAATTTAACTGGGAGAATACCAGACCTCAAAAAAGTCAAACAAACACCAGAGCAAACGACAGAGCCCACTTGCCTCTGCGGGGTGGGGTGGGGGAGGTTATCCTGTGCTATTCTGCACCAGGGTGTGCCAAAGTCTCCCATCTCTCTTTCTTTTTAAAGATTTCATTTATTTGACAGAGCACAAGTAGACAGAACAGCAGGGAGAAGGAGAGGGGGAGGGAGAAGCAGGACCTCCACTGAGCAGAGAGCCCAACTCAGGCTTCGATCCCAGAACCCTGGGATAATGACTTTAGCCGAAGGCAGATGCTTAACCGACTGAGCCCAGTCACCCCTAAAGTCTCCCATCTCTTACATTTTTAGATGATTCTAGCTTCCTGAGGTACTGACCTTTGTACAATCAAGCTTACATTCACAGGAAACCAACTTAGAACCCCCAGGAGAGAATGCAGCTAAAGGGTCCAGCCAAATCCAACTTAAGGTAAAACAGGCAAACTGTGCTTTGTGAGATAAAGCTTCTGGAAGAGGACTAATTTTAAGATAGACTTCTGTTAATAAAAACCATGATTTACATATATGTCCTTGCATCCACTCCAAGGGCTATGCTGGGGGGTGTGGGAGATACATGGTCTCTGCCCTCAAAAAGCTCGCATGCTTGCTGAAGTCACAGAAAACATGAGTCCAGGAGTTCAGGGCCAACTGCTGACAGCTGGTGAGCTCAGGGTGGGGGTGGCTGGCTACAGCACCTGGGGAATCCTCTCCAGATGTGATGCACTTTGTGGCGGCCTCTGAAAGCCCTCTGCTGTGCTTACAAGTGAGATACCCAGCTGCCATCACTGAACAACATGAACAATGAAGACAGGTCATGCTAGCCTCTAGAGGGAAAAATCAGAACATGGGAGACAGAAACTGTTGCAGGATTTCTTTTCCCTTGGTCCATGGTTCTTGGTCACCCTGCTTCGAAGAGTGAAGAGATAGACCAGACAGATGAAGGGTGGTGGGCAGCAGAGCAAAGTTTATTGAGCACTAGTACAAAGCTCCCAAAGAGGGAGGGGACCCAAGAGGGTTGCCACGAGAGTTTCTAAGTCCAGGGAATTTTATGGGCTTGTTGGTGGGCTCTTTGCTCTGATTAACCCTCCATGAAACCGTCATGCAATCAGGTTTTTTGTCATCTGTCTATCACATGGGAAAGGTTGGAGGGCTCCTTCCAAGGTGGTATAAAATCCTTTTAAGGGTGGTTTCCTCATAGGGCCTTCATTAACATGAGAAAGTCCAGGGCACCTGGGTGGCTCAGTGTTTGAGCATCTGTCTTTGGCTCAGGAGTGAACCCGGGATCCTGGGATGAGTTCCACATTGGGCTCCCCATGGTGAGCCTACTTCTCCCTCTGCCTATGTCTCTGCCTCTCTATGTTTCTCATGAATAATTTTTTTAAAATCTTTAAAAAATGAGAAAATCCCCTGCAAGAAATGCTAATATCCAGGAAGAACAGGAAAGACTGTTTGAAGAAGACCAGGAAGCTCAGCTAGTAAAAACTGATCCTGGAGTAGCACCCAAGTTCTGATATTAAAGTGGCAGGCCCAGGAAGAGAAGACTTTGGTGTCGCTACTTTCTTGTAGTCCTGCTGGGGGTGGGAAGAGAGAACACGGCTTTCTTTATCTGCTTCTAAAGTAGTCATTTGTAAGTCTGTAAAACATATTGAGGAAAGGGGCTATCTTTTATTCATTTCTATAATCCAAAGGCTGAGCACTGTACTTTGCCCACAGTTGCTGCCCAAGAGGTGCCTGGTAGAGAAACATCTGATTGAATAAATGGATGAATTCAGACTCTCCTATAATGTCTGGGATCTCAGGGGAAGGCACAACCAGAACTGCCCTACCGGGTAGGGGAGGGAAAAAATCCCTTCCAATGAGGAGGGTGTTTACAAAATTCTCCCAGGGGCCCTGAGCTTTACTCTGATGAGTCCAAGGTTCCTTGATCATTTATCTGGAGGACGATCCATAGAAGAGTTCACAGGAAACCAACTTAGAGTTCATAGAACTCTTGAAGGGGTCCATAATCTCCAAAAGGTTGAGATTCACAAATAATATTCTTCCGACCCTCTTGTTAAACCCTTTAACTAATGGCCCAGTTAAGGACATGACTCACCCTCCCAACGTGGTTTGCCTGCCTCCAGTCTTCTCCCTATTATTCATCCTCTCTACAGATAAATTTGCTGAAAGCACAATTATGATCATGTCATTCCCTTACTCCAGAATGATGGTTTCCCATCACTCGCAGAATAAAGTCTCAACATAGTACCTGATGCTCCAGCCAAAGTAGAGGACTTCCTTTTACTTAAAATCCCTCTCTACTTCCTCACCTTTGCTTCAAGCCTGGGGAGACTCACCTCTTCCCAGTCATTGCCTGTCAAAACCCTACTCATTCTTCACCCTAACTCATGTAGTTCTACCTTCACAACCACCTCCCGGGATGTGCCACTCAGAGGTGATACCTTTTACCACTGAGTCTGTGTATCACTTTGTTTGGGTCTTGTGGCCAATGTCTAGGTGTACCTCCAAAATCCATTTTCCTCTTCTGCCTGGGCACAGGGCCACCTCCCAAGATGTTTCCTGGTCCTGCTTGCTAGGTATGACTTGCAACTAAGTTCTTGCCATGTGACAAAGCTCTTGCCAAAGGGATCTGATGGAAAGTGAAGTGGACAAATTCCACCTGACTTGCTGCAAAGGAGATCCCTTCCCTGGAACTCTTTGTTCCTTCCCATGAGCTAGAATTGTGGATGTGCCCATTACCTTGTGGGGAGAAGAACTGCTCCACTAGCCTAGACTGGCCAGCATGTAATGTCAGAGAAATCATCTGTCTTACTCAAGCTGCTGCATTTAAGGGCTCTGCCACAGTGGAGGCTTCTCTGTTGTACTGTGGCTTATAATTATTTGTGTAAGTGTGTCATTTTCTCTACTAAGAAGCCGACTCCTTATAGGTCTCCCTGCTTCCTATCTTGCCCCCTGCATGCTATTCTCAGCTGATATGATCCTTTTAAAAGGGAAGTCAGATCATGTCATGCTTTGCTTAAAACAACAACAACAAAACACTTTACTGGGTAAAAGCAGAAATCCATAGAATGGCCTACAAGGTCCTATAAGGTCCATGATTGGCAGCCTCCCACCGATTGCTCTTGCCTTATTGACCTCATTTTCCTTATTTACTCTTCCAGGTGTGCTCCAACCCCGCTGCCCCAACACTCACTCTGTACCAGACACACCACCCACTCTACTATCCTGCAAACAAGTTAGATACTCTTCTGCCTTGGGGTCTTTGCTTCTGCTGTTCCCCCTGCTTGTCCCAGATAGCAACATGGTTCCTTCCTTTATGTCCTTCAGGTCTTTGCCCAAATGTAACCTTCCCAGGTCAGCTTTCTCTGACTACCCCATTTAAAACTATACTCTCCCTCTCCCCTACTATCACCCTAGCACATTATCCCACTTCCTCGCCTCATTTTCCTCTACAGCACTTACCACTATTTGAAATATTATATATTATCTTTAACGACACCTTTCTTGTTTGAGAGCAAAATCTCTACAAGAACAGGGTTTTTTTGACTGTCTACTATCATATTCTCAGAGCTGGGAACAGGGCCCAGTACATTAAAAGTAGTCAACAGGGATGACTGGGTGGCTCAGTGGTTTAGCGTCTGCCTTTTGTTCAGGTCATGATCCCAGGGTCCTGGAATCGAGTCCCACTTCGGGCTCCCCACAGGGAGCCTGCTTCTCCCTCTGCCTATGTCTCTGCCTCTCTCTGTGTGTCTGTCATGAATAAGTAAATAAAATCTTCCAAAAAATAAAGTAGTCAATAAATATTTTTTGAATGAATGGATTCCTTGGGTGCAAATACTCTCTCGTTCCCTCCATGCCTAGCACACTGCTTTTTTTTAAAGATTTATTTATTTATTTTAGAGAGACAGAGTTGGGGGGTCGCGGGGAGGGTGGAGAGGGAGAGAATCTTAAAGCAGACTCCCATGCTGAACACACAGTCTGACCCAGGGCTGGATCACAAGGTTTATGAGATCAGGACCTGAGCTGAAACTAAGAGGCAGAGGCTTAACCCACTGAGCCACCACTCAGGTGCCCCCACACTGCTTTGCATGCAATAAAGCACTCAGTAAATATTTAATGAATGAGGTATGGTGGAGGGCTACTATTTTGTCTTGCTGTTTGCTTCCTTCTCCAAGTACCCCTAGATACCTGGGCCTATGCTAAATTTCTGAACTTGTAGAAGTATGACAAACGGTCAGAAGGAGAGGTCTTCTGTGGACACTCCTGAACATGGCAATAAGAGAAAGATAGGATGCTATTCTGAGTATTTTCTACCTTTACCACTTGGACAAATCCCTTCCCATTTCTGGGTCTTAGTTTCACCATATGTAAGATGAAGCTAGGAGACGAGATGATTTCTCAAGTCCGTTCTATTTTTACAGCTTGTAGTGATGGTGCTCATAACTAAAATTGTATGGTTCTAAAATTGTATGATTTTTTTCTTCTAACCTGTGCTCGGAATATGCTTAATGAAAATGTAGGGTAAGGAATGAAGATCTTCTTTGGTCCCATTAGCAAGTATCATAGAAATAATAGAACATGGCATAAGAGGCCACATTAGCAACATGCAGAAATGAAGCTGAGGCTCACATGAGGCAGATAAAACCAAAAATAGGTTTTGTGATTCATTCAGGGTTATTTATCTGAATTCCCATACGTATACTATATTTTCTCTCCTTTCCAAGGATTAGATAAAGTAGACCTTTATTGCCAAGGTATTTTGGAAAACCCACACTCCTCCTCTTGTTTGAACACACTTGGCCCCATCATCCGAAACAAAATACAACTTTTTCTTGCCATGTCTCTGGATGATTGAGGTGGTGTGCCCTAGGTCACTTTCCCCTTGGGATTTGTCTTCCAGGCAAAGGTGACACTACACTGTTGCAAAGGGCAAAGATGCCGTTTGGAGGCACCTGTGCCACAGGTGTCTCTCTGTAATGTAAACGTACTTCAAATCAGCCCTGCTCTTATAAAGAGATAAAAATCACATTCAGAAACATGCAAACTCCTATTCAGAAATACCCCCTTCATTCTGAGAAACTGGCTGCCATCCTGATAAACGGATTTTCTTAAAAGGAACTGTAAACCAGAGCCAGACTGACTTTCTCGTGGTGAAAGAAAAAAAAAAGCGTGTCCGATTTGCCGCTTGCGGGAACGATCTGGTACCACGCGTCACCAACATCCCTCCACCCACTATGAAGCGCGGTTCGCGTTGGCGCTCACCAGCCAGCGCTCTCCGGTGGCCTAGCTACGGAGGGAGGGGCTACGGCTTAGCCTCGCCCCTTTCATGGCCTCCAGCCAATACATAAGCCATCTGGAGGCCAGGCAAGCTACATCGAGAACCCGCCCCTCGCGCCCGCTTAGCTAATCAGGGCGGCGGGGTGTGGACTTCCCCGCTGACCCCGCCTTCCCGGCGCTGGGTAACTTAGAGCCGCACGCCAGGCGGGAATGTAAGATGGCGGAGTAGCCACGCGAAGCGGTTAGCACTGAGTCTCTTGGCCGACTTCAGGTCCCGTCTCAGCAGCAGCCGTGATCGCTGAGCAGAGAGTGCCTAGGGTAGGCACCCAAGATGCCGAATATTAAGATCTTCAGCGGCAGCTCCCACCAGGACTTATCCCAGAAAATTGCTGACCGCCTGGGCCTGGAGCTAGGCAAGGTGGTGACTAAGAAATTCAGCAATCAAGAGACCTGGTAAGGGCCAAGTTGGGACCCCGACCGGCCTCACCTGCCGGGGCGGCGGGGGCAGTGCTTGGACGACCAGGGGTAGGGGGATGGGGCCGCCGCGTGAGTTCTGAGGGACCGGGACTGGGGCGGGGGAAGGGGCAGCTTTTTTGGCTAGCGTGCCCCGCGGCTTGTTTCCGTTATTTTACCTCTCGCGGGAGGGTCACGTTCATTCTCACCGTGCCGTGGGGTGGAGTCAAAATGGAGCATGAGGCGAAGCTGCTGGGTTTGAGGGCAAGAGCTGGAGGACCCAAGGCGGGGATAGCGGCTGCCTAGAGCGACGGAAAGGGAAAGACGCTTAGCTTCAGCCAAGGGGACACGTGGCTTTGTCGCTTCACTGTTGAGCCATCCAGACGGGACTGGGTTCACTGTAGCTCTTGGACCAGCTTGCTTGGGAAAACCTTACAGCGTACTGAACCCTTGAACTCTCCTGGTGTTTCTCTTTGAGACTAAGGAGCTTTTCAATTCGAAATGGTGTCGATTGGGTTTCGTAGTGAGGAAAACTGACATTATGTACTTGAGGGCGCCAAAATTATTACTGAGGACTTCCCTCGCATTGGCAGGCGATTGGATTTTCACATCTTCAGAATCACATCTTTAGAAGTGGAGCCATACTGAAGTTAAATGCAGTTGCTCAGATAAAGTGATGCATTAGCTCAGCATCCTGATTGCCAGCATCATGCCGGCTGGAGCCATCCAGAATATTTTAGGGAACCTTAGTTCTGGAATCCTTGACCTTCCCCAGTGTAGCGAAATGCAGAGACCTATTTTTCAGGAGCAAAGTCTATCCTGAATTTGTCCACTTCTCTAACCCCTCATGGGAATTTAGGAATCAGCTTTTTTTTTTTTTTAATCCCTGAGTGTTAAGATAATGGTGGAAAGATAACGGAGTGAAAGACCGGAATTGCAGTGCATTGCAGCTAGAATTCTTTTCATTGCCTTGCTAATTAAACTTGCTCCCTCCCCCCACTTCCAACTTCCTCCTGCACCTTGGGGGCCATATTAAAGATAAACTTCCTTACCTGATCCTGCCACCTGAATGTAGAATTTTCTGGTTCTGATAGGCCTACTTCGTGTTTCCTTGCCCTGATGATCAAATCAGAACAGTGCCCACAATCTCACAGATGGCAGTCATCTGTTAAGGGGAAAGTTTACACCAAACCTAGTGACCAGTTAAATTAGTTAACGTTACTTTCAATATATTTTCCTAGATGCCTTTGTTTCCTTCTTTTTTCTCTATTTAAACTTATTACTGAAGTGTAACTACCCTATGCTTCCTAGACCTGCTGATAAAAGCATTCATCTGTAGTGGACAGCTCCCATCTGGGTACTTGACTATTGTGCCGCTGGTTGTGATACAAATGATAGTACAACGCTGACAAGGTCTGTAACCAGGCAATAGCTTAGAAGAGGCTGGCCAAGCAGTTGTCTTTACCTGTGACCACACTGTTATGACGCCATAATAATAATAATAAGACAATCCAGGACCAGACTTTGCAAGTGGCATTGTAGGTAGGGAACAAGAATGTTGTTCATTTAGGGAGGTTTTTTGACCCTTTTAGAGAACTGTGGTTACTATTATTTTTTAAAGATTTTATTTATTTTTTTGAGAGAGAGAGCACAAGCAGGGAGGGAGGGTAAGGGAGAAGCAGACTCCACTGCTGAACAGGGAGCCTGATGAGGGGCTCGATCCCAGGACCCCAATATCATGACCTGAGCCGAAGGCAGATGGTTAATTGACTGAGCCACCCAGGACTGTAGTATTAAATCCTTTCTTTGCACTTGTAGGAAAAACACGAAGACCTTATTTTTCTTTCTGTTAACCCTTCACCCTGTGCCTCATACAACACCCTAGAACCTGAAGGTATATTGGGAGATGGGGAGGGTGAGAACAATTTAGTGTTCTGACTGATCTGAATTCATCAGCAATCCCAATCTACGACAGAGATCAGGCTGGTTTCATTTTTAAACAGCCAGATAATAGCATGCTTGGAAATGCTAGTTAAGATTAAGCCCAACGTGGAAAATTGCTGACTGGTTTGGTTTCCCTGTTTCAGGCTTAATCATTAGCTTTTTGGTTCCTTACATGTTCTGAAATGAAATCTTCATTGAACATACTGCAATATGTTACCTATGGAACTTCCCCCCTCCCCATCTTCCCCGCCTTCACCTTTGGCTCTTTTGCACTGAAGAAATGGAAACTGCTGCCCTCTGTAACTCTTGGGCCCTAAAGGACATGGACAGAGCAGCTCAGTGGGTACTCTGGGTCATCAGGTGTAGAACTGCAGAGCCCAGCCTCAAATGAGATAGTTTTGCTATCTGTACAATTTGGCAGAATCTCAGGGGTTGGTGCTCTCTTGAGCAGCGTGGCTTTTCTCTGCCAGTCAAGATCATCCATTACTGTCCAGTTATTTAGGAAACATACATACATATATATTGTAGGTGGATGTATCTCACACACACACAGAGAGACAGAGATAGATAAAAGGGATTAGAAGCTCATGCTCTGGAATCAGAGAACCTACCATTGAAATCTTTGCATTTCTTTGCCTCAGTAATCTCATCTGTAAAGTAATATCTATCCATGGAATTATTGTGAAGATGAAATGAGATAGGAGTAAAGTTTTTAGAATGATGTCCCAGCACAATAAATGCAGTGAATGTTGATAAAAGGTGGTGGTGATGGTATTGCAGAAAAATGTGGAAAATACATAAGAGGACAAGGGGAAAAAAGACACCTCAAATAATCCTACCACCCACGATCAGCTGTTCACGTTTTAATTTATTACCTTCCAGATGTTTGTGTTTATATACTTTTTCAAAAATGTAAGATGTTGGAATCCCTGGGTGGTGCAGCGGTTTGGCGCCTGCCTTTGGCCCAGGGCGCTATCCTGAAGACCCGGGATCAAATCCCACGTCGGGCTCCCGGTGCATGGAGCCTGCTTCTCCCTCTGCCTGTGTCTCTGCCTCTCTCTCTCTCTCTCTGTGTGTGACTATCATAAATAAATAAAAAATTTTTAAAAATGTAAGTTGTTGGGTCGCCTGGGTGGCTCAGTTGGTTAAGCACATGCCTTCAGCTCAGGTCATGATCTCAAGGTCCTGGGATCAAGCCCCACATGGGGCTCCCCCTCAGCAGGGAGTCTGCTTCTCCAGCATCCTCTCCCTCTGCCCTTAACTCCATTCCTGCTTCCTCTCAAATAAATAAGTAAAATCTTTTTTAAAAATGTAAGATGTTTGGGGCACCTGGGTGGCTCAATCAATTAAGTGTCCAACTCTTGGTTTTGGCTCAGGTCATGATCTCACGGTTATGTGATCAAGCCTTGTGTCAGGCTCTGTGGAGTCTGCTTCAGATACTCTCAAATAAATAAAATCTTTTTTAAAATATAAAATGTTGATAACTTTCATCACTTAGCAATATATTTTGAATAATTTCTTAATATTTAGTTTACATGGTTTTAAATAGCTGCATACAGTCTTATGGTTTTACCATAATTGTAGATAACCAAGTAAGTCCCTGCTGGTAGATATTTCCCATTTTTGACTAATGCTTTTTTTTTATATGAAAACCTTTGAACATAATAAATCTTTGTCCGTTTCTGATTTCCTTAGGACAAATCCCTAGAAGGGGAATCACTAGGTTAAGGGGACCATTACACCATTTTTTAGGCATTTGGTAACATGTTGGTAAATTGCTCTCTAGAAAAACTTGACCCAGTTTCTGCTCTCATCAGCAATAACAATACTAATAATAATTAATTAATGTATAGTGAGTGCCTAAGATGTGCTAGTTCCTATGCTAACTACTTTATCCACTAATCCCCCCAATACTGTTGAGAAGTTACTATCCTCATTTTATGGATGAAGGAACTAATATTCAGAGGTTAAATAATTTGCCCAACTCTGGGTATTACTGTTTAAATTTTTGCTGATACATTATCTCATCTGACTTTTAAGACTTCTTAATAGGGATGCCTGTGTGGCTCAGTCTATTAAGCACCTGCCTTCAGGCTCAGGTCATAATCCCAGGGTCCTGGGATGGAGTCCTGCGTCTGGCTCCCTGCTCAGTGGAAAGTATGCTTCTCCCTCCCTCTCTACCGTCCCCCCCACTTGTGCTCTCTGGCTCTCTGTCAAATAAATGAAAATCTTTAAAAAAATACGATAAAACTTTTGAATATACTAAAGTTTTTAATTTTTTGATTCTCATCAATAGTGATAAGTTCCTTTGTTTTATTTCATTACTCTGGATAGGCCAGGAGGGGAAAGACTAACTGGTTGCCTAGGATTTTCCTAAGAACCATATCCCCTGGTTAGTTAATCCCTTGCATTTTGCACATGCCAATGCCTCTATCTAAATTCTTGAAATTTTCTTAAGAATGCTACCTGCCTTCTAGATTTCACTTTATTTCTTTTTGTGTAGCCTTCCATGCTAGATGGATGCACTCAGGCCTGATGCTAAAGAAGAAAGGTAAAGAAGAAGCTACTTTTCTCACTGGATAGACAGCCATTCTGGCCTCGCTAGAAGATTGGGAGAAAGATTGGCCCAGAGCCACTTGGAAAGCACGCCATTAGCTAGAGGGAGAGAACATGGAGTATTACTCTTTAAATTGCTAAACCAGGTTTTTCCACCTGATAGATTACATTAAGAGCAAACAGGTTTTAGGCACAGCCGTTCTACCACCAATCGCTGCCTAATTTATCATCTCTTTGACTTAGAGGCAACCATAAGAAAAAATCAGATTTTTTGAGGATTCCTTGAACTTTTTATTAACCAAGCTGAGTATAGTTTGCAGGCTTTTGGGGCTTTATGAAAGTCCATACACTATAACACTACTGGAGGGAAGGATTGATCGTCATTGGTGAGATCACAGTTATGCACAGTAAAACAAGGCAGTGTCCTAGTTTACTTGCACCACTTTATTTTGACTGATTGATTGATTTGAGAGTGAGAGCAGGCACACAGGAGTGTGTGAGTAGGGAGGTGGGCAGAGGGAGAGACTTCTTAAAGCAGACCCCCCCCCCACTGAATATAGAGCAGGAATATGGAGCTCAGTTTCACAACCCATGAGATCATGACCTGAGCTGAAACCAAGAGTTGGACACTCAACTAAGTCACCTAGCTGCCCCTGCACCACTTTATTTTGAGTATAGTTTAATAAATAAAATTTTCAAGTTATTAGATACATGCCTGATCATAACACTTTCTATGCTTGAGGGTAAGATTTACACCTGAATTTTGCTTTGGGAAGTGACTGAACTGCTGGTTGACTTATCATCAGGTGATAAAATAACACAAAAATGTTACTAGTGATTGTGCTGGGTGCTGAGCTGGTGCTCTTGTAAAAAATTATTTTTCCAACTTCCTATGATATTAGAATATTTTTAAGAGCCATTTCTACTAAAGTATTATTGTATTTAGCAAATGATCCCTGATGTTCAGTTGGCTGTGATAATTTATTTATATTTATTTTAAAAATATATTTTATGTATTTATTTGAGAGAGAGAGCAAACAGGAGCAGGGGGATAGACAGAGGGAGAGAGAAAGGGAGAAACAGACTCTCAGTGTTGAACAGGAGTCTGATGAGAGGCTCGATTCCAGACAGACCTGAGCTGAAGCAAATGCTTAACTGACTGAGCCACCCAGGCACCCCATAATTTAATTTTATAATACCTTATCTGCTTTCAAGAAAGGATTTGAAGTGTGTTTCATGCTAGTCACACATACAAAAGGTTCATTTAATAGATGCATCAGAAGCCTTTTAGAACAAAGGACTATCATAATTGCGCCAAGAATTTGGCATAAAGTGATTACTGAAGTTCAGTGTTAATTGAACTGTATCCCTTGGCATCCTGGCAGCCAAAGGGATAAAGGCATATGCAGTGGATTATGTAGTTTCTGTTTCTATTTTCATAAAATTCTTTAGATCCCTCCGGGCACAAAATTCTAGGAATTTTATGAGTGGGATCCTTAAATAATGATATCTAGTAACATAAGGAACAATGTAAGCAATTTTGTGGGTATTTTTTAAAAGATTTATTTATTTATTCCAGAGAGATAGAGAGAGAGGGAGGGAGGGGGTGTGAGAGGGGGGACGGGTGGCAGAGGGAGAGGGAATCCCAAGCAGGCTCCCTGATGAGTGTGGAACCCAACATGGGGCTTGATCCCAGGACCCTGGAGCTGAAGTCAAGAGTCAGGTTTAGCCAACTTAACCACCCAGGTGCCTCTTGTGGGTATTTTTTATATTGACTCTGGTAGTTGAGGCATTTGTAAAGAGAGATAAGCCATCA